>NC_083572.1:71279844-71997344 GCF_027579695.1 Neoarius graeffei
CACAGAACCGGACCGACCCGTCGGCCTTGGGTACCAAGACCACCAGGCTGCTCCAGTCACTGTGGGACTCCTCGACGATGCCCATTTCGAGCATGGTCTGAAGTTCTTCCCGAACCACCTTCTTTTTGTGTTCGGGTAGCCTGTAAGGGCGGCTACGCACTACCACCCCCGGGGGCGTCTCTATGTGGTGCTCTATGAGGTTAGTGCGACCGGGCAGGGGTGAGAACACATCCGAAAACTTGGTCTGCAACTGGGCGACCTCCGTGAGTTGGGTCGGGGAGAGGTGGTCTCCACAGGGGACCGGAGAGGTACGTGATGCCAATGTCCCTTTTTGAACCTCCGGCCCCAGCTCCGCCTTCTCCGGAACCACCGACACCAACGCCACGGGGACCTCCTCATTCCAGAGTTTAAGCAGATTGAGGTGGTAAATCTGTAGCGCCCCACCCCTGTCCGTTCACCTCACCTCATAGTCGACGTCCCCGACTCGCCGTGTGACCTCAAAGGGTCCTTGCCACTTGGCAATCAATTTGGAGCTCGACGTGGGCAATAGTACAAGTACCTTATCTCCCGGTGTGAACTCTCTAAGGCGCGTACCCTTGTTGTACAGGCCGGCTTGCCATTCCTGGGCCTGCCGCAAATTCTCCTGAGTTAGGTGGGTGAGCGTGTGGAGTTTTGCGCACAGGTCCATAATGTACTGAATTTCGTTCTTACTTTGTGAAGGTCCCTCCTCCCAATTTTCCTGCAGCACGTCCAGGATGCCGCGCGGCTTACGCCCATATAATAATTCGAACGGGGAGAACCCCGTGGCGGCTTGGGGTACCTCTCGCACTGAGAACAGCAAGGGTTCGAGCCACTTATCCCAATTACGTGCGTCCTCACTTACAAATTTCTTAATAATATTTTTGAGGGTGCGGTTGAACCGTTCGACTAAACCGTCCATTTGTGGGTGATACACGCTGGTGCGGATCGGCTTAATCCCCAATAACCCATACAGTTCGCGCAGTGTTCGTGACATAAACGTAGTGCCTTGATCAGTCAGAATCTCTTTCAGGATTCCAACTCGGGAGATGATGCGGAAGAGTGCCTCTGCAATACTGCATGCTGAGATATTGCGCAGAGGCACTGCTTCCGGGTATCGCGTTGCATAGTCCACCAGAACTAATATAAAGCGGTACCCTCGTGCTGACCGATCTAATGGCCCGACGAGATCCATCCCAATTCTCTCAAACGGGGTCTCGATTAACGGTAGAGGGCGCAAAGGCGCTTTTGGAATGGCTGCTGGATTTACTAATTGGCATTCGTGGCATGCCGTACACCACCTACGGACATCGCCGCGAATCCCCGGCCAATAGAATTGGGCCATTATTCGGGCTCGTGTTTTATCCTGCCCCAAGTGTCCAGCCATGGGATTAAAGTGAGCCGCCTGGAATACCAATTCCCGGCGGCTCTTTGGAATTAAAAGCTGCGTGACTCGCTCTTTAGTTTGAGTGTCCTGCGTCACTCGGTATAATCTATCCTTCATAATCGCGAAGTAGGGGAAGGACGGGGTGGCGTTCGGCTGGACCGTTTGACCATCGATTACTCTCACTTGCTCAAACGCATGCCGCAGAGTCTCGTCTCGCGACTGCTCTAATGGGAAATCCGCGAGGGATTCCCCAATAGAGAGGGGAGGAGCCGGCGGCTCCTCACTCTGACGCGGAGATGACGTAGATGGCTCTGTGACAGCTGCTCCCGCCAAAGCGACACCGGGACCTCCCCCTGTAAAATGGCAAGACCCACTCTCTACTAGGTGCGTCATTAAACCCCGAAATCCCGGCCAATCAGTCCCCAAAATTAAAGAGTGGGTAAGGCGAGGATTAACCACAGCCTTCACTATAAATTTTTCCCCTCTGAAAATAATGTGGACCGACACCAAAGGGTAGCGGTGAACATCCCCGTGCACACACAACACCTTCACCCCTTGTGCTCCCCCCAATGACTTGTTTTGAACCAGGCTTTGGCGAATTGAGGTCTGATTACAACCAGAATCCACCAACGCCTGATATGTAGCCCCTTGGATGCTCACCGGTATGCGATACGCTCCGGGCCGATCGACGGCGGCCTCTGGCGCGTCGGGGATCCGAACCACCGTGCCCACTTCCATTGCTGTGCACTGCTGTTGAAGGTGGCACAGCTCCCCGCAGCGCCAGCAAACCGGCCCGGGCTTTCCCTCTGCACCGGTGATCTGGGGCTCACTCACCTGAGGTGGGGGAGAGACAGACACAGAAGGGAGAAACGGGAGGGCACCACGGGTGCGGCGGGCCGGCTGGGGTGGTGCCGGCCCCCGCCTCCGCGGTGGGGGAATGGGGCGAGGACGGGACACAGGAGGAGGGGGAGAGAGAGAGAGAGAGAAGAGGAGAGAAGAGAAGATGCCATCTGCTGTCCTGCCACCGGGACAGCCGCCAGATGATCCTCCGCCAGCTCGACTGCCTGATCCAGCGACGCCGGGCGGTGGCACTGGACCCACTCCGCAGTTCCTGCTGGTAAGCGGGCAATGAACTGTTCCAGTACCACCTGGTCGATGATTCCCTCGGCGTCACGATCGTTGGCCCTCAACCACCGCCAGCAGGCGTCCCGGAGCTGCTGGCTGAACGCGAACGGCCGGCCGACTTCCTCCAATCGCAGCGCGCAGAAGCGCTGGCGCTGTTGTTCCGGTGTGCGCCCCACGCGCTGGAGGACGGCCCGGCGGAGGTCCGCGTAGGCCAGCCGGCGGTCGGCAGGGAGCTGTAGCGCGGCCAGCTGTGCCTCTCCCGTTAGCAGGGGGAGGAGGCGCGCCGCGCACTGCTCCATTGGCCACCCCGAGGCTTCGGCGACCTGTTCAAATAACGTGAGGAATGCCTCGGGGTCGTCCTGCGGGCCCATCTTGGTGACAGTGAGGGGAGACGGGCCCGCAGCCGGAGTGCTGGTGGACCCCGCCGACGCAAGGAGATGCCGGAACGCCTCGCAATCTTCCTGCTGGGCCAGCACCAGGGCTTCGAAGCGCCACTCTTGTTCCTTTTGGAGTGTGACGAGCGCCTGGTGCTGGCTTTGCTGAGCCGTGGCAAGGGAGTGGACCAGGTCGGCGAACGGGGAGGATTCCATGGGGCTGCTGGGTTGGTGCTCCACTTTCCCGGGTTTCGGCACCACTGTGGTATGTTCCCTATGCGTGGGTGGAGCACAGAGGATGGCAGGACAGAAATCAGGTTTACAACTAGGCTTTATTGCCACACTTTTCAGTCTAACAATATCCAGTGACTAATACAGACACACACACACAACCGGCGTCTGGTTTAGGGATGAGCTCCCTCCGCTCTCGCTCTCCCTCCTGATATAGGGTGCGGTCACTGGGAAGACACACAAACACAGGTTAATTGCTCTCAGGTGTAGTGATTCTGCCACTTACCTTCCCTGACTCCGCCCTCCTGTCACAGACCGGCGCTTGACCACGCCCCCGCTGCCACAGTCATGTATTTATTGAGGAAAATGATCCAATATTACATATCTGTGAGTGGCAAAAGTATGTGAACCTCTAGGATTAGCAGTTAATTTGAAGGTGAAATTAGAGTCAGGCATTTTCAGTCAATGGGATGACAATGAGGTGTGAGTGGGCACCCTGTTTTATTTAAAGAACAGGGATCTATCAAAGTCTGATCTTCACAACACGTTTGTGGAAGTGTATCATGGCACGAACAAAGGAGATTTCTGAGGACCTCAGAAAAAGCATTGTTGATGCTCATCAGGCTAGAAAAGGTTACAAAACCATCTCTAAAGAGTTTGGACTCCACCAATCCACAGTCAGACAGATTGTGTACAAATGGAGGAAATTCAAGACCATTGTTACCCTCCCCAGGAGTGGTCGACCAACAAAGATCACTCCAAGAGCAAGGCGTGTAATAGTCAGCGAGGTCACAAAGGACCCCAGGGTAACTTCTAAGCAAGTGAAGGCCTCTCTCACATTGGCTAACATTAATGTTCATGAGTTGACCATCAGGAAAACACTGAACAACAATGGTGTGCATGGCAGGGTTGCAAGGAGAAAACCACTGCTCTCCAAAAAGAACATTGCTGCTCATCTGCAGTTTGCTAAAGATCATGTGGACAAGCCAGAAGGCTATTGGAAAAATGTTTTGTGGCTGGATGAGACCAAAATAGAACTTTTTGGTTTAAATGAGAAGCGTTATGTTTGGAGAAAGGAAAACACTGCATTCCAGCATAAGAACCTTAACCTATCTGTGAAACATGGTGGTGGTAGTATCATGGTTTGGGCCTGTTTTGCTGCATCTGGGCCAGGATGGCTTGCCATCACTGATGGAACAATGAATTCTGAATTATACCAGTGCATTCTAAAGGAAAATGTCAGGACATCTGTCCATGAACTGAATCTCAAGAGAAGGTGGGTCATGCAGCAAGACAATGACCCTAAGCACACAAGTCGTTCTACTAAAGTATGGTTAAAGAAGAATAAAGCTAATGTTTTGGAATGGCCAAGTCAAAGTCCTGACCTTAACCCAATCGAAATGTTGTGGAAGAACCTGAAGCAAGCAGTTCATGTGAGGAAACCCACCAACATCCCAGAGTTGAAGCTGTTCTGTACGGAGGAATGGGCTAAAATTCCTCCAAGCCGGTGTGCAGGACTGATCAACAGTTACCGGAAACATTTAGATGCAGTTATTGCTGCACAAGGGGGTCACACCAGATACTGAAAGCAAAGGTTCACATACTGTACTTTTGCCACTCACAGATATGTAATGTTGGATCATTTTCCTCAGTAAATAAATGACCAAGTATCATATTTTTGTCTCATTTGTTTAACTGGGTTCTCTTTATTTACTTGTAGGACTTGTGTGAAAATCTGATTGTTTTAGGTCCTATTTATGCAGAAATATAGAAAATTCTAAAGGGTTCACAAACTTTCAAGCACCACTGTATATATATATATATATATATATATATATATATATATATATATATATAAACCCCGATTCCAAAAAAGTTGGGACAAAGTGCGAATTGTAAATAAAAACAGAATGCAATGATGTGGAAGTTTCAAAATTCCATATTTGATTCAGAATAGAACATAGATGACATATCAAATGTTTAAACAGAGAAAATGTATCATTTAAAGAGAAAAATTAGGTGATTTTAAATTTCATAACACATCTCAAAAACGTTGGGACAAGGCCATGTTTACCACTGTGAGACATCCCTTTTTCTCTTTACAACAGTCTGTAAATGTCTGGGGACTGAGGAGACAAGTTGCTCAAGTTTAGGGATAGGTGTTAACCCATTCTTGTCTAATGTAGGATTCTAGTTGCTCAACTGTCTTAGGTCTTTGTCGTATCTTCCATTTTATGAGGCGCCAAATGTTTTCTATGGGTGAAAGATCTGGACTGCAGGCTGGCCAGTTCAGTACCTGGACCCTTCTTCTACGTAGCCATGATGCTGTAATTGATGCAGTATGTGGTTTGGCATTGTCATGTTGGAAAATGCAAGGTCTTCCCTGAAAGAGACATCGTCTGGATGGGAGCATATGTTGCTCTAAAACCTGGATATACCTTTCAGCATTGATGGTGGTGTCTTTCCAGATGTGTAAGCTGCCCATGCCACACGCACTAATGCAACCCCATACCATCAGAGATGCAGGCTTCTCAACTGAGCGCTGATAACTTGGGTCGTCCTTCTCCTCTTTAGTCCGAATGACACAGCATCCCTGATTTCCATAAAGAACTTCAAATTTTGATTCGTCTGACCACAGAACAGTTTTCCACTTTGCCACAGTCCATTTTAAATGAGCTTTGGCCCAGAGAAGACATCTGCGCATCTGGATAATGTTTAGATACAGCTTCTTCTTTGAACTATTGAGTTTTAGCTGGCAACCGCAGATGGCACGGTGAATTGTGTTCACAGATAATGTTCTCTGGAAATATTCCTGAGCCCATTTTGTGATTTCCAATACAGAAGCATGCCTGTATGTGATGCAGTGCCGTCTAAGGGCCCGAAGATCACGGGCACCCAGTATGGTTTTCCGGCCTTGACCCTTACGCACAGAGGTTCTTCCAGATTCTCTGAATCTTTTGATGATATTATGCACTGTAGCTGATGATATGTTCAAACTCTTTGCAATTTTACACTGTCGAACTCCTTTCTGATATTGCTCCACTATTTGTTGGCGCAGTATTAGGGGGATTTGTGATCCCCTTCCCATCTTTACTTCTGAGAGTCACTGCCACTCCAAAATGCTTTTTTTATACCCAGTCATGTTAATGACCTATTGCCAATTGACCTAATGAGTTGCAATTTGGTCCTCCAGCTGTTCCTTTTTTGTACCTTTAACTTTTCCAGTCTCTTATTGCCCCTGTCCCAACTTTTTTGAGATGTGTTGCTGTCATGAAATTTCAAAATGTCTCACTTTCAACATTTGATATGTTGTCTATGTTCTATTGTGAATACAATACCAGTTTTTGAGATTTGTAAATTATTGCATTCTGTTTTTATTTACAATTTGTACTTTGTCCCAACTTTTTTGGAATCAGGGTTGTGAGAGATATTTTATATATATATATATATATATATATCATCTCATTATCTCTAGCCGCTTTATCCTTCTACAGGGTCGCAGGCAAGCTGGAGCCTATCCCAGCTGACTATGGGCGAAAGGCGGGGTACACCCTGGACAAGTCGCCAGGTCATCACAGGGCTGACACATAGACACAGACAACCATTCACACTCACATCTACGGTCAATTTAGAGTCACCAGTTAACCTAACCTGCATGTCTTTGGACTGTGGGGGAAACCGGAGCACCCGGAGGAAACCCACGCGGACACGGGGAGAACATGCAAACTCCACACAGAAAGGCCCTCGCCGGCCCCAGGGCTCGAACCCAGGACCTTCTTGCTGTGAGGCGACAGCGCTAACCACTACACCACCGTGCCGCCCATATATATATATATATATATATATATATATATATATATATATATAGCTAGAATTCACAAGAGGAACTTTATTCATCACACATACACTTGTGAAAGTCCTGTCTGCATTTAATCCATCTGAAGCAGTGAACACACATCTAGCCAGAGCAGTGGGTGGCCAGCCCAGTGAGCAGTTGGGGGTTAGGTGTCTCACTCAAGGAAGAAGAAGCCGCCTTTTTTTGTCACATGCGCACTTCAAGCACAGGTGAGATTCATCCTCTGCATTGAACCCATCTGAAGCAGTGAACATACACACCCAGAGCAGTGAGCAGCCATACTACAGCACCCGGGGGTTAGGTACCTTGCTCAAGGACACATCTGCCTAAGGCCACCTCATGCCTTTGAACTGTGGTGGGAAACAAGAGCACCCAGAGGAAACCCACACAGACATGAGGATAACATGCAAACTCCACACAGAAAGGCCCCTGTCAGCCGCTGGGCTCGAGCCCAGAACCTTCTTGCTGCAGGGCAACAGTGCTAACCACTACACCACCGTGCCACACAAACATTTTTGGATGAATTATTTCACTTATTGAATTGCTATACAAGTGAAAAACCTTCATAAAGTGGTAGGTATTCAATTATCATACTGAAACATTTGGTTAATATTTTTCAGTTTGTAATATGCATGTATAAAAGAATAAATGCTACTATTTTAATTCATAAGAAACCTTACGTGCTATCTGAAAAAAAGTATTTTTCTCTTAGTATTTTCATAAAACAAGAATTTTTGTGAATAAGGGCAGTGGATTATGTTAATTTATTGATAAACCACAAATTTGTAAAACTTGCATAATATTTCAAGAAAAAACAATTAGCAATTCAAAATTTGATATCAAATCCTTTAAAGTGATATATTTTCCATTAGATAAGTTCATACCTGTCATGTTCACTTTAGGGGATTTATAATGTTCACATTTGTACAGTCTTTTAACTTTTAATGATCTGTGATAAACAACTCTTCGATATGTCTTCCTTTCAATTATTCTGTTTACTTCTGATATTTCAAAGTTCCCTTTCTTTTTTGTTGGTAACCTTAACAGCGTTTCTACAGACAAAAAAAGTAAAACTTGCATGTCTTCACTTTATTCACAGCATTTCTTCAGGCAATTTCTTTTCCCTGCAATAGACATCCTCCACAGATAGGCCACACAATGCCAAATTCCAATGTCCTCTGTTGCATTTCTGGTGATGATACAATGTCATTGTTTCTACAATGATAGCATACGTCAGGAAAAAGAGCTGTATTCCCAGCGTAGAAAGTTGTATCAACAGGGTGACTGCATCTCATACCATCCGTCACTCCAATATTGTCTGCATGTGACCCATCTTCAAAGATTTGACTTCCACATACAAACAGTTCTTCCTGAACTTGCTTTTCTCTCATCTTGTGTTAGTCTACGATGAGCATATACTGTATGACTCTAGGTTTTCCATACTCAGCACAGTGGACAATATGTCACGTTCGGTCAGCCACTAATAACCCTTTCCCATGCTTGTCATTAGCAGTTGGCTGTGGCTTAAGATGGAGGCTGAGGCGTTCAGAGTCATTTGTCTCTGCTCCATACACCTCCTTGAATGAAAGGTAGCTATTTCCATAAATATCAGAGACTGGGTCTGGCAAAAAGTGCAGCTCTCTGAAAACTAATGAAGGACCACTGTACCTTCAGTAACATATCAATTGCCGATATCAGTGTATCTTTCAGCTGCTCAGAATCGATAGGCTCCTCTTTTAATACTTTTAATATCCTCTATTTTATCAAGAAATCCTTTATGAATACTTGCTGGACAATCAAGTTCTCCTGCGCCGATGTGTGAAATGTCTACTTGCTCAGAGTTCATCACTCATTTCCCTATTACACTTTTGATGTCTTTAACATCTACTAACCACATTTCCAGAAAAGTTGGGAATCTCATCTCTCATCTCATTATCTCTAGCCACTTTATCCTTCTACAGGGTCGCAGGCAAGCTGGAGCCTATCCCAGCTGACTACGGGCGAAAGGCGGGGTACACCCTGGACAAGTCGCCAGGTCATCACAGGGCTGACACATAGACACAGACAACCATTCACACTCACATTCACACCTACGGTCAATTTAGAGTCACCAGTTAACCTAACCTGCATGTCTTTGGACTGTGGGGGAAACCGGAGCACCCGGAGTAAACCCACGCAGACACGGGGAGAACATGCAAACTCCACACAGAAAGGCCCTCGCCGGCCACGGGGCTCGAACCCGGACCTTCTTGCTGTGAGGCGAGAGTGCTAACCACTACACCACCGTGCCGCCCCCCAAATTCTAGTATTAAATGAAATCTAGCACCACAATTATAATACTGGTAATACTGGAATAATCCTTACTGTATACCAACTTTTGCAGCCCCATATTCTTACTATATTCCATGGCAAGTTTATATTTTATCCTTTTGGCTTTCCATGGTCACAGGTCAGTTTTCCATCCACCACTGCCTATAACTTCATGATATTTGAGCAATCCCATAAAACAATTGGAACTGTTTAATATCTTTTAATCGCTTGTTTCCATCTGGAGATGAAATTGAGACCATGGACCTCCGAGTCTTTTTTCCCCCTCAATCATCATTTGTTTTATTTATTTTTATTTATTTATCCTTTATTTAACCAGGGGAGTCATATTGAGACTACTGTCTTTTTCCAAATGGTCCCTGGCCAAGAAAGGCAACACTTTAAAATTTAAGTAAAAAATAGAGAAACCTCATTTACAAAAAGACAAATAAACCAACATCAAACAAAGCTAAAACACACAAACAGCAACAAACACCAATTAATACAGACATAAGAATGCAAAAGCAGAGCACACCATATTACACAAAAACACCACACAAAATCACACATTACACAGCAACATAAAACACCTATGTAACAGAACAAAAATTAAATACAGTAAAGAAAATATAACGCAAGAATATAACATACAACCAAGACATCATACAACAAACAGCATAAGAAACCACAAACAAAAAACAAAAGATCAGAACAGTAAACTACATACAATCACACATAGCTGAAGGCCTCTGATACATACAATTTAAACTCATTCAGTGAGATAAAAGTGCTTAGCTTCAACTGTTTCTGCAGAGCATTCCAGGTTGAAGGAGAATTGTAACGGGAGGCAGTTTTACCAAATTCAGATCGTACAGGAGGTGTAGTAAAAAGAATGCTATAGATAGTTTTCACTGACGTCATGGCATCCCAGGGAACGCCCCCCAGCTACCATCGTGGGGGGCAAACAAAACGGACCATCGCCACTACCGGCTATGCAGGGCTGCCATCCATATCGTACCCTGATATTGTGAACTATTTCGTAAATACTAAAAGCGCCTACACACTTGACGACCTCAAAGCATACAAGTCGCTAGAGTCATACAATTATTTTGTCTGTGGTTGGGTCCGCGAAGTCCGCCATATAAAAACCAGTGAGAGCCGTGTCCTAATTACAGCCAAGGTATGTAAACATTGGAATTTTAGAGCTCTCAACACTGCATATAAATATATGTGTGTGTATAATATCGAGTTGATTTAAGACAAATTTTACATCCATTAGTGGTATTACAGTACCATGTCAGTATAAACTTTGTAATATAATTAACTGGTATGTAGGCTTGTTACATTTTGTGTTTGTTATGATAAATATGACAATTTATAGGCCAGTAATAATCATATGTTTGCAGCCTTGTACCAAATGTTTTTATAAATTTAAATTTATATCATAATACATGAATATGTATATATCAAATATTCTACATAATTATAATCTAGGTGGCACGGTGGTGTAGTGGTTAGCGCTGTCGCCTCACAGCAAGAAGGTCCTGGGTTCGAGCCCCGGGGCCGGCGAGGGCCTTTCTGTGTGGAGTTTGTGTGTTCTCCCCGTGTCCATGTGGGTTTCCTCCGGGTGCTCTGGTTTCCCCCACAGTCCAAAGACATGCAGGTTAGGTTAACTGGTGACTCTAAATTGACCGTGAGTGTGAATGGTTGTCTGTGTCTATGTGTCAGCCCTGTGATGACCTGGCGACTTGTCCAGGGTGTACCCCGCCTTTCGCCCGTAGTCAGCTGGGATAGGCTCCAGCTTGCCTGCGACCCTGTAGAAGGATAAAGCGGCTAGAGATAATGAGATGAGATTATAATCTAAATATAAGCCCCTAATTTTTTGGTGTGAAAATGTGAATGACAGCTTACACATTGTATTTTTCACATTTTGCAGGTAAAACATTCCCAGCGATTGAGTGACCCACCCTTATTACCATGGGCAATTGTGCAAGAGGATGGGGTCATCCTTGCAGGACACTGCACATGCATGGCCGGTTTGGGTGAGGTGTGCAGTCATGTTGGGGCACTCATTTTTGCAGTTGATGCTGCAGTGCAGGTCCGAAATTCCCAAACCGTGACACAGGTGCCTGCTTACTGGCTTCTTCCAAGTAGTCTGTCGAAGGTGGAGTATAGTGAAATTCAAAACATTGACTTCCAGTCTCACCAATCATTGAAGAGGAAGCTGGACAACACACTATCATATAGAACACCTCAAACGCCTTCAACTGACCAAGGATCACAGAAACTTCCAGAAATCCTACAACCCACTAGTGAAGAATCTGCAGTGTTTTTAGAAAAACTCTTTGCAACAAAAGACAATGCTGTGCTTTTGTCAGTCATGCCAAGTTATTCAGAACATTTTGTCCCATCATCACTTGGAGAAACATTCCCAAATATTCTGACAGAACTTTATAATGAAGAGTATGCTGGAGCATCAAAAGAGGAATTAATTGAACATTGTATGAACAAATTTGAAACAATAAATGTGTCTGAAAGTCAATGTATTAATGTAGAATTAGAAATGAAGGATCAGTCCTGTAGTAAATTGTGGTTTAGGTTTAGGGCTGGGAGAATCACAGCATCTCGTATGAAAGCGGTGTGTTCAACTAATGTTGAAAATCCTTCCAAGAGTCTGATCAAGGCTATCTATTATCCAAATTCTGTATCTTTTGCCACAAAAGCAACAAAATGGGGTTGTGAACATGAAAAAATTGCACTTGATGCTTTCTGTGAAGTTGTGAATAATTCTCATGAGAATTTCAAATGCGAGAAAAGTGAGCTAATGCTGAATCCGAAATATCCATATGGGTGCAACTCCAGATGCTGTTATATCATGTAACTGCTATGGAAATGGATAGTAGAGGTCAAATGTCCTTATTGTTATAAGGAGTCATCATTTACAGATATTCTTGAAGAAAAGTCCTGTTTGGAACAAAGTAATAGTTCACTGATGCTCAAAAAGTTTCACCAATATTATTACCAAGTTCAAACTCAAATATTTGTTAGCAACAAAGAATTTGGTTATTTTGTTGTTTGGACAGGGAAAGACATGCATGTTGAAAGACTTGAACCAGATGAAGATTTGTGGAACAATATCATTGAAAAATCCAAGAAATTCTTTGTGCAGGTATTACTGCCTGAGCTTGTTGGCAAATTTTATTCCAGACCCCAGCCTTGTAAAGTAAACATTCCCCAAGATCAGAACACATGTAACATTTTGAGAGATTTTAATGCTCATGCATTTGGTTCATTGTCTGCCTCAAAACAAATTGATTTTGTTCAACAGCCAAATGTGTCTTAAATAATCTGTTATTGTAAACAGCCGTACCAGCCAACAGGTGATCGAATAGTATCTTGCAGAAATGAAACTGTGTGTATGGTTCATTCCATGTGAAATGCATGAATTATAAGCGCGTGCCAAGTATTAAAACTGCCTGGTATTGTCCTGACTGTAGAAAACTTCCCCAGTTCAAGAAAACTAAAGGTGTGAAAAATTCCACAAAATGAACCCTGCAAGATTGTATCTATGAAATGTAATATCTTTATTCAAACCATCTGACACTTTGCACTGCATATATGTGCATCAGAAATGACCCAATATTGTTAACATTAATATATTCTAACATTTTGTACCTGTAAAATAAATGAACATCTTCAGTCTGTTACTTGCTGTGTTTTTTTCCTTTTAATTGAAAGGCACAACAGAACCACATAAATTTCCTAGACAACAACAGACTGTAACAATCTGGTCAATAGTTGGGATTTCATTTTCTGATGTCAACAAATAATCAATAGGTACCATACCAGACAATATGGTGTACTTATTTCTCACTAACCCTATTACTCGCTCGACATGTATGCGAACATGAGAAATATTCCTTGTGTTTTCAACATCAAGTGCAGACAGTTGGGATCTACCCTTTGTGAAGGCAGGAATTTTAACCTGTGCACACTTTAGCCCGACACTGTCTGCAATGTCAAAACCCCTGTCTGCCAAAATTAGATCCCCAGGCAACAATTTCTCTAAAATTCCACCATTTTCAGTAATATGCTTGTCACTTGCACGCCCACTCCAGCCCTTTGACAAAAATGACACTGAACCCTGTGGTGTTACCCCAATGAGATATTTCACGGTGTTGTGGTGTTTATATGAAGACCAGGTTTTTGCTCTTGCTGACAAATTTGATGGTCGTTCGATAAATATCTCAAAACAATCTATAATGACACAGACTTTTACACCAAAATGTTTTCTAAACTCCATTGGCATAGATAACTGCAAATGTTCTCTCTCTGGCCAGTAAATAAAGGATTTCAATCTTTCATACATTACATGAATCACAGTGACAAAAGTCCTAGAAACAGCTGCTTGTGAAACACCAAACCTGTAACCCAAGTCTTGCACAGGAAAGTTGTGTCTTAATTTCATTAGAACCAGTAACATTTTTTGAAATTTACTTAGTGTTGATCTGGAGCTCTCTGGAATAAAAGGAGAAATAAATTCAAACAAAACAAGCAAAGTCTGAAAACTTGGAAGTCCTGTGTAATAGTTCACTTTGACGTTATTGTCACGGAAAGAGTCCAGTGTTATTTTTGAATCGTCAACCATGGATTTCAGTTCTAAATTTTCGCTGAGCAGTCTTTGACACTCTGTTGCAGTTTTCTGGCAAATGTCAAGATTACATATGGAGGCTGAGGTGTCTTTTGTGCTTTCTGTACCCACATCCACTGTTTCTTCCTTGCATGTACTTGGTGTGGACTCGGCAAAGTGTTGAGGCTCTTCTACGAATGAAGCCAACTGTAGAAGTGCACCAGCTGCTTCAAACTGCTCCTTCTTTGCTTTCCTGGCTTTAGCCCTCTCATACCTGGTGACCTTTTTCATGGTTGCTTTTGGATCTGGACTAACACTTTCTGCAGCCAGTTTTCGTGAAGGTGCCCAATCAGGGTTGGTTGTGTCATACAAGTCACTCGATGTTCCTGAAAAATAAATAAATTGGTGTTAAAAAAACAAAAGCAAAAAAAACAAAAAAAGACAATTTGCTAATCATGAGACATACTGATCTGAGCCTGTTTTTTTAATTATCAATCACTTGGCACACTCGTGTATTTTACTTACTGAAACTGTCTTACTACTATTATGAATACTGTGCAATATTACTTTGCATCTGGTGGCTGAGTAGAAGGCCCATATTTCTCTATGGTTTAATATGATTTAGCCTAACCAAACTCCAAAGCCTGAAACTGACTTCATCAAACTTTAAAGGCTGTCTGATATATACAACTTTATATATTCTAGCATTAAATAGACTGTTGAATGTTATGCAACTGTAATAAGTTGATTAAACACAAATCAAATCATATAGAATAGACCTAAAATGTTTTTCAAAAATGACCCTTGCGTGAGCGATATTAGTGTACATTACAATGTAAACGGACACTCAGCGGTTCCAGTTAGGCATTCTCTAGAGATTGTTTACACGATGTTTTGGTTTCCAAAAACAAACTTAAACACAATTGATTGTTTATTTAAACAACTTACCACTTATAAAATGATTGGAGCAGACTCTGCCATGTTTGGAAGGCTGAAAATCCTTGCGGTTGATTCCCGCAAGCCATAGATTCCTCCTTTGTATGCTGAGTTTCTTTGTCTGCTCGCCTTCGTGCTCCCGTACAGTGGGAATTACATAAAAGCTCTGCTTGACTTCATCATTTGACCTATTACGACAGCCGTGAATACAACAGGTGTGACCATTGCTAGCTTTAAATAGTAGTAATGTAACTATAAATGTAAATAATATATAAATGAATTGGTTAGCGCTGTCGCCTCACAGCAAGAAGGTCCGGGTTCGAACCCCGTGGCCGGCAAGGGCCTTTCTGTGTGGAGTTTGTATGTTCTCCCTGTGTCCACGTGGGTTTCCTCCGGGTGCTCCGGTTTCCCCCACGGTCCAAAGACATGCAGGTTAGGTTAACTGGTGACTCTAAATTGACCGTAGGTGTGAATGTGAGTGTGAATGGTTGTCTGTGTCTATGTGTCAGCCCTGTGATGACCTGGCGACTTGTCCAGGGTGTACCCCGCCTTTCGCCCGTAGTCAGCTGGGATAGGCTCCAGCTTGCCTGCGACCCTGTAGAAGGATAAAGCGGCTAGAGATAACGAGATGAGATGAGATATAAATGAATGTAACTCACGCGTTACAATGTGTGCTCAGTGACCCGTACGGTAAGCTAGCCCCGCAAGATGGCCGCCACCAGGGAATCCCCGACTCTGTGACATCATGTGAAAACTATCTATTGCTAGACCTCAGATTGTACCTATTGTTTTCTATTTGAGAGAAGACTGATAAATAAGAGGGCAACAATCCTATCACTGCCTTATAAATGAAAATAAGCCAGTGATGCTGTCTACAAACAGAGTGGAGGCCAACCTGATAAACTGTATAAACTACAGTGGTGTGTAGAATACTCAGCCTTTATGGGAAAGCGCAAGGCAGAATGATAAACAGAGTCCAGTGAGCGTAATACAGACTTTGCTGCACGCACATAAAGAATGTCTCCATAATCCACAACAGACAAAAAGGTAGCAGCCACAAATTCCTTCCTTACTTTTAAATTAAAACAAGCCCTATTTCTATAATAAAAACTTAACCCTTAACTTCTTTACCAAGTTCTCTACATGGAGTTTAAATGAGAGCTTTTCATCCAGTAAAAAAACCAGGTATTTATAATATGCTACTTTTTCAATTTCCTGACCAATGTGTTCAACAATGGTCAAGAAACAAATATGAATACAAAGTACTGCAAAATCCAGTTTTGCAGTCAAATATATACGAGAGATTAACAAAGAAGGCAGATACATGACAAACATGCCTAAAATAATAACCATCAACCGTAGGAACTTGAGGTCTGAGGGCAAGACCACGTCCTTAAAATAAGCCCCACCTCATCTCATCTCCTCTAGCCGCTTTATCCTGTTCTACAGGGTCGCAGGCAAGCTAGAGCCTATCCCAGCTGACTACGGGCGAAAGGTAAGCCCCGCCTCATCCTTCTTCAAATAGTCACATGTGTTGTGCCATTCTTCCAAACGTGAAGACGATAGAGCAGAAAGAGCTGGTCTCGGATGTTGTCTGGGAAGCTGTAAGTCCAGCCTTTATACATTTAGGGGTCGTTTAAAAGTGAATTGTAGCCTATTGTAGTGTGTTCCTGTATCCATAATATCTAGGCTAAAGGGCACAAGGAAGGCAGAGTTACTCATTGTATTTCCTCCTGTGTTTTATAGTTCCTCTGTCAAACAAACTGATAGATTATACAAATATGTTGTTAAAAGTCACATAGGTGTATTTCGAGTGAATTGTTTGTAAACTCGACATTATATTTAGTTGTGGTTCGAACTATTGAACGTCCTTCTTGCACGAACTGTACAGAGACAAAGCAAAATGTTTCCCATCTGATCATAAATAAGCCTCGAAAGCGTTATCATTTCAGCGCCTTGGCAGCTAGTTTAATGGTTACACTGTAAAAAAAAAAAAAAGATTTGTTGTTTTAACTTAAAGTTAGTGCAAGGGCTGCCTTAAAATTGAGTTCACTGAAATTAATATAGTAAGTTCACAACAATTTAACTTACTATGTGAATTTCAGTGAACTCAATTTTAAGGCAGCCTGGGCACTAACTAAGTTAAAACAACAAATCATTTTTTACAGTGAGTGATGGGCTAATATGAGGTGTTTAATGAAATACGTCAGAAATGATAAACCTTACATAAAGCTATTGACCACGAGTCACCAAAACAAGTTTATTTTCTTTATTTACAAATCAAAGTGTGGATTTGTATGTTAAAGAGAGAGAATGTTTAACTATCTGCAACCGTGATAGTTAAACATTTCTATAAAAACGATAATTTCTGTTGTCATAACTTGCACATGGGCACTATGATGGATGCTCCACATTATCCAAGTCTTATAGACGGATTAAAAAAAAGTTATAGTTATGTAACTATCTAGTATACTATATGGTTATATGTAACTATATAAGTTATATAGTTACATAACCTCAACCATTAAACCCATTGACCGGTGAAGTGAAGAACATTTGAGTATGGTTAACCTCTTACACACACATCTTGTTCTCACATGTTCATGTTATGACTCTTCTTCACCTTCATCCTGTGACCTATTTTTGCACATTCCGGGACATATTGTACAGCTTGGACTTCAACACTCCATGCATATACCCCTTAAATATGTCCAATTTTCAAATTTGTATATTTTAGATTCTTCCTATTTTTTTTATTTATATTACTACTTTTTTTTTCTTTATTCTTCTATCTTAACTGTTCAAGCACCAATCACCAAAGCAAATTCCTTGTATGTGAGAACATGTTTGGCAATAAATTCGATAATGATTCTGAAACTTGATTCTGATTGTTACAATGGCACCTGTCAAGGGGTGGGATATATTGGACAGTAGTCAGTTCTCAAAGTTGTGTTGGAAGCAGGAAAAATACCCTTGTCCTACCACTGTCTGAATCCAACATTATGGATTCCTGGTTTAAATTTGGGATCCAGGGCAGGCCAAATTAATAATTTGATGTCTCTCTTCATATTGTATTCTTTTACCATCTTTTCCCAAATATCCAGTGTCTGTTTATAATTTCATTATTGCTTTCTTGATAGCAGAGCTCCATACTTAAGAAAATATGGTAACCCATCGAGTTAATTTTTGGACACACAGGGATCCCAGCCGTATGCGTCCGTCCGTCCATGCCCCTCGCGATTCTGATTGGCTGTTTGATTTTGGCCGGAACTAGAAGCGCGAGTGCACCTACATAACTTTTATTTTTGTCTCCAAATAATTTCATATTTATCGGGTTTTTCCACCGAGAACAACTCAAGCAGCACAACAAAATAATAATCATTTTTACAAACTTTAATACAAACTTTTTAAAAAGATGTCAGAACAAGTTAATCAAGGAGAGAAAGATGAAGTCAAAACCGGGAAGAGAGAGAGTTTTGACAGAGGAAGAAAAGGAAAGACGACATGAAAGACGAAGAAATCTTTCACAAGAAAAGCGACAAGTTGAAAGAGAAAGAAAACGTGTAAAAAATTAATTAATAGAAATGATGAGTTGTAGGCATTTAATTCTAAATAGTGATGTTGATTTATGAAATCACTGTGAAATCCTTCGGGATCTGACAAGTTGACCCGAATCCAGTCATGAATCGTGTATCTTTTGTTTTCAAAACATTTTGGTATAAATCCCTAAAGCACATTGTAGTTTATAGTAATAAAAAGAATAATATACATGCGAGTTTGGAGAAATTTATCTTCTTGTGATGAAATTGAAACACATCAAAGTACATCATCTGTTGCATGTTTGTTTTAATTTGAATGGAAGCTCCACTATTAGGTAGTACCTAATTAGTGTGCTTGAGAGAGCACACTATTGTTCTTAAGTTTTATTTTTATTATTTGTTTTCACCTCGTTTTTTGGATCCACTACTCCTCCTAGGGCTTTTGAGATGGACACCGTTCCAACGCTGAAACGTAGGGCCCGATCTGGAATGGTGTGCTTGTTCAAATGGTTGCGCTACCCCTTGTCGTTCATCCGGTATTCCCGTTTTTCAGTAAAATTCCGTGCCATTGAAATGAATGGGAGTGATGATGTCATAAGGAGCTCCCCCACTCTAGACGTTAGAGCGCGCGCAGCAGCAAAAAAACAAATTAAAACTGTGACTTTTACAGCCAAAATCCATGTTTTAAACCCAGTAAAACCTCTGAATTAAATTGAAAAACATATAAAAGGGTGGAGAGGAGATTTCACTGCCCGAAGCGCAGTGAGATCTCCCTTCAAAATGCTGTGAAAGAATTTTTTGTTACATAATGTACTCAGGCTGCCAGTCAGTGTGTGACACACACACACACACACACACACACACACCCTATGCCCCTGATTTATATGAGAAATTTGGTATTCATTGGTGTGTTTAAATTTAGACAATACAAACTAATGTAAACAATTGGCTTCAACTCGCATAAATATGAATTGGAAATGTTTAGTTCACTTTAGCTTATGCAAACGCACAACTCTACTAGACATACTGAACATTTTTCTAGACATACTGAAGAAAAGTTTGGTGTTCCACAAGGTTCTGTCTTGGGTCCACTGCTTTTTTCTTTATATATGTTACCTCTGAGTGATATTATTCATAAACATGGTATTAGTTTCCACTGTTATGCTGATGACACACAGTTGTATGTTTCTGGAAAACCAGATGAGACACCAGCTTAATAGAATTGAGGAATGTGTCAAGGACATTAGACATTGGATGCTTATTAACTTCTTTCTGCTTAACTCTGACAAGACAGAGGTACAGTGGTACTTGAAAGTTTGTGAACCCTTTAGAATTTTCTATATTTCTGCATAAATATGACCTAAAACATCATCGGATTTTCACACAAGTCCTAAAGATAGATAAAGAGAACCCAGTTAATCAAATGAGACAAAAATATTATACTTGGTCATTTATTTATTGAGGAAAATGATCCAATATTACATATCTGTGAGTGGCAAAAGTATGTGAACCTCTAGGATTAGCAGTTAATTTGAAGGTGAAATTAGAGTCGGGTGTTTTCAATCAATGGGATGACAATCAGGTGTGAGTGGGCACCCTGTTTTATTTAAAGAACAAGGATCTATCAAAGTCTGATATTCACAACAGATGTTTGTGGAAGTGTATCATGGCACGAACAGAGGAGATTTCTGTGGACCTCAGAAAAAGTGTTGCTGATGCTCATCAGGCTGGAAAACATTACAGAACCATCTCTAAAGAGTTTGGACTCCACCAATCCACAGACAGACTGTGTACAAATGGAGGAAATTCAAGACCATTGTTACCCTCCCCAGGAGTGGGCGACCAACAAAGATCACTCCAAGAGCAAGGCGTGCAATAGTCGGCGAGGTCACAAAGGACCCCGGGGTAACTTCTATGCAACTGAAGGCCTCTATCACATTGGCTAATGTTCATGAGTCCACCATCAGGAAAACACTGAACAACAATGGTGTGCATGGCAGGGCTGCAAGGAGAAAGCCACTGCTCTCCAAAAAGAACATTGCTGCTTGTCTACACAGTCTGCTAAAGATCATGTGGACAAGCCAGAAGGCTATTGGACAAATGTTTTGTGGACGGATGAGACCAAAATAGAACTTTTTGGTTTAAATGAGAAGCGTTATGTTTGGAGAAAGGAAAACACTGCATTCCAGCATAAGAACCTTATCCCATCTGTGAAACATGGTGGTGGTAGTATCATAGTTTGGGCCTGTTTTGCTGCATCTGGGCCAGGATGGCTTGCCATCATTGATGGAACAATGAATTCTGAATTATACCAGCGAATTCTAAAGGAAAATGTCAGGACATCTGTCCATGAACTGAATCTCAAGAGAAGGTGGGCCATGCAGCAAGACAACGGCCCTAAGCACACAAGTCGTTCTACCAAAGAATGGTTAAAGAAGAAGAAGAAAGTTAATGTTTTGGAATGGCCAAGTCAAAGTCCTGACCTTAATCCAATCAAAATGTTGTGGAAGGACCTGAAGTGAGTAGTTCATGTGAGGAAACCCACCAACATCCCAGAGTTGAAGCTGTTCTGTATGGAGGAATGGGCTAAAATTCCTCCAAACCGGTGTGCAGGACTGATCAACAGTTACCGCAAACATTTAGTTACAGTTATTGCTGCACAAGGGGGTCACACCAGATACTGAAAGCAAAGGTTCACATACTTTTGCCACTCACAGATATGTAATATTGGATCATTTTCCTCAAATAAATGAGCAAGTGTAATATTTCTGTCTCATTTGTTTAACTGGGTTCTCTTTATCTACTTTTAGGACTTGTGTGAAAATCTGATGACGTTTTAGATCATATTTATGCAGAAATATAGAAAATTCTAAAGGGTTCACAAACTTTCAAGCACCACTGTACTTGTACTAGGACCACATGCACCTAGAAGTAAGTTTTCTGATTACATAGTAACTCTGGATGGCCTTTCTGTTTCTTCACGTGCAGCAGTAAAAGACCTCGGGGTGATTATTGACCCCAGTCTTTCATTCGAAACTCACATCGATAACATTACCCGGATAACTTTCTTTCATCTCAGAAATATTGCTAAGATAAATTTAATGTCCCTACATGACACAGAAAAACTAGTTCATGCTTTTGTTATCTCCAGGTTGGATTATTGTAATGCCTTACTGTCTGGATGTTCCAATAAGTGCATAAACAAGCTCCATCCATTATCTCTAGCCGCTTTATCCTGTTCTACAGGGTTGCAGGCAAGCTGGAGCCTATCCCAGCTGACCATGGGCGAGAGGCGGGGTACACCCTGGACAAGTCGCCAGGTCAACCAACCATTCACACTTGCGGTCAATTTAGAGCCACCAATTATCCTAACCTGCATGTCTTTGGACTGCGGGGGAAACCAGAGCACCTGGAGGAATCCCCCGCAGACACAGGGAGAACATGCAAACTCCACACAGAAAGGCCCTCGCTGGCCGCTGGACTTGAACCCAGGACCTTCTTGCTGTGAGGCGACAGTGCTAACCACTACATAGAGCTGGACGATATGGCCTAAAAAAAAATTCTTTGATTTTTTTTTTTTCACAAAAAACCCCGATTTTTCAATTTTAATCTCCCCCCCCCACTAAAAATCAAACTACAGATGACAAAGAAATGGTTCAAAACAAGTTTTACCTTTATTTTGTTTTCACTTAAATTTCCCCTTTGTGATTAAAGTGCAGCCAGAAACCAAAAAGAAGCCAAAAAACAAGCTTGTAGATGAGATGGCAGACCATGCTATTGTAAACAGTGAGAACATACAGTAACTTTTTTAGAAAGCTTTCTCCAACATAGGTTAGTTTCAAACTGGCACTGACACAATGCACCCTCAAACTTAAAAAAAAAAAAAAGCCCCCTCGAAAAAAATTTTTTTTTATATATGGGAGGTCCGTATCGTGAAATACCGTGACTAAGGTCTTGAAAGTACTGACCGAGGCCCTCTGGGCCGAGGTCAGTATTCAAGGCCGAGGTCACGGTATTTCACCATATGGACCGACCTTAACCTGGTAAATAATATTTTATTTTTTTCTTTGCCAAATTCTAACAGAAAATGAGAGCTCTCGAAAGGGAAAACCGAGCCGAGGCAAGCCGCCATTTTGAATCCTCATTCACAGCTGTAATGTAAATGGCTTCCTCCTTGGTATACAAGTGCACTTCCATGGCAGGAAAAAAACCTACATTTTGTTGCCTATGTAGTCCCCTATTTATACAAATAGGAGTCATTCAGGATTCAGCCACGTTTTTGCTCGGCGTGAGCAACAGTTAGAGGTTTTTAGCTTTCTCCTGAAATGTTTTCTTTTATTTCTTCTTCCTCAGGGTAGTAAAACTCGCTTTCACTGTAAGGACTGTCATTATCGCTATCCATGCTGTAAAATTAATGCTATTCTCCTGAGAAATGCTGGCAAAAATTTATAAGATTTCTGATAATCTTATAAATAAATCTTGTGAAAAAAAAAGTTTGTTGTGAACGAGCGAGTCGCCAGAGGTCCGTAACCAGGGTCTGTACCGTAGGATACAGACCTGCTCGCCAGCCAATCAGAGCGCAGGATTTGGACCACGAAAAAAATAAAAATAAATAAAATTGTCCTTTTCGATAAAACTGACAAAATGGGGAAAAATTCCTGACTTTTCCACCGTATGTATGGGCACCATGTCTTTTGCAATAAACATCGCGATAGCATCTGTGATTGCCTTCCACCGTGCCCCATTCTTATCATCAGGCACACAGTTCGAAAATGTGTCCGGGACGGTTGCTTGCTTTATTGTGGATGGTGCACTCGTGCTGCGGCTGTTTTCATTCTGCTGGGAGCAGCACTTCTCCCGCTCCGCTGCATGCTTCTGTTTAAGGTGTTGGAATAAATTCATCATGCTGCTTCCTTTGGAAGGAGCCAGTTGTGTTTTTTTTTTTTTTTTTTTTTTTTTTAAGATTTTTTGGGGGGGCTTTTTCCACCTTTATTGGATAGGACAGTGTAGAGACAGGAAATGAGCAGGAGAGAGACAGGGAGGGATCAGGAAATGACCTCAGGTCGGAATCGAATCTGGGTCCCCGGATTTATGGTATGGCGCCTTATCTACCTGAGCCACGACTCCCCTGAAGCAACCGTTTTCAAACACACCTGACAACGAGGACTTGTTTGGTCTGCGTCCAACGCCGCAAAACCGAACCAATTCCAGATCAAGGGGGAAGTTGCTCCTTTCTTGGGCATAAGTTGCAGCTTTCTCCCAATCGCTGCCATGTTTTTTTGTGTGTGTCTATGGCAGGCGTGCAGGAGGAGGGCTATAGTGTCTGTGCCCGATCCGTCCCTGCTGCTCGATCCGTTCTGCACATGCGCAGAGGGGAGCGTCGGTGGCAGAGGTTAAAACTGAGAGAAAACCGATTTTCATAAATCACATTGTCCTTAACTGTAAATTCGAATTAATCGATAAAAGCGATTTATCGCCCAGCTCTACCACTACACCACCATGCTCCAGTTAGTTCAAAATACAGCAACAAGAGTCCTTACTAGAACTAGAAAATATGACCACATCATCCTGTCTTATCCACACTGCACTGGCTCCCAATCAAATTTCATATTTACCGTATTTTTCGGACTATAAGTCGCACTTTTTTTCATGGTTCAGCTAGCCATGCGACTTATACTCCGGTGCGACGTATATACGTTTTTTTTTTTCACCGCGGAATAACTGGAGCTGATGCCAAGTCTGACGACAGCCACGCAGAAGAAGAGGAAACGGGGCTTCGTCTGCCGCTGGAGGCAGAGTTGTTCAGAAGCGACACCGAGGATGAGGAATTCAATGGATTTGCTGATTTGGAGTGAAATCGCCAGCTTGATAAACTTGATTGACCTGTGTTTTATTAATGATAGGCCTATAGTTATTTAAATAAGTTATGTAATGATTTTAGGCAGTGCTTAATTTGTGAAGTGGGAGGTCCCGGAACGCAGGAGGTGGGTGGGTCCGGCGACTCAAAAAAAAAAAAAAGGTGGGGGGTGGTTTACTATAACTTTACGCACACGCGCTTATTGTGTGTGTAAAAAAAATAATAATAATATCAGACATTATGATCTTAGAAAACGCTTTCGTGACGAACAGTTACAGACAGTAATATGTCGTGATATGTTATAAAATGTTATTTTTATTAGGCTATATATTAAATTATATATTAAATTTATCTTCTAAAATAACAGACTACTCATATCACAACCGGTTTATTTCACCATTGGAGATCAGATCACACAAGACATGAGTTAAATTACTCTTTTTAAGGATTTAAGTAGGGTATTTAAAAGCGGTTGTTGTTTTTTTTCACTAGACGGTTGTCTTTGGAGATGATATACCTATAGCCTACTTGACCTCTGATTTAATGAAATAAAATTCGACAAAAATGAAGAATGACTCTCCTCGATGATGATTACAGCTTTAATAACACAGATGAAAGAGCCATGGGGCGATAATAAGCCCTACCGGTAAAAATATTCTAAAAGCAAACTGATTAATGCATCAGTAATAGGCTACTAATATTAGTTATAATAATAATAATATAGGCTATTAGTAATAACGATAGTGATAGTATTAAAGATAGTAGTAGATATTTAAAATAATCAGACTAGGCTACTTACAGGGCAAAGGGCGCGTTATCACTGCTCAGCTGTTCGTTTATTAAATAAACAATGCAGTCGCGCAGTAACCACGCGCCGCTTATCAGATACAATCACAGATTCTATGGATAGAATAACCCTTCAAAAAAGTGCGACTTATAGTCCGGTGCGACGTATATATGTTTTTTTCGTCTTCATAATGCATTTTTTGGCTGATGCGACTTAAACTCCGGAGCGACGTATAGTCCGGAGATTAGATTCACTTTATTCATCCCACATCGGGGAAATTCACGTGTTACAGTAGCAAGAAAATGTCAAACAGATAACAAATAAAACTGAAATAAAAATTAGACAAACAAAGGATTAAATACAGAGGGCTATTTGCATTATCTACCGTGAAAAAGTAAGCTCGGAAAAATTGCACATTACAGGTAGACTCTGTGTGTGCGTGTTTTTTTTTTATAATTTATATTTTTATTTATATATATATATATATATATATATATATATATATATATATACACACAAGTGTGTGTGCATGAAAATAGTTTAGGGCCTATATTATTGCACGTAATAATTGCATCGATGAGAGATGGTAGAGGTAGTAGTGAAGTAGTGCAAATATAACGACAAACAGGTTATTGGTGCTATGTTACAAGTTGTGGGTGTTATACAGTCTGACAGCAGTAGGTATGAATGACCTGCGGTACCTCTCCTTCTTACACCGTGGGTGTAGCAGTCTACTACTAAACGAGCTGCTTAAAGTCCCCACAGCCTCATGTATGGGGTGAGAGGGGTTATCCATGATTGAGGTCAGCTTGGCTAACATCCTCCTCTCACCCACCACCTCAATGGAGTACAGAGGACAGTCCAAGACTGAGCCAGCCCTTCTGACCAGTTTAAGTTTCTTCCTGTCCCTCTCTGAACTTCCACAGCCCCAGCAGACCACAACGTAGAAAATCGCTGATGCTACCACAGAGTCATAAAAAGTCCTAAGCAGTGTCCTTCACACACCAAAAGACCTCAATCTTCTCAAGAGGTGGAGATGACTTTGGCCCTTCTTGTACAGGACATCTGTGTTAGTCCAGTCCAGTTTGTTGTTGAGGTGAACACCCAGGTATTTGTACTCCTCCACGATCTCAATGTCCAAACCCTGGATGCTCACTGGTGCAATTTGAGGAACTGTCCTTCTGAAATCGATCACCACCTCCTTTGTCTTGCTGGCATTGATGCGCAGGTGGTTCAGTTCGCACTAGGCGACAAAGTTGGTGATGACCTCTCTGTACTCCAGATCGTCCCCCTCTGACACATGTCCAACGATGGCTGTATCATCTGAGAACTTCTGGAGGTGGCAGCTGTATAAATCGATATAAATATTGATTTATAAAATACTACTATTGACCTTTAAAGCACTGAATGGTCTCGCACCACAGTACCTGAGCGAACTTCTGGTCCTTTATGACCCGCCACACCTACTTGGATCAAAAGGTGCAGGCTGTCTGCTGGTACCTTGCATAGTGAAGGCTACATCAGGGGCAGAGCCTTTTCTTACAAAGTCCCACAGTTATGGAACAGCCTTCCAAGTAGTGTTTGGGAATCAGACACAGTCTCAGCGTTTAAGTCTAGGCTGAAAACATCTGTTTAGTCAAGTCTTTTGTTAATGGTGTTTATGAGGTAAAGGAGTAGATCTGGAGGGTCCTCAGACAGTGTTTTGGTAAACTGGGATGTATGGATGCAGTTAGTCCCCCACTCGCTTGCTCACTCGAGTTTGTTGACGGTGTGGCGGCTGGCTGCTTTATGTCCCGGGGCTCCCTCATGCCTGCGTTACCTTCTGGCTCTCCCCTTTTAGTTATGCTGTCATAGTTAGTTTTGCTGGAGTCCCTGCTTGCGCTCAGTGCAAAATGTATACTGTTCCTACTTATTCAAGTGACATTTGGCATCCCTAACAACCTGTCTTCCCCCCCCCCCCCCCCCATCTGTCCCTCTGAATTGCATGTTAATCCTGAGATCGAGATGCTGACCTCTTCTGCTCCTCGGACCTGTCTGATCCAGCCTGATGCCCTGTGTCTGGCTGGAGTCTCATCATATCGCTCCTGTGGAGGACGGCCCCATATGGACTGTTGAAAGTCACACTTGGAGGACGCTCTGGACACTCAGTCATGCTTTTTGTCGTATATTAACCACAACTATGCTCAGAACTGTTTAAGCAGGCAACTGGAAGGACACAACAGCAGATTTGCGAAAACCCGAATTGTACTTTATTTTTTAAACATAAGCCATAACATGAGCCATCCACCGGCCTGGCCGCAGTAGTCAGAGAGTGCGCCCTAGTGGCACAGTACCTCTCTCTAGTGCATCTCAAAAAATTAGAATATTGTGAAAAAGTTCAATATTTTCCATCAGTTATTTAAGAAAGTGAAAATGTTATAGACTCATTACACAAACTAAAATGCTTCAAGCATTTTTCTATTTTAATTTTAATCAGTATGGCATACAATACAAAAACATTTAAAAAAATCTCAAAATATTAGAATATTTCATTTCGAGTTTGAGTCACAGTATGAACACAATGTATCTCTCGGTCTAGTTCAGTACACACAACCACAATCATGGGGAAGACTGCTGACCTGACTGTTGTCCAGAAGATGATCACTGATGCCCTCCACAAGGAGGGTAAGCCACAAAAGGTCGTTGCTGAAAAGGGTGGCTGGAAAAGGTGCACAAGCAACAGGGATGGCCGCAGTCTTGAGAGGATTGTCAAGAAAAGTTGATTCAAGAACTTGGGAAAGCTTCACAAGGAGTGGACTGAGGCTGGTGTCAGTGTATCAAGACCCATCACGAACAGACATCTTCAAGAAAGGGGATACAACTTTCGCATTCCTAATATTAAGCTACTCCTGAGCCAGAGACAATGTCAGAAGTGTCTTATCTGGGCTAAGGAGAGAAAGAAATGGACTGTTGCTCAGTGGTCCAAAGTCCTCTTTTCAGATGAAAGTACATTTTACATTTAATTTGGAAATCACGGTTCTAGAGTCTGGAGGAAGAGTGGAGAGGCACAGAATCCAAGGTGTTTGAAGCCCAGTGTGAAGTTTCCACAGTCTGTGATGATTTGGGGTGCCATGTCATCTGCTGATGTTGGTCCACTGTATTTTATCAAGTCCAAAGTCAACACAGCCATCTACCAGGAGATTTTAGAGCACTTCATGCTTCCGTCTGCTGATGAGCTTTTTGGAGATGCTGATTTCCTTTTCCAGCAGGACTTAGCACCTACCCACAGTGCCAAAATTACTACCAAATGGTTTGCTGACCATGATATTACTGTGTTTGATTGGCCAGCCAACTTGCCTGACCTGAACCCCATAGAGAATCTATGGGGTATTGTCAAGAGGAAGATGACAAACACCCGACCCAAAAATACAGATGCGCTGAAGGCCACTATCAAAGCAACCTGGGCTTCAGTAACACCTCAGCAGTGCCACAGACTGATCACCTCCATGCCACACCGCATTGATACAGTAATTCATGGTAAAGGAGTGTATAAATGAATATACTTTTCAGAAGTTGGACATTGCTGTATTGTAAATCCTTTTTTTGATTGATCTTAGGGAATATTCTAATAATTTGAGATACTGGATTTCTGATTTTCATGAGCTATAAGCCATAATCATCAAAATAAAACAAAAAAGGCTTTAAATATTTCACTTTACATGTAATGAATATAGAATACAGTGGTGCTTGAAAGTTTGTGAACCCTTTAGAATTTTCTATATTTCTGCATAAATATGACCTAAAACATCATCGGATTTTCACACAAGTCCTAAAGGTAGATAAAGAGAACCCAGTTAATCAAATGAGACAAAAATATTATACTTGGTCATTTATTTATTGAGGAAAATGATCCAATATTACATATCTGTGAGTGGCAAAAGTATGTGAACCTCTAGGATTAGCAGTTAATTTGAAGGTGAAATTAGAGTCAGGTGTTTTCAATCAATGGGATGACAATCAGGTGTGAGTGGGCACCCTGTTTTATTTAAAGAACAAGGATCTATCAAAGTCTGATCTTCACAACACATGTTTGTGGAAGTGTATCATGGCACGAACAAAGGAGATTTCTGAGGACCTCAGAAAAAGTGTTGCTGATGCTCATCAGGCTGGAAAACATTACAGAACCATCTCTAAAGAGTTTGGACTCCACCAATCCACAGACAGACTGTGTACAAATGGAGGAAACTCAAGACCATTGTTACCCTCCCCAGGAGTGGCCGACCAACAAAGATCACTCCAAGAGCAAGGCGTGTAATGGTCGGCGAGGTCACAAAGGACCCCGGGGTAACTTCTATGCAACTGAAGGCCTCTCTCACATTGGCTAATGTTCATGAGTCCACCATCAGGAAAACACTGAACAACAATGGTGTGCATGGCAGGGCTGCAAGGAGAAAGCCACTGCTCTCCAAAAAGAACATTGCTGCTTGTCTACACAGTCTGCTAAAGATCATGTGGACAAGCCAGAAGGCTATTGGACAAATGTTTTGTGGACGGATGAGACCAAAATAGAACTTTTTGGTTTAAATGAGAAGCGTTATGTTTGGAGAAAGGAAAACACTGCATTCCAGCATAAGAACCTTATCCCATCTGTGAAACATGGTGGTGGTAGTATCATGGTTTGGGCCTGTTTTGCTGCATCTGGGCCAGGATGGCTTGCCATCATTGATGGAACAATGAATTCTGAATTATACCAGCGAATTCTAAAGGAAAATGTCAGGACATCTGTCCATGAACTGAATCTCAAGAGAAGGTGGGCCATGCAGCAAGACAACGGCCCTAAGCACACAAGTCGTTCTACAGAAGAAGAAAGTTAATGTTTTGGAATGGCCAAGTCAAAGTCCTGACCTTAATCCAATCAAAATGTTGTGGAAGGACCTGAAGTGAGTAGTTCATGTGAGGAAGCCCACCAACATCCCAGAGTTGAAGCTGTTCTGTATGGAGGAATGGGCTAAAATTCCTCCAAGCCGGTGTGCAGGACTGATCAACAGTTACCGCAAACATTTAGTTACAGTTATTGCTGCACAAGGGGGTCACACCAGATACTGAAAGCAAAAGTTCACATACTTTTGCCACTCACAGATATGTAATATTGGATCATTTTCTTCAATAAATAAATGAGCAAGTATAATATTTCTGTCTCATTTGTTTAACTGGGTTCTCTTTCTCTACTTTTAGGACTTGTGTGAAAATCTGATTGTTTTAGGTCATATTTATGCAGAAATATAGAAAATTCTAAAGGGTTCACAAACTTTCAAGCACCACTGTATATGAAAGTTTACCTTTTTGAATTATGAAAAAAAGGAACTTTTTTTTTCATGGTATTCTAATTTTTTGAGATGCGCGCGCGTGCGCGCGCGCGCTTAGTAACAACCAATAAGAGATCACCACAGATCATTGCCAAAATAGAAATCTGCTTACATTCAAAATCTCTCAAAATAATGAAATCATTTATCTGTGTTGGAACATCACACTTTTATGGCTGAGGACTACAGTTGACTTGCTAACTTGAGGACTGCAGTTTTCATGAACAGTTTTGCACTCAAGTTTCCATCAATGAATTATAACATCAACGAAACAGACTGCTGTTAATGTAAGAGTCATGTTGTTTGTTGCCCAAATGAGGATGGGTTCCCTTTTGAGTCTGGTTCCTCTCAAGGTTTCTTCATGTCGTCTGAGGGAGTTTTTCCTTGCCACGGTCTCCATAGGCTTGCTTACTGGGGATAGATTAAGGATAAAATTCTCATGTTTTAAGTCATTCAAATTCTGTAAAGCTCCTTTTCGACAATGTTTATTGTTAAAAGCACTAGACAAATAAACTTGACTTGACTATGCAGTATGGAATTTGATTTTAGTAATTTCCAGGTCTGGATAAGTATGGAAAAAGAAAAATAGAGTATGGAAAGTATCTGTTTCCAGATGACTGCCCCCATTTTCTTTTCTAAAATATAAAATTAAGCCAAAATGTTTAAACCAGTGTGAGTTTGATGTTGAATTTAAGCAAGGCAAGATGTGTGCGTGATATGTCAGTTGATTTCTGTGGCACCTTCCATTAGCACTTTTGGCTATGTCATATCTATGCAAAACTAAAACAATGAGCACAAATACGTACTGCAACACTACAAATGTAAGAATGGGTGTGTACGTGAAAATTTTCTGATAGCTGGCAAGTTTTGCCAGTGCTGCGGGGCGACCCCCCCCAGACATGAATGATGACAAATAGTGGGTGTGTATGTGTGTGCATTTGTCGTGTGTGAGTGTACAGTTGTGGTCAGAAGTTTACATACAGTGACATGAATGTCATCTTGGATATGAATGTCATGGCAGTATTGGGCTTTCAGTGATTTTCTTTGAACTGTTCTTTTTCTGTGGCAGAATGTACAGCCTACATCTTTAATAATAAAAAAAAACCACTAGAATTTGGTGCACAAGTTTTAATTTTCTTTGGGTTTTCTGAAATCAATGCAGGGTCAAAAATTAATCAATCAACCTTTATTTCAGACAAGAGTGGTCCATAGATACATAACTACATAAAAAGACATACAGACATATTATAGATTTAGTAAAAAATAAACAACTAAAAAAAAAAATAGACATCCATGAAAAACTCAGGTCGTCACATACAATACAGACTGCATCTCCAATGGTTCCACAATGTGGAGGTAAATCTAACTGCACTCATTGCAGGATTCACTAAGGCTACAATTATACCATTGCTAGACGCTGTTAACCTACACATACATCTGTACATAAGATTCCTGAGTACAGCAGGACATGTGGGGTAGGGATCGACCGATATGTTTTTTTCAGGACCGATACCGATTATTATGGAATTGGGACGCCGATAACTGATATGTGCAACCGATAAATGTAAACATTATAATTCACATGAAATTAAACATAGCACACACTGACACAGACCTTCATATCCATGAAATGTATGTTTAATTGTAAAATTGAACATGAAATTTTGTGCAGGGAGATGCCAGCAGCATTTGTACAATAAAGTCAAACATTAGTTAGAATAAAATGAGAAATAAAATAATAAATATTCACCAATAAAAAAATAAATCACTCCCTACTATATTACAGCTCACCATTTTCAATGGAAAATAAATGAAAATACACTCTGGATTCTTTTACACTAAGAACTAAGTAAGACTTACCAACTTCAAGTAGTTTTTAAATAACAAATCAAGTGTAGGGAGCTGCCTGCAGCATTTTTTAAAAAGTAAAATCAAACATAAAGTAGGCTATCACTCCCTATTATGTAACAACTTAACAAGTAACCATCTACATTCTAATGCTTTTAATGCCCAAGCCTAATATTCCCAATTTAGGAGGATTATATTGTAGTGAAGGAAGCACAGTTGCTCTGCATGTTAAAAGCTCTGGTTAAAAGGAGCGGCTGCTCCTTTTAAGAGTCTGTTCAGAGAACGGAAGTCGGAGTGAGGGGGCGGCCGCGGAGAATCACTTGCGCAAGAATTATAAATGCTAGTGGAGTACATTACAGCCAATGTGAAGTAGCATAAGAACATTTAAGTCAAGAGTTTAATTGATGTATTTCGTTCATTACTGTTTATCCAAGCAAGTGTGCATCCACGACACAATTAATTACTGAGCCCACAACAAGCGTCCTGACAAACTCCCTACAGTATTACATAGCCTACTAGCACCATATCACACCTGGCTTGTTTAAATGTTCAAATAGCACTTTATAAAGTTACCTAACATATACAAGTGCAATGCGCTTTTTGAGCACGAGTCACGTCATGAAGTTTACTCATCACCATAACAAATAGCCAGTAGGCTTGCGCTAGCCTACAGAACACAAACACTACGTTTTATTTCGTCTTCCCTTGACCACCTCTCTGTATGGCTGTCATTCTACTGTTCGAGTAGAACTACTGACACATTCACAACGTTTCCAGACGGGGATTTAAAAATGACTGCAGCCTACGTTACATGTAGTTTCAGTGAGACTAGTTGGTTGTAGGCTAATTTCAAGTGCTTCCTTCTGTAAGCTAAGTTTGCCTGGCTACACAGATGCAAATGGACAATTTTAACAAGTAGTAGATGAAGAATGTAAACATATAATGATGTTGTGCTTTTGCAACTTGTGTGTTTGTGACTTATTGCGGCAAAAGCAGTGTGTCCTTACCTTGAAGTGGGATCTGCTTCTGCCCGAGTGCCCATACGGCTGCCTTGAAACGGTTCACAGCGTTTAGCTACGCGTGTTGGTTGGCTGTATCCCTTGTGCTAAACAAATCAGATGATGTGGTGGGCGGGACCGTGTTCTTGAACTCAGAGAGGTGAGTGCAGGAAAGGACGTGCAGTGACAGTCGCGTTAGGAACGAAATGGCTGCAAAAAGGCATGTTCTCGGCATATCGGTGGAAATTATGGCCGATACCGATAACCCTAAAAATGCAGAATATCGGCCCGATATATCGGCCAGGCTGATTATCGGTTGACCCCTAATGTGGGGACATCAACTTGCACAAAAAGATAACTAGCACTACTGCATCTGGGCACTTTTAATAACAGCCTCATTCCATCATTATATGCCACATGGAGCTTATGGATGCTACTACTCTTATATCTCCTCCACAGATGGGCAGTGTACATCGGCATGCAAAATGCTTTAAAAAGTGCTACTTTAACATAGGATGAACACATTCCAAATTTTCTTATAAGCATGTTAGCTTAGCATATACCATTCGATACTGTCTATAGATATCACAATTATCAGACAAATCATCAGTTATGTAATGGCCCAGATACTTAGCCTCACTGCATATGCTGAGAGCTATACCAGACAAGAAAAAATTAGGAATGGGCAATTTCTTATCATCTTTACTTCTAATAATCATTATATTACTCTTCTTGGCATTGTATTTAATGTCGAAGTCATAGCCATACTGAGAGCATACTCTCAACAGCTGTTGAAACCCAGCACTGCATGGACACAGAATCACCAAATCATTTGCATACATCAGGTGATTGATGATGCGGTCACCAATCATGCAGCCTGTTCTACAGCTGTTTAGAAGTGTTGAGAGACCATCCATCCATATATATATATATATATATATATATATATATATATATATATATATATATATATAATATAATATAATGTTAAAGAGAAAAGGGGACAACAAACTCCCCTGCCTGACTCCATTTCCAACTTTAAAAGGGTCAGACATATTGTTACCCCATTTCACAAACATAGGCTATGTCCACACGGCAACGGATTCAGGTGACTCCGATACAATTGCTTATCGTTTAGGCCTGGCGTCCACACGGCACCGGCGTTTTGGGTGCCCAAAACGCAATCTTTTTGAGAACAGGTTCCAGAGTGGAAAGATCTGGCAACGTTGCCGTTGCAAAGTCATCTGGATGAGTAGAACGGATTTGTTTACGATGACGTCACAGCCACATGACCAGCCACATGACTCTCGCGCGCCTCATTCATAACAACAACAATGGCAGCCCCCATAGTAGTAGTATTTTCAGTGCTGCAGACGCTGCTAAGTTTATTCGCATTATTGAGACAAAATTTAGAGGAGTTGCAGTGACTAGGCGAGCGACGGAGACGCTTACATGGCCACACGCGTCAGATTCTTTTAAACCCACCATGGCGTGTAACTAGACGGGCCAAAAGATGATGATTTTGGGTGAGACCGGGAAGAACCAGTAGCTGGTGGGACAACTTCGTGAATGGTGTTGTCGTGGATGCAGAGTGGAGAGAGAACTTTCGGATGTCCAGAGCTTCACTTGTGGCCCTGAGTGAAGAACTTCGTCCTCATATTGAAGGCCAAACAACCAACATGAGAGAAGCGATTGGACCGTTAAAGAAGGTCGCTTGCACGCTGTACTACCTGAGCGACGAGGGAAGGCTATGGAAGACGGCTAACTCCTTCGGCCTGTCACGGCAGGCTGTCTCCGTCGTCATGAGGCAGACATGCAAAGCCATCGCTCTCCACCTCGGTCCAAAATGTATCAAGCTGCCCTTCACAGAACCCGAGGCAGAGGAGCTTGTGTCTGGCTTTCACCGTGTACATGGCATGCCACAGTGTTTGGGAGCGGTCGACGGGACCCACATTGAAATCAAGCAGCCATCATCCCACGCCATGGACTACATCAACAGAAAGGGTAAACATTCGTTAAATGTACAAGCAGTGTGTGACTACAAGTACAGATTTATGGATGTAGTTATAAAGTGGCCTGGCAGTATGCACGATGCACGAGTGTTTGCTAATTCAAAGATCAGCACCTACTTTAAAACCGTCAAGATTACAGCATTGAAAAAGCAGATAGTGGATGATGAGGAACCCATCCCCATATTTCTCCTGGGTGACCCAGCCTATTCACTACTACCTTTCCTGATGAAGGAATATTCAAACGGTGGCTCCACGCCACAAGAGCAGTACTTTGGGTTATGTTTGTGTAGGGCACGCATGGTCATTGAGTGTGCTTTTGGTCGGCTGAAGGCCAGATTTGCATCCCTGAGAAGAGCAATGGACATTAACCTCAGTGACTTGCCCTATGTAATTTATGCCTGCTTTGCTCTCCACAACTACTGTGAAGAAAACAGTGAGACCATGGACGAACACTGTGTGGAGAGTGCTGTACAATGTGACCAGGAAGTACAGCCTTCCACACAAAGCAACAGTTACCTGACTGACTGTAATGAGACAGAGGGGAGAAGGGTCAGAAGAGTGATTACAAAGTTCCTTGACCCTTGAACAGTTTTTTTTTTTTTTTTTTGTATGTACCACTGTAACTTCTGTTCACTGCTTTTTTAATGAACCAATCACTTTTGTATATAGAATTCTTTAGTGTGGATTTATTTAGTATACTGTGGATATTTAGTAAACTGTGCGGGTGTTGTACATAGACAAGTGACTCAAACCATTTCTTGCCTGCTTTCTATTGGATAAGAATATTGTGAAATTGTTTACACATCAACCTGACTTGCCTGCCAGACAGACAATTTACACCTGCTTTGATAAACAGAAAGTACAGCCTTCCACACAAAGCAACAGTTACCTGACTATAATGGAGGCAGAGGGGAAAAGAGTCAGAGGACCCTTCAACAGACTGTAATAACCACTGCATTGCATTTCACTTTTGTATACTGCTTCTCTTTTTAAATAAACAAGTAACTGAACCATTTCTTGAATTTCTTTTTTTATTGGATAAGACTGATTTTCAAAATGTTCACACAATTTAAAAAGTTATGAATTAAATAAAAATGCTTTAAGAAATGTTCACACAATAAGAAAAAAAGTTATAAAACTATGCACACTAATAAAACTACATAACAAAAAATTAAACTAGCAGGCACAATGAGGTACTTTGTGTCCACGTCATCCTCTTGCAGCAGTGCCCTTCTGTACGGGAAACCTGGAGCAGTGTGTGTACGTTGAGCGCTGTGTGATGGGGTGGTGTGTGATGGTGTGTTGCTTGTAATGGTGTGTATGCATCTGCATGATGATGCGGTGTGTGCAGGTAAGGTGGTACTGCATGGTGCGCTGGCATGTATGGCCTATACAGATGTGGAGCAGGGGCTTGTGGCTGTTGCTGGAGCACAAGTGTCTGTAGCAGTTCAAACCCATTCTTAATAGTGTTCGTGATGAGTTCAATGTTGTTGTTCGTCCGCTCCAGGTTCTCATTGGCACACTTCTCCGACTCCTCCATGAGCTGCAGCATTCTCCTCTTAATCTGGAGATCCTCCTGCACAGCTGCATCCATTGGGGCCTTCCTCCTCAGCCTGTCCCCTCTGTGGCTTTCTAGTTTTGCCTTAAAAAACAAAAAGTTTATACATTTTAGAATGCATCACCAGTAGCAAACATTCCACAACACCACCCTAAAGCAGTTTGTATTTTTAAACCCTGAAGAAGGCCTGGGGTGAGGCTGAAACATGTTGGCTTTTTAAAAGTTAAAAATGAACTAGCTATACTGAGTAAAAGCTTTTTAGGGAAGAAGAACAGTGCCTTGGCCGTCCTTTATCCACTTGCAACACCCTAAAGCAACATGAGCATACCGAACGTTACACTGTGCCAGCTTTGAAGTAGCATAACATATAACTCACAGCAAGTAGGCCTTCAAGATTGAAATCATGAAACCATGTGCTTGCTTACCTGAAGCAAATTTCTCCGCCGGTTGACCTCTGCAGCAGACGGATTGGACACGGTGGAAGCCGAAGAAACCTCTGGCTCGACAGACGACCAGGGAGAATCAGATGTCGAGGAGGAGGAGGCCGAATCTTCCACCAATCTTTCCACCAAATCAGCACTCTCGATGCCCGATGGGATGCTGTCGGTTCCAGGCGAACCACCCCAGATCTCTTCGCACAGTTCAAAGAATACAAAAACCACAGGTCCGTGGCCACTCCGACGCCCAGAGTCGACGGCATGCCGGTATTTGTTTCTAATACCCTTCAGCTTTGCAGCAATCTGGGCCTTTGAGATGCTGCTGGGGTCGTGAGGAAAGTCCTTCCCGGCAGCCATTTCCCTGGTGGTGTATTGCTGCCGAAAGGCGAGCGTAATATCGCCATACTTGGCCTGGCATGTTTCCCAGTCCACGTTCTCCTGATATTTTGCGGTTTTGTAGTTGAGTCACTCGCAGGAGTAACTCCACCTCGTTATCAGTCCAAACAAGAGGGTTGGCTTTTTCTAGCGTGGTCGCAGCCATTTTCTTCTTGTTGTTGTGTGAAGGGAAGAAGAAGGGGTTTGTGCGCATGCGTCCGTGCCAAGATTTTTTTTCTTGTATTTTTCTGGTGTCTTCGATGGGACCGTTACAGCGCACGTAGTGGTGTGGCATGTGTATTGCATCGTTTTCAGCAAGCGTTGCGTTGTCATATGGACCTGATATTCTATTGATCGTTGCCCATTTGGAGGCGATTTTTTTTTTTTAAATAACATCACGTTGCCGTTGTCGTGTGGATGTGGCCATAGACTGCTGCCCATACCAGTACACTAAGATTCTAATAGAACCTTGGGAACTCCTCTATTTAGTAGCTTTAAGAACAATTTCTCGTGGTTTACACGATCAAAGGCCTTAGAAGCATCAATGAAGCACATAAAAATGGTTGTGTTGTGCCTATTATACAGATCAAGGATCTCTTTTAGTGCAAAAATGCACATATCAGTACCATGTTTAGGTTTAAAGCCAAATTGGTTGTCCGAGGTCACAGCAACCTCCTCCACCCGATTCAGCAAAATCCTCTCTAAGACCTTTGACAGTATGTTAGCTACTGACAGTATGTTAGTACATACAGCACACCTAATATTTGGGGAAAATGTCTCTTCATAAGATTCACCTCGACCAAACATTTTTGTTTACCATGAACAAGCTTCTGGCAGAATTCTGGTTGGATATTTCATGACTGTTCATGGTAGAATTGGTAGAGTTCAATTAAATTTTTTTTTTTCTTGGCATGGACTTGACTTATAAGTATGGTCCATATATTTTTAATAGGGTTGAAGTCAGGACTTGTTTTAAGCTTAATGTTAGCCTGATTTATCCTCCACAACCAGCTCTGATATGTGTTTGGGTTCATTGTCCTGTTGTAACTCCCAAGTCGTGTTCAAGTTTCTGATAGTTTATGCTGAAGAATTCTGAGGTAGTCCTCCTTCATTATTCCATCCACTTTGTGCAATGAACCAGTTCCACTGGCAGCAAAACAGCCCCAGAGCATGATTCTACCACCATCACCAGCTGGTACAATGTCCCTCTGTACATGGTGGTCATTGTGGCCAAACAACTCGATCTTTTTCATCTGACCATATCCTCCAGAAGGCTTTTTTACTTTGTCCATGTGGTCAGCTTCAAACTTTAAGCTTGAAGGTGTCAATTTTGGAGCAGGCGGTTATTTCTTAGATAGCAGTCTCTTAGTTCATGGTGATCTGAACTGTAGACAGTGATCCATCATCTTCTAGTTCACGGCAGGGCTGTGCCATGGTGGTTCCCAGGTTGTTCCTGACCATCCAAATCAATTTCCTTTCAGCTGAGGGTGACAGTTTGAGTTTTCTTGAAGCAAAGTGACTACACCTCACACTAGCTTGCATACAATTGTTTGAACTGATCTTGGAATTTGCATTTGTTTAGAAATGGCTCCAAGAGACATTCCTGAGTTGTGTATATCAGTGATTACCAACCGCTGTGCCGCAGCACGTTAGTGTGCCGTGAGAGATCATCAGGTGTACCGTGGGACATTATCCAATTTCACTTAATTGTTCTGAAAATTATTTACTGCAAATAATTTCTTCGTTCATCTATACCAGCAACGTATACTGACCAGCAGAACAATTAAATACTCTTCCAATAGATGGCAGCAGGTAGCTAATTAACCTGTGTATCTACCTGTTGCCATTCAAACAATAGAATTGGTAATGCTTCGGGTGTGACTGCGGTGATGGCGATAGATAAATATTTGAAAAGAAAAAGTACACAATCCAAACTGGGCCCTGGAGAAAATTCTGACCCAGATGAAGGCCCTAGTATAAGTAGAGGTCAGAAGAAAGCAAAAAAGGTGATTTTCCACAACCTATCTGTGCGAGCTGGGCTTTTCAAGCATGACTGCTTTAAACACGGGTGCAAGTTTTCCGGCATGTGCCGGAAGCTCCGGTTTTTTGGTTCTGAAAAAGTCATTTTTCCAAATCGTGTAAATCCGTTGAGGTTTTCGGGGGGGTATAGGGGTGGCCCTCTCACTGTCTCACTCTTGGTGTATTACCGCGGTACAGTTTCTGCACGAGACAAATCTTTTCATCTTTTCTTCGCCACAAACCTCATTCAATTTATACGCCGCTCACCGATGAGCGGTCCTGACTAGCCCGTTGTTTCACGGTGTTATACATGTGATATGTTTCACGCATGTAGCACGTTGTTCGACCAAATCAACACAGCTATTCCCATGAGTCGCCGTTTCTTTTGGTGCAAGTTAAAACAGTGCTTTTGATTGGCTCACTATTAACTGCCGTCCAATGAAACTTCAGCTTTTATAATAAGCCTTATTTTGCTTCCCTCCCTTGCGACAGATCCATGTGCTTTGCCTCTGGTTGCTGATCAAAATATCAAAATTAAGTTTTTATTGGAAGGCTCAAATACAATAATAATTTTGAAATTAATGATATTGGCTGTGCATTTTTCTGATTTTTGTGCTATGTAGTAATAAGTGAATTCAAAACATTTATTGGTGATTTAAATTGTCATCTGATATTGTGTGATGTGCAAATGCAATGTGCTTTCTTCTAGAATTGAAATTATTCATCATAAGTATCTGCTTTTATAAACTTTTTTTTTTTGACACTTGATTACCTTTCAATTATTAAATAAAAGTAAGGTAGGTCTTGAAATAAGTTTAGCTTTTTATCATCTTTTCTAATGTGGTTGTTAGGTTGAAAACTCATTTGTAGTCAGTAATGGATTATAAAATATAGATATTTTTGTAATGGAAAAAGCTGAATCTTATTTGCTAAAATCCAGGAGTTTCTGAGGACATCAAGACATGTGGCCCCTTATTTTAACTCAAGCTGTGTATATATTGTAAAAATGGTATCACAGCAAAAGCATATTAAAAATGGTTGTTTCAACATTTAAATTAGTAGTTGCTAGATTTTTTTTTTTTTTTAAATATCAAGCCTTGTACTTGAAATATTATTTCAGATGAATTGATTAAATGTATTAAAGGTAGAGCTGTGCAATATATCGTATTTTTATCACGATATCGATATTGGTGTCAAACGATATCAAAATTCATAATATCGATATGAAACGATTTTTTGTCATTTGTAAGGTAAAACGAACCCTTCTGTCCCCTAAGGCACACCGTAGCCTTGTATACGTCATCCATTCTACTCCCGCGATATCTCCGCAACAGTAAAAAATCAGTTCTTCTGTTTTCATACGTGTCGGGTGATTTGATATATTGATTTGTTAATATGTTGTTTGATTTGCTTGCTAATAGTTATAATAATACAATTAACATATATTTACGTCATATTTTTGGATGTGGGACTGGGTAATGTAAAAATGGCATCTACGGAAGAAAACAAGCACAACAATATTAGCACATATCCAGCTTGCTAGCTGTGTTAGATGTGTTAAACCGTGTGGATTTAAGTGGAATAATTGTGAGTCGTCCTGTGGTCAAGGCAGCGTTTTAAGGTAAGGCAATTTGGTTATTAATGTTGCCCGCCGCGGCATGTTTACTTGGGTTCATTTGATTTTGACTTGTGCATCTGCAGCTAGCATCATGCTTTGAAGTAGGTTCTGCTAAGGACGGGTTTATTGCGCGATGTAGACGGACTCAGATGTAATTACATTGTTTTTAAAATTCCGTGCGCTTAAAACGGTGTCCCCCTGCTAATCATGTAGCCCTAATCATGTGTTGCTTTTACTTTGAGTGAAATATCTCTGCAAATGGTATTTCAATGCTGACATGCCAAAAAGATAGCGGAGTCCACATTTGGAAGATGAAGGAAGAGAAGCCTGATGCTTGAAAATAGATCGCTTAATCCACAACGCATATCTGTATTTGAGACATAACCTGCAACTAGTGGGGATGTTTTGGAATGACTGTGCATAGGGTGTTTTTGGCCACAGAACACTAACCCACAGTAGTAGGAGTATTACTGGGTTCGTGGATTTTGTCTGTTGACTGAGCGAAGCATGGTGTTTGCCTTGTGCCATTTCACGTAGCATCTAGCCGCAGTGCCACCTACACTTTCAGGGAATGTTTACATGCCGCTGAGCTATTTTCATGTACGTTAATTCTTAAGGACTTGTCTCTATATTGTGCGTGTTCACACACGGACTGGCCATCGGGAGTAGCGGGAGTTTTCCCGGTGGGCCGGTGGTTCAGCGTGGGCCGGCGGAGAAAAAAAAAAAAAACAGTTGCGCGCTGGCCTTTAATATGATAAGCAATGTTAACAGTTTCTTAAAGAAACTGTTAACATTGCTTCTTAAAGAAACTGTTAACATTGCTTATCATATTAAAGGCCAGCGCGCAACTTTTTTTTTTTTTTCTCCGCCGGCCCACGCTGAACCACCGGCCCACCGGGAAAACTCCCGCTACTCCCGATGGCCAGTCCGTGTGTGTGCGTGTTTAATGTTGGTGTCTTAACAACACACAAGCTTACGTTGTAGTGTGTGTGTGTGTGTGTGTGTGTGTGTGTGTGTGTGTGTGAGTGAGAGAGAGAGAGAGAGAGATTTTATCCTTGGCTGGCTACGAGCCAGTGTGGACGTTACGCAGTAATCACTGGTAATACCAGCGCTGGCTCCATCCTCTGTGATCGGAAATGTTGAGTGAGGAGAACGTGAGCCTTGTGCAGGCTATAGGACCTATGCAAAGTACGCGCTTGCACAGTAAATAGTTTAAGTAAAAGGCGTTTCCGGGTACAACGGGAAGGGTTGACAGGTAGCCTATGAGGCCTGTACTATAAAAATGTGGCCCGGTGCCTCGGGTGTTGATGATCGGGGCTTTAAAAAAAAGGTGTATAAATATCGTTTTAAAAATCGCGATATCAATATTTACTGAAAAAATCGTGATATTGATTTTTTCCAATATCGAGCAGCCCTAATTAAAGGTGCCCTTCCACCAAAAACGTTTAATACTGGCTCTTTTTGAAATGCCATAGTTCACTCCGAGTTGCATATGCATGCTGCATGTGAAAATGTAATTCTACTCCCATTCCCTGTAGCTTATGAAATAAAATAGTCGGAAAAACGAGTGGATCTGAAAAAGCCATACGAAGTGACGTCACATCGAAATTAGTATTCATGGCCTCCCCCACCTTGGCTTGCGACCGCCCACGGGAAGAAAGTTCGGATTTAAGCGCGAGGACAGATAGTAGAGCCCATCTCGTCAGTAGCTCACGAACAGGACCTGACAGCAAGCTGAAAATATGTCTGGACAAGTTCGTGCCTGTGTTTATTTGTGGTAGTAACACATCAAAGTTGCATGTTTGGGGAGGCTGGGAGCTTCCCTGCGCGAGTTACGAGTGTTCAAAGTTGGGCTGGAGTCGGCGAGAGAAACGAAACCTAAGCGGAGCTCTGTGGCTCGCCTTGGGGCGAATTACGTCCCGAGGCATGGGGCTAGCCTGCCCTGGCAGCACTGGTTCATTGGGGAGAGGACAGAGGTCGCTGGCTGCCAAGTTTGGGGAGGCTGGGACCTCCCCTGCCCGAGTTACGAACGTCCAAAGTCGGGCTGGAGCCGCCGACAGAAACGAAACCTAAGCGGAGCAACGTTGCAAGATGGAAGAGGTGACCACAGTGACTTTTGAAACTTCGGTGCCTACTGTAGTGGTTTTGCTTCGAGGTTGTTTTTAATACTTAGATCTGTAGTCAAGATGATCGACCACAAGCTGTAAGTAAAACATGAACTTTTTGTTCGAAGATTTTTGTTACAAAATAGTATGTTCATATTCTCCATGTTAGCATGCATGACATGGTCACAAGCTAGGCAGGGATGAGTTTTCTGCTTTTCGGCGGATTTCCGCTTTTTCTGAGTAAAAAACGACCTTTTTATATTATGCCAAATCCGTTGAGAATTTTTTTTTTAATTAATTTTGGGGGGTTGGGGTATGTTCCTTCATGCTGTTCAAACTTTATTAACTCCAACGATGTTTACACATTATTTGTAAGTCGCCATCTTGTTTAAATCTTGTCTGAATGTGATGTAAAATTCGTGTTATCTACATTGTTATTGGTCAAAACATCGATGTCAAGACCATAATAGCCAATCAAAACAGTTTTTACAAAGAGACCCACTGGAGGTAGCATCACAGTGCTGTTAGCCAATTAGAGGTAACACGTTTACTGATTGCTGTTAGCCAATCAGAGGTAACATGTTTACATGTCATGAATATTAATGAGTAAGAGCTGAAATCCTGTCCGTTCTCCCACCATCCACTCCTCCACCAAACTAGAACAGCCTGAAACAGGAGAACCACAGCATTTTTTTTTCACCAAAACCGGCTCACAGGGCATTCATTCATACTAGAGACCACTGCACAATTAATGAAAAAATTATGCAAGGGGACCTTTAAACATTTGATGTGAATATGCAAATCATATAACTAATTATAAATGTTTGCATGAGATTGCATGAGAGACAACCATTTTTAACTTGTAATTTAAAAAAATTTTTTGAGCCCTAAGGGGGGCTCACCCCCCTTTGTAACCCCCTCTGCATGGCTGCGCCATGCATGTCTGACTGTCAGACTTTTCAAGTTTTTGAAAATTTTATACTTGCACCCATGTATAAAAACTAAAAAAGGAGAGTGACTCAGAGCTGTTGAAGATCTTCGTGTGTGTCTTTCTTCAATTCCTACGAGTATATCAGCTTTGTGTTCAACTAAACAGGCCCAGGTTTCCCACTAAGGAAATTGTGAATAAATTGAGACTAGATCATTTTTATATATATATATATATATATATATATATATATATATATATATATATTAGGGCTGTAACGATATGCAAATCGAAATCGCGATACGCAGAACCACGATCCGTATTGCGATACAAGAAGGCAGAATCGCGGTACACCCATTCAAACTTCTCCTCAGCCCAAAAAGAGGCGCTTCCAAACTTCAATTTATGAATACTTTACTTTTTATTTAAATTACATTTTAAACTTACTTAAATTACTTTTATTTTTTTATATCTATTAGTAAGTCGTTTTTTCGCCAACCTGCGACAATCTTCTGCAAGTCACGCAACGTCCACACTCGCCACTGGCAGAGCATTCATTTCATTTAAGCGGTCGCCATTCTGGTTGCGACGCGGGGAGCGAATCTGTAAACAAGCAGCTCATTGGCTGGCTAGGTGTGCCACAAGCCAATCACAATCATTTGACCGGAAAGGCATGCAGTGTTGCCAGATTGGGCAGGTTTAGGTGCTTTTTGGCTGGTTTTGAACATATTTTGGGGTGGAAAACGTTAGCAATATCTGGCAACACTGAAGGCATGTCTGCTTGGGCGGAAGCCTTCTGCGGCAGTTACATTTTGACACGCGAGCAATGGTTCACCATAAAAATTCCGTAATTTCCATCTGTTTTCCGCGATCACAGAAAATCATTGGCCCTATGAGAGTGAGACAGTGAGAGAGCCACCCCCCAAAACACCCCCCCAAAAAAATCTTAACGGATTTACACGATTTGGAAAAATGACTTTTTTTCAGAACCGAAAAAAACAGAGCTTCTGGCTCAACAGTATTTTGAGAAATAAAACAATCTTTGGATATACATTTGTTCATTTTTGCATACATATTACTCATTCTCTGCAGTGGTCTGAATTATTTGTTATTAAATAGTTAATGTAAGTAAGTAAGTAAATGTTAATAAGTCAAATTTACTACTTTAAAAAAAACATTTTTAAAAAAATCGTGGGCGTATCAAATCGTGGGTCAAAAATCGCAATACGAATCGAATCGTGAGTTGGGTGTATCGTTACAGCCCATATATAAAATTTTGTTTGTTTTTTTGTTTGGTGGTGTGCTCAAGAAAGGTTGGGGAACACTGGTGTATATCTGCAATCCTCTTTCTCAGATCTGCACTGAGCTCCTTGGACTTTCCCATTTTACTGTGTTAGTCAATCCAATGAGTGCTGTAAACAAACCCTTTTTATGAAGGCACAGAGAAACTACCAGCTGTAGTCAATCATCACTAACAGGAAGTTAAGAGACCTTGGGAAGATAAGAGACATTTTGGAAGTTTCAGCACCTCTGAGTGTAAGGATGCAGGCACTTACGGATGTAAGCGCGGAGGAAGGCAGAATGCAGAAGGTCATCAAAGCCACGTTGAAGAGCGAAAATCGGAAACCGTAAACTAACGAGGGTCAAGCAATTGGCAAACAACATAAAGCAGGCAAGAGTGAGAAATGAGAGGAAAGTAGCAAGGGTCAGAATCAGAGTAAGCAATCGAAATGCAAGGCTTGGTATGTGCTGTGAACAGAACGATACTTCGTAAAGGTGTATGTGAGAAGAGAGCTTTTATGGAGGGACAGGTAAATGAGGAAATGACAGTCAGCTGTGATTCTGTAGGTGGGAGACGGAGGGTGCTGTGCGTTATGGGAGTTGTAGTTCAGGGAGTCTGTTTGTAGCACGTTACAAGAAATGGGTAGATTGACACATTATTGATTGTGGTGTGTGTGTGAGACTTCAGAGCAGAGTTCAGTGTGGTGATAGATTTGGGATAGAAACTGTTTTTGAATCTTGTGGTGCATGCTGTGTTTGTTCTGTTACGCTTGCCTGAGGGCAGGCATTCAGACAGCTGATGAGCGGGGTGGGATGAGTCATTTAGGGTACAGCATGTTTTCTGCAGGCAGCGGGATGTGTATTTGTCCTCAAGAGCAAACAGCTGCTTGTTGGTGACTTGGGTTTTTTTTCTGCAGTCTTTGACTCTTCACAGTGCCTTCTTATCTGCTGCAGAGCTTTTACCATATCAAGATGCCATTTGTGAGGACACTCTCAATGGTACAGAGGTAGGACATCAGCGGCTGTTGCGACAGTTTGATTTTCCTGAGTGTTCTCAGGAAATATAGTCTTTGTTGTGCTTTTTTTAATGAGGCAGTATGTGTTTGTAAGGTCCTCTGATATGTGTGTAAATTACATAAGAGAGCACTTTTCAGATTGAAAAAGAAAACATAATGAAGGCTACTGGGTTTTGCTGCAAAATTAAGAAGCATGTGTGACAGTCAAAGTGTCCAGAAGAACTGTGGCTGGTTCTGCAAGATGCTCAGTAAAACCTACAGCTAATTTCCTTATAAAACTGCACTAACTGTAGGTACCTGAGGCTATGAATTTTTTTTTTTTTTTTTAAAGCAAAGGGTTGTCTGGCACCAAATATTGACTTTGTTTCATTTATTATGGCTTATTACTTTTTTTTAAAAGCCATTTTTGGTCTACAGCATTTCTTTACATGTGCTGAAGACTTTTGCACAGTACTGTACATCAAATTCTGCACTGTTTCTTGTTGAATTTGTCATATATAGCCCTGCAGTTATACAAAATTGCCAAACCTAAGTTAATTAAAAGTAGTAGATCAGGCTGCACAGCACCATCCCCCCGCATTCCAAGTACCATATAGAAAATTGATTGAGGAATCAGACCAACATACTTCACAAAATGCATGCTTCTCACCTTGCCTCAGTGCTTTGATGCATGGATGATCCGACGACAAAGTCACCTTGAACTTGTCAAAGCAAATCTTTTTTTTTTTTTCCTTTGGCATTTTCATTGTCAGCTGGGATATGCTCCAGCTTGCCTGCATTCCTGTAGAACAGGATAAAGCGGCTAGAGATGATGAGATGAGATTTTCATTGTTCACCATCAGTGGTGTTTGGTTTTTACACATACTGGCATGATTTGTTGTAACATCAGAGCTCATTGCTGAGTCGATAGAACCATAAAGAGATCCAGTGGAATGGTGCGATAGAGCAATACAATTTAGATTCAACATCATTATCCCATTCCATTGGCTCTCAGCTTCACTTAATATGACTATTTGACGCTATATACTTGTATCCCCTGTGCCGAAAACAGCTGAAGTGAGATCAGAAGAGGGAATCCAACAGTGTTCACTGATGATTACCTTGCCTGGGACAGAGTCCACCGGGGCTGAGGTATTGTTTTCAGTGGGGTTTCTTTGTTAGCAATGTTTATGGGAAAATGGCTGGACCAATCTTCATGAAACTTTCAGGATAGTTGGGCATTGGTCTCAAATCGAACCATTTTGAGAGTCATCTGGTCAAGGTCACCAAAAAGGTCAATCTTTTTTTTTTTTTTTTTGCGATATCTTCCTTCATATTCATCATATTTACTTCAAACCAATTCCAAAATGGTCATCTTTCAGTTCTGCTTCCACTGATATGCTACATGATGGGGGTATCTCTCATAGTTTTCTTTCAAACTTTCATTTGTTTGTGTGTGTCTGTCTGTCTTAACAATCTAGCAGCTAGACGGTTGCACCAATTGACTTCAAATTTTCAGGGTAGATGGACAATGGTCCGTAGATTACCAGATTAAATTTTGGGGGTAATCAGGTCAAGGTGAAGGTTAAGGTCAACCTTTTGGTCAAAATAACATTTTCCATTATAACTTGCCGATAAACAGATGTTTACTATTATAAGCATATAGGTACTCCCATATGGCCTTTCATTTAGCACCATGATCTTTGGCCTTGAGTGACCTTGAAAGGTCAAACTCAAGGTCATGGATTTTCAGAGGGTTGTAACTTGAAAACAGTTGATGGAAGACAGATATTTACCATTATCAACTTGTAGGAAGTGCAATATAGGCTTTCATATGGCACCATGACCTTGAATGATTTTGAAATGTCAAACTCAAGGTCATGGATTTTCATAGGACTATAACTTGACATCTGATGATTGAGAAATATTACCATTATCAAAATATACTTTAGGTATAAAATAAGTGCTGCCGGGTGAGGTTTGCTTTGCCTGGCAACACTTGTTTTGTAATGTGTTTGCTTTTAGAACTAAAAGCAGTAGGCGGTATTCACCTGTTAAAAGTGTGAATCGGTAGAGTTGGCAAATATGACTGACTTATGTGACAAATATTTTGATCAGACTCTGGCTGCTACTTCAAACACATACCGCTAAAGCAGGGTGTAATTTGCTTGGCAGGCTATGTGTTATTTGAATAGACTCTTTACATAAAACTTCATTTATTGGAAATACTGAGATGGTGTGTCAAAAATTTATTTAAAGCTATACACAGGGACAGTGTAGGGAGCTGCTTATAAAGACAAAAGGTTTGTTAACCTCAGTGTAGCCTTTAAAGGTCATAGGCAAGGGTCGGAGGTGGAATGTAGAATATCAACTTTATTTTCTAGAAGAACGACCCAAAAAGCGAATTCAGTCTTCCTGGTGTCTAATTTGCACCCTAAAATTGAATAAAATGGTTAAAGTATACTGGTTTGCGCAAGTTCCGAAGGTTTGTTTACATCTCACTTATGTGCACTTTTACCGCCAGGGGACAGTCATCGTAACGTCATTCAGGGCAAACAGACTGGGAGCAGTTCTGTGTTTACTTGCGAACCGAGCACATGTGTACAGACTTTGGTCGTGAGAGGTTGTGTAAAATGTCTGAAAGTGATAGCGATTTTGAAGTAGGAACTCTCTAAATTGAATATCGAGAGGTGAAACCATATATGTATGAACCTATGGCCACTGCGAAGCAATTGGTGAATGTGGCTCACTGGTTTGACCGTGCAGCCTCTGAATCGGACAGCGACTCTGCTGACTCTGATCACAGTGACCCCGGACCTCAACAAGACTTGCGCCCAAACAATTTATCCTGGTAGTTATGATAAATTCTTACTTTCGTCGTCATACTAAATAATAGCCCTTTTAAAGAATAATTAAACTGCTCTCCCTAGTGGATATCGGTAACAATTACTTGACAGTGCGCCGGTAGGCCATATTAGCCTGCCATCCGTGGCATTATACTATTTATAGCCTAATCTAAGCGAGGAAATATCCCTTTGTCTCATTTCCACAATGATTGTACAGGATCCTTCAGGATTCTTGACTTGTCAATTGCAAGCAAAGGTAAAGATGTTTATCTCCAATCTTCTCCTTTTTACTTGAGCTTTGCTGGTCCGCTTCTTCTTTGACTGCTTGATTTTGTTTCACACGCACAATCCACTCTCTCCACCTCTTCTCCTTTTTCAGAAATAGCCAACCCTCTGGCTTCACGCGCACAATTCACTTTCTCTGCCTCTTCTCTTTCGGAAAAAGCCAACCCTCTGGCTTCACATGCACAATCCACACTCTCCACCTCGTCTCCTCTTTTGGAAAAAGCCAACCCACTCACTCTGCCTCTTCTCCTCTCTCGGAAAAAGGTAAAAACTTCTTCCTGAACCGGTCCCGTTGTTATAGTTCACTGCACAACAATAAGGCATGGTTTTTCTTTGGAAATTCCCGAATGCACGTCTGCACTCAAGCCAAATGGGAATGCAAGTAAACGGAAGTGGACTCAGCTCAAGCGGTTTGTTTGTCTTGAATGACGTCACGCGCCGAGGGGTCACGAAAATCACCGAACGGAAATTCGCCGCGATCCGCACTAACTTATTTTAGTTATTACTTAACAATACTTCTTGGGACCAGAAGAAAATTACAGAGGGTTTTTTAACATATATAAAGTTTCAAATGTGCATAAATTGAAAACCGTTGCCTATGACCTTTTTAAATATCCCTCAAGTTAATATTAACTTTTAAGGAGTTTCAACGTTGGCTTTAAGGCTTCACTCGACCTAAAGTCATGAAATTATTGCAACCTCAGAAATATATTTGTTTGTGTAGCCATAACAATGGAGATGTCATCTAACATTTTTTTACCTTCTTTCAGTGATATGGAGATGGATTATGGTCCAGAGATGCAGTTAAAATTGGCTTGTCCAGAATCAGAGAGTGTTCATACAAAGGGCAACATTCCAGAGAGAGGCCAGTGGTCAAATAAAGTTGAATTTCTCCTGGCTGTCACTGGGCAAATTATCGGTTTAGGAAATGTGTGGAGGTTCCCATACTTATGCTACAAGAATGGAGGAGGTAGGTGTACAAAACTAACAATTCTTTGTGCAATATTTAGATCAAGTAATCAGGAAGTAGTTCCTTTATGATATAAAGTGTATATGGAGTTCAAACTTGCTGGTCAGCTAGGGCCTTTCTGTGCTTAGTTTTCATGTTTTCCCCATGCCTGTGTGGGTTTCCTTCAGGTGCACTGGTTTCCTCCTACAGTCCAGAGATATTTTGGAGTAGGTCAACTGGCTACTCAAACGCTATGTTCACACTGCAAGGCTTAATGCTCAATTCCGATTTTTTTGTGAAATCTGATTTTTTTTGTGAGGTCGTTCACATTAACAAATATATGCGACTTGTATGTGATCCTCAGTATGAACGAAAAGCGACCTAAAAGTGTTCCGCATGCGCATTGCAGGATACGACGACGTCACACGCAGTGATCATGGCCAGTGTTTATGGAAGTAAAACCGCCCGGTTGCGGTATGACCCATCCAATCTAGCTTGAATAGCTGTATCCCCCCCAAATGGAAATCAGCTCCCTAACCTCTGCGTCCTTCCATTGAGAAGATTCAGAACCTTCACAGCCCGAAGCGTCCTTCGCATTGATGTCATGCGCAGGGGCGCAGATACGTTTTTTGAACTGGGGGGGACAAAAAACTGGGGGGGACAAAGCTGCCAGCAAACCAACCCCAACCCCGATATGCCTGTCAAACTTGTTGTGGGTTACCATAGCAACCAAGCTCGAGCTCGCAACCTGTGCAGTCTGCGCAGCTCAACCAACCGAATATCAGTCTTTGTTTTATGTGAGTTGTTGCAACTATGTATACACTGCTGTGCACCTCAATAAACCGAATGGTAATTAGTCTTTTGATTTTTCCGTGAGGTTTGCCTTATGCAAAGAAAGACAGCATAGACGTTTTTTCCTCCCTATAAGTGGGGGGGACCGAACGAGGTGAATTTAAATCTGGGTGGGACAAGTCCCACCCTCTATCTGCGCCCGTGATTATGCGCCATGATGTTGTAACTTTTTTTGAGAGACCCGCCGCCTACTTCAGTGCAGAATAGTGACGTTTGTGGCTTGTTGATGACGTGTAAGTCGGATGAATGCGACCTGGCGGTTCAGACTGAAGTCGCATATGAAAAGAGCGGATAGGAATCGGAATTAGGACCACATATCCAAACGGCCTGTGTCGGATTTGAAAAAATCGGATCTGTGTCGTTCATATTGTCAATAAAAGATCGGATACAGGTCACACATGGGCGAAAAGATTGGATTTGAGTCACTTCAGCCTGCAGTGTGAACGTAGCCTAAATTACCCATATGAGTGAAAGCAAGTGTGAATGGTTGTTTATCTCTGTGTTAGCCCTACAATAGCCCTGGAGACTTGCCAAGGGTATACTCCACCTGTCACCCGAAATCAGCTGGGTTTGACTGCAGCTCCCCCTGATCCTTGTTAGATAAGCTGTATAAATAATGAATTAATGTATGAAAATAGAACTGCTGTTTATAGCACTGAAAAAGTATCACCTTAAAATATTTGATCCACAAATCTAAAATTTCAGTCCTGGCTTTCAGTCCCATGACAGAAGAGAGATTGCCCTGATAAGTTTCTAAATGTTATCTATTTGAACCATCATGGCAAGACATCAGTGCTGGTGTCTGGATCTCATTGCTGCATTTGAAACCATAGCTCATAAAATAATCTTAAATCAAATGTGTGAAACTCATTTTAGGTGCCACATTACACATAGGCCCAATCCCAATTCTAATTTCTACCCCTCCCCCTCCCCCTTCCCCTCTCCCTTCCCCTTGGCCCTTCCCCTTGAAACTGAGCTACAAGGGATAGGGCTTGAAATTCAACCCTTACGTATTGGGATAGCCCTTCAACGATCGCATACGTCATCGCGTACCTCCGTCAGCGTTTACGTTAGCAAAACGCGACCAAATGCGTCATTGGCTGCGACCAGCCGCTACAGTCAGAGCCAGAGGCAGAAATCTCTGCTGGCAGGGTGTGATTTGTTAACTAACACCACTGAATGGGATATCTTTGGCGCTTCGTGCACCACATCCGACAGAATGAGGTGTCAGAACACTCATGTAAACAATAAAAGCGAGAATAACAGAACAAAACGTACGCAGTCAAGCAACCGAAAACAATACTCACTCCCAAAGCTTTTTAGCAGCAGCTTGGATTTCAGAAATCGCTGCTCATTCTCAGCTCGAAAGCGAATCAAGCGGTGTGTTTCCTCTGGATAACAACTTAAAACACGTAAATAATGGAGAAAATACATTTATGACAATCTTTCGCCGCGGGAACCGCCATCTTTCTGAAATCCGCATGAAATCTCACTGAAATCCGCATGGCATTGTGGGAAATCACTCAAACCCCTTCGTTCGGAGTCAGCTCCAGGAAAATCTCCGTTTGGAGGGGTACAGAAGCCCTACCCCTTCCCCTACCCCTCCGCGTTAACTGGGATTGGGATACCCCTACCCCTTCACGTGAACGTGCAAAATGGAGGGGAAGGGCCAAGGGGTTGGTCCAAGGGGTGAAGTGGGATTCGGCCATAGTCCAATTTCAAATAGGCATAATAATAATAATAATAATAATAATAATAATAATTAAAAAGTGGGTGATCTTTAGTCATAAATTAAAAAAAAAAGTTGCATTGTTGATTGCATAAGTATTATCAACCACCCCCGCCTCTCCTTGGCTGTAAAATGTCTAAATTAGTTATTTTGGAAAGAGACATGATCAGTTTTAGTATACTAATGAAGAATTGTTTATCATTAGCACATTTTCTTTCAATAACTTTAACAGAGGTTTTGCACCATCACATGACCCCATAGCAACAGTAACTATGCTGCCATGACAGGGGGCATGCTTGTTGTGCTTCATCCAGCCGAGTTAGTTGTTATTGATCGATATGAGAAGCTTTTGCTGTGTTTTTTGGATGTGCAAATCCTTTTGAACAAAACAAAGACATCAGATTTTTTAATTTACCAAAAGTAACTCATCATTGGGGTAAAAAAAATGGAGATTTCTTAATGTAGAAGGGAAAATGGGGGGGGGGGGGGGCATTTGCCAGGATTCGGTGTCGAAAGGAGAGGTAAAAAACCTTATGGTATGCTCACTTCATTTCCAGGAAGGTAAGAATTAAAAAAAAAATAAAATACATTTCACAACTGCAAAGTGCTCATTCTTATCCAGTGAAGTGAACATGAGCAGCACAGCCTCACCTTCACCAAGACTTAGTGTGTTTACATTCAGGGATCCTTCGGAGCACGTTGCGTGTGTGCTTGGGAGCCAGTCATTATGGGAAACACCTGATGCTGATTTGAGTGCAATCAGCACACACGTATAAGGACCACAGAATATTTGCGAAGTAATATCATTCTCACTGTCATGTTTGTTTGTAGCCATGTTTATGACTCTGCTTTCGGTTTTGTTTTTGTAAATTTCATGCTTGCTAATAAACACTCTTCCTGCACTTAGAGCCATCTACCGCCACATACCTGACAGAATACTTTACAAAGTCTCTGTGAAAACCATGTCCTTATAAGACCTTATTTGTGCTGATTGTGCTCAAATTATCATCCGGTGTTTCCCATAACGACTGGGTCCCAAGCACGCGCAACATGCTCTGAAGGATCCCTGAATGTAAATGCACATTTTAAGTCTTGGTGAAGGTAAGGCTATACCGAGCCACTGTGTTGCTCATGTTCACTTCACTGTGTAAGAATGAGCACATTGCTGTTATGAAATTAATTTTTTTATTATTATTCTTACCTTCATGGAAATGAAGTGAGCATATTAGAGGGTTTTTGACCTCTCCGTTCAACACTGAGTCCCACTGAATGTCCCCCCCCCCCATTTTCCCTTCTACGTTTAAAAATTTCTCTTTTTTTTATACCCCAATGATGAATTACTTTTGGTAAATTTAAAAAATCTGACGTCTTTGTTTCGTTCAAAATGATTTGCACATCCGAAAAACACGGCAAAACCTTCCCATACCAATTAGTAACAACTAACTCTGCTGAATGAAGCACTACAAGCATGCCTCCTGTCATGATGGCCTATGTAGTTACTATTGCTATGGGGTCACGTGTTATGGCCCTGAGTTTATTGCTCATCTTTTTGAACTGATGCTGCATCCATGGGCAGAGTAACACATTTGGAGGAAAGCCCTGTCTATTATCTTATGCATACATGAAATCACATGTGATAGACAGAGTAGAGTGCATGGCTAGTTTTCCACCCTTGACTTCCAGCCACAGATGGCTGTGGTAATGTCAGGATTTGAACATTTCATCTCCAGCGATAGAGCAAATGCTTTTCTATTGTGCCACTCTGGAGCTAGTTTGGTCATCTTTAACACTTCTCTTTTCACATATCTTAAACTTGGCAGTTTCTGCGTGTGTGTGTGTGTGTGTGTGTGTGTGTGGTTTTTTTTTTTTTTTTTTTCCCCTCTGGATCATCTTACTTTGAAATGCCTTTTTGTGTGAAACATGCTATATGAATACAATTTGTGACTTTGTTCTGCAGGAGTATTTTTAATTCCATATTTCATCTTCCTATTTGTCTGTGGCATTCCACTGTTCCTCATGGAGATATCATTGGGTCAGTACACCAGTCAGGGTGGCATCACCTGCTGGAGGAAAATCTGCCCCCTGTTTGAAGGTGAGCCCCCGCCTTTTTTTAAAATAAAAAGATCCTTAAAAATCTGGTCTAAAATGTACTTAATATTTTTCAGCTTTTTCCTTAAATATGGGATTAACAGGCATTTACTTCAACAAATATGAAGGAAATACGTAGATGCAGATCAAATGTTTTCAATAAAGTTTGTTCTTACTAAGGCATCTGCAGGGTCAAAGACAGTTTTGTAAGCAATATATTGTCATTGTAGTGAAAGGAAAATTAATCTAAATGTATATTCTAATGTATGTCAATTTGTACATTCTCGTGACCTACACTTATTGGCTTCTTTATTACTTAAAATCCTAAATCATCCTAAAATCCTTCAAAACAATTCTCAAAAATTTACAATGAGTGAAACCTGTTGGCCATTTTATCAAGTACATTTAGCATATAGTTCAGGGAATCTTATCTATAAAGAACTCCAAGGTAGCTGCAGGTTTTTGTTCAAATCATGCAGGAGCCACAGCTGAATGTACTTTCTGGCCTTTGTCTTCAGTCAACATGTGATTAATTTTCTTGGAATGATAGCCTGCAGCAACACTATCACAGAACTTAAACTCTTTGTTGGGATGCCATGTGTAAGTCCACAGTTTCTGACTATAGGCTATTACTGTATACAGTTTGTCACTTCTCTGATATGTTCATCAGTAGATATAACCACCATTGTGCAGATATTATTTGGGTGATGCTATTCTTAGCACAGCAGTGCCATTAAACTGTTGGAACAAGTGCATGGAGCACAGCATAATGCTGGGGTTTTTAAACAGCTCTGTGTCACTGCTAGGAAACAGTCCAACCAAAAATATCCAGCCAATAGTAACCAGAGGGCCAGAGGATGATTTGTACATACGAATAAATATCTAATGTATCTAATAAAGTGAACAGAGGAAATAGTGGTTAAAAATCCTGTAACACTGCTATGCCTGATAGTATTGTACCAGCAGCATACACACTAGTGCCACTGCTGTACTGAGGATTATCCACCACTGAAATTATATTAGGTCAGTTGCAGTCCTTTCCTTTGAGGTAGAGGAGGGCAAATTTTGCATGGAAATGAAAATTTGGAATATTCAAATGATTTATGAACTTGTATCTATGGCTTGACATAATGAATAGAGTATTTGGTGATCAAAAAGTTTATGAAATTATATAATTTAAACTTCCCAAGGTAAGATTTTTATTCATCTTTTCTACAGAACCAATGCTCAGTGTACACAACCTTGACTGTAAGGATTCAATAGGTATATTTTTGTGGATTGTTGTATTGACCCATGTATTTGCCCCATGCAGTGAAGAACCAAATTTCCAGTGACATATGTGGGGTGGTGGAAAATAAAAATGTCAGATTGTTTTTTTTCTTTTTGTAGGATTGGGCTATGGAACTCTGGTGGCTGTGTTGTACTCCAGCATCTACTACATCCTAATTTTGGCCTGGGCATTCTTCTATCTTTTTTCTTCCTTTAGTGCTGAATTACCGTGGGCTACCTGCAACAATTTCTGGAATACCGGTATTGTGTGTGTGTGTGTGTGTGTGTGTGTGTGTGTGTGTGTGAGAGAGAGAGTGAGTGTATACCGTATATATGATCTCAGTGTCTTTGCTTGTGGCATGGCTGTTGGTACCAGATGTGCTCATTTGAAATATTTCAGAAACTATTGATCTCATGGGATTTTCATACACAACGGTCTCTAGGGTTTATACAGAATGGTGTGTGGGGGGGTGGCCTACAGGCAGAAATGCACCTCACGGTAGGAAGAATTGTGCTTTCTGAGGTGCTTCTCTGATCATCATGGTTGTAAAGAGTGCTTATTTGAGTTACCTTATCCTTCCTGTCAGCTCAAACAAGTCTGGCCATTCTCCTCTGACTTCTTGCTTCAACTTGCCTTTATTCTGGTTAGGGGTGCACTGGATCTGGAGCCTATCCAGGGAACACTGGGCATGCATCCTGGATGGGACTCCAGTCCATTGCAGGGCCCCTGCGCATGCACATTTACACATGCTTTATATCACTCATAATAATTGTCAAATGGTAACTAATAAAATAACTAGACTTTATTAGGAGTTGACAATTTAAGCTGTTTGCGTTAAACAGGATGTGGAAAGGATCCCAGTAATGATTATCATGTTATTTCACTGCAGATTTGTCAGTTTAAGAATGTGTGTTCCACTAACATTAGTTGACTGCCAACCTATAAAAATGCATTTGATACAAACGGCACACTTTTTTTTTCTCCCCATGATGAAGTAGAAATGAACTTGTATGTGAAAAGTACTGTATCTGCTGTTGAGTTGCAGGAGAAATGACCAGTGAGGTTACAAAAAGATTTCTTAATTTTAATTTTGTGTGCTGGTGTCATAAGTTAAGATGCATATTACACTGAAGGGTGTAAAATTTATGGAAAGCATTACAAAATTGAGTTTATGCATTCATGAAGTGTACATTTTAATGGTTTAATATATATATATTTTTTATAACTAGAAATTTTGGCCATGCTTTAGTTACTTTTTGCACATTAATTTAATTCAGCCATCTACCATGGTTACAGTTCAGTTTGTCGGTGAACTTTTTATTGCAAGAATTAATGTGACAAAATTATACAATTGTAGTGATGGAAAACACTGTATAACTCACCAGAAGTTATGTATATAAATGTTGCATTACATTTAGCAGATGCTCTTATCCAGAACAACATACAACATACCCAGTGCAGCCTGGGGAGCAGTTGGAGGTTAGGTGCCTTGCTCAAGGGCACTTCAGCCATTCCTGATGGTTAAGGGAATCAAAACAGCGACCTTTTAGTCCCAAAGCTGTGTCTCTAACAATGAGACCATGGCTTCCCCATGGCCTAATGTCTAATAGAATCTAATTTCTAGTTTAATAATGTTTTCCAAACTTATTGCTCCAGGTAGAAGCTGAAATTATAACTTGCATGCTTACAGTTATGTGCCTAATATTTAAACATTTGGATTTTGTTTGTGAAATCTGTAGCTACTGAAGGAGTCCAGTTTAACAGTTAAAAGGATCCCTGGCTGCAAAAAGTTTAAAAACTATTCTCTATGAGGACAATCCATAGAAATATCAATTCGTAATGTCATTCCATAGTTTCTGGAATATGGTGCTATGTGCATTTGCTGTATTAGAAAAAAACTCATGAATGTTTAGCTATGTCTTCTTTCTTTAACAGAAGCATGCACTGAATTTGACAAACTGGGCAATTTAAGCAACTTGAGTATACCAGTGAATGCAACTTCACCTGTTAAAGAGTTCTGGGAGTGAGTTGCTTTATACTGTATTTACAATAAAATAATTGTATTATTACAAGTATCAGAAGGTAATAGCCCAAGTTTGGTTTGTGTTTTCTAGGAGGAGAGTGCTAAATCTCACAGGCAGTGTGTATGAGCTGGGCAATGTGAGGTGGGAGTTGGCCCTGTGTCTCCTCTTATCTTGGATCATCTGCTACTTCTGTGTGTGGAAGGGAGTGAAGTCTACAGGCAAGGTGAGAGCTTCATTAAACATTCAGTAAATTCAGAGGTTAATTTTGGCTTCAGTAACTTTTTTTTTTTAAATGTGTTCTGTTACAACATCTGACTGAAAGATCCCTTACTTTCTCAGGTGGTTTATTTCACTGCTACCTTTCCTTATGTAATGTTGGCAGTACTTTTAGTGCGTGGACTCTTGCTGCCTGGGGCTGTTGATGGTATCATTTTTTACCTCTATCCAGATTCTAAACGTCTCATGGATCCACAGGTATGGGGAGAAACATGTATATTCCTTGTCTTATCATCAATTAGTATAAATACCCAGGTGATTATCGAAAATTGCGCACACTGATTGGTCGAGAAATTTGGACCATTTCTTGATAATCACCTAGAGCAACTTGGCAAAATGGCAGCCAGTCACTTTGTCATCGTGAGGAAGAATCACAAATTATGAAAGAAAATGCTGTTCCTAAAAGCACTAAAAATGCTACGAAGTTTGGTCTAAAACTGTTCAAAGGTATGGTGGAATTGTTTATTTTATCTATTTCAAATCAAAGTAGGGGCGGCACGGTGGTGTAGTGGTTAGCACTGGTGCCTCACAGCAAGAAGGTCCAGGTTCAAGCCCCGTGGCCGGCGAGGGCCTTTCTGTGCGGAGTTTGCATGTTCTCCCCGTGTCCGTGTGGGTTTCCTCCGGGTGCTCCGGTTTCCCCCACGGTCCAAAGACATGCAGGTTAGGTTAACTGGTGACTCTAAATTGACCATAGGTGTGAGTGTGAATGGTTGTCTGTGTCAGTCCTGTGATGACCTGGCGACTTGTCCAGGGTGTACCCCGCCTTTCGCCCGTAGTCAGCTGGGATAGGCTCCAGCTTGCCTGCGACCCTGTAGAACAGGATAAAGCGGCTAGAGATAGCGAGTGAGTGAAATCAAAGTACTGTATTTTATGTGAGACGGCATACATAAGTGACACAAATCTGCGCATGCCTTTTATTACATTTGCATGACACTTTTGAAGTTTTGAAATATTTTTAATAAGATTTTTTTAAAAATAATCACCTGTGTATTTATAACAATAACAATTATCTGCCTCAGGCTCAGTGAATATTGGTGAATAATAACCTCACCTTTGTCTCAGTTATTATTCACCGATATTCACTTCGCCTTCGGTGAATAATTGTTAAAGGTGCTAACTGCAAAGTCATTTGAAATTTTCAAGTTTTTTTTTTTTATTGTGCATGGCCTTTTCCTGTGTCTCGCAAGAACAATTATCATGCGGACAAGATGTGATCATTTTTATGTGCTGAGGGTCGCTTTTCTCCGTTTTGGGACCGTTTTCCTACCTCTTGAGGGAAACAGTATGGCCCTACGGAAATAGCCGAATGTGAGGAGCTTTAACTAATTCGCATAACTATGGAACTGTGTCACACCAAGATGGCAATGCACGGAAAACATTATGCCTTTTGTTTTGAGTTGCAGGTATGTAATTTGTGGTTGACCTTTGCGAATGGCTCGGTGAAACAAAAGATGAATATATCTTTTCTTTGTTACTGCTTTTTTTGTCATCGTTTCTTTCTTTGTAAGATCAAAATATTAGGTGTATAACTCCATACTTGCTACCGTGGAGTCAAACCCATGCATTCTAAGGCTAAGATGGCTAAGCACTAGCTAGAATGATTTAGTTATCTGTCCAGAAAAATGACGTCATTTAACCTTGCTCTATCTTGCAGTTGCACTCACTAAGTAGGCTTTCCTTTTCTTTTCCGCTGGCTTTTAGCTGACAGGAGAGCGGAGTCCACCATGTTTGACTTATTTTCATGCAAACTTATTTTGGTTAAAAGTAGGTCAAACATGCCCCACACATTATATTGTTGCTCACTTGCTTCAGCAATCTCCAGAATCATGAAATGCGGGACACGTTTTATCTCAGCAAAATAGTGACCCCTAGGATAGACAGTGTGTGCAGCAGCGAAACATCTCGAAGCTTCAGCAGCAATAGAAATGGAACATTTTGCCCAGAATTCAACTTTGCACTCAGCACTTTTTTAATATTTCATAAAAAGGAGCTTTATTATTGTAGTTGCATCAGCTACAATATGCAGCTGTTTTGTGAAGAACCTATTAATAAGGTGGTTGTGGGCTCCAAACACACACAAAATTAACCCTTAATGATTAGTGAGTCAATGGATCATTAAAGAGTTTGCAGCTGTTGCTTTGTCATTGAGTACTGAAGGCTCTTTCTTTCATGATATGTAGGTGTGGATGGATGCTGGAACGCAGATTTTTTACTCCTACGCTCTCTGCATTGGGTGCCTTATTGCAATGGGAAGCTACAACAAGTACAATAATAACTGCTACAAGTGAGTGAACTAAGCTTATAGAGCAAAATAAAATGTGTAATATATATTACAACATGTTACGTATGGATGCATGTATCTTTGCAGGGACTGTATTTGTCTGTGCCTGTTGAACAGTGGGACCAGTTTTGTAGCTGGTTTTGCCATCTTCTCAGTGCTAGGCTTTATGGCCAATGAACAGGGGACAAACATCTCAACAGTGGCAGAGTCAGGTGACTGCAGATCTAACCTATCTGCTAAGTTCCAACCAGTGCACATATCCAGGAAGATTATTTGCTGAGGAAAGTGTCATCCCTAAGAAAATTTTGTCTTCCCAGGCCCAGGCTTGGCCTTCATTGCATACCCCAGAGCTGTTGCGATGATGCCTGTTCCACAACTATGGGCCATTTGTTTCTTTGTTATGATTATTCTGCTAGGACTGGACAGTGAGGTGAGTGCAAAAAAAAATCAATTAAAAGCAGCCCAATGCACATCTTACCAGTTACCAGTTTGTCCGAAAGTAAATTCACATCAGCAATTTTGCTCTGTCCAACACTCCTCTTTAGTTTGTGTGTTTGGAGGCATTGATGACTGCTGCAGTTGACACATACCCCTCGTTCTTCCTTTCTGGTCATCGCCGCAAATTCTGCCTGGCCATCCTTTGTTGTGTGTGTTTCCTGATTGGCCTGCTTATGACAACAGAGGTGACTATGTATTTCTGTTCTGGGCTTTCATTTATCATTTCCAAAGACAAATGTAGACTTTTTTTTTTTTAAATACTTTATTTATAGTTTTTCAAATGACAGAGGTACAATGAAGAACAAACCCACCCCTTCCCACCTGCCAAGGCTTGAAGAAAAACAGAACAAACAGAGAAAATACATGCAGAGGCAGGAACATAAAATATTGTCACAAACTGTCCATAAATATTGCTTAACATTACTCAGATGGGAACATCATGTAACATACTACAATGGATCCAATTGGCAGAACATCCAGTATGTGGAAGGGAAATTACATCATGTGAGGGATACATTTTCAACAAATTCTATAAAGGGGGCCCAAGTTTTAATGTATCTATCCCATAAGTTATTCCGATCGTATCTCGGCTTCTATAGCGGGCTCACACAGAGTACCTCTTTAACCCAGTGCCTAAAAGAAGGTTGTTTCACAGACTTCCAGAATAAGAGAATTTGTCTCCGGGCTAGTAATATAATAAATGCTACAGCGTTTGCCTGGGAGACCGTAAGTTGTTGTTCTGATAGAAATACCCCAAAGATAGCAATTGTTGGATTAGGATTCATTGTTGGGCGGCACGGTGGTGTAGTGGTTAGCGCTGTCGCCTCACAGCAAGAAGGTCCTGGGTTCGATCCCCGGGGCCGGCGAGGGCCTTTCTGTGTGGAGTTTGCATGTTCTCCCCGTGTCCGCGTGGGTTTCCTCCGGGTGCTCCGGTTTCCCCCACAGTCCAAAGACATGCAGGTTAGGCTAACTGGTGACTCTAAATTGACCGTAGGTGTGAATGTGAGTGTGAATGATTGTCTGTGTCTATGTGTCAGCCCTGTGATGACCTGGCGACTTGTCCAGGGTGTACCCCGCCTTTCGCCCATAGTCAGCTGGGATAGGCTCCAGCTTGCCTGCGACCCTGTAGAAGGATAAAGCGCCTAGAGATAATGAGATGAGATGAGGATTCATTGTTCTGCCACGGATAGAGGAAATTGCTTCAAAGACCCTAGCCCAGAAGTTACTAAGTGAATTGCATGACCAAAACATATGACCTAATTTAGCTGGACTGTGGCCACATCTCGGACACACAGGATTGGTGCCAGAATAAATTCTGGCCAGTCTATCAGGTGAATAGTGCAATCGATGTACAATTTTAAACTGAATAAGGCCATGTCTTATACATAAAGAGGTGGTATGTATGCGTTTTAAACTACATTGCCATGTCTCGTCAGAAAGTGTAACAGCCAAATCCTCTTCCCATGCTTGTCTGGCATTGTCCCATGGAGAGGGGCTAATGCCCAGTACTGTTTTGTAGATTATCAATACCCTTCTTTTTACCCCAGGGTCCGAGTCTAAAATGATATCAGTTGCTTTTTTGGGTGGTAAGGAGGGAAATGGGAAGTGTTTCTTAGCAAAACTGCGTACCTGTAAATATCTGAAAAAGTGGTTATTGGGAAGGTTGTGATCTTTCTGTAGCATGATAAATGAAGCAAATGTGCCTTCAACAAAGAGGTCACCAAAAAAAATACTAAACCATTCTTGTGCCATACCTGGAAGGCAGTATCAATCTGGGATGGAGGAAACAGATGATTGTTTGCTAATGGGAGCAGAGTAATTTCCTGATTGAAATGAAAGTGTTTCCTGAATTGAAACCATATTTTAAGTGTTTTTGACAACTGGGTTCAAACTTTGAAGGCTTACATTGACAGGTAAGGAGCCACTCAGGATAGACATGGGAGAGAGTGGAGAACTGGAATCAAGTTCCATAGAAGCCCATATTGGTCCTTCTTTATTTTTATAGGTTGAAATCCAGTAATTCAGTTTGGAAATGTTAGTAGACCAGTAATAAAATAAAAAAATTAGGCAGCCCCAGTCCCCCTGCTTCCTTAGGCATCTCCAAGTAAGCCCCTTTAATCCGCTGGGTGGAGTTGTTCCAAATGAAGGTGATATGACTATTCAACTTTTTGAACCAGGATTTAGTCAGTATGATGGGGATCATTTGAAATAAATATAAGAATCGAGGCAGGATTGTCATCTTTACTGTGTTTACTCGGCCTGCCAGTGTAACAGGGAGTGCAGACCATCTTTGGAAATCCTGTTTAGTACGCTCTAGCAACAGTTTAAAGTTGCAGTCACATAGGTCTTTGTACTGTCGTGTAACACTTATGCCCAAATAAGTGAAGGATTGGAGCTCCAGTTTAAAGGGAAGGCTACTATAATTAATGGATGTTGCCAGTTGATTAATGGGAAAAAATGAACTTTTTGAGAAGTTTAGTCTGTATCCAGATAGTCTCCCAAATTGTCGAAATATGTCTATCAGCTTAGGGATCGATTCTGTTGGGTTGGATAAATACAATAAAAGGTCGTCTGCACACAGCGACACTGTGTATTACTTGGTTCCTAACAATACCTGGAATATCTTGTTGCATCCTCAGCACTGCAGCAAGAGGTTCGATGGCTAAGTCAAATAGAAATGGCAAGATGCAGCACCCCTGTCGAGTTCCTCTTTGCAGCATGAAAGGGTTGGACCTGATCAAGTTTGTGCGTACTGAAGCAGTTGGTGAGGTATACAATATTTTAATCCATGAAGTGAAGGACATACCAAATCCAAACCTATCCAGCACCATGAACAGAGTTCCACTCAACACGGTCGAAGGCCTTCTCCGCATCGAGGGAGAGCACAACCTCCGGCTGACAGATGGAGTGAGAACAGTATAGAATATTGAGCAACCTTCGCATGTTATAGAAAGACTGTCTCCCTGATATGAAGCCTGTTTGATCGGGATCAATGATGTTAGGCATCACCGCTTCTAGACGACGTGCCAGCACCTTAGTGAGGATTTTATAATCACAGTACAGGAGACTAATAGGGTGATAGGATCCACAGTCCAAGGGATCTTTTGTCTTTTTTCAATAGAACTGATATAGTTGCCTGAGTCATGGTTGGAGGTAGTTTCCCAACAGAGAGAATTTCCTTAAACAGTAAATTCAGAATAGGTACCAGTTTGTGTGAGAATAACTTGCAAAACTCTATAGAAAACCCGTCAGGTCCGGGTGCTTTCCCACTCTGCATAGAACTTATTGCCTGTGAAATTTCTACATTTGTTATAGGAGCATCGAGGGAGGCTTTATCTTCTGTACTAATTTTTGGTAATTCTAGGCCATCTAGAAAGGTTTGGATTTTGGTTGCATTCATGGAGGTTTGTGATGTGTAAAGTTCCTCATAGTATGCCTTAAATTGATCATTTATGATCTGGGGATGCATGGAAGTTGAATCTGGTGCAATACGGATTTCAGGGATTGCACTACATGCTGCTGTCTGTCTAAGTTGATGACACAGTAATCTCCCTGCCTTTTTGCCGTGTTCGTAATATGATTGCTTTGTTTTAAGTAGCAACCGCTCTGTTTGTTTTATGGAGAGGTTGTCACATTCTGTTTGCAACAGTAGCCATTCTTTATAAAGATCAGATGTGAAATCATGAGCTAATTGGTCGTCAGTGTCTGATATCTGCTGGGTTAATTCTGTAAGACGCTTGGTCTGGGTTTTTTTTTTTGTGAGCTGCATATGAAATAATCTGTCCTCTGAGGTAGACCTTAAGTGAATCCCATATAATAGTATATGACATTCCAGGGGTGCTATTGACCTCTATGTAAAAATCAATTTGGTCAGAAATGAATTTTAGAAATGAACTGTTTGTTAATAAAAGTGGGTCAAGTTGTCATGAGCACTGAGGCATGTGGTTGTTTGGAAATGACATAACTAATTGGACAGGACTGTGATCGGAGATCATTATGGCATGATACTGGCAATTGGTTACAAAAGAGATGGTCCTGTGATCAATCAAATAAAGCTCAATTCTTGAATATGAAGGATGAATTGGTGAGAAAAAAGAAAACTGTCTGGTAGTGGGATTGGAGTGTCTCCAGGGATCAAATAATTTATAGGATTGCATGAATGACAAAATTAGTGCACTTGATTTGGACACATAATTGTTTTGCCTGGGGCTAGATTTGTCTAGCGTTGGCTGTAGTGTACAGTTAAGGCCCTGTCCACATGGCAACGGATTCAGGTGACTCCGATACAATTGCTTATCATTTAGGCCTGGCGTCCACACGGCACCGGCGTTTTGGGTGCCCAAAACGCAATCTTTTTGAGAACGGGTTCCAGAGTGGAAAGATCTGGCAACGTTGCCGTTGTGAAGTCGTCTGGATGAGTAGAACGGATTTGTTTACGATGACATCACAACCACATGACTGTGAGTGCTTCACGCCGGGTAGAAGTGTAACGAACTCGATGCAAGTTGTCAACAAATCCTATAACTTGGTTCATGAAACGCGCTTACAAAATATTTTCACTGTGAATATTTATTGTGTAATGGTGCAAAGTGAGCGAGAGAGAGACTCTGCCCTTAGGGCAGAGTCAATCCCGCCAGCAAAAATAGGGAAAAAAAGGAGCGATCTCACCTCTTCAGATGTGGGTTTAAGTCCTACAATACATTCCTCAAAAAGGGCGTAGAAGAGCAAATTAATCCATCAACGTGTAGCATTCAATTTATTCCGGACCATTAAATACGCCGCCTTCCGCGTAGAATCATACGTCATCCTCGTCGCCATATTGGATAGGTCAAAGCGGAGAATAAAGATTCATGTGCTGCGTTTAACTGTACCAACAGGTTTACCGTCCAAACGAGATCATATGGGATTACCTTTCACAGGTGAGAAACAACAAATTAATCCATCAACGTGTATCATTCAATTTATTCCGGACCATTAAAGACGCCGCCTTCCGCGTAGAATCATACGTCATCCTCGCCGCCATTTTGGATAGGTCAAAGTGGAGAATAAAGATTAGCTGCGTTTAACTGTACCAACAGGTTTGCTGTCCAAACGAGATCACATGGGATTACCTTTCACAGGTGAGACTGGAAAAATACTTTTCATTGTATTTGGTCATTATAATGTAATTTTACAAACAGATTTTCCTGACTTTGTGGCTAATATGAAGTCTCGCGCATAATAGTTTATGCGCATGCGTCCTTACTTCTTCTATTGTTCTGGTGTCTCCAAAGGGACCGTCTTACAGCGCCCCTAGAGGTGTGGCATGTGTATTGCATCGTTTTCAGCAAGCGTTGCGTTGCCATATGGACCTGATATTTTACTGATTGTTGCCCATTTGGACGCGATATATTTTTAAATAACATCTCGTTGCCGTTGTCGTGTGGATGTAGCCTAAATCTCCCCCTAAAATTAGCAAATGTGAATGAAGATCAGGGAGTTTACCAATGAGACAAGAGAATAACTGAGGGTTGTCCCAGTTGGGGCCATAAAGGTTAACTAGCGCGACTAAATTGCCATATAGCTTCCCTGTCACAATGACAAACCGGCCATTGTTATGTGATGCTACACTACTTGGCATGAACGGGACACCTTTCCTAATTAACATTGCTGCCCCCTTGACCTATATCCATAGTTAGAGTGGAATATCTGTTCAATCCAGCCTTTCTTTAGCTTCGTGTGTTCACCAGTCTGAAGGTGGGTCTCTTGAAGATATATAATATCTGAACCCAGTAACTTTAGGTGTGTGAAAACCCTGTTATGCTTAATAGGATGTTGTATCCCTTTAGTATTCCAACTAATGAATCTGATTGAACCTAAGGCTGTGGTGTTAGCCATTGTCTTGATGCGCTGTTAAGATATCATTCCCTAGTCAGTTGGGTAACTTCAGATGAAATACAGGTCCCTACCGTAACAGAAAAGTTTGAACAGAATGTACAAACATGCTCGATTTGTTTTCCAGTAAACAGAACAAACACGCAAAAACAAAATAACTTTGGTTCCCTTTGCTGGCCTGTTCTGAACTCCCAGGTTGCCCTAGCCTTACCTACCTTAAGGCTAGACCCCAATGTAGTCATGGTTTGGCTAACACTTAACTACACACTAGAACCCCCAGAACATGGCTCATGAATCAACTATGGCACATAGGCAGCATTTAAAAAAAGAGAAATTAATAAATTAATAAAAACCATCTCAGTGGGTGCTTAAAGATCAAATATTGTTGCAATCTATTGTTGCGCAACGTTGTACACAGAGACATGCTAATCCCGTTCGTGAAAGAACTTTTAACATAAATGTTAGTCAAAATCAAGCTTCTCAAAATGTTGATTCTCATCTTGCTTTATGGAACGCTTGCTCACTGACTAAAAAAACTACGGCTGTGTGCGATACTGTACTTTCTGAGAATATTGACATCATGCTTATAACAGAATCCTGGCTTAAAGATGATGTCCGTGATTCTCCCATTATAGCAGACATTACGAACAGTTTGACGGATCATCAAGTATTCCAACAGTCAAGGTCCTCAAGGGGTGGTGGCGTATGTGCTATACTGAGAAAAGGTTACTCTGTCAAAAGGAATACTACATCTGTATTTAAATCGTTTGAGCACTTGGATCTATGAGTTGAATCTGGATCTACTCATTTTCGTATTATTGTTGTCTATTGTCCTTCTCCTTCAAGGAAAAATAACTTGTCTGTTTCCCAATTTTTTGACGAGTTCTCGACGTTTCTGGAGACTGTTTCGATCCCTACCCATAATCTTATAATTGCTGGCGACTGCAATTTTCAATTAGATGCTATTTCTAGTAATTTTGATGCTTCTGCTTTCGCTGATCTCCTCTCGTCTTTTGGGCTGATCCAACATGTACAAGATCCTACACATGAACGTGGGCATGAACTCGACTTAATTATTACTAAATCAGTTGGCGGATTGGTCATCAAGCCTAATGTCACCTTTGGTTTACCATCTGATCACGCCTTGATCTCTTGTCGTGTTACCTTGCCTAGACCACGCCCGACTAGAGTTCTGGTGACTCGCCGTAACCTACGTAGCATCAATCTGGATGAATTTAGGGAATCGGTGATCTGTTCGTCTTTGGCTTGTGAACCTTTTGCTGACCTTTCATCACTAACGGAACAATTTGACACTGTTTTATGTGATCTTCTTGAACAGCATGCACCTCAACGTATGCGCTATGTAACATTATGCCCTCATGCTCCTTGGTTCGATGACTCACTAAGGAATGCCAAGCTCATTAAATGTCGTTTGGAGAGAAAATGGCATTTGACTCGTTTGGAAGTAGATCGCCAAATATACCGTGAATACTGTGCAATTTACCAACAGCTACTCAAGAATGCCAAGTCTACCTATCATAAGTTGAAAGATCTTGACCAAAAAGCTTTATTCAGAGAAGTCAACATGCTTGTCCATGGAAGAAAGGCCACGATTCTACCGACTAACATTAAGTCTGATTTGCCAGCTGCTTTTGGTGACCATTTTAAAAGCAAAGTTGACAATCTTCGATCATCCACTACTGACTGTGAACATCTATTTGCTCTTCCTGAAAACACATGACGGAATTTATCTTGCCAGATGCTGATGAAATTCGCTCAATTGTCATGAGATTGCCTTCTAAATCCTGTAGTTTGGATCCTGTGCCTACTGTGTTGTTAAAGGAATGCATTGATGTTTTGCTTCCTATTATAATGTCCATCATCAACAGTTCTCTGGCCTCTGGATTTGTTCCTAGTGTCTTCAAGTCTGCTTTGGTTACTCCCTGCATTAAGAAGCCGAAATTGGACGCTAACGTACTGAAGAACTATAGACCTATCTCCAATCTACGTTTTCTCTCGAAAGTTCTTGAACACGCTGTTCTTCCTCAACTGCTGTCCTATCTACATGAGAATAAACTGTATCCTGAATTTCAATCTGCTTATCGCCCTTGCCATAGTACCAAGACTGCACTACTCCACGTACAAAATGATGATCTTAGAATTCTGGATGAAGGCAATGAGGCATTCCTGATTTTGCTAGACTTTTCAGCTGCATTTGATACGATTGATCATTGTCTACTTCTCCAACGTCTTGAAAAGCGTTTTGGGTTCTCTGGCACTGTTATCTCTTGGTTTCATTCTTAACAACCGAACTCAGTGTGTTAAGATTGATAGTTCCTTATCGCCCAACTATCTACTGGAATCTGGCGTCCCACAGGGTTCTGTTCTTGGACCAGTCCTATTCTGCCTCTACGTTGCACCACTGGAAGACATATTTACATCTCATGGAATATTGCCTATGATGTATGCTGATGATACACAACTGTATTGTGTTATCCAGAAGCATCAGCAAGACTCTGCACAATTTACTCTTGAGAACTGCATACGTGATATCAAGTCCTGGTGTTCTGCCAATAAGCTTGTTTTGAATGATGACAAAACTGAACTTTTGCATATTCACTCAAAGTTTGCCCGGTCACTCTCTACCTTACCTGGAATTGCTGTCGGCGATAAAATTATAGCACCCAAGCCTGAGGCCCACAACCTTGGTGTTCTCTTCGATCATAATCTATCTCTAAAGGGTCAGATTACTAATTGTTGCAAAGCGTCTTTTATGGCTTTGAGTAACATTGCTAAGATTCGACAATATCTGGATCAAGACCAAGCTGAAAAGTTGGTCCATGCCTTTGTCACCTCTAGAGTGGACCACTGTAACAGCCTGTTGTATGGCTTACCTGCTTACGAGATCAACAAGCTTCAACGGGTCCTGAATGCTGCTGCCAGTTGTCGCAAGACCAAAGCCTGATGATAATATCCAAGATACTCTGAGGAGGTTACACTGGCTCCCAGTTCAAGCTCGAATAATCTACATGATCCTGTTACTGACGTATAAAGTACGTAATGGCCTTGCACCTCAATACCTAACTTGTCTCTTGAACGATTACTCTACAACTCGATGTCTGAGGTCCACTACGAAAAATCTTTTGGCTGTTCCGCGCACATACACACAAACTTATGGAGATCGTGCTTTCTCTGTAGTAGCACCGAAGCAGGGAGAGCGTTCCAGAGCTGAGCTTAAAGACTCTCCTTCAATAGATAGTTTTAAATGTAAGTTAAAGATGTTTTTGTTTAAGTGATTAACCACTATGATGATTTTTTTATTAGCTACTAGCATCATTTTATCTTTTTCTTCTTGCCGTAAATAGTTCTTTTTTTTTTTGGGGTGGGGGATAATTCTTTATATTTATCACTTTTTTTTGAGTATTTTTCATGATTTTTACTGTAAAAAGCATTGAGATTTCTATGTAAATGTGTTTTTAAGACATTATTATTATTATTATTATTATTATTATTATGAAGAAAAACAATAAATAAATAAAAATAAGAGCACATGCACACATTCATATGTGCATAGTAGTGTTGTATCGAAAAATTTAATTAGGAGGTAATGCTTCCAGTAGTAGGGGTTATACTCAATTTTGATGAAAACAAAGAACCCTTGGGCATACATGACTCCTGTCCTCCACAAGCATACATACATATACACACATCCAAAAACAGAAGGCTGGCAGAAAATAAAAATTCTAATAATGGTAAAGGACACCCATGACAGCCACTGCGGCAATAAAGTTATCTACAAGAGGAGCCTGAAAATATTTCTAATGTTGGATAGAAGTGAACGTTATCTCAGAAAGGAACTACGAACTGGTTGGTAATATTACTCACTCTGACATTCAGTGTAATGACACTTAAAGGGCATCTACAGGGCTCCATATGAGGAGTTAAGTAGTTACTTATTAGAAGTATTCCTCCGTGCAGGAAAATTCTTATTGATTATAAGTCTGGGCTTCCTCTGGTGTCGTGAAGATCCGCTCCTGGTTATGTGTGATGCGAAGACGGGCTGGATAGATGATCCCAAAGCGGACCCCTTCCAGTCCCCGAAGTTGTTGTCTCATCCTGTTGTATCCTGCTCTGGCTCTGGCCACTCATACTGTGTAGTCTGGGTAGACTGAAATGGTCATCCCATCCACTTTGATCTGTTGTTTTTCCCTGGTGAAGCGAAGAATGTTGGCACAGTCCTGGAAGTAGTGCATGCGAGCCACGATTACACGCAGTCGGTCACTCTGCCTGGGCGCCAGTAGTAGCAAGCGATGAGATCTATCTAGTACCAGCGCCTCCATTAGGCTGAACGCCCTCTGAAGCAGGGTTGACACGGCGACAGTGGAGCTGTCATGGCTCTCCGGTACTCCCACGATTCTGATGTTGGGCAATTCCATGTAAATGTCAACCTCACCATGCAAAAATAAAGCAACATGTAATACATCAAAACCACTCCCAGAGATATCACCTAGGCCTGTATTTTACAGATGTGAATAAGTTGAACCAATTTTCACAAGAATTGTTCCCTTCGCCTTATGTCAGTCTTTCTTATAATGTAAAACCCAAGCTAAAATCAACTTTGATCATGTACAATTCTATTATTGCCACAAGCCACAGAAATGTATGCTAAAATCCACAAAACAGCAAAACAGTAGCCATCCTAAATATTATTTAAGAACTTTAATAGTTTTAGCTGATATTTAGAGAGTTTTTCAAAGGGTTATGGTGGTTAAATTGCTGATTTTCTAAACATATGCCATGTCTATTTCAGACGCGTCACATCCATAACGGAATTTCGTCACATCCATAACGCTGACTTTTCCTTCCGAAACTCTGCATGAAATACAAAATATTTTAAACAAAGATTTTTTAATATTCACCTTGGACCCCTCTATCAAATGGATATCTCCATTTCGACATTAGGTTTACAATTTCACAGAGTTTGATAAAAATGTACAGTCACCCAAGAAAAGTGATACTTTTTCTGTCACATCCATAACGCATCTTTTATTGGCATTTTCTGGCATGCCCTAGATGTACTATGGGAATTGTTCTTGTTCTATCACTTCTCCAGTATGGTACAGCCTTAAAATATGCAACACCTGTTTAAGTACTGGGAGACAATAAAACATGCACTGGGTCATTTGTTGCCATTTTGAGTTCAAGTGTCATGTCCATAACGCTGGAATTGCTCTGTTATTCCTCCTTGACCTCGACTCTAAGTCTTCACATTTACTTTGTAGTAATTCCGACTGAGCCTTGAGGTGTGCCACTTCACACTGCAGTGAAACGATATCATCTGTACATGTTGACAGACTCTTCTCCATCTTGCCAGTGGTATTTTTCAGTGTGGCTAACTCTGTAGCAACCGAGTTCTGATAAGATTGCAGTTCGGACCTTACAATAGTAATGTCGGCTCTGAAACCTTCCATTTCCTTTTCCAGCACTCTTCTAATCTCCGACTTAATTATGTCTCCAATATCTTCACGAAGCAACATAAGCAACTCCTGCCTGAAAGCTTGAGTGGTTAGCGCCATGGTCTTGTCAACTGGGGTTGGCTGATCACTTTGATCCGGGGATGATCCAGGACCGCTAGGCCTCGTGGTCAATGAAGTTGAATTATGGGTTTTTGTAGACTTGCCAGCCATTCTTTTTACGTAAGCAGATATGTAGAAGTATGATAAAATGTAAAAAGTGAAATAAAAGAAGTACGCTTTGTCGAAAGGTGCCTTTTTAAAAAACTTTAAAATGAAAGCTCTGCGGAGCCTGGTTGGATGCGTCTACTCCATAGCTTGCTTGCTAGCACCCCCCCCCCCCCCCCAAATGTAGACATTTTATAAAAGCATTAGTATTGTATTTTAAGTAAATATAAATAGAATATTGCAGTGACATTAGTTTAACATGAAAGTGAATGGTAGCATTTCTTTTTTGCCAATAACTTTAAGACAGTTTCCATAATTGTTGAATAGTTAAGAACTTTTCAAAAAGCATATCTTTTGCCATTTATTCCTTTCACACATTCTGACTGTTGGTTTTGTTCTCCAGGGTGGCTTGTATATTTTCCAGTTGTTTGACTACTATTCCTGCAGTGGGATGACAATTCTCTTATTTGCCATTCTGCAATCAGTGTGCATAGGGTGGGTGTATGGTGAGTATGCCACATAACAATTAGTTTTGAACCCTTTGTGAAAGGAATCCTTATAAAACTATTGTAAAGCATACTTGCCAACTCTGCCGATTTACACGGTTGTCTACTGCTTTTAGTTCTAAAAACTACCGCATGACAAAATAATCAGTGAACACTGTTGGATTCGCTCTTCTGATCTCGCTTCAGCTGTTTTCAGCACAGGAGACACAAGTAGACAGTGTCAAATAGTCATTAAATGAAGTCAAGAGCCAATGGAACTGTGCGATAATGATGTTGAATCTAAATTGTATCGCTCTATTGCACCATTCCACTGGTTCTCGTTATGGTTCTAGCCAATCAGCAATGAGCTCACATGTTATAACAAATTGTGCCAGTATGTGTAAAAACCAAACACCCTTTGGTGATGAACAATGAAAACTCCGAAGGGAGAAAAAAAGATTTGCTATGACAAGAAGTTCAAGGTAACTTGATCGTCAGATCATCCGTGCATCAAAGCATCAAGGCAAGGTGAGAAGCATGCATTTTGTGAAGTATGTCAGTCCGATTTCTCGATCAATTTTCTTCAGATATGGCACTCAGAATGCAGGTGAATGCACCATTTTACACCTTTTTTTCTAAAAAATTTATTCTCTGGGGAGTTGGCAAGTATGGTAAAGATTTCTCCACTACCTATTGCGATTGCTTGGTTTGAACTAAACTTAAGCACAAATAGCACAAATCATGACTAAACATAATATAGCAGCTATACTTGTGTGTTTATTTCAGCTTTGCTGATCTTATGATGCCATGCAGTAAGCCAGAATATAGCAAGATAAAATCAGGTATATGTAAAAAGTAGGGCTGTCAAACGATTAAGATTTTTAATTGCGATTAATCTCATAAAATTATGTAGTTAATCGCGATTAATCGCAAAAAATCTTTAAAGATCTGTTTAAATTGTACTCAAATACATTTCTACATCAGAGCAAACATTTGAATATATGCTCTGATGCTCCATGTAAATTATAAGGCTCATCTTCTCTGATAGACAATATATAGGCCTAATGCACAGATTTGGCATTCGGGTTTTGATATTAGATCTAGGCATGCAGCATATTCTTTCCAATGTAGCCTATCAGACATCTGTTGGGCATACTGTAGGCTATGTGCAAAATACGATTTGGAGAAATAACAGACTATTTTTTTTTCTCAACTGTAATGGCTGCAAGCTACACTTCGAAGAGCAAAGAGGAAGTAGTTTGACTCCTGCAAGTTCATTCAAGTGAAGCAGTAGGCTATTTGGAAATCGCTAGGCTACCTACAATCTACAGGTCGAGAAAAGGGAATGTGCGCATTCCCGATTGTAGCCCATCAGATATCAACACATTTCACCCGGTAAAGTGAAAGTAAACGGAACTCGCACCGCATCGCATATGCAGACTACAATTTAACTGACCATGTTGCGCGTTTGACAAGTTGTAGAGCTACGTTTTACCACAAAGTTAATGTTATAACTAGCTTTATTTTGCATGCTAGTCACCCACGAAAATCTGCACTGTTCCTTACCAAGATGAGCCCAATTCACTGTACCCTCCAATTGAGGTATTTCACTCACGTGACCAAGTCATGTGATGCTGCCATTTTGGACGGCACGGCTCGAATCAGTTTGAATGCAAGGAAGGCGACAAACGAAAAACATAAAAAGGAGCGAGATGCAGAAAACACCTTCACTATCCAGCGACGTAGGGCATTTACAGGGCGAGCAGAGGGAGAGGTATTTGCAAAAATTGAGGTTAGCAGGCTTAGAGAACGACATTTACCTGCTTCCACCAGGATTGTTCACTGACGTACGGAAGTACACGAAGCCCTCGTCTTTACCTGACTTCGGCCCACATGATCTGTATACCTATGTCGTTAAAAACCCATCGCCATACACAGGTATTGATCTGAAAGCGTATACGAGTTTGGATACCTACAAATATTTTGTGTCAGGCTGGGTAACATGCCTACATCAGCGGGTCGTCCCTGGAGCCGGTGGTCGCCATCTGATTACAGCTAAGGTTTGTTCACATTTTCATTTACTTTCGGTCCTCAGGATAAACAAAATGTTATTAAATGCCATTGAAATAACTTCTTAGTCTGTTGAGACATGGCCCGTTATAAATTTGCTGTTACCAGGCAATGACTAAGAACTGTATTATTAGGGTCGGTGTAGTTGTAGCAGTGTATTAGCAACTAGCTGTTAGCACTAGCTAATGTCAACAACATCATAGCTGGTATGTTACTGTAGCAATGTTTACGTTCAGTCATTTGGATGACTGTTAAAACCTTTCAGTCTCAAGTTTTTCCTTTACTGTATTTACTAGTTTACTGAGCCAGCGCGCGCTAGCCGGCCAAGCCGGGAGCCAGCGCGCGCTAGCCGGCCAAGCCGGGAGCCAGCGCGCGCTAGCCGGCCAAGCCGGGAGCCAGCGCGCGCTAGCCGGCCAAGCCGGGAGCCAGCGCGCGCTAGCCGGCCAAGCCGGGAGCCAGCGCGCGCTAGCCGGCCAAGCCGGGAGCCAGCGCGCGCTAGCCGGCCAAGCCGGGAGCCAGCGCGCGCTAGCCGGCCAAGCCGGGAGCCAGCGCGCGCTAGCCGGCCAAGCCGGGAGCCAGCGCGCGCTAGCCGGCCAAGCCGGGAGCCAGCGCGCGCTAGCCGGCCAAGCCGGGAGCCAGCGCGCGCTAGCCGGCCAAGCCGGGAGCCAGCGCGCGCTAGCTCAGTAAACTAGTAAATCCAGTAAAGGAAAAACTTGAGACTGAAAGGTTTTAACAGTCATCCAAATGACTGAACGTAAACATTGCTACAGTAACATACCAGCTACTGTTTTTGACATTAGCTAGCTTGCTGTCCAAAATGGTGGACACCGGGGCGTCACGTGACCCTGTGACGTCAGGTGAAATACCTCAATAACGCCGTCAATTTTTTTTAATCGCGATTAAATTAATTTGCGTTAATGCACTAATAACGCGTTAACTTCAACAGCCCTAGTAAAAAGCATCTCTGGTGTCAATGCTTATTCGAGTTCACCCTAAATTAGTTTTACTCTATTACCATTCTGTCTTCCAGACATATTTGTAGTCTGTTAGTTTAACTAGTTACCAGGTTAACTTTTAAGAGTCACCATGTAACTATATGTTTTTATATTTACTTAAGTAGAAGTGCAGATGCTTGTGTAAAGAAATACTGTGGTAAAAGTACGGATTAAACTTCTTTACTCAAGTAAAAGTACAGAAGTATAGGCTCTGAAATGTACTCAAAGTAAAAATTAAAAAGTAGCCCCTTGAAGGACATTTCTACCGGCTCTTTCTGTGCAAAGCTAACTGAATCTCAGATAATATAATTTATTCTATGCACATTCACTGGATATGAGCAATCACACTCTCTGATTGGCTACTCTACTACTAGGCTATCAGCTCATATACTATGAGTAGAGAAAAACAAAATGGTGGAGCGTGTTGCTGAACCAACCGATGGCAAAGTAACAACTCTACTTGAAAACAAACCCCCAAAATATAAGAAAGCAACAAAATATGGAATGAAAGTATTTGATGTTAAGAACGTATCTTTTTTTTTTTTTTCAAGAGTTGCTATTATAGCATTTCTCACAAATTGCTACTGTCATTTCACTGGTTTGTTTACATTGTAAGCAGACATTATTTTGACGTTTTGTATAAAGTTTTTATTTATTGAATTTGCAAAAAATAAAAATGCTCTGTTTCTCAAAATCCAGTGAATGTGGATATAATAACAGTTACTCCACTCATCATACAACCCTGATTCCAAAAAAGTTGGGACAAAGTACAAATTATAAATAAAAACGGAATGCAGTAATTTACAAATCTCAAAAACTGATATTGTATTCACAATAGAACAGGGACAACATATCAAATGTCAAAAGTGAGACATTTTGAAATTTCATGCCAAATATTGGCTCATTTGAAATTTTATGACAGCAACACATCTCAAAAAAGTTGGGACGGGGCAATAAGAGGCTGGAAAAGTTAAAGGTACAAAAAAGGAACAGCTGGAGGACCAAATTGCAACTCATTAGGTCAATTGGCAATAGGTCATTAACACGACTGGGTATAAAAAGGGCTAGTCTGACTAACGCGACTTCAGAGCTCTGCGAGCAGTTGGTCTGGCAAAGATATTAAGCCCAACCGTTTCCCAAAGGCGTGGTTGACCCGCCTCCCTGAAATGCCTCAGTTTGCTACTGGTCGAAGCCAGAAAAGGCTGTGACGAAGCTTAAACCAATCACATCACTCTTTCCTCTGACGTATGTGACGCGACGGAAACTGCTTGAGTAACAGGAAGAAGATAAATACCTCCAGGGCTGCTCTTTGCTCCGTTTTCAATGAGAACTTCCCGTTGAATGCTTTCAATACAGCATCTACCGCTGTGTCAAAGGCTTGCTGCTGCTCCATGTTCGTAATGTTTCTAGTGAATGAAGCACTTCCGGCATAGATTCTGTAAACAATCTATGGCTTCCAGTCGCAGTTCTACTACATCACTGCCTTGAACACGCCTCTACCCAGGGCCGTTGGAGATGCTCAAAGTTGATTGGCTCCCGATTTTTCGGGAGCTTGGAAGAGCTGGAGATAGCTTGCCTTGCCAGACTAAGCTCGCAACAGGCCCTCGTGTTGCGTCACACTTAGGATGGGTGGGCCCAGGCTAAAAAAGAGCATCTTGGAGTGGCAGCGGCTCTCAGAAGTAAAGATGGGAAGAGGATCACCAATCCCCCTAATTCTGTGCCGACAAATAGTGGAGCAATATCAGAAAGGAGTTTGACAGTGTAAAATTGCAAAGAGTTTGAACATATCATCTACAGTGCATAATATCATCAAAAGATTCAGAGAATCTGGAAGAATCTCTGTGCGTAAGGGTCAAGGCTGGAAAACCATACTGGGTGCCCATGATCTTTGGGCCCTTAGACGGCACTGCGTCACATACAGGCATGCTTTAGTATTGGAAATCACAAAATGGGCTCAGGAATATTTCCAGAGAACATTATGTGAACACAATTCACCGTGCCATCCGCCATTGCCAGCTAAAACTCTATAGTTCAAAGAAGAAGCCGTATCTAAACATCATCCAGAAGCACAGACATCTTCTCTGGGCCAAGGCTCATTTAAAATGGACTGTGGCAAAGTGGAAAACTGTTCTGTGGTCAGACGAATGAAAATTTGAAGTTCTTTATAGAAATCAGGGATGCCGTGTCATTCGGACTAAAGAGGAGAAAGATGACCCAAGTTGTTATCAGCGCTCAGTTCAGAAGCCTGCATCTCTGATGGTATGGGGTTGTATTAGTGCGTGTGGCATGGGCAGCTTACACATCTGAAAAGACATCATCAATGCTGAAAGGTATATCCAGGTTCTAGAGCAACATATGCTCCCATCCAGATGACGTCTCTTTCAGGGAAGACCTTACATTTTCCAACATGACAATGCCAAACCACATACTGCATCAATTACAGCATGGCTGCGTAGAAGGGTCCGGGTACTGAACTGGCCAGCCTGCAGTCCAGATCTTTCACCCATAGAAAACATTTGGCGCATCATAAAACGGAAGATACGACAAAAAAGACCCAAGACAGTTGAGCAACTAGAATCCTACATTAGACAAGAATGGATTAACATTCCTATCCCTAAACTTGAGCAACTTGTCTCCTCAGTCCCCAGACGTTTACAGACTGTTGTAAAGAGAAAAGGGGATGTCTCACAGTGGTAAACATGGCCTTGTCCCAACTTTTTTGAGATGTTGTCATGAAATTTAAAATCACCTAATTTTTCTCTTTAAATGATACATTTTCTCAGTTTAAACATTTGATATGTCATCTATGTTCTATTCTGAATAAAATATGGAATTTTGAAACTTCCACATCATTGCGTTCCGTTTTTATTTACAATTTGTACTTTGTCCCAACTTTTTTGGAATCGGGGTTGTACATGTTTTATAGCCAACTTGGCACTATGCGCCTTGTCGGCTATCAGTTCATGTACAACTCGATTTCATGAAATAACTGTTATAAATTTGTAGGTCAGTATGTGGTTCGGAAGAAGGCAAACCCACCATTTCTTAAATTATTTATTAAATAATACCGTATATATGATGCTCCACTGCAAATATTTTAACTGCCAAGTACTCTGTGACAAATACTCCACTTGCATGTGCAGTCAACTGACTAGCAGCTAGCTATGTACAGCTTGCTGACTGACAACCCAGCTGTATATAATGGTAACTTATATCTATCCCTGTCTTACTAGCTGTTTCTTACATGCTTGTTAATAACTTGTCAGTAGAGTTTGAAGAGCGTACAGTACCAGTCAAAAGTTTGGACGCATCTACTCATTCATAGGTTTTTCTGTATTTTGACTATTTTCTGCATTATAGAACAATACTGAAGACCTCAAAACTATTGAAATAACGTATGGAACATGTATAGACCATATTGCACAGTTGCGCGAAGATGTTTATCTTTGAGTGGTTAATATATTCGCAAGTGAAAATATTTTCAACATGAGAAGATAAACTTAATATCTTCACACCACCATGTAATGTTCTTTATACTATATGGACACATCCACAAAAAAACAAAAGCACAAGTGATTTTTTTTTCTTTTTATTATACAGACACATTCATAAACAAAAAGTACACAAATTTATCAAAACAAATCCTCGATTTCCTCACAAGTGACATGTAGAGAAATATGTCCCGGTTTTGATTCTTCATGCCCTGGGCATAGCTCATATGAAAAATGAGTGGTATATTTCCCAGTAAAATACTCGTGTTCAGATAATGTATGGAATTATTATACATACAGACCATTTTCCATGGAATAAAAACATGTATTCTATTTCCTTCTAGCGGGTTTATTGATGGCATGCAATATTGTGAGCATATCGCTTGTCCTACATGTATTACGCCACTCTACCCAATGGAGAATGAACGTGTTACAGTATTGCACATTGTCAAGACAACACGATGTCACACATCAGAGCGCATGTGAATATCCAATGATAAAACTTTTCTGCTGCGCATGCAGAGAATCATTTCTTTGTCTGCCGGGAAAGAGAGACGACGAGGCTAATCCAGTGCTACTACTAGGATTAGCTATGCTATAATTAAGCAGTAAATAAATCAGCTGAAACCAAAGATGCGTTGAACACCTGAAAGGCTATCAAAAGTTCATTATATATTTTTCATGCATATTTAAAAGAGAGAAACATACCAGTGGACATTGAAAAACTGGAAAAGAGGCATGTCGGAGATGTAAAACTTCCGCACTAGCAAGTGACTGTGACAATTTGTAAACAAACATGGCCGCGAGGCAGGCCTGGAATTTCGTCATTTTAGGGGCAAGGCCACTTGGCCTTTTGTGCTGTCAATTTTTTGAGGGCACGAAGGCCAAAAGCCAGGGCACCAAGGCCATAAAATAAAACAATGATTTTAAGTTCATGTCTATAATGAATTTAATTTAATGACACTTCTGAGGGGGCGGCACGGTGGTGTAGTGGTTAGCGCTGTTGCCTCACAGCAAGAAAGTCCGGGTTCGAGCCCCGTGGCCGGCGAGGGCCTTTCTGTGCAGAGTTTGCATGTTCTCCCTGTGTCCGTGTGGGTTTCCTCCGGGTGCTCCGGTTTCCCCCACAGTCCAAAGACATGCAGGTTAGGTTAACTGGTGACTCTAAATTGACCATGAGTGTGAATGGTTGTCTGTGTCAGTCCTGTGATGACCTGCCGACTTTTCCAGGGTGTACCCCGCCTTTCGCCCATAGTCAGCTGGGATAGGCTCCAGCTTGCCTGCGACCCTGTAGAACAGGATAAAGCGGCTAGAGATAATGAGATGAGACATCTAAACTTACCAATCCATCACTCACTTCAAAAATTGTAAAACTTATTAAACCTATATCCTCCCATAATTTTTGTTCAATTGACACAGAATGTGCAAGAGCATCTTCAGACTGTATTACTATACAGATTTTTGATTAATCAAAATTGAGCCTGGAGTACATCAAAATGTTTGACTGTAAATGGAACATGTACTAGCATGCAGGCTACTGATTAACCCATAAGAGCCCAGACCGATTTCTCAATCAAGGAAAATTCTTGAGGAAATAAAATGAACTAAATAGATGACAAAGAAAACATTTCTGACCTTTTATTTTTTTAAATAGCACTTTCATGTCTCAAGATCTGAAATATTAAATTGCAAATTTGCAGAACACTGCAACACTATTCCACTGTTAACCCGAAAGTTCATTCTATGCAAACAGTTTGAGTAAATACCACTTTTAAAGATTAGTTTTATTGCATTACTTAAACAGTATGAGTATATGAAGAGTATATGAGACAGTCATTGGGTGTACTCATTTCTGTAATTTAAACAAACTTAAACTATCATGTTTTACCTCAGGCCACAGTGCTGCCCTGTTGTGATTGGCTCAAAACTCAAGACAAGTCTGTGCTTGTCCGTTGACGGCTACAGAGGAAGTTGCTCCATCTTCTAATTTACACAGAGCAATTTAAGGTCTTTGCACTTTGCATGCTCCTTGAACAATATGCCTGCATTTTTCTGTTTTTTTTTTTTTATATTTTTTGGGGCTTTTTTCACCTTTATTGGATAGGACAGTGTAGAGACAGGAAATGAGCAGGAGAGAGACGGGGAGGGATCGGGAAATGACCTCGGGTCGGAATCGAACCCAGATCCCCGGATTTATGGTATGGCACCTTATCCATCTCTTGCGATGGTGATCTCATCAAGATGACAGCAGTTACACTTTGGTTAAACAGCAAAAAGAAACATACAATACTAGTAACAAAACAATGCTAACTGCGTAGATTAAAAAAGTGGCTATGAACAGACAACAGCACATATCATGTATCATATTACGGCAGGAACAAGCAGTAGTAACATCCATGACCTTACGCTTAAAGCTCGACAAAGGAAAAACTTGACAGCAAGCTAATTAGCATTTGTTACCGGCTACAGTCGGTACTCTGCACGTTAAAAGTGGGTCAGTGTTGTGACGACATAACGTTACTGTACAAGCAATGCTTATTTAACAATAACAAACTTAAGCCCTATATGTTGAAATTCCTATCTTATTTGTTTGTTAATTTATCACAGTCTTACCTCAGTCAACTTCTTCCCTCCTTCTGTGAAAATTCAACGTCTCAGACGCAGACACAAGTGGGCGGGGGATGCGTTTGATTAAATCTCCTGGTTGGCTGGTGATAGATTGGTGTCATTATAGCACGTTCCAGTTCAGCATAAAATCTTCAGACAGGGTAACCCTAACCCTGTCCTACGTAGTAGGAGAAAAAAAGCATGTAACAATGAATAGCAAATGATTAAACGCCTTCCTTGTCAGTTGCTTTTGTATATTCAGGCATGCCATGTTCTTCAGGTATTCATGAAATTGAAGGTTTGTCATACACTACTATCAGGTGTGATGTGATTTACTCCTGACAATACATTTCCTGCCCCCCCCCCCCCCCCCCTTTTGAGAGGCAGTTTTTTTTCCAGTTGATTTTACACACTGCATAATGTGGTTCTAAACCCTGGGTTCATACTCCTTTGCAGTAGGGTTGTGCCATAAGACATTTATACATCATAATGATATTACTTGCAGGTTAATGCTGAAATTTGATGAACAGGATCACGAAAAAATTGCCTTCTTGGAGATTAAATAGCTGCACAAACAGTTCAATGCTGTGTCACCAATTAATGTACTTCAACCCTTAAGTGCATAGGTATTTCAAATGTTAGTGATCACAAAACAAGTTCATCTCATCTCATCTCATTATCTCTAGCCGCTTTATCCTTCTACAGGGTCGCAGGCAAGCTGGAGCCTATCCCAGCTGACTACGGGCGAAAGGCGGGGTACACCCTGGACAAGTCGCCAGGTCATCACAGGGCTGACACATAGACACAGACAACCATTCACACTCACACCTACGGTCAATTTAGAGTCACCAGTTAACCTAACCTGCATGTCTTTGGACTGTGGGGGAAACCGGAGCACCCGGAGGAAACCCACGCGGACACGGGGAGAACATGCAAACTCCACACAGAAAGGCCCTCGCCGGCCACGGGGCTCGAACCCAGGACCTTCTTGCTGTGAGGCGACAGCGCTAACCACTACACCACCGTGCCGCCACAAAACAAGTTGATCTACAAATCAAGTGTAAAATCATCAAACCATTTTACTCACAAAAAAATGACAAATGTACTTTATTCTATTTAGATCCTCTGCCTGTCATATATCTAATATTTTATAAAGTACAGGTAGTTCAAGTAGTTCATAACTACTTACACACAGATATATTTTATCAAGCACTGGACCAAATCGAACACATTTTTAGCCTCACTCTACAGAATTATGTTTACAATTGGTTGTTATTCTTTCAGTCGCTTGTCTATCAGTGATTTTCACTATTTGGCATTTCAGCATGATGAAAACGATTTTGCAGGGTATGTGGGCCTGGCTCTAAAAAAAAAAACTTTTCAAACCAAAAAAAAAATTTCAAACTTTTTCCAGAGTAAAATAATTCCCAAGGACCTTGTACACAGTGCAAAATTGATATTACAATAGGTGAAATATGTATTTCCATATGATCTATGTATTATTTTATTTGTGCCATTAGAGCTTTTTATTCATTAACTGTTCAATCATTTGAAACACTGTAACTGTATATCATTAACAGCAGTAACTGGTTTTAAAATTGCAGTTAAATTTAGTTATTATTTACACTTGTTTTTAAGTTACTGAATTTTAGATTAACCCCTTTCATTTTGTGTGTCCAGTCATAAGATTATAACTATGATGACAAAAATAATACCAGTTGATCTGACAAGTAATCTTAGCCAGTGTCATGTGATTTTAAAACAGCAAGACAGTCAGGGACCCCTTTGATATATAATCGCAGACCCCTGGGGTCCTCAGACTCCACTTTTACCCCTTTTCCACCAAATCAGTTCCAGGGCTGGTTCGGGGCCAATGCTGGTTGTAGGTGCAATCAGTTAATTATTGAAATTAAGTGATCAATCTCATTAAATCAGTCTCATTAAATTTGAAGGTCAATAATTAAAATGAATCAATCCCATTGAATCGTTTACTTTGACTCATTTGAATTGAATCATACCATAGAACCAGTCTCATTTGAAGTGAATCATTCAGTGAATCATTTAGTGAATCGTTCAATGAATCATTTAGTGAATCGTTCAGTGAATCATACCATTTAATCCTGGTGCTTAATAATAAATTACCAAACAGCTAAATTATGGTATATTTCCAAATTATTATGATCACTTACCATATTACATAACTTATATGCACCTTTTTGAATTCTTTGAGAGATTGGGGACTTCAGATATTGTTCACCAACAAGATGAATACACACAGCTTTGATAATAAATGGATTTATTATAACAAAGATAAAAATGATAATCAATATATACAAATATGATATGGTGTGTGTGTGTGTATGGCCTAGCTTGTTACTAGCTAAAACAAAGGAATGTTATCTAAATAGAACAAAGGATTAGCTCTGTTGCTAATGTGTGCTTGTGTGTGTGGGAAGGACTTGACCATGTGTTTAGCCTCGTGTAGCTAACTACACGTGGTGGAGGCCTAGATTAGCCTTGTGTTGCTAGTGTGTGTTTGTGAAAGGCCCTATGGCCTGAACAAAAAGCTAGCATGTGGATTTCTAGCCGAGGTGTGGTTTATCAGGCCTGCTGAGCACATGGTAGGCCTTGATTAGCTTTGTGTTGCTAAGCAGACAAAGGGAAGCTGTAGCTAACCCACTAGCTCATAACCATATTGAATCCACTGAAATCTTGATGAGATCAAGATGTATAATAATGAAATTAAAATATTAGTAAGAATGAGAGAAGCATGCACAGCCTGTCTATTAAAACAATTGAGATTAAAACAAAAACAGAACAATTCAACACACTGCGTGTTTAACAGTGTAACAGATAAACCTGGGTTTAAATTCACACTATTTCAATAAAGCAAATTCCTAAGACTATCTTAATTATTATGCCCAAATATATCTTACTCAATATCTTGCCTCTAGCAAAGTTCTGAGAAGATGTTCGCCATTGCAGAGCTTTGCTGTTCATGAAGCACGTGAGCCGCTCGTGTAGAAAGCGCGGAGAGCTTCCTGGTCCAGCGGATCACTTGGGTCGTTTCCGTGAAGGCAGAGGATTCTTGGTCCGAACTTCAGCGTTCGTGAGGAAAAGTCTCTGATCAGAATAATATGCACAGCGCTTTAATCAGGAGGAATCTGGTCGCTCCTAATTATAAATTAAAACTGTGTTTGAGCTGCAGTCGTGACGTCACTTCTAATACGAATAAACCGGTTGTAACTCAGGTTGAGTTTAAAGATCGCGCTATTCTGGACTTTTACCTTGGCCAGTGGTTAAGCACAGACGCGCTGGATGGTGAATCTTGCAAGAAGGAAGTGTTTCGGGTTTGAGAGCATCTCTTTTGTGCGTCTAGATTCCTTGGAATCCGGACACGAGAGACAAAGAGCAGAGCTTCCGCCTGGACTTATGCGCGCATGGCGGACTGACGTAGATGATCCCGCCCACGCGTGACGTAGGTCACACGGAAGAGGACTGGGAATTGTAGTTCTTAGAGACAAAATGGCAGCATGATACCTACATTCCCCCTTTTGGTCTCAGGGGAATGACGGAGTCGTAGCACTGAGAGCACCGTATCGTATCATCGCCGTGTCCATAGTCCTTGAGGTAGACTTGTTCTGCACAGTTCATGGTGTCCTGTGAAGACTGTGTAAACTTGAGTTCCAGTAAGACAGTTGGAGACAGAGGCATTTTGGGCATATAATCACTATGGGCATTTTGGGCATATAATCACTATCTAACTAACTAGATCAAAACCACATCAAAAAAATTAAACATTGAACATGAAACATGTAGTGTTCAATTTCTTATGCATAAAAAAACAAGAAAAGAGAAGAAATGAAGGAAGGAAAGAAGTATTAGTGTTTGGGTTGGCAAACCTAATCTTCTAGAAATCTTCTGTGTTTGGTAATAGCAGTGGGTGGTCTGGCCAGAGAGCGTGCGCTACTGCGGCTAAAGCTGTCAGGGACACAGACCATCTTATCTAACTTGGCATAGTGTTCTGTATGGGTTGCCTGGGCAGACCCAGTGGATGTCTTTAGTGGGGGTGCATATCTCTAAGTCTTGTGGATTCACAAAAATGAGGATAGCACTGCCAAGACTATATGCCAGGTGTATTTGCGATGAATACACACTAGTAATAATAGCGGATTTTAGTATTTTATCTACCATGTTATACCGAAGGGTTATTACTTCATTGGGTTGGTGAAGTCTGACCGGGAATGTTAGTGTACGCTTATGGTTGAGTGATACGTACAAGCTAGGTGGACAGGATGGGCCTAGCTGTCGTCCACCCCCTTTTGGAGTGAGGACTGTTCAACAAGGTTTGATTCGATTATCATGGACATCGATATGAAAGCGTTTGATTAGGCCTAGATGTCCTAATGCGATACGCGACGGGGAACGGTTTTGTTTGTGTGAAGTTGACTTAAGTTTATGTCGCAGGGCTTGGTTGGGATTGGGTCGCCTTGTGAGAGCCGTGTGTCTGAGAGATGGTGGTGAAGACTTTAGCGCACATGAGAGGTGCGTTTTGTGTGTTTGCCTTCGCCACCAGGGGGGGCCCTACATCCTGACCCTCGCCTGCTGTTTCAGAGGGATCTCCTCCCCCTTTCACGAGATATACCCGTGGTTCCTGGCCTAGTCATGCCAGCGAATAGCTTTTTGTCATTTTTCTTGGGCTCTTTTGTTTTATCTGTTGAGGGGTCTGACCTCTCCTGTAACAGTTCTTTAATCTCAGCCAACTGGGCTTTTAAAGAGTCCAGCTCTGAGGGGAACTCACCAGGTTGGTCTGAGTCACTGTGTTGGTCGTCTCTACCCTTACGTTTAGAGCTACGGTCGGAACGCTTCTGCCGTTACTGGTCAGAGCGGGGATGACGGTTTTGCTGCCAACCGTTTTGTTCCCTACGACCCTTTTCATGTGATGGGCGATTGCCATAGTCACTGTGGACTCGCCCTCGGTCCCTCCTGGCCTTACCTTGTCGATTTTTTCCACTCACCCTGGTGATGGCTCGGCAAGGGGCGGTTCGGACCGGGATTTCTCCAGGGGGGGTCCCCCTTTTGGAGCTTCGCCTCCTTCTAAGGTTAATGGGGGCCCATCTGCATCCTGGAGCCTAAGGATTCTGGGGTCATCATCGTTTCCGTTGGCGGTTTTGACGATGGTCTCCCAGGTCATTTGGGCTAGTCGCCTAATTTCCCTCATCGAATAGCGACCTCGTCGACACGTCAGTGTGACATTGGTCCGCACGCTTGGGTGGAGGTTATGTAAGAGAGATTTGAAACCTCTATCTTCTTCCAACCCTGGTGCGCTACTACCTTGGAAATAGGCAGTACGTAGCTGTCTGTAATATTCACGAGGTGCCTCAGACCGTTTTTGTTTGATTTGTAATGCACACAATGTCGCGGAGGTTTCGTCCGTGTATGGCGCATATTCTTCCCTCATGTAATTGCGAAGTTTCGAATAACTATCGCGAATGTTTGGGGGTAGTGTCTCTAAAAAGGCATGAACGCTACTACTGGAGGTCTTCCAGATTAGTTTAAGTTTTTCACGTGTTGTGGCGTTCGGCATGTCCATCAGGCATCGATCAATTTCTCGTAAATAGTTATTTACATTAGTTCTTTGATTGTCGGGATCGAATTGTTCGACATCTTTGGCAAGTAGGTCAATTTGCCGTAAGCGAAGGGTTTGGTGCACGTCCTTGTGCGACCTTCTTGGCTCTTCTGAGCACTCACTATCTAAGCTACTCTGGTGTTGTTCCCGTTTCGCACTAGATTCATAGTCTGATTCATCTGAAGATTGATCAGGGGTACTGTAGCACACTGACCTGGGTGTACTAGGGTCCTGGGCTCCGGATGAGCGCAGGATGGCTCCATCTTGGCTAAACGACGGAGTCGAGTAGCGAGTTGATGGAGTTTGGCGGGGTGTCTGGTCCTCGACCAGATCATTTACGGTGTCCGGTTCGGACGCCTCTTCCCGCTCTGAGCTTTGGCGCATTGTTGGGGGTCTTTCCCGCCCCTCGCGCTGCTCTTGGGGGGTCTGCTCCTGGGCAGCCCTCTTAGCAGCCATTTCGGCTTTCTCTAGCCGTTCGGTGCAATCATCAAGGGAGGTCTTCAAGAGCTCACGCTCCCTATGTAAATCATTATTATCGTCTGTCAGCTCGGCGTTGCTGGTAGTCAGCCTTTCAACCTCTCCGCGGAGGCGTCTGATTTCTGAATCAGCATTTTGGAAGTATGATAGGAATAGCTTACCTAGTGCCGCTTGGACATTAAAAGTTGTTCTTTTTGGATCTCTCATATGTTTGTTTGAGTTATCTAAGTTATTTTGGCATTCACTCTCACTTGTGTACTTAATGTTTGCCTTTTTGGAGGCAGAGCAGTGAATGAGGTCTGCGATGACCTCAAGGAGAGACACGTCTTGAGCGTTGTCTTCCATTTTTGAGACACGAGGGGATGCCATTTTACTTAGGCTGGATACTAGATAATTAATCAATGAGTTAATTATTAATTAATCGTTATTAATTAACATTAACTAGGTAATTAATTAATAAGGTTTATTGGTTTGGAAATGCTCTCTTATCCCAAGTTGAATAGGTTATGAGTATTTGTGATATGGTTATCACGCTACTGTTAACCGTTTTAACACGCCTGAGGATATACCTTAGCAGTTGCTGAATTAAACTGATAGTTTATTTGTTGTTGAACAATATTCCAGAAGTCAACAAACCAATCTCCTCGCACGGGGCACCAATTTACTGTGAGTGCAATCAGTTAATTATTGAAATTAAGTGATCAGTCTCATTAAATCAGTCTCATTAAATTTGAAGGTCAATAATTAAAATGAATCAATCCCATTGAATCGTTTACTTTGACTCATTTGAATTGAATCATACCATAGAATCAGTCTCATTTGAAGTGAATCATTCAGTGAATCATTTAGTGAATCGTTCAGTGAATCATACCATTAATCCTGGTGCTTAATAATAAATTACCAAACAGCTAAATTATGGTATATTTCCAAATTATTACGATCACTTACCATATTACATAACTTATATGCACCTTTTTGAATTCTTTGAGAGATTGGGGACTTCAGATATTGTTCACCAACAAGATGAATACACACAGATTTGATAATAAATGGATTTATTATAACAAATATAAAAATGGATAATCAATATATACAAATATGATATGGTGTGTGTGTGTGTGTGTGTGTGTGTGTGTGTGTGTGTATGGCCTAGCTTGTTGCTAGCTAAAACAAAGGAATGCTATCTAAATAGAACAAAGGATTAGCTCTGTTGCTAATGTGTGCTTGTGTGTGTGTGTGTGTGTGGGAAGGACTTGACCATGTGTTTAGCCTCGTATAGCTAACTACACGTGGTGGAGGCCTAGATTAGCCTTGTGTTGCTAGTGTGTTTGTGAAAGGCCCTATGGCCTGAACAAAAAGCTAGCATGTGGATTTCTAGCCGAGGTGTGGTTTATCAGGCCTGATGGCCTGCTGAGCACATGGTAGGCCTTGATTAGCTTTGTGTTGCTAAGCAGACAAAGGGAAGCTGTAGCTAACCCACTAGCTCATAACCATACTGAATCCACTGAAATCTTGATGAGATCAAGATGTATAATAATGAAATTAAAATGTTAGTAAGAATAAGAGAGAGAAGCATGCACAGCCTGTCTATTAAAACAATTGAGATTAAAACAAAAACAGAACAATTCAACACGCTGCGTGTTTAACAGTGTAACAGATAAACCTGGGTTTAAATTCACACTATTTCAATAAAGCAAATTCCTAAGACTATCTTAATTATTATGCCCAAATATATCTTACTCAATATCTTGCCTCTAGCAAAGTTCTGAGAAGATGTTCGCCGTTGCAGAGCTTTGCTGTTCATGAAGCACGTGAACCGCTCGTGTAGAAAGCGCAGAGAGCTTCCTGGTCCAGCGGATCACTTGGGTCATTTCCGTGAAGGCAGAGGATTCTTGGTCCGAACTTCAGCGTTCGTGAGGAAAAGTCTCTGATCAGAATAATATGCACAGCGCTTTAATCAGGAGGAATCTGGTCGCTCCTAATTATAAATTAAAACTGCGTTTGAGCTGCAGTCGTGACGTCACTTCTAATACGAATAAACCGGTTGTAACTCAGGTTGAGTTTAAAGATCGTGCTATTCTGGACTTTTACCTTGGCCAGTGGTTAAGCACAGACGCGCTGGATGGTGAATCTTGCAAGAAGGAAGTGTTTCGGGTTTGAGAGCATCTCTTTTGTGCGTCTAGATTCCTTGGAATCCGGACACGAGAGACAAAGAGCAGAGCTTCCGCCTGGACTTACGCACGCATGGCGGACTGACGTAGATGATCCCGCCCACGCGTGACATAGGTCACGCGGAAGAGGACTGGGAATTGTAGTTTTTAGAGACAAAATGGCGGCATGATACCTACATGGTACTGGTTCACAACTCGTTCAACTTGCGAGCCAGCTGAGAACCAGTTTGCTTTTCCATAGCTGATGGTGCTAAGGAGAGCCACGTCAGTTATGTCGCTGTATACGTCAGTTACGTCACTGTGTTTGCATAAACCTTGGCGCGAATGTCGAAGCAACAACACCACGGAGAAGAAGAAGCAGCAACAACGGATGACTTCACGTTTTTACAGCTGCTGCTTCTCGGCACTTAAAAATGGCGAACTTTTGCGGTCTTGCGATTGTTGTTGGTCTTAACACACACACACACACACACACACACACCCCCGCTGACGTAAGCGGTTCTTTCCTCTGGCCCAGCAAAGAGCTGGTGCTAGCCTGGAACCGGTTTTTCTGGCCCCAGAGCCAGTTCTTTGTCAGTGGAAACAGAAAACACAGTTCCAAACTAAGCACTGGCCCCGAACCAGCCCTGGAACTGCTTTGGTGGAAAAGGGGCATCTGAGAACCAGGGACCTACAGTATGGTAGGGTATATGTAGTCTGTTTGATTGCTGTAGTTGTGAAGGACATGTTAAATAAGTTTTGAAAGTACTATTCATTTCTCATAGGTGCTGATCGTCTTTGTGATAATATTGAGAGCATGACTGGACATAAGCCAGTGTTCTTAATAAAGTATTGTTGGAAGTACCTCACCCCTCTATGCTGCACAGTGAGTATCTCATAACAGAATATGAGTTCTTTCTTTTTGATTACTTTGACTCAACACATCTGCTAGTGAATATGTATTGTTTGTAATTCTGATAATCACTTAAGATAGTCTGAAAGTTACAAGACCTGTTAGTGCAGCTAGACACACTCACACTAGTAAACTACATGCTCTGTTAGTTTTATTAAACAATTCATAGCGGTTATTGCATAATATTGTTTTGCCTTTATTTTGTTAAAAGATTGCATTTGTGTTCAGTAGTGTTTGTAAAGATAATAAAATTGTACAAATTGACGGAGTGACCTATGCAATCTTAGTCTTTGGATTGTCCTGAAACTCCTAAAGGTGCAAGGTAGATCCCTACAAAGTTTCTCTCCAAGAAAGGTTTCCAAATACAACCTGTTTTGGAACTCTTAACTGAACTTAAGGAACTTTTTTCAAAAGCCTTTTTTTTTTTCTTTTTTTTTTTTAGGTCTTTTTTTTTTAAACATGTATCTTTTTCCCTTTAGGGTACATTTATCTTCTCTCTGATCAAATTCACTCCTCTGAAGTTTAACAATGTTCTTGAATACCCCTGGTGGGGCTATGCTATTGGTTGGTGGTTCACGCTCTCTTCAACTCTGTTGGTTCCTCTTTGGATGATCTATGCGCTGCTCACGTCTAGTGGCTCAATGAGACAGGTATGTATTATTCCAGACAGAATGCTGCATGATTTACCGACAAAAAAGTCTTTACTGCCATTTTACATCAGGGTTTCCCCTAAAGCATCATAGCGTCGGGGCCCCACTATGCTTCATTTATTGACTGATACGCTTAGTGACATGCCGCTACCCATTATACTGCCGCCATGACACTTACAATTTAGGCCTACCAGGGATCGTGTTAACGTGGCAATCATGCATTTTTATGCACAAAAATGCCAAAAAATGTTCAGAATTTGCTCAGAACACATTCATAATTTTAATGCGTCCCAGGACGCAGGGCTCCTACTTGAATTTTTCCCAATTGCCTTCTTGGCAAATCTGTTAGATTATGTTGTTTAACAAACAAAGCAAAAGTGAAGAGAATGAAAAGATGACAGCATTATGGTCGCTTTTATGTGAAGTCATGGAAAATGCGGATATCTGGATGTGGGCTTTGGACGCAATATATTTTTATTAGACCTAATGCTTGACTAACAGCATGTTTGTTATGTACTGATAATGTAGACGAGGCTGCTTCTTCTTTTGGCTGCTCCCAGTTAGGGGTCGCCACAGCGGATCTTTCGTCTCCATTGCTCCCTCCTCTGCGTCCTTCTCTTCCACACCTGCCACTCTTGTGTCATCTCTCACCACATCCATGTATCTCCTCTTTGGCCTTCCTTGTTTTTGTGTACCTGACGGCTCCATCCTCAACATTCTCCTTCCAACATCTGCATCTCTTCTCAGGATGTGCCCATACCATCTCAGTCTCATCTCTCTTAGCTTAATTCCCAAGCTCTCCACATGTGCTGTCCCTCTGATGTGCTTGTTCCTTATCCTGTCACTCCCATTGCAAACCTTAACATCCTCAACTCTGGCCACCTCCAACTTTGCCTCCTGTCTCTTTAAGGGTACTGTCTCCAATCCATCCATCACAGCTGGTCTCACTACTGTCTTATACATCTTACCTTTCACTTTTGCTGAGGCTTTCCTATCACAAATGACTCCCGAAATCTTTCTCCAACTGCTCCATCCTGCCTGCACGCTCTTTTTCACCTCACTGTTGCAGCCCCCATTTTCCTGCACAGTTGACCCCAGGTACTTGAATTCACCAACTTGCTTTACGTCTACTCCTTGCATCTTCAGTATACTCTCATCCCCATTCTCACTGATACACATGTATTCTGTTTAGCTACTGTTCACCTTCATTTCTCTTTGCTCTGATGCATACCTCCATCTCTCCAGACCCAGCTCAACCTACTTTCTACTTTCACCACATATCACAATATCATCCGCAAACATCATGTTCCATGGTGACTCTTGCCTTACTTCGTCTGTCAAGCTATCCATCACTATGGCAAACAAGAAAGGACTCAAAGCAGATCCTTGATGAAGTCCCACCTTCACCTTGAACCATTCAGTCGTTCCAACTGCACACCTCACTGCTGTTTCACTGTTCTCATACATGTCTTGCACCACTCTAATATACTTCTCATTCACTCCACACTTTCTCATACAATACCATAACTCATCTCTCGGCACTCTGTCGTATGCCTTCTCCAGGTCTACAAACATACAATGTAACTTTCTCTGGCCTTCCCTGTACTTCTCCATTAACATTCTTAAAGCAAAAATTGCATCCGACGTGCTCTTCCTTGGCATAAACCCGTACTGCTGTTCAGATTGCTACCTCTCTTCTCAATCTCGCCTCCAATACCCTTTCCCATAACTTCATGGTGTGGCTCATCAATTTTATCCCTCTGTAATTACTGCAGCTCTGTACATCTCCCTTATTCTTGTATATTGGGACTAGCACACTATTTCTCCATTCATTCGGCATTTTCTCATTCTCTAAGATCTTATTAAACTTATTAGGAACTCCACAGCCATCTCACCCAAACATCTCCAAGCCTCAATCAGGATACCATCTGGCCCGACTGTGTTCCCAGTCTTCATTCTTTTCATGGCTGCCCTCACCTCATCCTTACTAACCAACTCTACTTCCTGATTTGCTGTCTCCAACGAATCTGACCTTTTCTCTCTTGGATTCTCCTCATTTAATAAATCCTCAAAGTACTCTTTCCACCTTCTTAATACACTCTCTTTGTCAGCACATTTACATCTTTCATCACTCTTACCTGCTGTACATCCCTCGCTCCCCTGTTTCTCTGCCTAGCTAGTCTGTACAGGTCTTTCTCTCCTTCTTTGGTCTCCAGTCTTTTGTACAACTCCTGGTATGCATCTGCTTTTGCCTTCGCTACCGCTCTTTTTGCCTTCTGTCTCATTTCTCTGTATAACCGCCTACTTTCCTCATCTCTCTGATTGATTGTCTCAATTCCTCTCTGCTAGCCTCTTCTCTTCTATAATTTCCTGCACTTCTTTGTTCCACCACCATGTTTCCTTGTCTTCCTTCCTCCTTCCCGATGACCACCCTAGCACCTTCCTTGCTGCCTCTCTTACTAGTATAGCAGTAGTATCCCAATCTTCTGGCAGACTTCCATTACCACTCGATGCTCGCCTCATTTCTTCCCTAAACTCCTTCTGATGTTCAACCTCTTTTAGTTTCCACCACTTAATCTTTGGCTCCACTATTTCATGCTTCCTCTTTTTCACTTTCAAGCTCATCCTGCACACGACCACTCGATGTTGTCTAACTACACTCTCCCCGCCATCACTTTACAGTCTCCAATCTCCTTCAGGTTACCCCTTTTGCAGAGTATGTAGTCCACCTGCCTAGATCTTCCTCCACTCTTAAATATCACCCTGTGCTGCTCTTTCTTCTCAAAGTATGTATTGCCAAATTCATCCTCTTTGAAAAATTAACCACCATTTACACCATATCTGCTCATCACATCCTCATCTCCTCTGTTTCCCTCGCCAACATGTCCTTTGAAATCTGCTCCTGTCAGCATGCGCTCCTCCCTCGGTATACAGTACTTTCTACCACTTCATCCATCTTTTCCCAGAAAAACTTTCTCTTCATTCTCACATCCAACCTGTGGGGCATACGCACACACAACATTGATTTCCACTCCTTGAATCTCCAACTTCATGCCTATCACTCTACCTGACACCCTCTTCACATCAATCACACTGTTGACCAACTCTCCCCTCAAAACAATACCAACACCATTTCTCTTTCCATCGACTTCATAATAAAACAACTTGCATCCACCTCTAATGTTCTTGGCCTTGCTTCCCTTCCACCTTGTTTCCTGCACACACACAATGTCCAACTTCCTTCTTTCCATCATACCTGCTAACTCTCTCACTCTGTCAGTCAGTGTTCCCACATTCAGTGTTCCTACCTTCAATTCTAAGCTCCTTCCCTTCCATCTTTCACGCTCTCTCCTAACACGCCTTCCCCCTCTCTTTTTCCTTCTCCGTTTTGGCACAACAGTAGCATGATTTCCAACGGCACCCTGTTGTCCAACAGTACCGGAGGCGGCTGTTGTTAACCCGGGCCCAGACCGATCCGGTATGGTATTTCTCTTTTCAATGTGCATATTAGATTTGGCACAGTTTTATGCCGGATGCCCTTCCTGACACAACCCTCTCCATTTATCCAGGCTTGGGACCAGCGCCAAGAGTACACTTATGCACCCCCCAGTGGCTGGATTTTATTAGACCTAATGCTTGGCTTGACTAACAGCATGTTTATGTACTGATAATGTAGATGAGGCTAAACACCATAAAATATGCAAGCTATAGGCGCTGGCTTGTTTATTACTGTTGTAAGTCCACGTTTGAACTTACCTTTGTCATAATAAGGTATTTTTCTTTTTCAGTAATTTCCCATAATATTCTGGCATGAAACCTGCCTCAAAATATTGGTAGGCATTTGTACTTTTGTCTGCTTTTAGCATCTTCAGTGTATTTAGAAGTCCAAATACTAAATAGTTCAGGATGTCATGGTGTTCCAAATTTGGTAGCTGGTTTGCCGAACACTTCAAGTGGAATAAATACATTTGTGGGTAAATTTAAGAACAGGCCTTTTATTTTATTTTTGTCTAACATACAGTGGTGCTTGAAAGTTTGTGAACCCTTTAGAATTTTCTATATTTCTGCATAAATATGACCTAAAACAACATCAGATTTCACACAAGTCCTAAAAGTAGATAAAGAGAATCCAGTTAAACAAATGAGACAAAAATATTATACTTGGTCATTTATTTATTGAGGAAAATGATCCAATATTACATATCTGTGAGTGGCAAAAGTATGTGAACCTCTAGGATTAGCAGTTAATTTGAAGGTGAAATTAGAGTCAGGTGTTTTCCATCAATGGGATGACAATCAGGTGTGAGTGGGCACCCTGTTTTATTTAAAGAACAGGGATCTATCAAAGTCTGATCTTCACAACACATGTTTGTGGAAGTGTATCATGGCATGAACAAAGGAGATTTCTGAGGACCTCAGAAAAAGCGTTGTTGATGCTCATCAGGCTGGAAAAGGTTACAAAACCATCTCTAAAGAGTTTGGACTCCACCAATCCACAGTCAGACAGATTGTGTACAAATGGAGGAGATTCAAGACCATTGCTACCCTCCCTAGGAGTGGTTGACCAACAAAGATCACTCCAAGAGCAAGGCATGTAATAGTCGGCGAGGTCACAAAGGACCCCAGGGTAACTTCTAAGCAACTGAAGGCCTCTCTCACATTGGCTAATGTTAATATTTGTGAGTCCACCATCAGGAGAACACTGAACAACAATGGTGTGCATGGCAGGGTTGCAAGGAGAAAGCCAGTGCTCTCCAAAAAGAACATTGCTGCTCGTCTGCAGTTTGCTAAACATCACGTGGACAAGCCAGAAGGCTATTGGAAAAATGTTTTGTGGACGGATGAGAACAAAATAGAACTTTTTGGTTTAAATGAGAAGCGTTATGTTTGGAGAAAGGAAAACACTGCATTCCAGCATAAGAACCTTATCCCATCTGTGAAACATGGTGGTGGTGGTAGTGTCATGGTTTGGGCCTGTTTTGCTGCATCTGGGCCAGGACGGCTTGACATCATTGATGGAACAATGAATTCTGAATTATACCAGCGAATTGTAAAGGAAAATGTCAGGACATCTGTCCATGACCTGAATCTCAAGAGAAGGTGGGTCATGCAGCAAGACAACGACCCTAAGCACACAAGTCGCTCTCCTAAAGAATGGTTAAAGAAGAATAAAGTTAATGTTTTGGAATGGCCAAGTCAAAGTCCTGACTTTAATCCGATGGAAATGTTGTGGAAGGACCTGAAGCGAGCAGTTCATGTGAGGAAACCCACCAACATCCCAGAGTTGAAGCTGTTCTGTACGGAGGAATGGGCTAAAATTCCTCCAAGCCGGTGTGCAGGACTGATCAACAGTTACCGCAAACATTTAGTTGCAGTTATTGCTGCACAAGGGGGTCACACCAGCTACTGAAAGCAAAGGTTCACATACTTTTGCCACTCACAGGTATGTAATATTGGATCATTTTTCTCAATAAATAAATGACCAAGTATAATATTTTTGTCTCATTTGTTTAACTGGGTTCTCTTTATCTACTTTTAGGACTTGTGTGAAAATCTGATGATGTTTTAGGTAATATTTATGCAGAAATATAGAAAATTCTAAAGGGTTCACAAACTTTCAAGCACCACTGTAAACTCAAGCACAGCACAATTACTCCTCTGCGCGCGCACACACACACACACACACACACACACACACACACCCCAGTGGCGGCTGGTAGTCTTTCAAACGGGAGGCTGGTCGGTTACGATATTTCCAGATTTTAAAAGAAAAAAGAAAAAACACATCAATTTTGCCCATACTCTTGCCTCTGATCTGGCTGATTGTTGGCAGGGTCACAAACTGTGAAATAACAGGTTCTTTTGGCCCATTAGCCTACTGTCCAATATACATGATGGTGGTGTTGGGGGGGGTATATTTTAACATTTTATATTTTAAAATTGTGGCATGTTTAAAAATTGATCGTTATTGAAAGCAGCTCTTTGTCAGGAACCTCAGCAGTAACAGCAGAGTGTTCTGGAATAGGCACAAGCACTGACCTTGGGGAGCCAAACATAGAGCTGGGTGCCACACATTTCATTCAGTGACACTTTCCCTATATTTTACTTATTTTGACTGAGAAATGTTTTGACAATTTTGATAACCCTTCACTTTTAATCCAGGTCTGTAGTGTGAAATGTTCTCGGCTGTGTTTTTGTTTAAAAATGTTTTCCAAATTGTAGCTGTGTTTAATTCATATCCAGAAAAATATATATTCCAATATAATATACTCAGCATAAACATTTTAAATATTATATTCTTGGTCCATCCATGACATATTACTAAAGTAGCCTATTTACTGTTGTTGATGTGGGTCACTTGCTGTTAGCCAATTCACTTTCTCGTACCAGGAGAGCTGAAAGGAACGAGTATTATTCCCTACCTTTTTCACCAAGTCAATTTGAGGCATTGGTCTACCCTGCTCTTTAATTTTAATTTTTTCCTCGAAAGGAAGACTGGCAAATGGCTTTGCCAAAATTAAATCAGCAATGCTTAGCATCCGTGCGCGGCTTTCTTGCTAGCTGACTAGCCCCCTCAAGTTCAAGTTCAGTCACTCAAATAAACGAAATTTCTGGAACTAAGATAGCAAACTTGACAACACTATATTTACACTTTATTTACAATGAAAATATATACAAACTAAAGAAGCTGGTAGAAACCGTATGTAATGAATGAAATCGAAATGTAAGCTGATCTCTTACAATACACCACAGCACTTGCGAATCCGCATGGGACTGAACTGAAATTCACCGCTGCCTGTCCTATATTTGAAACGAGCTGTCAATCAAAGAAAATATCCGGCCGCTTTCACCAATCACCAGTCTCCTCGCGGAAACTGCCATGTCCCTCCCACTGTGAGGCTGGGAGTCCGTGGGGCGGGCGTTTTCGCAGTATTTGTCCAATAACCGTCTTGCATTTTGATATTGAAAAGCGCATAGCTCCCAAATGCCATTGAAGTCCACTGAGGCTGGGAGTCCGTGAGACTCCGTGGGTGGGCGTTTTCGCAGTATTTGTCCAATAATCGTCTTGCATTTTGAGATTGAAACGCGCATAGCTCCCAAATGCCATTGAAGTCTACTGAGGCTGGGCTGCATCGCGCTGTCATGAGGAGGAAAAACTCACGCGCACATTGGGCAAACTGGGGAAAGTTATAACGGAATGATTTCGCACTGTAGTTGAGTTGAGCGCATATATTTCTATGATTCTGGATCTGAAATAGCAATGTTTATAAGGTCGGCTATAACATAAGCCTAGCGCAATTCATCCTACACGATGTTTGTCATTTTTAGAGGAGGCTGAGCCTCCCTCGTTGTCTTAGAGCAATCGCCCGTGACACACACAGAGAGAGAGAGAGAGAGAGAGAGAGAGTGTGCAGAATGAATGAATAAATAAATAAATACATTTGTGGGTAAATTATATGGATCTGTGATACCTGCATGCTTCAGCTTTTGAATGTAACATGATCTGCTGGTATAAAATACATTTTTAATCATTTCAGAGAGACTGCACTGACCACAGTCATCTTGATTTTCATTATTAACTGTTGCAGCTGTTTCTTTGTTTACCTGGCAGTATGGCGGACGCTGCGTGATAAGCAAATGTCTGTGACATCAGTGAAAGTCCTCTATATCCTGTTCCAGGATAAACACTCGGAAAGAATGACCAAAAAACATTTAAATCCATGGATCGTCAGTGGAAAAAAAAAATGACAAGATCGTGACTGGAGGGTCTAATTCGTGCCGTGATGGCACTTTTTTCCCACTAGTTCCATATCATGCGAATTCCCTTTACTGTCTATCTGCGCATCTCAGAATGACATAGGACAATGGGCGAACTAGATTTTTTTTTTTTCCCCAGCCACGGTACGCCGGAAATCCGGCACGGCGCCGGAACGCTATCACCCCTGACACTGTGACTGTATGGCTCTCTCTCTTTATTTATTTATGAATGAACAAATGAATGACCCACAAAAAATGCCAGGGGCCCTAATTTGGCCAGTCATGTGGGTCCCAGGATCCAGAATGGAAAATCCTAGCACCATCCCTACCTACAGTCTAAAGCTAGAATCAACATCCATGTGCTTTATAGCCTTTGAGCAGGTAATCAATACAGTCCATACAAGCCCATGGCCCTGAACTTGACCCAAGTTCACAGCTGATGTCAGAGAAGGGTATTCCACGCTGATTGGCTGAGTGTGTGCAGTATACCGTGTTGACTGGATGAGTGATGTGCAATTAATATTCATAGGTAACTTATGCAAAAATGGTGGAGCCTTCTAGCCTGGTATGAGTGAAGTGAGCAAAACACAGATAGGTTGTAGCTTAATTATGGAGTTTTTCACAAAGAAAACTGCGTAAAACAACTCCAACAGTGGCAGACCATAGTTGTCAGACTGAGACAGCCAGTTTGCTGCATGTTGCTGACCGTCTGACAGTGAGAGTCTTTAGTCAGCTGCACTATTGCCAAAATTTAATGATCAGTATTTTGAACAACTTGTGCCATGTTGCATCACCATTCACTTGGTTTGATGTGAAATAAACTGCAGTCTCCTTTGGAACAGTACACTGCTTGTGAGACGCAGGTGGGTATTGTATTGGCTTTGGGGGATTGTTTTGTTTTGTTTTTAGGATGGGAATTCAGTAAAATTTATAAGTAAAATATAGCATTTTCCCCAACATGTTGAACTGGTAAAAATCAGCTCTAGATGTCACCAGATGCCACAAAATAAACCCTTATATTTCAAAATTTTCTGGGGAAGCATGCCCCGGACCAAGCTCACACCTTGCTGCGGTTGGGGGGCACTACTCTTTCCAGTTTTTCTAGGGGAAACCCTGTGCACACACAGTATTATGTAATCTTGCTATCTGTTATCACCCGAATGAGGATGGGTTCCCTTTTGAGTCTGGTTCCTTTCAAGGTTTCTTCCTTGTGTTGTCTGGGGGAGTTTTCCTTGCCACCGTCACCACAGGCTTGCTCATTGAGGATAAATTAGGGATAAAATTAGTTCATGTTTAAAGTCTTTAATTTCTGTAAAGCTGCTTTGCGACAATATGTTGTTAAAAATGCTATACGAATGGCTTGACTATAGAATTTCTAGGCATCACCTTAGACAGCAACCGGATGCAAGTTTCATTGCCTCTCTGAAAAATCAAATCATTTCAGAGAGGTCATAAGAAGTGCAGGAGGCATAGCAATTTTAAGAGGGAATTGTTTCTCTGTTTGGGCATCTTAATTACGCAATTTGCGTTATCCCCCAGGGACACTTCCTTTGTATTCAGGCCTCTTAACCTCTGTAAAACTGTAGAGGACTCCATGATAGAGTGAGCTTGGATACAGGCTGCAGATCTGAATGCCAGTTCTGGTCTCCTTCTGTTGGAACGGTATCTCATTCTTCTGTAATGAAACCTGGAATCTCCATTAGCAATTAAGTTGTTCACAGACATGGCCCCTTCCGTTGGTGGTGGTGGGGTGTCAATAATCACCAGTTTGCCGAAGCATGGCCAAAAGAATTGTCATCCTTGTCAGCTAACACTTCTTCCACTGCTGTAATGGAATCTACCCAGTCGTGTACCTCATCTTCTGTGGGGTAAACACTAGTCAAAAAGAAAATCCTCTTTTTGTGACATGAGGCAGCTGTGAACTTCATTAACAAGGGCGCTCCTCAGTTCTGTTAATAGATTCGTGACGCGCTTCACAGGTCCTCTGCATTGGATAATTTCATCATTTGAACAGCCCTTATTCCAGGCTTGGACAGCAAATGGCTGCTGTTTGTCCCACTTTGAATTTCAGAATTTCACCAACTGTGCCTGGAGGCAGCGCCATCCAGCCTGATCTGCCACATTCATTCAGCTGCACTAGATGCAACAATAAATCTATCGTGTAGCTGCTCAGGCACCCTGCATAAACTTACGAGCCATGTTACCCCAATTAACAATCTGAAGCTTCAAGTTGCCTCACCATCTTTCATCTTGGTTTAATTTGCTTTGTATTTAATAGTTCAGCGAGCTCCTCCTGTTGGCTCTTCCATTAAAGCATGGAAGGCCAGGGAGGCCTGCCTGGTGTGGTGGTGTTTTTGTTTTGTTTTGTGTTTTTTTTTTTTTTTGGGGGGGGGGGGGTTGCTGTGGTTCTCCCTGTTCATTTAGGCACATGGTAGGGCAGGGAGATGTGCTCTCCCTGCCCCAAGACTTTCCATGTATGCACATGGAAGGGCAGGGAGGGCCCAGAACAGAGCCACCCACCAAATACAACTTGTTGCAAATATTGCAATGTAAATAAGCTCCTTGAAGAAAGTGGTCCTGACAGAAATCGAGCACAATGTAAGTTCTGGCAGGCCATGAAGTCAAGCTCAGCCCTCAATCTCAGCTACATTAGCTGACTGCAGCTGATCTCAAGCCAGCCCACATCAGCTGACAGCTCAGCTGATTCCCTTCAACACATTCTATTGGCATATCTCTCATAGAGCACCTTATTTAAGCTGCTTTAATCTACCCACTTTTGCTGTGTCCTCTGCAAGCCATTTTGCAACCCATCTCCACCCCAGCTCCTCCCCTTTTACGCTGTCTGACTTTAATCAAATGTCATTTCTGTATCATTGAGGCCTGCTCACAACCCAGTCCAGGCCACCTTCTTCCATTGTTCCAAGGTCCAGTTTTGATGCTCACATGCCTATTGTAGGCACTTTCCTTGGCAGTCAGCATGAGTGCCCTGACAAATCTGCAGCTACTCAGCCCATACAAGCAAACTATGATGCACTGTGTGTTCTAACACCTTTCTATCTAGCCAGCATTAACTTTTCAGCAGTTGTGCTACAGGTGCTCTTCTGTAGTTCACTGATTGTCCTTCCTCAGACCACTTCTGTTCGATAATAATCACTGCATACTGGGAACACCCCTCTATCCACACCATTTCCATTACTGCCACCCTCCCTGCTTTAGCCATTCCATGCAGGCACATGTAAGGGCAGGGAGGTGCTCTCCCTGCCTCAAGGCTTTCCATGTAGGTACATGGAAGGGCAGGGAAGTCCCCTAATCCATGCCACTTCCGCTGCTGCTGCCCTCCCTGCTTTAGCCGTTCCATGCAGACACACATGGAAAGGAAGAAAGGTGCTCTGCCTGCCTCAAGGCTTTCCATGTAGGTATGTGGAAGGGCAGGGAGGTCCCTTAATCCATGCCATTTCCGCTGCTGCTGCCATCCCTGCTTTAGCCATTCCATGCAGGCACATGGAAGGGCAGGGAGGTGTTCTCCCTGCCTAAAGGCTTTCCATGTAGGCAGGTTTCTCTCAAGGGTTTCCACATAAGCAGGTGGAAGGGCAAGGATGTCCCATATTCTGACCTTAATCTGTACCCTATTTTGGGGGGGTTGCTGCGTCTCTCTCTGCTTTAGCCTTTCTATGTAGGCACATGGTTGGGCAGGGAGGTGTGCTCTCCCTGCCCCAAGGCTTTCCATATATGCACATGGAAGGGCAGGGAGGTCCCAGAACAGGGCCACCTGCCAAATATAGCTTATTGCAAATATTGCAATGTAAATAAGTTCCTTGAAGAAAGTGGTCCTGACAGAACCTAGGTTTAGGTGGAGGCTTGGGTTCTGGTTGAGCCTTAAATAGTTGTATGAGGATGGTCAGGGCTCGGGCATAAACACAGGCTTGGGTGTGGACTCTGACATAGATTCAGGAAAGGTTTTGGGCTTGGGCGTAGACTTAGGCTTTGGCATAGACTCAGGCTTTGGCATAGACTCAGACATGGGCCTGGACAAGGGTCCCAGACTAGACATGGACTTGGGCCTCAGACGAGGGCCCTGGACTAGATATGGACCTGGACTTCAGACTGAGCATGGATCCAGGCTTAGATATGAGCTTGAGCATGGGCATAGACTCAGGCATGACTTTGGACTTGGGCATGGGCATGGACTCGGGCATCGGCATGGACTCAGACATGACTCTGGGCTTGGATCTTTGCATGGACTCTGGTGTTAGCATGAGCATGGACATGGGCTTGGATCTTGGCATGGGCAGCGCCGTGAGCATAGGCATGGACTTGGATCTTGGTATGGGCTCCAGCATTTGAGTAATGACATCTTTGAGGCCAGGCAGCGGAACTAAGAACTTTCCCCTGCTGAAATCTGGAGCAGAAGCCACCCTGTCAGCCTTTGGAGCGATCAGTGGAGAGGAGGCTGCCCTGTCAGCCTCCTGGGTATCAGCCCCCCCAAAAAAAAAAAAAAATTATGGGGGTCCTCCTTCCTGGAAGCCTGGAACCAGGACTTGAGCTTTTTGCCAAATAACTTTGAAGCTCCAGAGGCATGGGTGCTGTGTTCTGACCAGGTCTCATTGGTCCAATGAGCCAATAAATCATACAGCCAACCCACAAGCACTCCAGAGGTTTGGGCTGCAAGTCCTCATAAAAGAGGCAGCACTGCAACAAGAATCCCTTGAGCAGCTGTTCTACCCCATCATATGCTGCTGGAATGTTCAGCCCTAGCAACCAAAGAAAAATCACAGATCCCAGCTTCAGTAACATATTAGCGTGGGATTGCGTGGCATGCCTGTACCTTCCCAGCACATCCACTGTTGAGGCAAATTTATTCTGTCAGAGATGAGGGTAGCAGAAGGATGTAAACGCAAGGAGGTGTGTTTTTTACAGGTGCGCTATATACAAAACATGAGGCAAGGTCATAGTAACAAAAATTAACAAAACAGAAACAGTCATTACACAGTCATTAAACAGAGGTCTAGGACACATGACCAGAGAAATAACAAATGTGACAATAATACTTTGCACCATCCCTCTGTTGCTAGTGTCCTTTAATAAGCATGTGATTCCACTCAAATCAGCAACAGGTGTTTCCAATAATGAATTAGTCCCAAGGGTGCACTCGACATGCTCCATGTGCGTGGATGAGAGCAGCCTCTCGAGCTGCATCAGGCATGCGAAGACATGACAATATATTGATATTCAGGGCCAAGGAAATATTTTATATAAAATTAGTACCAGTCAAATTTCTGGACACACCTTCTCATAAATAGTCCTTTCATAGCCTGGCGTGTGAAACAGATGAGATGGCATGTTTTTGCAGAATGCTGTGGTAGTGATGCTGGTTAAGCGTGCCTTCAATTTTGTCACCAGCTAAGTCAACAGTCACACCTCCTCCTTCATGCTTCATGGTGGGAACCACACATGTAGATACCATCCGTTCCCCTTGTTCTCCATCTCACAAAGACATGGTGGTTGGAACCAGAAATGCCAGATTTGGACTCATCAGAAGAAAGTACAAACTTCCACTGGTCCATTCCATGTGTTTCTTGGCCTAAGTAATACTGTCTTATTGGTATCTTTCCATTGTGGTTTCTTTGCAGCAATTCAGTCATGAAGGCCTGATTAATGCAAGCTTTTCTGTACAATTGATGTCTGCTACTTGAACTTCGTGAAGCATTCATGTAGGGTCTGAAGTGCTGTTAATTGGCAGTTTCTGAGTTTGGTAACTAATACACTTATCCATTACAGCAGAGGCAATCTTGGTCTTCCTTTCCTGGGACGGTCCTCAATGAAAGCCAATTTCATCATAGCATTTGATGGTTGTTGCAACTGCACTTGAGGATATCTTCAAAATTCTTGCAATTTTCTGGATTGACTGGCCTTCATGTCATAAAGTAATGATGGATTGTTGTTTCTCTTTACTCAGTTGAGCAGCTCTTGACATGATGATGGATTACTACAGTTGTCGAATCAGGCTGTTTACTGTATACCAACACTACCTTGACACAGCACAACTGATGGTCTCACACACATTCAGAAGGCAAATAATTCCACTGTTTAACTTTTGACAAGGCACATGTTAAAAGAAAGGCATTCCAGGTGACTACCTCATGATGTTTAAGATGACAGCTGTTTCACAATCAGGGTATGCTTTTCATGTCCACAATAGTCCAAAATAAAACCTCAGATTTTTGTGTTTCTCTGCTGCCAAACATTACCTTTTGAGATGGAGATTAACTGCACAGAATTTCAGAGATACAGGTCATATACTAGGCATGTTACTTTTGGTGAGAAGACGGCATATAGTGTGGTTCGAAAACTGACCCACTTTCTTATCCCCAAGAGTGAGATATACAAAGTAAAATTGGTGAAATGTATGTGACTGTAAGTACAAAGTACTGTGTAATTTCAAGTACTGTGCAGCAGTGTTTGTATTGGTAACTGTAATAACTGCAATCCTTGTGGTTTTTTGGAGAGGACACTTTTTGATGGACACAGATTTCAACCACATGTGAAGCTCTTACAAATATAAGAGACATTACTGCTGTAGGTAGGGCTGGTGTGCCCCTGTAAAATGAAGTACAGTATAAGAAACACACACAGGGTGCGGGAGGGGTATCCCCCCTCCCGCTGGGGGTGGAGCAATGCGTGTGATACCCACACCTGGTGCAGCAGGGGAGCGTGCGAGAGGGGGTATCATTTTCAATTTTCAATTGTTAAATGCTCTGTGGTGCAATCTGGTGTATTCTAGGCCCCATTTTCACTGCTGATAATGACCATTTTTATTGCTATTTTATGGGTGTTTATAATCAATTTGTGCATGAACCTGAGTGTATGGCATAACATAAACCAAAATAATAACATGCTAGTGTAATTAATAGCCTACACATGTAGTTGGAATGTCAGCCTATACCGTATGTAAAACATGAATTATTATCTAAACCTCTCATCTCATTCTCATCTCATTATCTCTAGCCACTTTATCCTGTTCTACAGGGTCGCAGGCAAGCTGGAGCCTATCCCAGCTGACTACGGGCGAAAGGCGGGGTACACCCTGGACAAGTCGCCAGGTCATCACAGGGCTGACACATAGACACAGACAACCATTCACACCTATGATCAATTTAGAGTCACCAGTTAACCTAACCTGCATGTCTTTGGACTGTGGGGGAAACCGGAGCACCCGGAGGAAACCCACGCGGACACGGGGAGAACATGCAAACTCCGCACAGAAAGGCCCTTGCCGGCCACGGGGCTCGAAACCGGACCTTCTTGCTGTGAGGCGACAGCGCTAACCACTACACCACCGTGCCGCCCATTATCTAAACCTGTTAAATTAAATTAATATTTAATTTTTATCTAATGCCTATTCACCATGACTACTGAATGATTAGTAAAAAAAAAAAACACTTAACAAGGAGACACAAATAGATGTCCATTCCCACCACGAGCAGATTTGGAATCCAGTTCTGAACTACAAGTATCCTCATTTTCATTTACTTTAACCTTCTTATTGTCACAGTCCGGTCCAGTCCATCCATGCCTGAGTTTGTGGGACTTCCAGGCCGGATCCGGGACAGGAATTCAGTCCTGCCCTGCTGGAGGCCATCTTCCCTGAAGTGGCACTCCCACACCTGCTACCACTCCCCTCCCATCAGCCAGGGCCTTCTTAAGAGCTGTTTGGAGCTACTCCAGTTGCCAGACTTTCTCTTGCAGACTTTCCTAACCTCACTACAGCCCTTTGGTATTGTGACTTCTCGATTCCCCCCTGCCTGTATTGTTCCGTGGTTTTTGTTTTTTTTTTGTCTAGTTTTCTGTCCAGTTTTTGCCCCTGTTTTACCTGCCTGTTCTTCTGGATTGTGTTTTTTGCTTCCTCTGCCTGGGTTCCCCTTGTCCCTGTTTTCTTCAGTTTTTGTGAAGATGTTTCTGTCCTGTTTTTGTCCCTGACCGTACCTGCCTGCTCTTCTGTGTTTTGACCTCTTGGCCCGTTCTTTGACCACTGATTTTGCCTGAGCCCTATTGTACCTCTGCCCTGTACTACAACTCTGCCTGAGTTACTTCATTAAAGAAGTTTCCTTTTGTACACTGCCGGTCTTGAGTCTGATCTTGGGTCCTCACTTCACCTCAGCTCGCCATTTCTGACACTTATTAGATAAGATAATATCTTATTTAATCTTATCCAAATGTCTTGTGTTTGAGTGCTAGCACTGACATCATTTCAGATGAGGCCATTGGCCCTAGTTTTTAATTCGTCACACAGAGTGTCACGGCGTGAAACAGTTATGGAAAGACTCAACTTGACCGAAGTTAGCATTTTGCATTGGAAGACCAACTGGAAATTCATAATGTTCAAGATGTACAGTGGGGCAAAAAAGTATTTAGTCAGTCACCAACTGTGCAAGTTCTCCCACTTAAAAAGATGAGAGGCCTGTAATTTTCATCATAGGTATACCTCAACTATGAGAGACAAAATGAGAAAAAAAATCCAGAAAATCACATTGTCTGATTTTTAAAGCCATAATATTTGCAAATTATGGTGGAAAATAAGTATTTGGTCAATAACAAAAGTTCATCTCAGTACTTTGTTATATACCCTTTGTTGGCAATGACAGAGGTCAAACGTTTTCTGTAAGTCTTCACAAGGTTTTCACACACATTTGCTGGTATTTTGGCCCATTCCTCCATGCAGATCTCCTCTAGAGCAGTGATGTTTTGGGGCTGTCGCTGGGCAACATGGACTTTCAACTCCCTCCAAGATTTTCTATGGGGTTGAGATCTGGCGACTGGCTAGGCCACTCCAGGACCTTGAAATGCTTCTTACGAAGCCACTCCTTTGTTGCCCAGGCGGTGTGTTTGGGATTACTGTCATACTTAAAGACCCAGCCATGCTTCATCTTCAATGGCCTTGCTGATGGAAGGAGGTTTTCACTCAAAATCTCACGATACATGGCCCCATTCATTCTTTCCTTTACACCAGGGGTGGCCAACCAGTCGGAGCCCAAGAGCCACAATTCTTACTGTGTTACGGCAAAGAGCCACATCGGCACATGAACATGGGCACACAAATATTACCCTTCCTTCTGCGCGTGCGGACACACACACACACAGCCACACTGATGTCACACACCAACTTAACCAATGCCCCACACCAACATGATAATGATACATTTACTGCAGTACCAAGACCACAGGCCAGTCATTTTCAACAGTGGCGACTGGTGAAGAAAATTGTAGGTGGGGCACAAAGGCAGACATTGTTTACATGTGGGAATTCCCCCCATTGGGGGGGTTCCGGGGGGCCTCCCCCGAAAAATTTTGGATTTCTTAGATGCAATTTCCTGTATTCTAGTGCATTTTGGAGTTACCTGTTTAACATCGAAAATGCAAAAGCCATTTTGATTCAGCTTGAATTCTCAATTGCATGACCTGCACAAGACCTGCATTCAAATAAATAAGTATTCAAATAAATACAGTCAGTCGGAAAATGGAAATTACAAAGTGCTAATTTAATTTCCTCAAACAGTACAAGCTCCATAGGCACTGGGAACAGTGATCAGTGCAAGTGCAAATATAGATAAAATATAATACAATGCTCAAATTTTTGAAAGAAGAACACACACGCACACACAAATTGATAACTGGAAAACAAATGAACAAATACATAATGTATATACACTACATGCCAAAAGTTTGGACACGCCTTCTCATTCAATGTGTTCTGTGTTCTCATGACTATTTACACTTACAGTATACTCTACTCTCACTCAAGGCATCAAAACTGAATGCGCACTCACCCACTACTCAGGCTTGCGCGCCCAAACGCACCTGCGCATTTGTCATGATGTGAAAATACCGTAATGAAACCAAGCGAAGCACCTTTAATAAAATAACCGTAATTAACTGCAGTGAAGCGAAAACGCACATAAAACCACAAACGAACACCAACTTGGACGTGAAGGTGAGAGCCGCATGACACCAGGCAAAGAGCCGCATGCGGCTCGCGAGCCGCGGGTTGGCCACCTATGCTTTACACGGATCAGTCGTCCTGGTCCCTTTGGAGAAAAACAGCCCCAAAGCATGATGTTTCCACCCCCATGCTTCACAGTAGGTATGGTGTTCTTTGGATGCAACTCAGCATTCTTTCTCCTCCAAACACGACAAGTTGAGTTTTTACCAAAAAGTTATATTTTTGTTTCATCTGACCATATGACATTCTCCCAATCCTCTTCTGGATCATCCAAATGCTCTCTAGCAAACTTCAGATGGGCCTGGACATGTACTGGCTTAAGCAGAGGGACATGTCTGGCACTGCAGGATTTGAGTCCCTGGTGGCGTAGTGTGTTACTGATGGTAGCCTTTGTTACTTTGGTCCCAGCTCTCTGCAGGTCATTCACTAGGTCCCCCCATGTGGTTCTGGGATTTTTGCTCACCGTTCTTGTGATCATTTTGACCCCACGGGTTGAGATCTTGCGTGGAGCCCCAGATCGAGGGAGATTATCAGTGGTCTTGTATGTCTTCCATTTTCTAATAATTGCTCCCACAGTTGATTTCTTCACACCAAGCTGCTTGCCTATTGCAGATTCAGTCTTCCCAGCCTGGTGCAGGTCTACAATTTTGTTTCTGGTGTCCTTTGACAGCTCTTTGGTCTTGGCCATAATGGAGTTTGGAGTGTGACTGAGGTTGTGGACAGGTGTATTTTATACTGATAACGAGTTCAAACAGGTGCCATTAACACAGGTAACGAGTGGAGGACAGAGGAGCCTCTTAAGGAAGAAGTTACAGGTCTGTGAGAGCCAGAAATCTTGCTTGTTTGTAGGTGACCAAATACTTATTTTACCGAAGAATTTACCAATTCATTAAAAATCCTACAATGTGATTTCCTGGATTCTTTCCCCCATTCTGTCTCTCATAGTTGAAGTGTACCAATGTTGAAAATTACAGGCCTCGCTCATCTTTTTAAGTGGGAGAACTTGCACAATTGGTGGCTGACTAAATACTTTTTTGCCCCACTGTATGGTCATTACGCTTTCATACGAATAGTTATTTGTTTACCGATCTCTCCTCATTTGGGCACCTTTCTTGCCAAACTTGGAAAGAATCTGGACTCTTGCAGTGGTGCTTTTGTGGCTGGGGACTGTAGTTAACTTGCTGACTTTGGGACTACGGTTGTTGTGAATGGTTTTGCGCTCGGGTTTCCATCGGTGGGGGGTTTATAGCATCAATGAAGCTGATTTTATATTAGGACTGTTAATTTTTTTAGTCATGTTGTCTGTTGTTGCCCGGATGGGGATGGGTTCCCTTTTGAGTCTGGTTCCTCTCAAGGTTTCTTCCTCATGTCGTCTGAGGGAGTTTTTCCTTGCCACCGTCGCCACAGACGTGCTTATTGGGGATAGATTAGGGATAAAATTAGTTCATATTTTCAGTTGTTCAAATTCTGTAAAGCTGCTTTGCGACAATGTTTATTGTTAAAAGTGCTATACAAATAAAAACAATCTGGACAAGGTTGGCTGGTCCTATCACCTTTTCTTTGGTACTTCTGGAGCCAAGGTGACGTACAATCCATAATTGGGTAAAATATTAAAAGTTTCACATTCTTTATGTAATTTAGAGCGGAAAGACAAACCAGTAAATATGATAATAAATGGAGCCATAAATTTCATTTCCACCATTGCCACAGGCTCCTACTACTGCTGCTTGTAGTAAACAATATCCTTAAGTGTTTTTAAAGTGAGTTGTTGAGTGAAAACCACACTGTGTGATAATACTGTAATCTGTTTATCCAGTACAATGTGGGTGTTTGTCCTCACTGCTCTGTGTAGCGTTAGCATAGTTAGTTCAGTACAGCACACAGCTGTGTCGCTCTGGGTTTCTCATAACACACCAGTTTGTTCTGGTAATCACTAATAAACCGATTCTCTGTGCTCTGGAGAATATATTTAAACCCCAGCTCAGTAAGTCACTTTATTTTTCTGTCCTTTATCTGCCAAAAGCTGGCGCTGCCTCCTGCATGCGTGCATGCTCCTTATTAGCAAAACTTCATTTTTAACTGTAGCAAATCAGAAGCGAGCTTTCTGGTGCCCCAACATTGCCCCAACAAGCAGTCAATCAGCCCCAAGCTTTCGTACAGTGTAGCTGATGTGATTTGAAGGTCAAGACCATAAAGTCGCCACGAGTACACAAACACAAAAGCGTAAAAGAACGTGAAAATAACCACTGATAACCATAGGAAAGAAAAGGTCTTGGAAAATAGGAAATCTGCTAGCATTGTTGGTTGAGGAACTTTGAAAAGTAATCGGTGCCAGGCTGATCATGGCCAGATTTTGCACCGGGCGCCGGCTCTTAATGAAACCCCTGTATGCATATATTATATTGGGGTTTATAAAAAAAAAAAAATCTCCTTCTCACCCCCGGCGGGGGGGGTGGTATCCATGTCATCCTCAAGCTCGGGTCCTCTACCAGAGGCCTGGGAGTTTGAGGGTTCTGCGCAGTATCTTCGATGTTCCTAGGACTGCGCTCTTCTGGACTGAGGCTTCAGATGTTGTTCCTGGGATTTGCTGGAGCCACTCTCCCAGTTTGGGGGTTACTGCCCCAAGTGCCCCCACTACCATGGGGACCACGCAACCCTTGACCTTCCACATCCATTCCAGCTGCTCTTTCAACCCTTGATACTTCTCAAGTTTCTCATGTTCCTTCTTCCTGATGTTGGCGTCAGCTGGGATCGCCACATCAATCACCACCACCCTCTTCTGCTCTTTGTCCACCACCACTATGTCCGGTTGGTTAGTCAGGATCTGTTTGTCAGTCTGGAAGCTGAAGTCCCACAGAATCTTGGCCCTGTTGTTCTCAGCCACCTTCTGTGGTATGGCCCATTGGGACTTGGGTATTTCTATTCCATACTGGTTGCAGATGTTCCTGTATACTATCCCAGCCACTTGGTTGTGCCTCTCCATGTACGCTGATCCAGCTAGCATCTTACACCCTGCTACTATGTGCTGGACTGTTTCAGGGGCTTCTTTGCACAGTCTGCATCTTGGGTCTGATCTACTCTGGTAGATCCTGGCCTCTATGGCTCTTGTGCTTATGGCCTGTTCTTGTGCTGCCATGATTAGTGCCTTTGTGCTGTCTGTCAGTCCTGCATTATTCAGCCACTGGTAGGATTTCTTGATATCAGCCACTTCCTCTATCTGACGGTGGTACATGCCATGTAGGGGTTTGTCTCTCCAGGTTGTCTGTTCCTCCTCCTCCTCTGCACTCTCATCAGGGTTCTGCTGCCTGAGACATTCACTTAGCAGTTCATCCTTTGGGGCCATCTTTCTGATGTATTCTCGGATTTTCGATGTTTCATCCTGGACCGTGGTCTTGACGCTCACTAGCCCTCGGCCTCCCTCTTTCCGCTTAGTGTATAGTCTCAGGGTGCTGGACTTGGGGTGGAACCCTCCATGCATGGTGAGGAGCTTTCTAGTCTTGATATCTGTGGCTTCTATCTCCTCCTTTGGCCAGTTTATGATACCAGCGGGGTATCTGATGACTGGTAGTGCGTACATGTTGATGGCTCGGACCTTGTTCTTACCATTCAGCTGACTTTTCAGGACCTGCCTTACTCTTTGGAGGTATTTGGCTGTGGTTGACTTCCTTGTGGCCTCTTCATGGTTTCCATTAGCCTGTGGGATGCCAAGGTACTTGTAGCTGTCTTGGATATCACCTATGTTGCCCTCTGGTAGGTCAATCCCTTCAGTCCGGATCATCTTGCCTCTCTTTGAGACCATCCGGCCACACTTGTCCAATCCGAATTACATCCCTATGTCATCGCTGTAGATCCGGGTGGTGTGGATCAGCGAGTCTATTTCTCGCTCGTTCCTGGCATACAGCTTGATGTCATCCATGTAGAGCAGGTGGCTGATTGTTGCCCCACTACGGAATCGGTACCCATAGCCGCTCTTCGTGATGATCTGACTGAGGGGGTTCAGGCCTATGCAGAACAGCAGTGGTGATAGCGCATCTCCTTGGTATATGCCGCACTTGATGTTGACTTGGGCAATGGGTTTTGAGTTGGCCTCTAGGGTTGTCTTCCACATTTCCATTGAGTTCTGTATGAAGGTCCTTAGGTTCCTGTGGATCTTATACAGTTCCAGACATTCCAGTATCCATGTGTGTGGCATTGAGTCGTAGGCTTTCTTGTAGTCAATCCAGGCAGTGCACAGGTTGGTCTGTCTCTTCTTACAGTCTCGGGCGACTGTTCTATCGACCAGTAGCTGGTGCTTGGCTCCTCTGGTGTTACTGCCAATTCCTTTCTGTGCTTCGCTCATGTATTGAGCCACATGCTTACTCATTTTTGCCGCAATGATGCCTGACAGGGCCTTCCATGTTGTGCAGAGACAGGTAATTGGCTGTTAGTTGGATGGGATGGGTCCCTTCTGGGGGTCCTTCATGATTAGGACTGTCCTGCCTTGGGTTAGCCATTCTGGGTGGGTCCCATCCCTCAGCAGCAGCTGGTTCATCTGTGCTGCTAGGCGTTCATGGAGTGCAGTTAGCTTCTTCAGCCAGTACGTATGGATCATATCGGGGCCTGGTGCTGTCCAGCTCTTCATCTTTGACACTCTTTCTTGGACGTCTGCCATTGAGATGGTTACTGGTTCTTGTTCTGGGAGGTTGCTGTGGTCAGCTCTTAGGTCCACTAACCATTGGGCATCGGTGTTGTATGATGCCTTTCTTTCCCATATGTCTTTCCAGTATTTTTCCACCTCAGCTCTTGGTGGGTCTGGCCGGTTGTTGTTCCCCTGCCATTGAGAGTACACCTTGGTTCAGCTGGTTCAGTGGAGAACAGCTTGTTTATTCTCCTGGCCTCTCCTTCCTTGGTGTATCTTTTCAACCGGGTGGCCAGAGCTGTTAATCGCTGTTTGGCAGTTTCGAGTGCCTCTGGTATGGAGAGTGAGTTGTACTTCTGGGGCGCCCCTTTATTCACCATGTTCCCTTTCTGTAGTTCAGCTAGCTGGCTAACTTCTTTCCTTGCTGCCTTTATCTTGGCCTCTAATCGTCTCTTCCATGGTGGATACTGTTTGTTATGTCCCGAGCCCACCTTGTGTCCAAGCATCTCCATGATTACTGTTGCTGTACTGTGTATCAGCTTGTTGGTCTCAGTGATGGTTCTTGTGGAGATTGTCTTCAGAGCAGCATTCACATCTACTAGTAGATCTTCTGAAGGTACTTGGCAACTCAGCTTCGGTATTCGTCGGGGGCTCCAGGTTTCCAGTTGGGTCACGATCTTCCTTCTCAGGTCAGCAGCTCTTGTGTTGAGGCTGTTAGCTGTTGGGGCTTGGTACCCAGTCTCTGGTTGTGGGGATGATGACATCTCCCCGCTGACCTGTCTTCCTGGCTCCCCCTTGCCGTAGCATCGTTGTTGTATTTCATTAATCTCTAGTTGTGATAGCAGATTTCGATTATGGATGTTGGAACACTGGGCTAATAGCTGTTTCTTTGTTAGCCTTGATTGTGGGTTTCGAAGCATCCAATGGTCCCACATTCGCTGCATGTATCCCCTCTCTCTGGGATTGCTTGTATAGTAGCATTCCAGCAAATCCGTATTTTCTGTCCTCGTCCATCGATGTCTTGTTCCAGTAGCCCATTTCTCATCAGTTTGCCCTGGTTCCCTAGCAACTGACGCAGACCTTGTTGACCCGGGCGACGTCTGAGCCGGTATGACTCTATCAGTTATGTTTTCACTCATTCCTGAGGTAGGCTGATATATCATGAGGGGTTTTTGCCTAAGGACCCTTACTGGATGATGTTTTGCCCCGACCGGGATTCGAACCCCGATCTCCTGTGTCGTAGTCAGTGAGCGTTACCACTGTACTATCCAGCTGAGATATATATATATATCACCTAGAGACACTGAGAACGTGCAACAACCTGGCTTTCTTGCACCGACAGTGGACAATGTTCAGCTACGCACAGACCAGTACGCCTCAGTCATTACTGTCCTCGACTCCCCTTTCTGACAAGGAACTTGCTCTTCTTGCTAAAGGACTGTCATTCTGTCTGGTCCCAAAGCAGATAAATGAACTTAAGGTTAAGTCAGATCTCTTTGCCTTTTTTCGTCGTCTCCAGTTACGAGAATTCTTCCATTGTACCCTGCTTTCTATACCTCTGGCAGATGCTACACAAGAGGTTACGGTTTTTAAACTGAAATCTACATTCATGCCGCCAGTTAACTGAGACAAATATTTGTAGTCCTTCATCAGCGTTGTTGAAAACGAGGTTCTGGAACAGGTGAGGTCAGTCACAAAGTTCCATCGTAACCTGCCTAGGTCAGAAATGGTAGCTCTACGTGAACTAAAATCTAATTTGGAGATCATTATCAAAGATGCAGATAAAGGTTTTGCATGGATTAAAGTTTTCCGTCGCTACGACGGATTTCCGTCAACTGGGAGCGCTAAAGATCAATAATGAGAGTGATGCAGATCCGAGGAAAAAAGGGTGGGGGGAGTAGGCCCATAGGTCTGACACCTATGTGATTTTAGAACTTCACCAAGCTGCTGTGATTGCCTGTTGTTGAATCCTTTCTTGTGCTGTGTTTGAGTATATGTAAAGGAATAAGTTGTTGCGCTAGATAGGCATAAATAAATACAGCCTACGCTACTGTCTAGTCCCGGGGAGGCTGGGCGTAGGCAGCGAGCCGCGGCTTGAGTTTCGTTTCTATCGGCAGCTCCAGCCCGACTTTGCACGGTTGTAACTCGGCCAGGGGAGGTCCCAGCCTCTCCAAACTTGGCAGCCAGCGACCTCTGCCCTCTCCCCAACGAACCAGCACTACCAGGGCGGGCCAGCCCCACGCCTCGGGACACGATTCACCCCGAGGCGAGCCGCGGCGCTCCGCATCAGTTTCCTTTTAACGGCGGCTCCACTGATGAAACAATTTGGCTGTCCTACTACTAGGCAACTACTTGCCTACTACTAATACTAGGCCTATTGTAGTAGTAGTAATAATCATATTTGCCTATTGAAAGGTGATCAGGTGAAAAATCTAAACAGCCCTGTTGAAGCCGCAGCAAGACCTATGCTATTAAGCTTTTTGTAGGTTAAACAGGCTTCGGCAGACAACGTTCTGGAAAGGCTGTGTTTTTCTTTGGTTTGATTAGCCTACGATTTAATCTTTAAACATTATGGTTTCAGCAGTTCACTTAAACATTGGAGGCTGCAGAGTCGGGCTGCAAGATTTCCCGACACTTGCTTAAGGTGCCAAACTTCATAGTAAGGAGAAAATAATTCCACAGTATTTAGTGCCTCATCAGTCTCAAATTAATAGTGAAGGACCAACGCGAATTAAGTCCCAAAAAAACATCTCGTAGGCCTATATTTTACATTTTCAAAAAAGTCCGGAATTGGATGTCGGTCAGTGGAGTGTAATGAAGTGTCTCATTCACTAAGCACAAAAGGTCGGGAAACAGTGGAGAAAACAGCTATTGCTTAAATAGGCTACTAATGGTTTACATTAGTAATTTAATGTATGTGACAAATTCATTGATTAAATAGATAAAGAAGCGAATACTCCAAAGCTCAAAATTCAGGAAAGTGGCTCTGGTGTCGCAAGTGCACAAGAACAGTTATTTGAAAGTTAACCTAATGAATTTGTGCGTGCGATTTCATGAAGAACTGGGACAATTGGCATTCGGTGAAAGATTCACACCTATGACTCATATTCACGCGCGCCCTCTCGCCCACTGTTGCTTCATTTTCCCTACTTACACGAGTGTCTGAAGATGGAGTTTTCAGAAATCTCCACTCTGCCCAGAGTTTGCAAAAGTAGCTGTTTTCAGTGACTGAAACCTCCGTATAGGTGTGAATGAGAGGTACAACCGAATAAATAAATATGCGTCTTTTTTATCCGGCTACATGTAGGCTATCACTGCGCAAAGCCTCTAATGTTGAAATGGTAGTAATATTTATTAAAATAATAGTAGGCTAATTTCCACATTAATTGGTAAAATGTCCCAAGGGATGTGATGGGGGGGATGGCCGTTTTATAAGGGGGATGATTTGAGATTTTTATTTCAGAAGGGGGATGCCATCCCCCCCACATCCCCCCTCAACTCGAGTACTGCGTATAAGGCCATATTTCACCGGACATAGGCCCTTCGATTTCCATCACTAGAGCGCGTCAAATTACTTTTGGTTTTGCCAGCATGGATGCGCTTCTTTTAAATGAAGGCACAGACGTGTCAGACATCGACAAAACGGTAAAGAATAAGTGGAGATGGGCTTGGCGAAATGAAATGGGCGATAATGGCAAGCTCCTGCTGCTGTGCCAAGGAAAAAGAAACAAAAACAGGCATCAGGTGTTGCCCAACTAGATGCCTTTGGCTTCACTGCGAAGAAGCAGATAAAGTGAACTTTCACTTTACTTTTCTTGTTTCCTGGCTTTATTTCAACAGATTTTCCTATTTTTCTTTCTGTTCCACTCTTCTGAAAGCATGGTTCAAGTTCGACTGCACTTGCACTTTTCTCTGAACCACTGTTGTGCATTACTAAAGTATTGTTGAAATAAATTTGCACTTTGCGCTGAAAACTTGATATTTCATCATGAATAGCCACTAATGACAATGGTAAAATCTTGCCTTAGCTTTAGTGATTTGTTAAAATTATGTAAATGTACTATACGTAGGGGCCTAGGGGATAATGGACAACACGGCGTTTAAAATTTGACGCATCGCTGACATGCTGACATGGTAGGGGCCAACAACATGGAGCTTTTTTTTTTCAGTCAGATGATTTTTTTTTTTTTGCTTTAATCCATGGGTTTTGGCATAGTAGTCATGGATACGGCTCGCTATATTGCTGAAGGACCCGTCAACTGTTGGACACTTCTACATATCGCCCACTAGACTCTGACCCGACGCAAGAACTCGTAATACAACGTACGTTTCTACTCCGCAGGCTTCATGAAAATGACACCATTATGGAAGATATGTACACGTTCGCGCTCCCGGAAGATCCGCGTCCAGCTCGCTTCCATCTTCTACCAAAAGTCCACAAAGCCGGAGTTCCAGGTCGTCCAGTGATTTCTGGCTGTGGCTCGCTTACGGAGAAAGTTTCCCAGTTTGTGGACTGGTTTTTGAAACCCCATGCCTTGTTACTTCTTACCTGAAAGACTCCTTTGAATTTTTGAATAAGCTGAGAGATTTAGGTTCTGTACCACCCGGCTCACTTCTTCTCGTTACTTTAGATGTTACTATAGATGTAGCTCTGTACCCTAGCATCCCACATGAGGATGGCTTACAAGCTCTGTCTGACCTTTTAAATACGCACGTTTTTTCTGATACTAGACACGCTGACATTGTAGAACTTGCCCGTTTTATTTATTTTTTATTTATATTTTAACAGGAAGCTTCTTCACTTATTAATGTGATTTTCAAGAAGGTCCTGATAAATAAATTTTCACAAAAGATATAAAACAGTATTTGGAGGTTCAATATGAAATCCAACTAGTTAAGTCAACATTATATTTTTTACTTTTACAAAATAAAGTTCAAATTATTTAAGTTTAGAAAAGTTTTTAAAGAAATTCGATTTAAAATGGCTAATCTTAGAACACTGCTTAAGTGCGTCACTCAAATTGTTCCATTCTTTTATGGCTTGGTACTGCATAGTTTGTTTTCCCCAGTTAGTTTTGGGTTGTGGTAAACGAAACTCGCTTCCATGCCTCGTGTTGTAGCCATGCTCATTGAGCACGTTTTGTTCTTACTAATAGTTTTTTTGAGTTTAACAACCAGTTATTTTTACAGATTTCAGGTACTGACATCGGTACGAGGATGGCACCCTCCTATGCTATTATCTTTATGCATGCAGTTGAGACACTTATTCTCCAGAATCCTGTTTCCCCGTTCATTTGGTGGCGTTTTATTGACGACATCTTTTGTGTTTGGACCCATGGTGAGGAAGCCCTTTTAGCCTTCCTTGATTTTGTAAACCAGATCCACCCGTCTATCAGGTTTACTGCGGATTATTCTCCTGTTAGTTAATTTTCTGGATATTTATGTTAAACTTGATAGTGAAGGTACTTTCCATACTGATCTGTTCATCAAACCTACTGACACCCGACAATTTCTGCTGGTGTCATCTTGTCACCCTGGTCATGTCAAATGTAGTCTACCGTACAGCCAGGCTCTTCGTATTTTACGCATATGCTCAAATGCCGATACTGCGTTAGATCGTCTCTGCGAACTTGAGCAGTCTTTTTGTAGATGTGGTTATAGCAAACACAAAGTTAAAACTCAGATTAAGCGTGCTATAATAACATTTTTCTCAGATGATTGTCCTAAAATGGCGGCACGGTGGTGTAGTGGTTAGCGCTGTCGCCTCACAGCAAGAAGGTCCTGGGTTCGAGCCCCATGGCCGGCGAGGGCCTTTCTGTGCAGAGTTTGCATGTTCTCCCCGTGTCCGCGTGGGTTTCCTCCGGGTGCTCCGGTTTCCCCCACAGTCCAAAGACATGCAGGTTAGGTTAACTGGTGACTCTAAATTGAGCGTAGGTGTGAATGTGAGTGTGAATGGTTGTCTGTGTCTATGTATCAGCCCTGTGATGACCTGGCGACTTGTCCAGGGTGTACCCCGCCTTTCGCCCGTAGTCAGCTGGGATAGGCTCTAGCTTGCCTGCGACCCTGTAGAAGGATAAAGCGGCTAGAGATAATGAGATGAGATTGTCCTAAAATGAAGAAAAGTGAGAATCGTGTACCGTGCATTTTTGACTATCACCCCGGCCTTCCAGACGTTAATGGTATTTTGTCACGCTACCTCACTATTCTCCACTGCTCCAGCAGAATGAGTGTGTGTACCTGAGAAGCCTTTGGTCTGCTTCCAACGTCCCCTTAATTTACGTAATTTGCTGGTACGGGCAAAGCTGCTCAACCCAGACACTAATTCAGTTACACAAGTTTCTTGTGGGCCTTGTGGAAAGTCGTGTTGTCAGATTTGTAGTATTCTTCCTTCACAAACTTCAATCACTAGTACAACTACTTCGGCTACTTTTGCCCTTGTCAGTGGTGGGGCCAACTGCGCCTCTACCAACTGTATCTACGTTATCACTTGTACCCTGTGTTACCCTGTGGGCCCAGTATGTTGGCCAGACAAAAACGTTTACACTTCATGTGAATAATCATAAAAGTGCTATTAGAAACACTAGGGTAAATTCGGGTAACGATTGTACGCAGTTGTATGAACATTTTACTACAAATGGACATTCTCAATCTAATTTGTCCTTCACCATTGTACAGGTGTGTTCCAAAACTCAGGATCTACTGGAAGCAGAAAGAGATTGGATCTGGAAACTAAAAGCAGTGCACCCTTCAGGTCTAAATGTTAATGACAGTTTCTGTAGTCAGCTTAGAGGCCCACATGCCACTCGTTCTTAACCCTTTTCTGATTGGCCTTTGGCTCACGGTTCTTTATTGGTCAGTTTCCCATTGTAAAATTTTTAGCTATTTTTGATTGGATGAACTTGACTTTCATAATTATTCGTTTAATTAATGTCATTTGTGCCACTTCATGTTTTGACACTAATGGCTTTCTGTTTTGTGTGTATATATACCCCTCATTTCCTGTCTTTTCTCATTCACTCCGTGTACTGCTGTTTGTACGTTTTAAATACAGTGCCTGAAGAAGATCCCTGTGTAGGATGGAAAATTTGCTATCGGAAACCGTCTTTCTGTTAGTTTATGTGATATTTTACCACTCTTGTTGGCAGAATTCAAGAGTTCAATTGGCACAGACCCAACTTTTTAGCACAATCCACATATTTTCAGGAAGGCCATTCCAAAAGCTTAATGTTCACGTGCATCCATCCCACAACCACCTTTGATGTGTGTTTGGGGTCATTCTCCTGTTAGAACACCCAGTTGTGTCCAAATTTCAATCATCTTGCTGATGGTTTGAAGGTATGCTGAAGCATTCTGAGGTAGTCCTCCATGATTCCATACATTTTGGGCAATACACCAGTTCCATGGGCAGGAGAACAACCCCAGAACATAACGCTACCACCACCATGCTTAACAGTTGGTACCGTTTTCCTCCGTCCCTCTGGTCATTGTGGACAAACAACTCAATATTGGTCTCATCTGACCATAAAATTTTCCTCCAGAAGGCTTTTTCTTTGTTCATGTGGTTAGCTGCAAACTTAAGTCGAGCTGGTTAATTTTGGAGCAGGGGCTTCTTTTTTTGGACAGCAGCCTCTCAGTCCACGGTGATGTGAAACTCACTTCACTATAGACACTGGTGTTCTAGCAGCTTCCTGTTCATTCCAAGCCTGTGACTTAATGGTTCCTGGGTTGTTCCTGACCATCCGAACCAATTTCCTCTCAGCTAAGAGTGACAGTTTGGGTCTTTTTACAGACCTTGGCAAAGTGGCTACATTTCCCAATAACTTGTACGGGCACATAATTGTTGAAGTGATGATCTTGGATTCTGCAGTTGTTTAGAAATGGAGCCAAGAGACATTCCTGAGATGTGTAAATCTATAATCCTCATTCTTAAGTTAGCACCAAGCTCCTTACTTTCCCATTGTACTATATGTTGGTCAATCTAATGAGTGCTATCAAACAAACCCTTTTTATGTTGGCACAAAAAAAGCTACCAGCAGTAATCAATCATGATCACTAACAAGTAGTTAAGAGGCCTTGGTCATGGCAGGTTAAAAGATACTTTGGAGCATTCAGCATGACTGAATTCTCATCTCATTTCATTATCTCTAGCCGCTTTATCTTGTTCTACAGGGTCGCAGGCAAGCTGGAGCCTATCCCAGCTGACTACGGGCGAAAGGCGGGGTACACCCTGGACAAGTCGCCAGGTCATCACAGGGCTGACACATAGACAACCATTCACACTCACGTTCACACCTACGGTCAACTTAAAGTCACCAGTTAACCTAACCTGCATGTCTTTGGACTGTGGGGGAAACCGGAGCACCCAGAGGAAACCCACGCGGACACGGGGAGAACATGCAAACTCCGCACAGAAAGGCCCTCGTCGGCCACGGGGCTCAAACCCAGACCTTCTTGCTGTGAGGCGACAGCACTAACCACTACACCACCGTGCCGCCCCATGACTGAATTAATAATCTAAATGGGCATATGTATATTTTTTACTCGGTGTTAATTTCAGAAAACCCAAAATTAATTCAAACTTGTGCATCAAATCCTTGGGGTTTTTTTTCTATTAAAGATTTATGTTGTCCAGTCATTATGCCCCCCCCACCAAAAAAAAATAGTGCAAAGAAATCATTGAAAGCCAATATTGCCATGAGATTCATGTCTATTGAGTGTATGTAAATTTCTGACCCCAAATGTATACATCAAAAGTGACTGGACAATTGACTGATAAACAGTTTCATGGTCAGATTACAGATTACACAGTCAAAAAGGAATTAAGCGCAGTTTGCACTTGTGGCAAAGTGTGCAAGAACCCACGTGGCCTGAGGATCCACCAGGCCAAGATGAGATGTGTGCAGATGGGGCAGGTGCCACAGCGCTCAGGGATTAACCCTGGTGAGACGCAGGAGGAGCATGGTCCGGAGTTAACCCACAGTGCCAAGAACCTCCAGGTGACACGAGCACCAAAGCCACACACACAATCAGAACACCGTCGGGTCAAGTGGCCACAAGCCAACAAGGAGAAGGAGTGGCTCCAGTTTGATGAAGATGCCGATAACATCTTGGATGGCATGGCTAAGGGTGATGTTGACTGGTGCCTCCAGTCCATGACCACCATCATCATGAGCCTAGCAGCCGAGAGGTTTGGATTGGAAGAGAAGAAAACAGATAAACTTCCCTACACCAAGAACAATCAGGTGAAGAAGATTCACCAGGTTGGGCAAGAACTGAAGAGCCTGAGGTGGCAGTTCAAGGAAGTAAGTGAGGAGGAGAGGGGACCTCTGTCAGAGCTATGCAGCATCCTACGCAGGAAGCTCATGACCTTGAGGAGGGCTGAATGGCACAGGAGGAGGAGAAAAGAGAAAGCCAGGAAGCGAGCTGCCTTTCTAGCAAATCCATTTGGATTTACAAAACAGTTCAGCTTGCCACTGCGCTTCTGCCCCAGCAGCTGTTCTAAAGGTGACATTGACCAATACCTCTCCACCGCCTTGAGTGATGCACTCAGGGAGCAAGATCTGGGCAACTGCAAGCCCCTAATTGACCCTCCTGTACCAGTACTGGACTTTGATGGAAAGGAGCCCAGTTGGAAGGAGATCCAGGAGGTGGTCAAGAAGGCAAGAACAAGCTCAGCTCCAGGACCTAGCGGGGTGCCTTATAGGGTTTATAAGAACTGCCCAAGGTTACTCCACAGGCTCTGAAGGTGATATGGAGGAGGGGAAGGGTCGCTGGAACGGTGGAGGTTTGCTGAAGGAGTGTGGATTCCGGAGGAGGAAGAGTCAAAGAACATCGACCAGTTTAGAACCATCTCCCTGCTCAGTGTTGAAGGAAAGATATTCTTCAGCATTGTTGCCAGGCGCCTAACGGACTGCCTCCTAAAGAACGACTATATCGACACCTCAGTTCAAAAAGGAGGGATCCCCAAGGTATCAGGGTGTCTGGAGCACACAGGTGTGGTTACCCAGCTGATCAGAGAAGCAAGAGAGAACAGAGGTGATCTAGTTGTGCTTTGGCTGGACCTCACAAACACCTACGGATCCATACCACACAAGCTGGTGGAAGAGGCACTGCGGCGGCACCATATTCCAGATAAGTTCAAGAACCTCATTCTTGACTATTACAATGGCTTCAGTATGAGGGTTTCTTCAGGGGCCATAACATCGGACTGGCATAAGATCGAGAAGGGAATCATTACAGGGTGTACTATCTCAGTGATTCTTTTTGCACTAGCCATGAATATGCTGGTAAAGTCAGCCGAGTTTCAGTGCAGAGGGCCCCTCTCCAAGTCAGGCATCAGACAGCCACCAATCAGGGCCTTCATGGATGACCTGACTGTAACTACACCACACGTGCCAGGGAGCAGGTGGATCTTGAAGGGTTTGGAGGAAGTGTTCACCTGGGCCCTCGTGACCTTTTAAGCCACAAAAATCCAGATGGCTTGTGCTGAAGAAGGGGAAGGTCACGGACAAGTTCCAGTTCATGCTGGGCAGTGCCCAGATTCCACCCATCACAGAGAAGCCCGTGAAGAGCCTGGGGAAGGTTTTTGACTGCAGCCTGAGAGACACCGCAGCCATTCAATCAACCAACCAAGAGTTGGAAGCATGGTTGACCGCAGTGGACAAATCGGGCCTACCAGGCAAGTTCAAGGCTTGGATTTACCAACATGGCATCCTTCCAAGGATTCTGTGGCCCCTCATGATCTATGTGGTTCCAATTTCTACGATCGAGAGCTTTGAGAGGAGAGTCAGCAGGTTCCTGCGGAAGTGGTTGGGCCTTCCTTGGAGTCTGAGGAGCATTGCCCTGTATGGCCATAATAACATGCTGAAACTCCCAACTAGCAGCCTGTTGGAAGAGTTTAAAGTGAGCCGTACAAGGGAGGTGTTGCAGTACCGAGAGTCAAAGGACCCAAAGGTCTCTCAGGCTGGCATTGAAGGTAGGACGGGGAGGAAGTGGAGAGCTGCGGATGCTGTGGAGGTGGCTGAATCACGGCTACGATACAGGACACTGGTCGGGACAGTGGCTCGAGGTAGAGAAGGCCTTGGCAGCAATGTAACACCTCGCTTCGACCAGGTAAAGGGAGAGGACAGGAGAGCACTGGTTCAGGAAGAGGTGCGGGCATTCATCGAAGAGGAACGAGCCAGCAAGGTGGTGGGGATGCGGCAGCAGTGAGCCTGGACTCGATGGGAGCATGCACTAGACCATAAAGTCTCCTGGAATGAGCTGTGGAGAGCAGAGCCCCAGCGCATTTGGTTCCTAATCCAGGCTGTTTATGATGTGTTACCAAGCCCATCAAACCTGTTCAGCTGGGGGAAGGTAGAGTCACCAGCCTGCGCCCTGTGCCAGAAAAGGGGGACACTGGAGCACATCCTTAGCAGCTGCCCAAGAGCTTTGAGCGAGGGACGCTACCGCTGGCGCCATGACCAAGTGCTAAGGGCGATTGCGAATACCATCTGCAATGGAATCAACCAATGCAAGCGCCTCCGCCCTGCAAAGCAGACCATTGCTTTTGTGAGAGCCGGGGAGAAACCACTAGCTGTGCCCAGGACCAAGTATTCTGGTTTGTTGGCAATAGCTCAAGACTGGGAGTTGAGAGCTGACTTGGGAAGACAACTTAAGTTCCCAAAAAAGGTAGCCACAACAACGCTAAGACCAGATCTAGTCCTCACCTCAGAAACCATCAAACAGGTGGTCCTCTTGGAGCTTACTGTCCTGTGGGAGGAGCGCATTGAGGAAGCTAATGAGAGGAAGAGAGCTAAGTATGCTCAACTAGTGGAGGAGTGCCGTTGCAATGGGTGGGGGACAAGATGTGAACCCATTGAGGTTGGATGTAGAGGGTTTGCAGGCCCGTCCCTCTGTAGGGCTTATAACATGCTGGGCATCACAGGGGCAAGGAGGCAAAGGGCCATAAAGGAAGCCACTGAGGCAGCTGAAGTTGCCTCACGGTGGCTGTGGATCAAAAGAGGAGATCCGTGGGCAGAGTAGCGCTACCTGGACACAAGCTGGGGCTTGGTCGCCTGGGTGAGTGTATGATGTTTGAAAGACCCGAAACACTCAAAGACCCCAGGTAACATCACTGAAGATGTGTCCAGGTTGCATCACTTGCTGATGTATGTTATAAGGAGGCAATCATTAAGCTTAAACAAAACGGACACCTATTAGAGAGAGAGAGAGAGAGAATAGAAATTTTTAGAAGTGGTATGTTCGAAAGAAGGCATGCATGAGTAAGCTCAGCAACACCAAAAGGCCTGGAAGGCCATGAAAGAAAACTAAAGTGGCTGATTGCTGAATTTTTTTTTATTTTGTGATGAAAAACTCCTTCACAACATCTATCCAAGTCAAGAACACTCTGGAGTAGGTAGGCGTATCATTGTCAAAGTATAGAATCAAGAGATACCTTCATGAATCTAAATAAAGGCCTTTACCTTTACCTATGAGGGTTTACCTAGAGATGCAAACTACTGGTAATACTAAAGAGCAGAAAGGCCAAATTCGAAAAAATATATAATATCTCAAGCAGCACGGTGGTGTAGTGGTTAGCGCTGTCGCCTCACAGCAAGAAGGTCCGGGTTCGAGCCCCATGGCCGACAAGGGCCTTTCTGTGCGGAGTTTGCATGTTCTCCCCGTGTCCACGTGGGTTTCCTCTGGGTGCTCCGGTTTCCCCCACAGTCCAAAGGCATGCAGGTTAGGTTGACTGGTGACTCTAAATTGACTGTAGGTGTGAATGTGAGTGTGAATGGTTGTCTGTGTCTATGTATCAGCCCTGTGATGACCTGGCGACTTGTCCAGGGTGTACCCTGCCTTTCGCCCGTAGTCAGCTGGGATAGGCTCCAGCTTGCCTGTGACCCTGTAGAAGGATAAAGCGGCTAGAGATGATATGATATATATATCGGGCGGCACAGTGTTGTAGTGGTTAGTACTGTCACCTCACAGCAAGGTCCTGGGTTCGAGCCCAGTGGCTGGTGAGGGCCTTTCTGTGTGGATTTTGCATGTTCTCCCCGTGTCTGCGTGGGTTTTCTCCAGGTGCTCCAGTTTCCCCCGCAGTTCAAAAACATGCAGGTTAGGTTAATTGTCTCGTCTCGTCTTCATCTGCTTTATCCAGGGCTGGGTCGCGGAGGCAGCAGTCTGAGCATGGAAGCCCAAACTTCCCTTTCCCCAGACACCTCGGCCAGCTCCTCGGGAAGAACACCGAGGTGTTCCCAGGCCAGCCGAGAGACATAGTCCCTCCAGCGTGTCCTGGGTCTTCCCCGGGGCCTCCCCCCAGGGGGACATGCCTGGAACACCTCCCCAGGGAGGCGTCCAGGAGGCATCCGAAAGAGATGCCTGAGCCACCTCAGCTGATTCCTCTCGATGTGGAGGAGCAGCAGCTCTACTCCGAGCTCCTCTCGAATAACTGTGCTTCTCACCCTAGCTCTAAGGGAGCGCCCAGCCACCCTGCGAAGGAAACTCATTTCGGCCGCTTGTATCCACGATCTTGTTCTTTCAGTCATTACCCAAAGCTCATGACCGTAGGTGAGAGTCAGAATGTAGATCGACCGGTAAATCGAGAGCTTTGCCTTTTGGCTCAGCTCCTTCAACACGATGGACTGGTAAAGCGACCGCATCACTGCGGAGGCTGCACTGAGCCGCCTGTCAATCTCACGCTGTATCCTTCCCTCACTCGTGAACAAGATCCACTTGAGGCAGGACTTCTCCACCAACCTGGAGAGGGCAAGCCACCCTTTTCTGGTCAAGAGACTTGGACTTGGAGGTGCTGATTCTCGTCCCAGCCACTTCACACTCGACTGCAAACCGCCCCAGTGCATGCTGAAGGTCCTGGTTTGAAGAAGCCAACAGGACATCATCATCTGCAAAAAGCAGAGATGAAATCCTGGGGTTCCCAAACAGGATTCCTTCCGGCCCCTGGCTGCGCCGAGAAATTCTGTCCATAAAAATTATGAACAGAACCGGTGACAAAGGGCAGCCCTGCTGGAGTCCAACATGCACTGGGAACAGGTCTGACTTACTGCCGGCAATGCGAACCAGACTCCTGCTCCGTTCTTACAGGGACCGGACAGCCCTTGTTGACTGGTTGGGCAAACTCCCATGAACCCTCGAGCACCCTATGAAGGGTATAGAGCTGGTCCAGTGTTCCATGACCAGGACAAAAACCGCATTGTTCCTCCTGGATCCGAGGTTCGACTATTGGCCGGATTCTCCTCTCCAGTACCCTGGAGTAAACCTTCCCGGGGAGGCTGAGAAGTGTGATTCCCCTATAATTGGAGCACACTCTCCGGTCCCCTTTCTTAAAAAGAGGGACCACCACCCCAGTCTGCCACTCCAGAGGCACTGTCCCTGACCGCCATGCGATGCTGCAGAGGTGTGTCAACCAAGACAGCCCCACAATATCCAGAGACTTGAGATACTCGGGGCGGATCTCATCCACCCCCGGTACCTTGACACCGAGGAGCTTGAAAACCACCTCAGTGACTTCGGCTTGGGTAATGGACGAGTCCACCTCTGAGTCAGAAACCTCCGCTTCCTCAATGGAAGACGTGACTGTGGGATTGAGGAAATCCTCAAAGTATTCCTTCCACCGCCCGACAATGTCCCCAGTCGAGGTCAACAGCTCCCCACCCGCACTGTAAACAGTGTTGGCAGAGTACTGCTTCCCCCTCCTGAGGCGCTGGACAGTTTGCCAGAATTTCTTCGAGGCCGACCGATAGTCCTCCTTCATGGCCTCCTCCCGGTTCCGAGTTTTTGCCTCCGCAACTGCCCGAGCTGCGGCACGCCTGGCCTGCCGATACCCGTCAGCTGCCTCCGGAGTCCCGGAGGCCAACATGGCCTGATAGGACTCCTTCAGCTTAACGGCGTCCCTTACTTCCGGTGTCCACCACCGGGTTCAGGGATTCCCGCCACGACAGGCACCGGAGACCTTGCGGCCACAGCTCCGAACAGCTGCGTCTACAATGGAGGTAGAGAACATGGTCCACTCAGACTCTATGTCCCCCGCCTCCCTCAGAAGCTGGGAGAAGCTCTCCCGGAGGTGGGAGTTAAAGATCTCCCCGACAGAGTGCTCGGCCAGACATTCCCAGCAGACCCTCACCATACGTTTGGGCCTGCCAGGTCTGTCCGGCTTCCTCCTCTGCCAGCGGATCCAACTCACCACCAGGTGGTGATCAGTTGACAGCTCAGCCCCTCTCTTCACCCAAATGTCCAAGACATAGGGCCGGAGATCAGATGAAATGACAGCAAAGTCGATCATCGACCTCTGACCTCAGGTGTCCTGGTGCCACGTGCACTTATGGACACCCCTATGCTCGAACATGGTGTTCGTTATGGACAAACTGTCACTAGCACAGAAGTCCAATAACAAAACACCACTTGGGTTCAGATTAGGGAGGCCGTTCCTCCCAATCACGCCCCTCCAGGTGTCACTGTCATCGCCCACGTGAGCGTTGAAGTCCCCCAGTAGAACAATGGAGTCCCCAGTCTGAGCACCTCTCAGTACCTCTCCCAGGGACTCCAGGAAGGCCGGATACGCTATACTGCTATTCAGCCCATAGGCACAAACGACAGCAAGAGCCCTCTCCCCGACCTGAAGGCGCAGAGAGGCAACCCTCTCGTTCACTGGGGTAAACTCCAACACATGGCAGCTGAGCTGGGGAGCTACAAGCAAGCCCACACCGGCCCGCTGCCGCTCACCATGGGCGACTCCAGAGAAGTGGAGAGTCCAGCCCCTCTCGAGGAGCTGGGTTCCGGAGCCCAAGCTGTGCGTGGAGGTGAGCCCGACTATCTCTAGCCGGTACCTCTCAACCTCCCGCACAAGCTCAGGCTCTTTTCCCCCCCAGTGAAGTGACATTCCATGTCCCAACAGCTAGCTGCTGTGTTTGGGGATCAGGTCGTCGAGGCCCCTGCCTTCGACTGCCACCTAATCCACACTGCACCAGCCCCCTACGGCTACCTCTGTGGGTGGTGAACCCACAGGAGGTCGGGCCCATGTCACCGCTTCGGGCTGAGCCCGGCCGGGCCCCGTGGGCAAAGGCCCAGCCACCAAGCGCTCGCATACGAGCCCCAACCCCGGGCCTGGCTCCAGGGTGGGGCCCCGGCTGCGCCATGCCCGGCAACGTCACGGTCCTTTTTTTTTTAAATCCATAAGGGTTTTGGTGAACTGCTCTTGGTCTGGCCTGTCACCTAGGACCTGTCTGCCTTGGGAGACCCTAACAGGGGCGTAATGCCCCCGACAACACAGCTCCTAGGATCATTCAAGCACACAAACCCCTCCACCACAGTAAGGTGGCAGTTCTAGGAGGGGTAAGGTTAATTGGTGGCTCTAAATTGACTGTAGGTATGAGTGTGAATTGTTGTTTGTAACAGTGTCAGCCCTGCGATAACCTAGCGACTTGTCCAGGGTGTACCCTGCCTCTCGCCCATAGTCAGCTGGGATAGGCTCCATCATAAAATTGTCATTTTTAATTATTGGTTACAAATGCTATGCAGTCAATGAAGTCTGGAACCCATAGACATCACCAGATGCTGGGTTTCTTCCTTGGTGATATTCTGCCAGGCTGATACTGCAGCTATCTTCAGTTCCTGTTTGTTCTTGGGAGATTGTCAGACTGCATATTCAGTTGGACTCAGGTCACGTGATTGACTTGGCCATTGCAGACCATTCCTTTTTTTTTTGGCTTTATTTCTACACTTGAACTCTAGATCTTTTATGCTCATTTCTAAGTGAAATAATGAGGGAATAACACACACCTGGCCAGGAGACATCTGAGCAGCCAATTGTCCAATTGCATTTGGTCCCTAAAAATCTGGGGGACCCATGTATAAAAGTGCAGTAATTCCTACACCTTTCACCTGATTTGGATGGAAATACCTTCAAATTAAACCCGAAAGTTATTATTCTGTATATTGGAGTTTATATTAAATATTCTATGGTCAAAAAAGTCCTTCCCAAGCCACAAGGCACATCAGGGGGCACCAGTCTCCGTTTCAGTAGCTCTCAGCCTCTCGCCTATATCTAGGGTAACAGCGGGGGACTAGTCCTCTGGTAAACATGAGAGTTTGACTCCCTGCTCACATCTGTATTGCCTTGCCAGCTGGCAGTAGGAACCATTTTTATGATCTTTGGTATGACCCAACTGTTATGCCCCGGTCTAGACGAAACCTGACCGTAGCTGAAAAGTGAATTCTCCTTTCCCCACTCTCAAGGATGACCGGTGCCACAACCAATTGCAGTCCAAAACACAACTGGTTTATTTCAGCACAGGTAAAATTGGCGTCGGGTTGAGCACGGCCCAAAATAACAAACAAAACAATGTATTTAAATGTCCACTAACTTAACTTGTTGATAAAAGAAAACAAAATAAAATACAGGGATCTTGCCTAACTCACTAACATAAACAGGAGAAAACAAAGTGCAACAAAAAGGGGTTTTCACCCCTACAGTTTCCTGGAGTGCTTTTAGGGAAGTATTTACACTGTTTACAACTCAAATACTTTTATCAGTTGACAACACAACAAGGCACGGTCCAGTTGGGAGTAAGGAGAAAGTGAAGCACATCCATCTTCTCCAGAAAGCATTTTAAAGCAGGTGCTATCAACCATGGTCTAATCAGCTGCCCTTACCTACAACCGAAAATCTTTAAAGAAAAGTCATGGGAACAGATGAAAAATACCCCCCTCAGGCAGGGAAGGAGAACAGCAAAAACAGAGAAATCAATAATAATACAGACTATGACCCAGGGTCATAACACCGACCACAAGTGGAGCTTGCAGTCTCCTGATCAAGAGGCAGACACTAGGCCAACTCGCGGTATATATTGTGGTTCACAGCTAAAATAACAATAACTGTGTCTATGTATATAATAATCTGCCTGGTTCTTTGTATACTGATTTTTTTTTTTAGCTATTGTCACATTTGATCTTCCTTAGAGACTACGTGCTCTCTGCACCCCAGCAAGTGACCTGAGGTAAACACTATGCAACTGGAAGCTATGGGGGATTTCTTACCCAATTACAAAGGCAAGGACATTCCTGAAGCACAAAGGGTAATAGTTATCAACCATGCATATTTCAAAAATACACTTTTAAATTGGCCTATGGGCTCTCCTCAGCTGGAAATGCTGTGACGGTGTTTGATTACGTTTTTGTCATTAAATTGTGAATATTGTCTGTAAAAAAAAAAAGAGAGAAAAAAGAAAACTAAATTGTAGACAAATTGCTGTTTGTAAATGTGTAGAGTACATTTTGCCAATTAACCAATAAAGGGATGGGGGGGTGTAAATGGATCAGAATGAGAACACGACTTTTATAAACATGTGGCTTATATTCTCAAAAAATTGTATTGGAGAAGTGCTTTATGCATGAACTGTGGCTTCAGTCATTATAAAATTAATGACTATTACATTATTACTGCAATCATTCCTTCCATCCAGCCAAAAAAATCCATTATCTATACCACTTACAGTGGTGCTTGAAAGTTTGTGAACCCTTTTGAATTTTCTATCTTCATAAATATGACCTAAAACATCATCAGATTTTCACACAAGTCCTAAAAGTAGATAAAGAGAACCCAGTTAAACAAATGAGATAAAAATATTGTACTTGGTCATTTATTTATTGAGTAAAATGATCCAATATTACATATCTGTGAGTGGCAAAGGTATGTGAACCTTTGCTTTCAGTATCTGGTGCGACCCCCTTATGCAGCAATAACTGCAACTAAACGTTTCTGGTAACTGTTGATCAGTCCTGCACACGGGCTTGGAGGAATTTTAACCCATTCCTCCATACAGAACAGCTTCAACTCTGGGATGTTGGTGGATTTCCTCACATGAACTGCTCGCTTCAGGTTCTTCCACAACATTTCGATTGGATTAAGGTCAGGACTTTGACTTGACCATTCCAAAACACATTAATTGTATTCTTCTTTAACCATTCTTTGGTAGAATGACTTGTGTGCTTAGCGTCGTTGTCTTGCTGCATGACTCACCTTTTCTTGAGATTCAGTTCATGGACAGATGTCCTGATGTTTTCCTATAGAATTCACTGGTATAATTCAGAATTCATTGTTCCATCAATGATGTCAAGCCGTCCTGGCCCAGATGCAGCAAAACAGGCCCAAACCGTGATACTCCCACCACCATGTTTCACAGATGGGATACGGTTCTTATGATGGAATGCAGTGTTTTCCTTTCTCCAAACATAACGCTTCTCATTTAAACCAGAAAGTTCTATTTGTCTCATCTATCCACAAAATGTTTTTCCAATAGCCTTCTGGCTTGTCCATGTGATCTTTAGCAAACTGCGGACGAGCAGCAATGTTCTTTTTGGAGAGCAGTGGCTTTCTCCTTGCAACCCTGCCATGCACACCATTGTTGTTCAGTGTTCTCCTGATGGTGGACTCATGAACATTAACATTAGCCAATGTGAGGGAGGCCTTCAGTTGCTTAGAAGTTACCCTTGGGTCCTTTGTGACCTCGCCAACTATTACACGCCTTGCTCTTGGAGTGATCTTTGTTGGTCGACCACTCCTGGGGAGGGTAACAATGGTCTTGAATTTCCTCCATTTGTACACAATCTGTCTGACTGTGGATTGGTGGAGTCCAAACTCTTTAGAAATGGTTTTGTAACCTTATCCAGCCTGATGAGCATCAACAATGTTTTTTCTGAGGTCCTCAGAAATCTCCTTTGTTTGTGCCATGATACACTTCCACAAACATGTGAAGATCAGACTTTGATAGAGCCCTGTTTTTTAAATAAAACAGGGTGCCCACTCACACCTGATTGTCATCCCATTGATTGAAAACACCTGACTCTAATTTCACCTTCAAATTAACTGATAATCCTAGAGGTTCACATACTTTTGCCACTCGCATATGTAATATTGGATCATTTTCCTCAATAAATAAATGACCAAGTGTAATATTTTTGTCTCATTTGTTTAACTGGGTTCTCTTTATCTACTTTTACTGTAAGACTTGTGTGAAAATCTGATGATGTTTTGGGTCATATTTATGCAGAAATATAGAAAATTCTAAAGGGTTCACAAGCTTTCAAGCACCACTGTATCCATTGAAGGTCAGGAGGGGCAGGTGAGCTGGAGCCAATCCCAGCTGACTTCGGGTGAGAGGCAGGGTACACTCTGGACAGATCTCCAGTCTATTGTGGGGCTAACACAGAGAAATAGACAGCCATACGCATTCACATCTATGGGCAATTTAGAGGAGCCAGCTGACCTAATCTGCTTTTTTTTTGGACTGTGGGAGGAAACCAGAGCTCCTACAGGGATCCCATATAGGTACAGGGAGAACATGCAAGTTCCACACAGAAAGGCCCCAGTTGATTGACAGATTCAGACCCAGAACCTGCTTGCTGTGAGGCAACAGTGCTAACCACAAAACCACCATGCCATATAATCATTCCTTTGGCAAACATTCAAAAAGTTTTTTTTTTTTAAGTACATAAACAGTCCCCCCAGGATTTCGCGGGCCTTTTTTGTGATTGTTGCAGGCTAAAATGTCTGATGTTGCGGGGGGTTTTCCAAAAAATTGTGATGAAAATTGCGGTGGTTTTTTTTAGGTCTTTGTTGCAATTACATTGCAGGAGGAAGTGAAAGTTGCGAGAAATTGTTGCGATTTTTTTTTTTTGTGATTAAAATTGAGTATGTTAAATATTAAGTTATTACTGAAAAACTATTGATTAAAAAAACAGACACTGAGAAATGGTCCTGTAAACAACTTTACCAATATAAAAGATTACCAGGACTACAAAAATGCAGAAAAATAGGCTTTACTTATCCAAATGCACCTGTTGGTTCAAAAGTTAAAGTGCAGAGAACCTCACACCACAACATGAAGTTACCTTAAAATATAAATGCCTCAGCTTTCATGTAAGAAAAAAAACTATTAATACTAGTACTGTGTGCAGGCAGTCTCTCCTGAAGACTAAATTAAACAATAATTATAAACTAATAAAATAAATGGCTCAGGCTTCATAGAAGAAAAAAAACAATTTGAACAGAATCTCACAGTATGATGCTGAAGCTGCCTAAACAATGGAAAATAAAATACCATTTTGGCAAAAATGTTGGCATCCATTAATTTCTTGTATTAAGTTAAAAAAAAAATGGAAAGTGCACACAGTCCTTCACTGTAAACATAACACACTTTCAGTAACAGAATTTAAGCCTACATAAACACTGACTCTCACATGCAGTGTTGCCAGATACTTCTGACGTTTTCCAGCCCAAAATATGTTCAAAACCCGCCAAAATGCACTTAAAACCGCCCAATTAATCTGGGAACACTGCGCACATGCTGCTTCTCTTTAACGTATACACGGAAGTAAGGCAGAAGGTCACCTCAAGACGACGCCAACGATTGGCCAAATTTGCGGGAAAGTTGCGGTGATTGGATATAATTGCAACACTGCCCTGAATTCGCGGGGATTGGTTGAATTTGCATTGAAGTTGCAAATCGCAACATCGCAAAATCCTGGAGGGTCTGAAAAAACAAACTGTTGTACACAAACTGTGGAACTGCATTTTTGTGTGCAAAAAAAAAAATGTACATTGTATAACGTAGCATTATGTGAATATAGTACAATAAGAAGTGTCAACATACAGTAATGCCCTGCAATGAACTGGCAGATTCTGCCTTGATGAATTAGAACTGCAATCAAGATACAAATAAAGAACTACCTTATGAAGTACTCAGTAAGGTTACTTGTTAATATATGGACTTTATGTGCTATTTTATTTAAGAAAAATTTTGGTAATTAGTCATCATTTTAAGAATGTTCTTAAATTAAAGTTAAAAAAAAACTACTTAGCATTTGTGATTTTTCATGAAACAAACTATACATTTGTTTTTTCTTTGCAAAACAGGATTTACAAGCTTTTACCTTTACAGATCACAAGTGATGATTACAAAATGTACACTACATATCCATCCGTCCATCCATTATCTGTAGACGCTGGTCGCAAGCAAGCTGGAGCCTATCCCAGCTAACTATGGGCGAGAGGCGGGGTACTCTACATATCTACAAATATGTAAATACATTTCCAAATCTAAAGTTCATATAACAAAACCTATGCTCTGTTACAGTTTAAAGGTTTTTAACTACCTACTTGGTGACAAAGCAAATAGCAATATTATTGAGATTCAAAGTGCCTTTTCGAGCCTATTTGTTTCTACTTGATTTCCCACTCCACTTTGTTCAGGGAATCAATATACTGTAACCAGATTCTAAACAAGCAAAACTTCTCTGAGAATAAATCAGCCATTCCAGACAGATTATGCAGTGATTTCTCAAGAGAATTTCAGCCATATTTGGCATTATTGGTGCTTGCTAGTCTTTATGGAGAATGTTTTCCCCCACATGAAGATTCAAATTCAGAAGTTGTTTACCTCAGAATTGTATAGTTTCTTGTTCCCATGTTTTGAGTCATAACTGGAAAAACGTTGATTTTGTCCATCTAAAAATTTATCGAAAAGCACAGCTGTTCATTTTATGAACTGAGAATTGTGTGACTAATTTTATCGGGGTAACCATTCTATATAACTACAACCCCAATTCCAAAAAAGTTGGGACACTGTAAAAAATAAATAAAAACAGAATGCAATGATTTGCAAATCTCAAACTCATTTTTTTTCTTTACAATAGAACATAGACAACATATCAAGTGTTTAAACTGAGACATTTTATTATTTCATGAAAAATATTCTTTTTGGAAACCATGGACACTGTGTCCTCCAGACTAAAGTGGAGAGGGAATATCTGCCTTGTTATCAGTTCAAAAGCCTGCATCTCTGATGGTATGGGGGTGGATTAGTGCCTATGGCATGGGCAGCTTGCACATCTGAAAAGGCACCATCAATGCTGAAAGGTATATACAAGTTTTAAAGCAACATATGCTCCCATCCAGACAACATCTTTTTCCAGGAAGGCCTCGCACATTTCAGAAAGACAGTGCTAACCCGCATATTGCATCTATTACAACAGCATGGCTTCATAGTAGAGTAAGGGTGCTGAACTGGCCTACCTGCAGTCCAGACCTTTCACCAATTGAAAACATTTGGCGCATCATGAAACGAAAAATACGACAAAGACAACCCAGGACTGTTGAGCAGCTAGAATCCTATATCAAGCAAGAATGGGACAACATTCCTCTCCCAAAACTCCAGCAACTGGTCTCCTCAGTTCCCAGATGTTTATGGACTGTTGTTAAAAGAAGAGGGGATACTACACAGTAGTAAACATAGCCTTATCCCAACTTTTTTTTTTTTTTGAGATGTTGCTGCCATGGCGGCACGGTGGTGTAGTGGTTAGCGCTGTCGCCTCACAGCAAGAAGGTCCTGGGTTCGAGCCCCGGGGCCGGCGAGGGCCTTTCTGTGCGGAGTTTGCATGTTCTCCCCGTGTCCGCGTGGGTTTCCTCCGGGTGCTCCGGTTTCCCCCACAGTCCAAAGACATGCAGGTTAGGTTAACTGGTGACTCTAAATTGACCGTAGGTGTGAATGTGAGTGTGAATGGTTGTCTGTGTCTATGTGTCAGCCCTGTGATGACCTGGCGACTTGTCCAGGGTGTACCCCGCCTTTCGCCCGTAGTCAGCTGGGATAGGCTCCAGCTTGCCTGCGACCCTGTAGAAGGATAAAGCGGCTAGAGATAATGTGATGTTACTGCCATCAAATTCAAAATGTTTTTTCCTTAAAATGGTATATTTTCTCAGACAACATATCAAATGTTTAAGCTATGTTCTATTGTGAAAAATATATGGGTTTATGAGATTTGCAAATCATTGCATTCTGTTTTTACATTTTACACAAAATCCCAACTTTTTCTGGGACTGGGGTGTGTGTGTGTGTGTAGTACACTGTATTGATATGCAAACTTTCAAATGTTACTTAATCAGAAATTGTAAAGCATTGCCAAAATTTGGCATTATGCAAGGTAAAGGTCCCATACTGTGAAGTATGGAGTATCAGATTATTTTTGAACATAGAGGCTGGATGTAGTAGAGAAACACTGAAACTTTGAAACTGTCTCCCACTTCAAACAATACAATGCAGATGAGACTAATGAATCTTGTTTCACAAAATAACAATCATTTTGTAACTATAGTTTATCCTCTACAAAGTGTTAAGCATAGAAATCAGTGAGAAAAGCTCAGACTGTACCATGAAATCCACCCCCTAAATTGTGTGAACTTTGACACCATGTTATTTTGAATGGCACGTTAAGACATTTTAGGCAGTATTGTTTGGCGTTGGGTATTGATTGGTGTACTGCTTTTAATATAACACTACTAATGTCTTTTTGATATTAAAGAAACACGCATCATGCATTCTTTCTAGGTAACTGGGGTCAAAATTAGGCTACTTCTAAAATCCTCAAAATAAAATAAACCTCCTTTCATCATCAGTTTTCCTTCTTAGTTTTGCTCTTTTGCTTGCCTCTGTGGAATAAAGTTTGGTGGCTGAGATTGCTGATTTGTTATACTGTGTGCTTGACCTAGTGATGCTAAAACTGCCCTTGCACAGCACACTGAGAATTGTACCAGTAGTTCCAGTGGCCTGTCCATCTCTGTGAAATAATTCAAGGATAATGACCGAAATGATTTGGTGCAACCCTCATTCAACTACTGTATATGCAGTTGAATGTGAGTGTAACTTGTAAATGTCTTTGCTGATCTTAAATATAGAATTGTGAGAAGTCTAGGTGTTCACTTCTGCAAATTGGAAATTTCACTGTCTTAGTGCACATCCTTAGGGCTCCTCAAAAAGCACATGAGAAATGAGATTCATCACAATGCAGTTTAACTGAAAAAAAAAAATTTTGTAGGTTAAGATAGTAATTATATGGAATTGTTTTAATAAAATACATGAGTGTATGGAATAGTTTTTTAAGCATTAAATATTAGAAATATCTTAAATGTAGGTGTTTGGAATCAATAAATTGTAATGTACATGATTGCTAAAATGAGATGTCAATGTCCGGTGTTGAGATGTCCATTTAATATAATTATGTACAATGATAGTTATGATATTCACTTTACTGTGGTGCAGTTTATTATAGTTTTGTATTCTTTTAAATCTGATATCACCAGTCTATTACACTGTCTTTCATGATGTATGGGGTAACACTTGTCATTAAAGGTACTTTTATTTTCCAAAGATTTCGACTATGACTTGTCTTAAGACTCTGTGTCTGTACATCAAGCTGGCTGAAGTTGTGAAGCACTCCAAAGATGCCTAAATTCCCCCAGAGACTGAAAGCGGTCCTCCAAAGACTATATGCTACAGTCTACCACAGCATTAAAAAAAAGAGACTTCCAATCTCTTCATTGTATCAGCTTGAGGCTCATCAGCTGCCTCATAGGCAAAGTGCTTTTTTTGTGGACTGCAACCTCTTCTCCTTCAGCACTGCCTCAGTGTCCATTTGCTCACAGATCTCTTTTGCTGAGACCTGTGCATCTTTAAAACCAGTTGTCCTGTAACTGATTAAATTGTCTGTTTTTCTGAATGAGGCCCACTGCAACATCAAGCTGCATGTTGGCTGATTGAAGGAGTTTGCTTGTGGTGTTCATTTTGGAGAGAATGTCATACCAGATCACACCACAAATGTAAAATCTAAATGAACTGATTTCTTCAGCAAGTGAGTGGGCCTCAGCTTCCACTGTGGAGTCATTAGTCTTTTCCCTGACTTCCAACAAAGCTTCTCTCGCCTTGTCTGCTTGGTAGCGTAAAGGTTCAATACTTTTAATTCGGCTTTCCCATCGTGTTTCACTCCAGGACTTGAGTGTGATGTCCACATGTTTTTGCAAAATGGCCCACTTTTGAGGAGAACCTGAGAAGAGACTATAAAGTTTTTCCACATTTCCCAAAAAACAAGTGGCATCCTTAGATGCTTTGGCAGCTTCTGAAACCATGAGATTTAAGGTATTAGGGTTCCTACACGTTTTCCATTTCAAAATTCCATACTTTCCAAACTCAAATACCCAGCCTTCATGGGATATTTCAGACCATATTTGACACCACAGTACAAATAACTAGATGTATATTATTTAAATAAATAATTTTAAAATCTAACTGTTAATGTACACTGCAAAACCCGATAAGGTCACTGAGCTCAAATTTTATTGAAACCGATTACGTAAAAATTTTTGAGGTAAGTAACTTAAAAATTTTAAGGTAAGATTTCTTAAAAATTACAATTAAGTGTAACTATAGTGTAATTTTTAAGAAATCTTACCTTAAAAAATTTAAGTTACTTACCTCAAAAATTTTTACGTAATTGGTTTCAATAAAATTTTTGAGCTCAGTGACCTTATCGGGTTTTACAGTGTATGTTACATTATGAGTATGTAAGCTAGTATGTTGCCAAATAATTGCCAGAAGCAAATAAGTATGTATTCTTTCATAGGGTCCAAATTTCTAGTGGCTCCCCTGTGGCACAGTGCTGTAGCTCATACAAATCAGTTAAAACCAAACCCAGACAAGTTCAATGGACAGCATTTTAATCAAGCTGCAATGCTAAAATAGTGTTATTCTGTTTCTGCCATGTAAATTTAAAAAACTAAACTATCTTCTACTTGTAACAGTAACAGGAGATGTTGATGGACAACTCATCAAAAGAAAAGGGAAAAGTTCACTGACTTTGCTTCACTGAATATTAAATGGAGTAAAACTGTTTAAAAATCATTGGTCACAACAAGTTTAGAACACACTCCCCCTTTGTCTTGTGTCTCTCCCTCTGTCATAAGCACACACACCAATGGAAACAGAGGAAACCAGTTGCATCCTGCTGCAAAGACTGGTTGAGTGACAGAAATCCATACACACGTTCAAATATGAAGATAAAACATGGTAGTAAGACATATCGGGCTAAGAGGTCTTGTGCGAGCGCCGCACACAAATAAGTAAGGGCAACCATGTTCTCACCCACATCTGTTCTAAAACATACACCTACATACACACCCATGATATTTGCCATCATTAACACCTGGGGCAGCCCCGCAGCCCCACAACAAAGAGGTAAAACTTGCCAACTCTCCAAAAACTTACAATTACCCATTCTTACATTTATAGTGTTGCAATGAGTGTTAGTGCAGCTTTTTTTTTTTTAGTTCTGCAGAGGTACGACAGAGCCCAACATGCTGGCATCAGCTAGTTCACTGATGACAGATGACACAGAAATCACCTCAGCCATATCACGCACACATCTTGTCTTTCTTTAATTCAGTGACATCAGACTCACGCTGATTTGAACATTTTAGCTTAATTTTATATTTTAGAAAAGAATGTAGGGGCAATAGTCTGGAAACAGAAATATTGTTCCATACTCTCCTTTTTCTATACTTATTCACACCTGAAAATGACCAAAATCAAACTCAATACTTTTCCATACTGTGTCGGAATGGCTGAAGTGCACTATATTGCCAAAAGTATTTGCTCACCCATCCAAATTATCAGAATCAGGTGTTCCAATCACTTCCATGGCCACAGGTGTATAAAATCAAGCACCTAGGCATGCAGACTGTTTTTACAAACATTTGTGAAAGAATGGGTCGCTCTCAGGAGCTCAGTGAATTCCAGTGTGGAACTGTGATAGGATGCCACCTGTGCAACAAATCCAGTCAAGAAATTTCCTCGCTCCTAAATATTCCACAGTCAACTGTCAGCTGTATTATAAGAAAATGGAAGTGTTTGGGAACGACAGAAACTCAGCCACGAAGTGGTAGGCCACGTAAACTGACGGTGCGGGGTCAGCGGATGCTGATGCGCATAATGCGAAGAGGTCGCCAACTTTCTGCAGAGTCAATCACTACAGACTTCCATACTTCATGTGGCCTTCAGATTAGCTCAAAAACAGTGCGCAGAGAGCTTCATGGAATGGGTTTCCATGGTCGAGCAGCTGCATCCAAGCCATACATCATCAAGTGCAATGCAAAGCGTCGGATGCAGTGGTGTAAAGCACGCCGCCACTGGACTCTAGAGCAGTGGAGACGCGTTCTCTAGAGTGACGAATCGCGCTTCTCCATCTGGCAATCTGATGGATGAGTCTGGGTTTGGCGGTTGCCAGGAGAACAGTACTTGTCTGACTGCATTGTGCCAAGTGTAAAGTTTGGTGGAGGGGGGATTATGGTGTGGGGTTGTTTTTCAGGAGCTGGGCTTGGCCCCTTAGCTCCAGTGAAAGGAACTCTGAATGCTTCAGCATACCAAGACATTTTGGACAATTCCATGCTCCCAACTTTGTGGGAACAGTTTGGAGCTGGCCCCTTCCTCTTCCAACATGACTGTACACCAGTGCACAATGCAAGGTCCATAAAGACATGGATGACAGAGTCTGGTGTGGATGAACTTGACTGGCCTGCACAGAGTCCTGACCTCAACCTGATAGAACACCTTTGGGATGAATTAGAGCGGAGACTGAGAGCCAGGCCTTCTCGTCCAACATCAGTGTGTGACCTCACAAATGCGCTTCTGGAAGAATGGTCAAAAATTCCCATAAACACACTCCTAAACCTTGTGGACAGCCTTCCAGAAGAGTTGAAGCTGTTCTAGCTGAAAAGGGTGGACCGACGTCATATTGAACCCTATGGATTAGGAATGGGATGTCACTTAAGCTCATATGTGAGTCAAGGCAGGTGAGCAAATACTTTTGGCAATATAGTGTATGTGCACCACAAGGCACATAAAAAGCACATGGAATTTTTGCTAACCAGACCCTCCAGGATTTCGCGATGTTGCGATTTGCAACTTCAACGCAAATTCAACCAATCCCCGCAAATTCAGGGTGGTGTTGCAATTATATCCAATCACCGCAACTTTCCCACAAATTTGACCAATCGTTGGCGTCGTCTTGAGGTGACGTCGACAAACTACCTTCTGCCTTACTTCCAGTGTTGCCAGATTGGGCGGTTTCAAGTGCATTTTGGCGGGTTTTGAACATATTTTGGGCTGGAAAACGTCAGCAGTATCTGGCAACACTGCTTACTTCCATGTTTCCGTTCAAGAGAAGCAGCATGTGCGAGTCAGTGTTTATATCGGCTTAAGTTCTGTTACTGAAAGTGTGTTATGTTTACAGTGAAGGACTGTGTGCACTTTATTTTTTTTACTTAATGCAAGAAATTAATGGATGCCAACATTTTTGCCAAAATGGTATTTTATTTTCCATTGTTTACCCTGGTGAAAAATAAATGTGCTAAGTGTACTAAAATTTAGCATACTTTTGTGTACTTGAAGCCACACTAATCATGAATATACTTCAAGTGTGTTTATGATTCGTTAACTTGAGGCATGCTATTTTGGAACAACTAATTTTGTACTAAATATATTTTAATTGTAATTAAATTGTAGAAAAGTGCAACTTGAAGTGTATTTAGTGTACTTTTATGTGCTAAAGTGGAACAACTTAAAGTATATTTTGTATACTTTAAGTATATGACTTTATATGTACTAATATATATGCTTAATTAGTCAAATTAAAGTGTACTTTGTATTATAGTACACTTTAGAAATTAGTACACTAAGTACACTTTAGAAATTGCACATAACTTTCACTTAAAGTATATTTTAGTATAATATATTTCTATAAAGTGTAATATAATTATTTTAAAGTGTGTTAAAAGTGCTAGCGTGAAAGTGTGATGTTAGTATACTTTTTATATATTTACAAAAAGTACAATTTGTGTAAGTACATTTTCAATATACTATTGAAAATATGAATATACTTTAAATACAATAAAGTACATTTTTTTCGCCAGGGTAGGCAGCCTGCACACAGTAATAGTATTAATAGTTTTTTTTTCTTACATGAAAGCTGAGGCATTTATATTATATTTTAAGGTAACTTCATGTTGTGCTGTGAGGTTCTATGCACTTTACCTTTTGAACCAACAGGTGCATTTGGATAAGTAAAGCCTATTTTTCTGCATTTTTGTAGTCCTGGTAATCTTTTATATTGGTAAAGTTGTTTATAGGACCATTTCTCAGTGTCTGTTTTTTTAATCAATAGTTTTTCAGTAATAACTTAATATTTAACATATCACTCAATTTTAATCACAAAAAGAGAAAATCGCAACAATTTCTCGCAACTTTCACTTCCTCCCGCAATGTAATCGCAACAAAAACCTAAAAAACACCGCAACTTTCATTGCAATTTTTCGGAAAACCCCCCGCAACATAAGACATTTTAGCCCACAACAATCACAAAAAAGGCCCGCGAAATCCTGAGGGGACTGGCTAACAGCTTCGCCTGCACACCTTTATTTCTGCTTTTCATGTTTGCCCCATTGTCATAAGATTGTCCCCTACAGTCCTGGAAAGGGATTTTCACTTCGTCACACTTGTTAAGAATTAGTGTGGACAGGCCCAGACCAGTAGTTTAAGGAGCTAAGAGGAAATCCCAAGAAGTGTTCCTTTATCTCTGGTGTTTTGCCAAGACTTACAATGCACACAACAAGACGCCTATCAGTCCCCTCAGGATTTCGCGGGCCTTTTTTGTGATTATTGCGGGCTAAAATGTTTGATGTTGTGGGGGGTTTTCCAAAAAATTGCGATGAAAGTTGCGGTGGTTTTTTAGGTTTTGTTGCAATTACATCGCGGGAGGAAGTGAAAGTTGCGAGAAATTGTTGCGATTTTCTCTTTTTGTGATTAAAATTGAGTGATATGTTAAATATTAAGTTATTACTGAAAAACTATTGATTAAAATAACAAAAAGACACTGAGAAATGGTCCTGTAAACAACTTTACCAATATAAAAGATTACCAGGACTACAAAAATGCAGAAAAATAGGCTTTAATTATCCAAATACACCTGTTTGGTTTAAAATATAATATAAATGCCTCAGCTTTCATGTAAGAAAAAAAACTATTAATACTAGTACTGTGTGCAGGCAGTCTCTCCTGAAGACTAAATTAAACAATAATTATAAACTAATAAAATAAATGGCTCAGGCTTCATAGAAGAAAAAAAAAACAATTTGAACAGAATCTCACAGTATGATGCTGAAGCTGCCTAAACAATGGAAAATAAAATACCATTTTGGCAAAAATGTTGGCATCCATTAATTTCTTGTATTAAGTAAAAAAAAAATCTAAAGTGCACACAGTCCTTCATAACACACTTTCAGTAACAGAATTTAAGCCTACATAAACACTGACTCGCACATGCAGTGTTGCCAGATACTGCTGACGTTTTCCAGCCCAAAATATGTTCAAAACCCGCCAAAATGCACTTAAAACCGCCCAATCTGGCAACACTGCGCACATGCTGCTTCTCTTGAACGTATACACCAGGCCTATTCAAATAGCGGCCCGGGGGCGAAATTGGCCCGATTGAAATTTAATCCGGCCCGCGGCAGATTTTTTAAAACAAAACAAAAAACATATCTACCATACGTATCTGCCGCGGTGCACAGTTTTCTCTACCACTCTGGCACAGACCAGAATACAGGTCGTCTCCATGGTGACAAACACTCATTCTCGCCAATTCTCACGATGTGACACTCCATGCAGCTACAGCAGTGGCAACATGGCACTGTCCAAGCAACATCGCAAAGTTGACAGAGAAAACCGTAAATTTCAAAGCGAATGGACTGAAAAGTACTTATTTACTTTGCCAACTACTGCAAGCGATAGACCTGTGTGTTTATTGTGCAACGAATCTGTAGCTGTGGCCAAAGAGTACAACGTGAAGAGACATTTTACAACAAAACATGCTTCATTTTCTGAGCAATACCGAGAGGGCTCCGAGGAGAGACGAAGGAGAATAGACAGACTGGTAACTTCTTTTGAACAAAGTCAGCGTGCAATTGGTGGCTTTTGCACAGAGCAAGAGAGAGCTTTTATTGCATCTCTACGAGTGGCGTGGATACTGACAAGAAAAAAAAAAAGACCCTTCACCGAGTCAGAAACTATTAAAGACTGCATGCTGGCGGTTGTTGACAAAATGATTGTTGACCAAAAAATGAAAGACAACGTGTCCTCATCTATTAAAAAAAGTACCATTTTTCATCTCATCTCATCTCATCTCATCTCATCTCATCTCATTATCTCTAGCTGCTTTATCCTTCTGCAGGGCCACAGGCAAGCTGGAGCCTATCCCAGCTGACTACGGGCGAAAGGCGGGGTACACCCTGGACAAGTCGCCAGGTCATCACAGGGCTGACACACAGACAACCATTCACACTCACATTCACACCTACGGTCAATTTAGAGTCACCAGTTAACCTAACCTGCATGTCTTTGGACTGTGGGGGAAACCGGAGCACCCGGAGGAAACCCAAGCGGACATGGGGAGAAACCATTTTTCATTATATTTCATAATAAAGGAAAAGAATAATGTACCTTATTTTATTTCATATATTATGTACCTTAGTATAGTATATTTTAATTGCCTTTAGCTGATATAAATTTTATGTCAATTGTCTGTCCGGCCCTCACAAATTTTGTAATTTTCTAGTTTGGCCCTCCTGCAAATGTATTTGAATAGCCCTGGTATACAGGGAAGAAAGGCGGAAGGTCACCTCAAGACGACGCCAACGATTGGTCAAATTTGCGGGAAAGTTGCGGTGATTGGATATAATTGCAACACCGCCCTGAATTCGCGGGGATTGGTTGAATTTGCGTTGAAGTTGCAAATCGCAACATCACGAAATCCTGGAGGGTCTGACCTATTCTTGGTGACTAACATCTGGTGCAATCCAATATTATGGCATAATATTTAGAATCCTTGATTTCTGCCACCACTGTGTCCAGCGTTTTATCACTGACGCAGCTTATCAGCTCATTTTGGATTCCACCCCCCACCCCCCAACTTAGCATGTTAGTAGCCTTAGCATACTAACATGCTAAGGCTAACATACTAACATGTTAGCAAGCACATTAAAGTAAACTTAAGAACAATATTGTAAACAGCAGAAGAACTTAGTGATACACAAGCAGGTCTCCTCAGTGTCATTTTATAGATTTTAACACAAACTTTCAATTTTTGATGTAATCATAAGGTGTGGAGATGAAAACTCAACAAAATAAAACATTTAAATCTCCCATCATGAAGCAATGCCTGGAATTCCCTTCCCTTCCACCAAAAATGGCCCAAACCGGAAATGATGTAGATTGTTGAACACCTGCCTGGAAGGCTCACTGACAGAACATGTTTTCATGATAGGACATGAACTGTGAGCTATGAGCTGTGTCCAAAATCACTCACTCATTCACTACTTCCTACCTAGGGAATTCTAGAAAAAGGACTATATAGTGAGCTCATTGGTAAAATGAAAAAACACTTTCGGACACTACTCCGTCATACTGTTATTTACGTCACTACTATCTCACAGTTAAAAACGTGCCAGATCAGTCGGCTGGTGGGTTTTCAAAATAATAAATACATGCATGTCTTTTTATGATACATATTATACTGAATGTATTTCCCACATTAATAAATACAAAGTACTTTGTGTCTGCTGCATCTTTCAGTTCTTTTAAATCAAGGCTGAATACTTTCTTCTTTGCCGTTGCCTATGAGTCCACTATATAGGCTGTAATGTCACTATATATTCAGACAGCATTACAAAATGGCGAACTCACTATATAGCCCACTATATACAGTAGTGAGTGATTTCGGACGTAGCCCATGCCTTGTATGATGGGGATGAAGAGGAGGTTGGAGAGAAGGAGAGGGAGAATGTAGGGCTTGGGATAGAGCCCTACTGGTTTGAGCTGTACCAGGAGGGTCACACTGGCAACCACAATGAGGTGAGTGACTGCCACTCAGATCACGGCAAGTTGACAAGTGGACATGGTGGAGAAATGATTGTAACAGACCACCTGTTTTTGTTAACATTAATAATTACCAATACCAGCTGTTAGAAGCTTTTCCTGATGTAATTGTTAGTATAATAGTAATTCCTGTCAATATGTTATAACTCAGGCCAAGATAAAATAATTGCTTTTGTTTCAATTCAGCAACTGCCTACTGAATACCGACCTCCCAAAAGCACAGTGTGGCACAGAAATATGTTGCGTAGTGTGTCAGGTGGGTGAAGTATTCTGCCAGGAATGGGTGGGAGGTAGTTTATTATTAAGAAAAGTGAAAACAGGCAAACAATCCGAATCAGCGAGCATAAATCGAGAAACAGTGAAACAGGCAATAGGTCAAGCGAGGTACAGACAGACTATCAAAGGATAGGCAGGAAACAAACATGAGAAACAGGAAATCAAGGATCGGAAACCAAGAGAAGCAAACAGGAACTAAGGCTTGGTAATGTGTTAGCAATGCAATACTTCGCGTTCTGTGAGTGTTTTCCAGGTCCTTATATACAGTGTCTTGCAAAAATATTCATCCCCCTTGGTGTTTGTCCTGTTTTGTTGCATTACAAGATGGAATTAAAATTGATTTTTGGGGGGTTCGCACCATTTGAGTTACACAAACATGCCTACCACTTTAAAGGTGAAAATTGTTGTTTTATTGTGACACAAACAATAATTAAGATGAAAAAAAAACAGCAATCTGTAGTGTGCATAGGTATTCACCCCGCAAAGTCAATACTTTGTAGAGCCACCTTTTGCTGTAATTACAGCTGCAAGTCTCTTGGGGTATGTCTCTATTAGCTTAGCACATCTAGCCACAGGGATTTTTGCCCGTTCCTCAAGGCAAAACTGCTCCAACTCCTTCAAGTTAGATGGGTTGCATTGGTGTACAGCAATCTTCAAGTTATGCCACAGATTCTCAATTGGATTGAGGTCTGAGCTTTGATTAGGCCATTCCAAGACATTTAAATGTTTCCCTTTAAACCACTCCAGTGTAGCTTTAGCAGGATGTTTAGGGTCATTGTCTTGCTGGAATGTGAACCTTCATCCCAGTCTCAAACCTCTGGCTGACTCAAACAGGTTTTCCTCCAGAATTGCCCTGTATTTAGTGCCATCCATCCTTCCTTCAGTCCTGACCAGCTTTCCTGTCCCTGCAGATGAAAAATATCCCCACAGCATGATACCACCACCATACTTCACTGTATGAATGGTGTTCTCAAGGTGTTGGGTTTGCACCACATAGCATTTCCCATGATGGCCAAAAAGATCAATTTTAGTCTCATTTGACCAGAGAATCTTCTTCCATGTGTTTGGGGAGTCTGCCACATGCTGTTGGGCAAACTCCAAACGTTTTTTCTTAAGTGATGGCTTTTTTCTGGCCACTCTTCCATAAAGCCCCGCTCTGTGGAGTGTACAGCGTAAAATAGCCCTATGCACAGATACTCCCATCTCCACTGTGGATCTTTGCAGCTCCTTTAGTGTTATTTTTGGTGTTTTTGTTGCATCTCTGATTAATGCACTCCTTGCCCTGTCTGTGAGTTTTGGTGGGCAGCCTTCTTTTGTCAGGTTTGTAATGATGCCATATTCTTTCTATTTTGCTATAAGGGATTTAATGGTGCTCCCTAGGATATTCAAAGTTTGGGATTTTTTTTTATAACCCAACCCTGATCTATACTTCTCCACAACTTTCTCTCTGACCTCTTTGGAGTGCTTCTTGGTTTTTATGTTACTTGCTTAGTAGTGTTGCAGAGTCAGGGTCCTTCCAGAACAGGTTCATTTGCGCTACGTTCACACTGCAAGGCTTAATGCTCAATTCCGATTTTTTTGTGAAATCCGATTTTTTTGTGAGGTCGTTCACATTAACAAATATATGCGACTTGTATGTGATCCTCAGTATGAACGAAAAGCGACCTAAAAGTGTTCCGCATGCGCACTGCAGGATACGACGACGTCACACGCAGTGAGCATGGCCAGTGTTTACGGAAGTAAAACCGCCCGGTTGCGGTATGACTCATCCAATCTAGCTTGAATAGCTGCATCCCCCCAAATGGAAATCAGCTCCCTAACCTCTGCGTCCTTCCATTGAGAAGATTCAGAACCTTCACAGCCCGAAGCGTCCCTCGTATTGATGTCATGCGCAGGGGCGCAGATACGTTTTTTGAACTGGGGGGGGACAAAAAACTGGGGGGGGGGGGACAAAGCTGCCAGCAAACCAACCCCAACATGCCTGTCAAACTTGTTGTTAGTAACCATAGCAACCAAGCTCGAGCTCGCAACCTGTGCAGTCTGCGCAGCTCAACCAACCGAATATCAGTCTTTGTTTTGTTTTATGTGAGTTGTTGCAACTATATGTATACACTGCCGTGCACCTCAATAAACCGAATGGTAATTAGTCTTTTGATTTTTCCGTGAGGTTTGCCTTAAGCAAAGAAAGACAGCATAAACGTTTTTTCCTCCCTATAAGTAGGGGGGACCGAACGAGGTGAATTTAAATATGACTTGTCCCACCCTCTATCTGCGCCCGTGATTATGCGCCATGTTGTTGTAACTTTTTTGAGAGACCCGCCGCCTACTTCAGCGCAGAATAGTGACGTTTGTGGCTTGTTGATGACGTGTAAGTCGGATGAATGCGACCTGGCGGTTCAGACTGAACTCGCATATGAAAAGAGCGGATAGGAATTGGAATTAGCACCACATATCCAAACGGCCTGGGTCGGATTTGAAAAAATCGGATCTGTGTCGTTCATATTGTCAATAAAAGATCGGATACAGGTCACATATGGGCGAAAAGATCGGATTTGAGTCACTTCAGCCTGCAGTGTGAACGTAGCCTTATACAGACATCATGTGACAGGTCATGTGACACTTTGATTGTACACGGGTGGATCTTAATCAAGATGCAGTTCCCGTATGCTCGAGCATGCTGCTTTTTTTTTTTTTGCTGGTTTTTTTCACTTTATTATCAAAGGCTTATTATTCACAATCACACTGTGGGTGAAAATTATCATAACTATCTTTATTTTCGCGGCGTCACAGGGAAGAGTGAATTTATTTAAGTGTCTATATTACTTTAAGAAGAATAGTGCAAGCAGCAAGTACACTAATAACCAAAGACATAGAAGGACCTATAGGAAAATGAAATGAATAAATTACAAACTATTCATTAGTAAAGTGCTCCTTACTTGCAGAGAAAGAAGGACCCAAGATGAAAAAGCTAATAATAAAAGCTACTCATGTCATCTTAAAAGGTAATGTAACTGTCTGTCAACTACAAAAGGATCTCACAAAAGGGTTGGTTTAGCCATATAAATATGAATCTGAGAAAATTACCCTTTGTTAAACTCGCATGCTACAGTGGTGCTTGAAAGTTTGTGAACCCTTTAGAATTTTCTGTATTTCTGCATAAATATAGCCTAAAACATCATCAGATTTTCACACAAGTCCTAAAAGTAGGGAAAGAGAACCCAGTTAAACAAATGAGACAAAAATATTATACTTGGCCATTTATTTATTGAGGAAAATGATCCAATATTATATATCTGTGAGTGGCAAAAATATGTGAACCTCTTGGATTAGCAGTTCGTTTGAAGGTGGCATTAGAGTCAGGTGTTTTCAATCAATGGGATGACAATCAGGTGTGAGTGAGCACCCTGTTTTATTTAAAGAACAGGGATCTATCAAAGTCTGATCTTCACAACACGTTTGTGGAAGTGTATCATGGCACGAATAAAGGAGATTTCTGAGGACCTCAGGAAAAGCGTTGTTGATGCTCATCAGGCTGGAAAAAGTTACAAAACCATCTCTAAAGAGTTTGGACTCCACCAATCCACAGTCAGACAGACTGTGCACAAATGGAGGAAATTCAAGACCATTATTACCCTCCCCAAGAGTGGTCGACCAACAAAGATTCTTAATCCAATCAAAATGTTGTGCAAGGACCTGAAGCGAGCAGTTCATGCAAGGAAACCCACCAACATCCCAGAGTTGAAGCTGTTCTGTACGGTGGAATGGGCTAAAATTCCTCCAAGCTGGTGTGCAGGACTGATCAACAGTTACCGGAAACATTTAGTTGCAGTTATTGCTGCACAAGGGGGTCACACCAGATACTGAAAGCAAAGGTTCACATACTTTTGCCACTCACAGATATGTAATATTGGATAATTTTCCTCAATAAATAAATGACCAAGTATAATATTTTTGTCTCGTTTGTTTAACTGGGTTTTCTTTATTTAAGATAGCAGCTCCGGTGTTTTAGCGTTGTCTGTCTTTGTTTGTTTTGTCAACAAGTTTGTTGGTCTTTGTGATGACCCACTTTTAGCACGCGACTAGTGCAAATATTTTATCTGACTACTTGCTAACAATAGTGTAAACAATTGTACACTATGTGGACTGTCAGGTTGCTCTACCTGTTGAGTGCTCTTGCGCTGGCTGGGCCATCTGTGGAGTCGGCAGCTGACGGAGGACTGAACGCTTTCCTATGGATTACTCTACCAAGAGCGGCTACTATGCCATATTCGGATATCGAACTTTTCACATCATCTCACTGGATTACTGGGTTTCTCTGTTGGGCAACTGAGAACTCGCACTTGCAAGGACTGCAAGAGATGTGCTTACTTCAATTCAGCTCTGCCGTTTGTAAACACAGACGGAGGACCCCATCAGGCCACCACCGCTATCCAACAAAGACTGTCTGGATAGTTTTCCTGTTACTCCTATCAGGTAACATTCATCCCAACCCAGGTCCTGAGCTGATGCAACTTCAAAATCCAGGTGAACTCAAAGATAGCTGTGGATTACGTTTTATTCGTGCCAATGTGCGCAGCTTGATAAATAAAATCGACGCTATTCATCTGTGGGCAAAGTTGACTGAATGCGACGTTATGGTTCTGTCAGAAACTTGGCTGAAACCGTCAACCCTGAACACTATGCTGCACATCGGGGGATATAATGTTTTTAGATCTGATCACACAAGCAAAGGGGGGGGGGTTGCGATCTACGTCAAAAGCACTTTGAACTGTTCCCTCATTAAATCGATCAGCAAACCTAAATCCCTCGAATTAGCTGCTATCAAATTAAATCTCCCCAGCGGCGCTGCCCTGACAGTAGTAGGCTGCTATCGCCCACAGTCAGCCTTACCCGAGGCCACTATTTTCCTCTTGGACGTTCTACAAAACTTATCCAACAGTGAGCTTATTCTTTTGGGGGATTTAAATTGGGACTGGATGTCAACTTCTTCGAATGCACTCAAGGACATCTGCAACGTTGTGCATCTAATGCAGCTGATACAGTCTCTGGCACGTTTAAACCCAAAACACATGGACTAGTCCACTTTGTTGGACATCATTCTAAGAAATGCACCACATAAATATTCTGCTATTGGAATATTCTGTAATGATGTCAGTGATCACTGTATAATAGCATGTGTAAGAAATTGTAAACTCCCCAAAACTAAGCCACGATTTATTTTTAAAAGGAATTACAAACATTTTAATGAGCAGGCTTTCCTGCATGATGTATTTCATAGTGACTTAAACCTTGTTTATGAAATGGTGGATGTAGAATGTGCTTGGAACTTTTTAAAAAACACTTTTCTGTTCCTTTTTAATAAGCATGCACCTATGAGAAAGTTTAGAGTTGGTGGTTGTAGAGATCAGAGCGGGTGGGTGGAGCACAGAAGTACGGCAGGCCAGAAATGAGTTCAAAAAAACTCTTTTTATTTATAGCTTTTCAGCTTTTCACACTCTCCCAGCCACGCACGCACGCACGCACACACACAAGTCTTCTGGTTGGGGAGAGAGCTCCCTTCTTCTGCTCTCTCTCTCCTTTTATAGGGCGCGGTCACTGGAGAAGACACACAAACACGGTTAACTAACATCAGGTGCAGTGATTCTGCCACTTACCTTCCCTGACTCTGCCCTCTGTTCATTGTTGCTTGACCACGCCCCCGCTGCCACCACACGACTCAGGCCGGGCAGCTGTCCAGCCTGCAGCTGACTCCCCCCCCCACACCTTGACAGGAGAGGAAATCCACCACGACCATCTGCATCCCTGGGCTGTGGACCACCTTGAAATTAAACGCGTTGGCATCCTTCATGCGGTGGAGCCACTGGAGGGGCGCATGGTCCAAACAGAGGGTGAAAGGGTGTCCCAGTAGGTAGTAGCGGAGGGTGAGGACTGCCCACTTGATGGCCAGGCACTCCTTTTCTATGGTGCTGTAGCGGCCCTCATGCACCGACAGCTTCCTGCTGATGTACAGCACTGGACGATCCTCCCCCTCCACCTCCTGGGACAGAACAGCCCCCAGCCCCCTGTCCGACGCGTCCGTCTGCAAAACAAAGGGGAGAGAAAAGTCAGGGGAGTGTAACATTGGCCCCCCCACAGTGCAGCCTTTACCTCAGAGAAAGCCCGCTGGCATTGCTCCGTCCACTGGACCGGATCTGGTGCCCCCTTTTTAGTGAGATTGGTCAGTGGGCTGGTGACGTCCGAATAATTAGGTATAAACCTACAATAGTAGCCAGCCAGCCCCAGGAACTGTCTCACCCCCTTTTTGGTCTTGGGCCTCGGGCAGGCCGCAACCGCTGCTGTCTTATTAATTTGGGGATGCACCTGCCTATTGCCCAAGTGGAAGCCAAGATACCGTACTTCCACCCGCCCAATCGCACACTTCTTTGGGTTGGGTGTGAGACCTGCTCACCTCAGCAACCTAAGGACGGCCCTTAGGTGTTGTAAATGCCATGGCCAGTCATTACTATAAGATTATATCGTCCAGGTATGCGGCCGCATAGGTGGCGTGGGGGCGGAAGGTCCTATCCATAAGCCGCTGGAATGTAGCAGGTGCCCCAAACAGCCCAAAAGGAAGTGTGACAAACTGGTGTAAGCCAAACGGTGTGGAAAAGGCCATTTTCTCTTGGGATAATGGAGTCAAGGGGATCTGCCAATATCCCTTTGTCAAATTCAGTGTCAAATAAAAACAAGCCGTGCCTAGTTGATCAAGCAACTCGTCAATACAAGGCATTGGGTACGCATCAAATTTAGACACCGTGTTGACTTTTCTATAGTCCACACAGAACCGGACTGACCCGTCGGCCTTGGGAACCAAGACCACCGGGCTGCTCCAGTCACTGTGGGACTCCTCAACGATGCCCATGTCGAGCATGGCCTCAAGTTCTTCCCAAACCACCTTTTTCTTGTGTTCGGGCAGCCTGTAAGGGCGGCTGCGCACTACCACCCCTGGGGGCGTCTCAATGCGGTGTTCTATGAGGCGGGTGCAGCCGGGCAGGGGCGAGAACACGTCCGAAAATTCGGTCTGCAACTGGGCAACTTCCGTGAGTTGGGTCAGGGAGAGGTGGTCTCCACAGGGGACCGGAGTGGTACGGTAAGCGATGTCAATGTTCCCTTTTGAACCTCTGGCCCCAGCTCCGCCTTCTCTGGAACCAACGACACCAACGCCACAGGGACCTCCTCGTTCTAAAGTGTTAGCAGATTGAGGTGGTAAATCTGTAGCGCCCCACCCCTGTCCGTTCGCCTCACTTAATAGTCAACGTCCCTGACTCGCCGTGTGACCTCAAAGGGTCCTTGCCACTTGGCGATCAATTTGGAGCTCGACGTGGGCAACAGCACGAGTACTTTATCTCCCGGTGTGAACTCCCTAAGGCACGTGCCCCTGTCGTTCAGGCGGATTTGCTGTTCTTGGGCCTGCCGCAAATTCTTCTGGGTTAGGTGTGTGTGTGGAGTTTTGTGCACAGGTCGACAACGTATTGAATTTCGTTTTTGCTCATTGAAGGTCCCTCCTCCCAATTTTCCCGCAGTACATCTAGGATGCCACACGGCTTACGCCCATATAATAATTCGAACGGGGAGAACCCCGTGGAGGCTTGTGGGACCTCTCGCACTGTGAATAACAGGGGCTCAAGCCATTTATCCCAGTTGCATGCATCCTCGCGTACAAACTTTTTAATTATGTTTTTGAGGGTGCGATTAAACCGTTCGACTAAGCCATCTGTTTGTGGGTGATAAACGCTGGTGTGGATAGGCTTAATTCCCAGTAACCCATACAGTTTGTGCAGTGTGCATGACATACTGTAAACATAGTGCCTTGATCAGTCAGAATCTCTTTGGGGATTCCAACTCAGGAGATGACGTGGAAGAGTGCTTCCGCAATACTAAGTGCTGGGATATTGCGAAGAGGCACTGCTTCTGGATATCGCGTTGCACAGTCCACCAGAACTAAAATAAAGCGATACCCTCGTGTTGACCGATCTAATGGCCCGACGAGATCCATCCCAATTCTTTCGAACAGGGTCTCGATTAATGGCAGAGGTGCAAAGGCACTTTTGGAATGGCCGCTGGATTTACTAACTGGCATTCGCAGCACGCCATACACCACCTACGGACATCGCCGCGAATCCCTGGCCAATAGAACCGGGCCATATTCAGGCTAGTGTCTTATCCTGCCCCAAGTGTCCAGCCATGGAATTAAAGTGAGCCACCTGGAATATAAATTCCCGGCAGCTCTTTGGGATCAAAAGCTGTGTCATCAGCTCCTTAGTCTGAGTGTCCTGTGTCACTTGGTATAATCTATTCTTCATAATGGAAAAATAGGGGAAGGACGGGGTGGCGTTTGGCTGGAGCGTTTGACCATCGATTACTCTCACTTGGTCAAACGCGTGCCGCAGAGTTTCGTCTCGCAACTGGTCTAACGGGAAATCCACAAGGGATTCCCCGAGAGAGGGAGGAGGAGCCTGCTGCTCCTCACTCTGACGCGGTGATGACGTAGACGGCTCTGTGACAGCTGCTCCCGCCAATACCACACCGGGACCTCCCCCTGCTGAACTATGGCAGGCCCCACTCTTCACTAAATGAGTCATTAATTCCCGAAATCCTGGCCAATCAGTCCCCAAAATTATCGAGTGGGTAAGGTGAGGATTAACCGCCGCCTTTACTCTAAATTTCTCCCCTCGAAATAGAATGTGGACCGACACTAAAGGGTAGTTGTGAACATCCCCGTGCACACACAACACCTTCACCAATTGTGCTCTCCCCAATGCCTCGTCTTGCACCAGGTTTTGGTGGATTGAGGTCTGATTACAGCCGGAGTCCACCAAAGCCTGATACATATCCCCTTGGATACTCACCGGTATGCAATACGCTCCGGCCCGATCGAGGGCAGTCCCTGGCGCACCGGGGATCCGGACCACCGCGCCCACCACCATTGCTGAGCACTGATGCTGGAGGTGCCCCGGCTCCCTGCAGCGCCAGCAAACCGGCCCGGGCTTTCTCTCTACACAGGTGTTCCGGAGCTCACTCACCTGAGGGGTGGAGAGACAGACACGGACGTGGGAAACGGTAGGGCACCGCAGGTGCGGCAGGCTGGCTGGGGTGGAGCCGGCCCCCGCCGCCATGGTGGGGGAACGGGGAGAGGAACAGAAGGGGAGGGGGAGAGAGAGAGAGGAGAGGGGAGAAGAGATGTGCTGTCCTGCCGTCGGAACAGCCGCCAAATGGTCCTCCGCCAGCTCGATGGCTTGATCCACCGACGCCGGGCGATGGCACTGGACCCACTCTGCTGTTCCATCGGGAAGTCAGGCAATGAATTGTTCCAGCGCCATCAGATCGACGATTCCCTCGGCATTGCGGTTGTCGGCCCTCAGCCACCGCCAGCAGGCATCCCGGAGTTGCTGGCCAAACGCGAACAGCTGGCCGACCTCCTCCAGGTGCAGAGCGCGGAAGCGCTGCCATCGTTGCTCCGGGGTGCGCCCCACACGCTGGAGGACAGCCCGACGGAGGTCAGCGTAGACCAGCCGGCTGTCGGCGGGGAGCTGTAGCGCGGCCAGCTTCGCCTCGCCCGTTGTTCCACCAGCCAGCCCCAGGCCTCTGCTGCCTGCTCAAAGAGCGCGAAGAAGGCCTCGGGGTCGTCGTGCGGGCCCATCTTCATTAGGGCGAGGTAGGGAGGGCCCATGGAGGTGGTGGACCCCGCCAACACGAGTAGGTGCTGGAACGCCTGGCGATCTTCCTGCTTCGCCAGCAGCAGGGCCTCGAACCTTTGCTCCTGCTCCTTCTGGAGGGCGACCAGCACCTGGTGCTGGGTCTGTTGGGCCGTGGCGAGGGCATGGATCAGGTCCTTGAAGGGGGAGGACTCCATGGGGCTGTTCTCCTCTGCTCCGATCCCGGGTTTCAGCACCACTGTAGAGATCAGAGCGGGTGGGTGGAGCACAGAAGTACGGCAGGCCAGAACTGAGTTCAAAAAAACAATTTTTATTTATAGCTTTTCAGCTTTTCACACTCTCCCAGCCACACACACACAAGTCTTCTGGTTGGGGAGAGAGCTCCCTTCCTCTGCTCTCTCTCTCTCTCTGCTAGGGTGCGGTCATTGGGGAAGACACACAAACACAGGTTAACTAACATCAGGTGCAGTGATTCTGCCACTTACCTTCCCTGACTCCGCCCTCCGTTCACAGACCGACACTTGACCACACCCCCACTGCCACAGTGGTAAAGATAACCCATGGTTCAATGATGCTATTGCAGCTGTTATCAGGGAAAGAGACACTGCTTGGGTCAAAGCTAAAGTTAGTAATGAGGCTAAACACTGGGCAGATTACAGAGCACTAAGACACAAGTGCACTAGACTGATAAAAAATACAAAAAGTGAGTACTATTTTCACTTAATAGATAAAAATTAAAATGATCCTAAAAAATTTTGGAAGTTGATTAAATTGACGGTTGGAAACATGGCGCCTCCCACTCTTCCTGAGTTTTTAACAATAAGTCAAAATAATATAAAGGGTAAACAAAACATAGTAGATGCTTTTAATAAACACTTCATTGATGCAGGCATACATACTCAGTCTAGTCTTACTAGAACTTATGGGGATAATGCACTCACCAACTCCAATAGTCCTGCGACCTTTAATTTCTCATTTGTCTCCTCTGCTCAGGTCCGCAAGGCTTTGTTAAATCTGGATTGTAAAGAGTCTGCTGGGCCAGACCAGATTGAGCCTTACTTCTTATAGACAGCCGCAGACTTGATTGCTGGGCACATTGCCTCTATTTTTAATCAGTGGGGTAATCCCTAGCTCCTGGAAGTCAGCATTTGTCCTCCCACTATTAAAAGGAGGCAATCCTTCCTGTTTGGACAATTACTGACCTATTTCCAGGTTGTCTGTTACAGCCAAATTATTTGAATCCATTATAAATGAACAACTAAACTTTTTGTCTGAAAATAATATTTTATGCCCTAATCAGTCTGGTTTTAGACAGGGCCATAGTACTATAACTGCAGTAACTTCTGTCACAAATGATATAATTACTGCTTTGGACAACAAAAAATCATGTGCTGCATTATTTATAGATTTAACAAAAGCATTTGACACTGTTGACCATGGTTGTCTTCTACAAAGATTACAGGCTATAGGCTTCAGTAGCACTGTTTTGGACTGGTTCTCCAATTATTTAATTGGGAGAACTCAGTGTGTAGCCATAGAAGATTTTCGCTCTACCTTACTTACAGTAATATATAGATTTAGGCACTGCCTAAAAGCGGAGCTCCCATCTGTTTCTGGGTTGTAGAATTTTCTTATATCATAGCCAGTATCTTTTGTTTTATTTCTTTACTGGCTAGCACTGGCCACTAGGCGGTGTGTATGACTGGTAATTACTAACACTGACCACTAGGTGGTGTGTCTCATCTCATTATCTCTCGCCGCTTTATCCTGTTCTACAGGGTCTCAGGCAAGCTGGAGCCTATCCCAGCCGACTGCGGGCGAAAGGCGGGGTACACCCTGGACAAGTTGCCAGGTCATCACAGGGCTGACACATAGACACAGGCAACCATTCACACTCACATTCACACCGAAAGGCCCTTGTCAGCCACCACTACACCACCGTGCCTAGGCGGTGTATATGACTGGTAATTACTAACACTGGGCGGTGTGTATGACTGTCTAATTACAAACACTGACCACTAGGCGGTGTGTATGAGTGGTGGTACACGTACAAACCACAAAAAATCGACTCCATGGGTTTACCATTTTTTCTCAGGTATGGTGCTCCGCTCGCGCGGGCCTTTGGTGTGCCTCAAGGTTCAATCTTAGGACCTGTTTTATTTTCTATTTACATAAATAATATGAGGGCGGCACGGTGGTGTAGTGGTTAGCGCTGTCGCCTCACAGCAAGAAGGTCCGGGTTCGAGCCCCGTGGCCGACGAGGGCCTTTCTGTGCGGAGTTTGCATGTTCTCCCCATGTCCGCGTGGGTTTCCTCCGGGTGCTCCGGTTTCCCCCACAGTCCAAAGACATGCAGGTTAGGTTAACTGGTGACTCTAAATTGACCGTAGGTGTGAATGTGAGAGTGAATGGCTGTCTGTGTCTATGTGTCAGCCCTGTGATGACCTGGCGACTTGTCCAGGGTGTACCCCGCCTTTCGCCCGTAGTCAGCTGGGATAGGCTCCAGCTTGCCTGCGACCCTGTAGAACAGGATAAAGCAGCTAGAGATAATGAGATGAGATAAATAATATGTGCATGGGTTTAGACCCAGCAAAAATTCACCTTTACACTGATGACACAATCCTTTATACCACTGCATCATCACTGCAAGTAGCAATGGATTCCTTACAGTGTGCATTTAGCTCATTACAGTTGACCCTTGTCAAATTAAAACTGGTGTTAAATGCCAAAAAAACTAAATTTATGATTTTTACTCTCTCACGCTCTTCTACTGAGTATACTGTTTTAACACTAGATGGCACTCAACTAGAGAGGGTACCCTCTTACAAATATCTTGGAATCTGGCTTGATGACAAGTTATCATTTGGAGTCCATATAGAAAGTATATTGAAAAAGCTTCGTCCTAAATTAGGTTTTTACTACTGTTTGAAAAAATGCTTTTCTTTCACTGCCAGAAAATGATTAGTACTGAGTACTTTCCTTTCAGTATTAGATTATGGTGATATACATGCTTGCATCTTCATCCTATCTGAAAAAGCTGGACATTGTTTATCATTCTGCTTTGAGGTTTGTAACTAGTGCTGCAGCAAGAACACATCACTGTAATCTATATGACATGGTGCAATGAACATCACTACAGCTTAGAAGGAAATCTCACAGCCTAGTATTTATTGCAAAGGCTTTAATGGGTAAACTACCTCAGTACATATGCAATCTACTGACACTCTGCACTAACACTTACAGTACACGTTCATCAGTAAAACTCCTCCTTCAGTCTCCACCGACACGGACAGAACTGGGCAAATCTGCCTTTAGTTCATATACAGCACATGAGTGGAATACATTACAACAGGGGTTTTCAAAGTGTGGGAGAGTCAGCCCCCCCTCAGAGAGCAAATAAACAACAGCGCCCCCCCTTACAATTTTTGTTGTTGCTATACTTAATGTTCCATTCGTATTTTTAAAAAAATGGTTGTTGTACACATTATTTTTTTCTTTTTCACATTTTAAACATCTGTGCTTTTTAAAACATCTTGTTTTACACACTTTAAACATCCCATAGCATCGTTAGCTAGCATCTCTTGGCAGACAACACACTGTGGCAGTGGAGCATCTTCAGATCCAGTCCATGAAAATCCAAACTTTAAATAATCGTGGTCATACTTCCTTCTTTTTCCAGTCCCCCAGGATTCCGCGGGCCTTTTTTGTGATTGTTGTGGGCTAAAATGTCTGATGTTGCGGGAGGGTTTTCAAAAAAAATTGCGATGAAAGTTGCGGTGTTTTTTAGGTTTTTGTTGCGATTACATTGCGGGAGGAAGTGAAAGTTGTGAGAAATTGTTGCAATTTTCTCTTTTTGTGATTAAAATTGAGTGATATGTTAAATATTAAGTTATTACTGAAAAACTATTGATTAAAAAAACAAAGAGAAATGGTCCTATAAACAACTTTACCAATATAAAAGATTACCAGGACTACGAAAATGCAGAAAAATAGGCTTTACTTATCCAAATGCACCTGTTGGTTCAAAAGTTAAAGTGCATAGAACCTCACAGCACAACATGAAGTTACCTTAAAATATAATATAAATGCCTCAGCTGTGTGCAGGCAGTCTCTCCTGAAGACTAAATTAAACAATAATTATAAACTAATAAAATAAATGGCTCAGGCTTCATAGAAGAAAAAATCAATTTGAACAGAATCTCACAGTATGATGCTGAAGCTACCTAAACAATGGAAAATAAAATACCATTTTGGCAAAAATGTTGGCATCCATTAACTTCTTGTATTAAGTAAAAAAAAATAAAGTGCACACAGTCCTTCACTGTAAACATAACACACTTTCAGTGTTGCCAGTAGTGGTGTGTCGTTCACGAACGAACCGTTCTTTTTGAACGAGTCTTCGAAGTGAACGACTAGAACTAGTTCGCACTGCCTCTCGTTCTCAGTCGTTCGCGAATCAGCAGTCTCTGCTCGCTGGCAGCAGGGCGGTCGCTGAATCTCGGTCGTTGGCGAATCAGCAGGATCTGTTCAGTAGCAGAAGGGCGTCCAACTTGCATTTTGATCTGTGCAGAGCAGCGCCACTTTACTTCTTTAAGGGCTATCTGAGCCCTATTATCAGAGCGTTGACACATGCCAGGTCTTTAGTTTACAATTTAGAGCTCTCACTCAGCAATACATTTCAGTTCACAGCGAACGAGCTCAGCAGTTCACGAACGAACGAACAGCCAGCAGCCAGCCTGCCTGCTGTCATACTGGGCTGGGCGCATAGCAATTGTTTATGTAGTCTTTTTCAGATAATGCTAGGATAATGTTTTTCTTCCATCTTTTTCTCAAGCACATTGTAATGTATGAAAATCTATTGTGGATGGCACCTCTGCCGCCTCTCGTTCACTCAAGATGAACTAAACTTCGGACGACAGCCATTGTTGTGCCGCTTTGGTGTGACGTCATCAAAATGAACGAGTGAACGAACTGAACGAACGAATTTCTTTGCTGAACTGACCGACATGAACGAACTGGCGGAAATGAATCGCCATGTCCCACCAATAGTTGCCAGATACTGCTGACGTTTTCCAGTCCAAAATATGTTCAAAACCCGCCAAAATGCACTTGAAATCGTCCAATCTGGCAACATGACGCGCATGCTGCTTCTCTTGAACACACGGAAGTAAGGCGGAAGGTAGTTTGTCGACGTCACCTCAAGACGACGCCAACGATTGGTCAAATTTGCGGGAAAGTTGCGGTGATTGGATATAATTGCAACACCGCCCTGAATTCGCGGGGATTGGTTGAATTTGCGCTGAAGTTGCAAATCGCGAAATCCTGGAGGCTCTGTTTATTTGCTTGGCCCAGACTTTGTCTCCTCACTCACTGTAGCTTTAGGTACTAAAAACCGATCCATTTTGTCTCTCACGTTGCGCCCCCCCGAAGAACTCTGGCGCCCCCCAGGGGGGGCGCGCCCCACACTTTGAAAAGCCCTGCATTACAAGATACTTTTTACATTTATCAGTTAATTTGTTTACAAACATTAGAATTACTTCCTCATTTACGTAAGCACCGACATCGATATATTTATATAGACATATTTAGTACAAAATATATTTTATGTAAAATAAATTTGAAATAAAAACTGTTTTGTTAACTTAATATCACATACCAGTTATTTCATCTCATCTCATCTCATTATCTGTAGCCGCTTTATCCTGTTCTACAGGGTCGCAGGCAAGCTGGAGCCTATCCCAGCTGACTACGGGTGAAAAGCGGATGTGATGCGATTTAATGTTTATCAGTTATCATACGCATATTGGTGACGTCATTACGTGAAGCTAAGAATTCTGGGAATTTAGTCAGTTGTTCAGGAAAATGCTAGGTTAGAAGCATGTGTTATTTACATCGTGTGTGCTTGAGTTATTAATAAAAGACCTCAACGAGATTCAGCCTGGCATTTTCATGACAGCGGGGTACACCCTGGACAAGTCGCCAGGTCATCACAGGGCTTACCGGTTATTTTATTTATTTATTTTTTAAATAAATCATTTGGGTGTCAATAATTGTGGAATGGTTAGGGTTGTCGATAACTGTGGACAAAGGTGTCGATAATTGTGGAACGGTGTCATGTGATCTGGTACGCAAAGTAATCGGGAATCAATTAATTTTTTTTCCAGTGGTAGTTTGTGTAAATATTCATGCACAATTTATGTATTCAAAGTCTTTTCTACTTTTGCAATGGACAAAAGATTGTTAAGGTGTCGATAATTGTAGCTGCCACTTTAGTATGAATATGCAGTTGATGGAACAGAATGAGTTTATTTTACCAACATAGTTTATTCAACAGCAAGCAGTTTGAACACCTAAAACTGCTCTTAACCTACAAGTTAACTGAGGGGTAATGATATTGAAATATAATAGCAAAGACCCCAAAACGATAACAAAAATAATGTTAGGCTATTATCAGTACCAAGTTTATGGAACACACAGAAATATGAACCTAGCAACCAGTTGTTTTTCCACAGAAGAAAAAAAAAGTCTAACAAGCTAATTAATATGTTGCATTATAATATGTCAAACTATCAAGGCTATTTAGGAACGTTTAATCAAACGTGAGCTTTCCTAAGATGAGGCTAGGCTATGTTTTTAACTGACGAGCAAGCTAATGTTAGGTTACAACCGTCTGTATATTGTCTGTGGTTACAACAGAACATTGTAAGCATATAGGAAAGTTCAAGTTTGATTAAACACCTTTATAATACATAGGGCCAAATTACTCAATTCTGATTGGTCAATCAAGGAGGGCTTTTTTCCTCAACACGGGGCCGTATTTCTGAAATGCTATTGGCTAGTTCGTTGCTTGGTTACGGTTACAAAAACTAGCAAATTTTGTCAACAAAATGGCTTTTGTAAAGAAGTTCCAATAAAATTTTGTAAACCACTTTCAAAATCCTCGTGTCGTGTCATGATGAAAGACGCTTTAGAAACTGATTCAAACATGCAAGATAGTCTTGCGCCCTGATTGGTTCAGAAAACGTGAATGACAAATGTTGTGAACTTGAATGGCTTCCGAAGTATGAATTTTGCCCTATATATTATAAACAAGTAATCGTATGGTTCCTCGTAAAATTAAGGATCAATTTCACTCGTGATTTCAAAGTTTTGAAATTGCCCGAAATTGTGTGTGTGTGTTATGCAAGGTAAAATGCAAGTCACACACACGCCACACTCACTGAACACACACTGATCATTATATATTATGATATATATATTTTACACACACACACACACACACACACACACACACACGTATATTGGGAAGGAACCGATTATGTAACGTGTAGCATTGTAGAAGGGAAGAAGATGGCTGTCACCATACCGCCTGAGGGAGTTGGACCCTTATAGGCAGATGATAGAAGCTGAGGAGCAGCACGAAGCGATATTGTTCTTCAGCTGAAAGACAGATGCAGAATGCAGCTAGTTTTATAACCACTCCTGGCTTGCGTCACATGCAAGTCATGAATGATTGTCATGTGCGTCACACATGCTTCACAAGTGCAGCCCGTACTCCTAGCGCAGGAAACTGGTAAAATGCAAGTCACACACACGCCACACTCACTGAACACGCACTGATCATGTGCGTCAGACATGCTCTTTCCACGGGCTAACAGCACAATTTTTCCCACGCCTCGAGGATGTCAGGCATGCAACCTGTACTTGACAAGTACTTTGCCCGTACTCCTACCCGAAACTTTCCCCCAGGTTCACCGCGACCCTGCGGCACGGCTGCAAGCTACCAAACCCTGCGACCTGTGCGTGTCCAAAACACAGCGGGTTGTAAGTGTGGCATAAACCATGGTGGATAGACAGTGAGTTGACTGCGGTGAGATTGGTCAAAGATGTCACTGCCTGTGCAACAGGTGTTTCAAAGTGTCCTCAATCTTATGCCACACTCACAACCCGCCGTAAGTGTTTTGGACACGCACAGGTTGCAGGGTTTGGTAGCTCGCAGTCGTGCCGCAGGGTCATGATGAAACCGGGTGAAAGTATGGGGGAGGAGTATAGGCAAAGTACTTGTCAAGTGCAGGTTGCATGCCTGACATCCTCGAGGCATGGGAAAAATCGCGCCATTAGCCTGTGGCAAGCGCATGTCTGACGTATGTGATCAATGTATGTTCAGTGAGTGTGGCATGCGTGTGACTTGCATTTTATCAGTTTCCTGCGCTAGGAGTACGGGCCGCATTTGTGAAGCATGTGTGACACACGTGACAAATCACTCATGACTTGCGTGTGACGCAAGCAAGGAGTGGGTATAAAACCAGCATGTCTGCAGCATTCTGCATCTGTTTTTCGGCTGAAGAACAATATCACTTTGTGCTGCTTCTCAGCTTCTATCATCTGCCTATAAGGGTCCAACTCTCTCAGTTGTTGCGGCGGTATGGCAACAGCCATCTTCTTCCCTTCTACAATGCCACATGTTAAGCCTCACTCACAACCTGCCATATGTGCTGCTACAGGCAGTCTATGGTAAAAAATTTGGCAAAACTGTGCTTGAGACTTGTGTGACACTTGCGTGTGTTCAGACTGCCCGTGGAGCCTTTCGGTCCTGCACATGCAAATTCTAGGGGTCTTGTGACAAATCAAGAACGCATAAACTATGTACGGGACCCATACTCCTTTTGTACACCTGAACCAAGTCAGCAGCACGGCTAGTAGGGGCTTTTTGCGATGACAGTAAGATGCATGAGTGATGCACGGTCATTGTATGAGTGATGTGCCTCAGAAGTACTACACAAGTATTCCACACTTGCTATTTGTGCGGCCCACAAGACAGAAGTACATCTCACTTTCTACCCCCATGTGTGGCGTGCATGCAGCGCATGTGACCTCCACGCAGCGCACATGACCTGCACGCGACACGAGGGGCAAGACTCTGGGTATAGACCAGTTCACAGATACGGCAAAGCGCAAGGAGTTGTGGGAAAGGTTAAAGGTTAAGGCCTCATAAACGAGCGGAAGTAGAGCATGTCAACAATGGCAGAGGCTACAGGCTCGCTGTGGGGACACTGTTGTGTTGTCGATTGCCACAGTGGACGTCGACTGCTTGAACAGTGGATGCGAGAAGACTGTAGTGTACATTTAAGTGAGTGTATACAGAAAAAATGATGTGAATCCAAGCACACAGTTTAACGCAAAAGTTCGTTTATATCCCGACCTTGTCAGCTGTCAGATTTATGTTAATGGACCCGGTAAGCTGGTAAATAATATTTATTTATTTTTTTCTTTACCAAATTCTAACAGAAAACGAGAGCGCCCGAAAGGGAAAACCGAGCCGAGCCGCCTCACGGCTGTAATGCAAATTGCTTTCCTCCTCCGTATACAAGTGCGCTTCCATGGCAGGGAAAAAGAAACTACATTTTGGCGCCTATGTAGTCACCTATTTAAACAAATAGGAGTCATTCAGGATTCAGCCATGTTTTTGCTCCGTGTTTTTACTCGACCAAAGTTATACAGTATTATGAGCTTTAAGTTGCATAAATAAAACCATTTGGTGAAACTTTGAAGAAGAGATTGTACTGGTTTAAAGTTTTTACATAACGTTTTCATGTCGACTCCAATTAATACACTAGTAGAATCGATGACTAGTTTAGTAGGCCAAAACTTTTTTCAATTTTTGACTGTACCAGCCTGAAAAAACTTGCGACAGTCAAATGAAAAAAAAGCAAGCTGGTCATGTTGTACTGGACTAATCTATGACTGATGAGTATAGTAAGTGATACTAGTACTGATACAATAAAACAGACGACTGTAATCTGGTAGGCAGCACGATTTATATTATTTCTCCGTGTCAGATGTTGACCTGTCAAAAACTGCAGTGGGCGTGGCAGTATCATCGGGTACATACCTCGATTTTTCTTCGTCTTCCTTGGATTTTCAAAATATCTGTGGCATATGCAAGCGCCCTTAACTCTTCTACCCCCATGGTAGTTGGCAATCCCCATTCTCTCATATCCATAAGGCGTATTTACTAAGGTTTGGCTTGTTTGCCGCCATGTTTTTATCTCCGATAAGGCCTCGACCTTTGACCCTGTGCATGCGCGGCGATATCTGTGAACTGGTCTATTGAGGTATTTCACCCACGTGACCAAGTCACGTGACGCAGCCATTTTGGACAGCACGCTTAAGTCCTTCAGTGCAAGGCAGTATGAGATGGTGGAGACCTTTGCACATTTTAACAAGAAAGTAAGCTGTGATTCATGTTAAATTGGATCTGTCTTTTATCACAAACACTGTACCCAGCCTTGGTATGGAGCCCTGTTTATTTATTTCTGTGTCCCGTTTCTTTCTAGCCTCTGTTATTGCGTTTTATGTCTGATGTCTGCTACATGCAACCCTAGACAAATTAACACTGCCTTGTTTCACTGCTCAGATGGGTTAACAAACACTGACCCATTTACTTTTTGCTATATATTTTATCAAAATTGTGTTAACTGAAACTAACCTGAAATGAAATGATCACTGCAAAGTCTGGAGTACTCTGTTGGCTCCCAATCCTGTCTCTTCACAGCTGCAATCCATTTGGCCCTCTTGTCTGGGTCAGTAGGAAACCGGTAGTGATGTGTCGGTCGCGAACGATTCGGTTCAAAGAGCCGGCTCTTTGAAGTGAACGACGGGAGCCGGCTCTTCGGTGGGAGCCGAGTTGGGGAGCCGAATTAGTTTTTTGTCCTTAGGTGCATCAGAGAGAGAGACTTTCACAAAAAAAGTTGCTGTCCGATTGCATCTTTGTGTTGTCTATTACCATTCAAAGGAAAAAAGTAGCATGGTGTACGCCTACTTTTTTTGGTTGGGGGGGTTGATGTCATTCACAGCTGCGAAAATACGAAAATTGGTGTAATGCTTAAAGCTGTGGAGCGCAGGGGAGAGGAGTCTGTGAGGCACCTGAGGAGGGGAAAATCAGCTGTGTATTTTATATTGGTAATATAACACAGTTTTGCATTATGTTTGTGAGAAAATAAATTTATTAATTGGTAAGTTTTATTTCTATAGCTAGAACATTGTTACACTGCTATACTTTACCAAGCTTTACAATGGCTACAAAAACTAAAAAATAAAATGGAAAACATCCTATTGATAAAATATAAATAATAATGTAATTAATTAACTAGTTAATTGCAGCAATTAAATCAAAAATAAAATCTCAGGAGCCGTTTGGGAGCCAAAAGAGCCGAAATTCCCATCACTAGAAACCGGTAAAAGGAGCGTCCTGCACGCTGTCCCTGTCTGTTGTGGCAGCCCACAGCACAACAAGCAAACACCATGGTTATTTATAGAGTGCTTACTGACAAATTAATCTATTCTAGGTGTCTGTAACACGTTTTTTTTCAAGCTGGTTCTCCCTCTCTGTCTGCAGCGTTAGTATGTAGCTTGACGTTCAAAATGGTGGACACCGGGGCGTCACGTGACCCTGTGACGTCAGGTGAAATACCTCAATATATAGTGGGGGAGGAACCAAGGAACCGATCATGTAGCATTGTAGAAAGGAAGACCACCTCATTTGCTGTTTTTATTCGAGTATATGTTAATTAACCATGCAAACGTCAAATAATAAAACATGAGTATAAGGGAATAGCACATTTTATTACATTGTAAAAAATCCCAACGAAATAGCCCAACAGTTTGAGTACTGAAACACACTTTGACTCCGAGCTGCTGTCCTGCTCCTGCTAAGTGGTGGGATGGGGTGCTGGGATGTCCTTGTCCTTATCACTGAGCATGGCACAATGGCCTGACAGCAATGATGGGATTGCAATGTCCTCACTTCTGGGCGTTGTTAGCTGAAATGTATCTGAAAATGGTTTTCCCCAAAGCATTTTAGCGTATCGGGCCCGATACGCTTGCTCTGCCTGCCGATACGCTTAGTCGCTTTAGTTAAAATCCAATACGCTTAGATTTATACCGATACATTAAAATTTCCTACCGACAAGTAACTAGATACATAGGAGAGCAAATAACAGATCCATTTACATACCAATTGATATTTGTGTTAAACAAGCGGTCTTTTTTTCCCAATGTTTGTGTTGATTCTGTCAAAGTGATATGTCTGCGTGGTAGGATGTAAACAAACTAATCTGTTGGCCATGTCAAGATCACGTGTTCAAACCGTCCAATAAAAACATCGAAAGAAAACGTCAGACATCCCGGAAGTTTCCGATTCATTATAAGCGATCTCATTGGCTGCCGATGTTGTCCCCCGCCAGACGGACAAAGCCGACTGACTTTAATAAGCTAGGAGAAGACTCGCTGGACAAATTAATCTACATCAGCATGGATGACAGTGAGATGGACTATGAGAGGGCTGCCCAACATTGGGCCAAGCAAAAGCTAAGGAGAATTAATCTGCTTTAAAGGAGTAGAAAGCTTAATTCATTAGTTTGGGTTTGCAGAAAGATTATGTACTTATAAACACTCTCACCAAGTGAAGTTGTCCAAATGTGTCAAATATAGCATAATTTCAAATAATAATCATAAGCATTTTTGGCAGTGTGATGTCACTGGGATCCATTTAACAAAAGAAGGCTTGGATTATTCTTTTGTTAAAGGCTCACAGCGACATCACACTGCCAAATATGCTTATCATTATTATTCGAAATTATGCTACATTTGACACTTATAAACAAATTCCCTTCATGAAATGTGTTTAAAAGTACATAATCTTTCTGCAAACTTAAACTGTAGAAATTAAGTTTTCTTTTCCTTTAAATATGTTTTAATCTTAATCTAGTTCATTTAATAAAGTGCCAAAATTTAAACTTTATAATATGCAGTTGCCTTACTTTTCTTTTCAGTGCATCTTAGTTATACATATATTATGGTAATTGCATCCGAAACATTCTAAATCATTACAGTTATAGTAATACAGCAACTTATTTTAAGGTGGCAGTTCTTAGGTTCAGATCCCTTTGTGATCAACAGGAGGTCATGACGATCGATTCGCTTCATTGGATTGCATAAGATGGAGCAAACCACTGTTCCTATTTTCATGCACATTTTTGTTACAACACTACTTGATCATAGGTAATTAAGGGATCCCCGTAGATTTTCAATCTATCATATACCTCAGTAATCTATAACAAAACAGTTGAACTTTAAGGTGAAATTTCAAATGTGTATACATTAATACTTATTAGGTCAGAAATTATTGAAACACTGGTAAAATCTATCCTATAATCATGTATCTAAAACCTCTCAGAGACCCTGAAAATGCACCTGAGAGCATCTATTTTCAAAAAATGTTCCGGGGGAGCATGCCCCCGGACCCCCCTAGTTTCGCTTCGCGCCTTTGGCACTTGCTTTCACACCATTGACACTCAATTGTCTGTGTATTATCATGCCAGAATTTAGGGCTTTAATTTTTTTCTGGGGAAAACACTGATATGTAATATTAATTACATAAGCATATAGATACTGAAATGAATGTATAAAGTATGTGTATTTACTTGTGAAAATACCTCTGGCGGGGTGCTGTGCCTTCTGCCAGTGTTCTGATAAACTGTCCTACACGTCAAAGCATCCTACAAAGCCCCACTGCGCAAGTGGAATGTTATGCTTCTCTGGGTTGGATGTGTTAAATGAAAGTAAGCTTTAAAAAAAGTTATTGACTGAATGAAAACTGTATTGATGCTCCAATATGTTATGCCGTTTTATGTCTTGCAATAAAAATAACATACACAATGTAATGTAATTAAATGTTAAGTGAGACATTAATTGTTCAAGTTGCTGATACTTACCATACAAACTATAAGTAAGGTGTAGATTCTGCAAGTAAACCTTACAATCAGGAATTAGGTACCCATTACACAGCTGAAAGTAAGAGAAACCCATTTAACACCAGTAAACACAACTTTGCTCCAAGTAACCTTTACTAGATGGTATGAAGTAAACATTACTAGTTGGTTTTAAGCAACCTCAACATTCAAGTTCCAAGTAAGGATAACAAATATTTTCAGTGGAGATTACTTTTAAACGTAAAGTAAAGATAACTTGAAAGAGAACACGTTATATTACTTAATTTATTTGAGGCAACGAGTTTCTACCTTTTTTCAAGTAAGCTTAACTTATTCTTTTTTACAGTGAGTGTAGTATATTCTGGTGGGGTCATTTGAATTGTCAAAACTTCCTACATTCATATGTTAATGTAAAGGCATATTCTGATGGTCATTGAGTTGTCAGAAAGTCCTGCATTCATATATTAAAGTAATAGAATATTCTGACAAGGTCGTTTGAACTGTCAGAACGTCCTACACTCCTATTTTAACGTAGAAGCATATGTCAGAACACCCTACATTCATATATTGTAAAAACATATTACGATGGTCATTTGAATAGTCAGAACGTCCTACTTACTGTAGAAGCATATTCTGACGTGGTCATATGAGTTGTCAGAATGTCCTGCGGCGTCATTTGGATTGTAAGAACGTCCTACACTCATATTTTAATGTAGAAGCTTATTCTGAAGGGGTCTTTTGAATTGTCAGAACATCCTACATTCATTTATTAATGTAGAAGCATATTCTGATGGGGTCATATGAGTTGTGAGAATGTCCTGCGGCATCATTTGAATTGTAATAACGTCCTACACTCATTTTAATAGAGCAAACGGTACTTGTGAATAGTGACAAAAAAAACAACAACTATTAATTCTACATATTCTGACAGGGTCAATTGAAGGAGTCTGAGCGTCCTAGATTCATATTTCCCCAGGGGAATTGTCCGGTCTAGTTAGGATGCTGTGCTGCAGCACTGCATCCTAATAAGAAGAAACACGTAGAAGAACAATAGTTGCAGTGCTTTGCACTGCAACCTATGGGCTCCCCTAGGGGAGCCCATAGGTTGCTGTGCTGCAGCACTGCATCCTAACTAGACCGGACAATTCCCCGGGGGAAATTGTGAGAGGATGCAGTGCGCGAAGCAATTCGGTCACGCATGTTCGCTGGCCGTGAATGTGTGACCTGCAATGATGTTTCAATGCAATGATTATGTGTGTGCTTGAGACAGCAGCCGTCATGAAGAAGAGCTATTCAAGAGTATAAACAAAGTGACTACAGGCAGAAATTAGCATGTACTGCTATAACCTGGGACAGACATCTGTCCTTACCACAAGGATAATGTTTAATTTGTGCACTGTCCCTTTTAAAAATAAAATAAACTCTAAACTCTAAGAAGAGTGGTTGTAGTTTGTATGTACGAACAGAAGTGTTCCTAATAAAGTGGGCGGCTAAGGTGAAGTGTCATGCCGACTGAGGCTGTTTTTTTTTCACAAAAAAAAGAAATTCACAAAATTCTTTCACAGTGAGCGCTAGAAGGGTCTCCTGAATAGACTGATGTAATTTTTTGTCTGTAGTGTTAAAAATTAGAGACTTTTCTGTCACGTTTTTAATGGGTGTCAATGAGCTAAGACACACAAGGTCTTGAATTTTGTGCTGTGTTTTACTATGGACCAGGCTTCGAACAATGACAAATAACTCGACACCGAAAGCAGCTATTCACAAAATTCTTTGACAGTGAGCGCTAGAAGGGTCTCCTGAATAAAATGATGTATTTTTTTGTCTGTAGTGTTAAAAATAAGTACACTAGAGCGATTTAAGAGTGAGAGACTTTTCTGTCACTTTTATAATGGGTGTCAGTGAGCTAAGACACACAAGGTCTGGAGTTTTCTACTGTTTTTTTATGAAGGACCAGGCCTCGAACAATGACAAATAACTCAACAACGGAAGCAGCTATTCACAAAATTCTTTCACAGTGAGCGCTAGAAGGGTCTCCTGAATAAAATGATGTATTTTTTTGTCTGTAGTGTTAAAAATAAGGACACTAGAGCGATTTAAAAATGACTGACTTTTCTGTCACATTTATAATGGGTGTCAATGAGGCCATTCGGCTGCCCTCTTCTCAGTTTGAGGCTTCTCATTCAAAAACTGTAAATCCTATTGTTTAGGTAGACACATTGTGTGAATCAGGACAAGTTTTCCTACTACTTTTGAGAAAATCATGTCTGTAGAGTGAAATTTGTGGCTGAAAACACAGTTTAAGTGAGAAAGTTTGACCTTTTTTTCCAAGCTGTCTCCACTCTGACTTAACGAGCTTCACTGGTGTGTAACGCAATAGACACCCATTCAAAAGCCAGATTTTCTCCCAGAACCCACATGGCGTTTGAGCCAGGACTGATCCGAAAGTGTAGAACCTAGCAGAAAAGTTGAATGCCAGATCCACAGAGGAGAAGTTTTCCTACATTTTAGAGTTTGAATCACGTCTCTAGGTGAAAGCATGCCAGAGCAGCGGATGTTTGAAAAAGTGCTTTTTTTTTCAATTAATTCCATAGAAATGAATGGGGGTTTTTTGGGCGATTTTTTTCGCGACTATGTCGCGAAAAAATCGTATTCTGTAGAGAAAAGTAATAGCATAGCGAGTCCGATCGAGCCGCACGTTTTGATATATTGTTTGTCTGTGTGCGACGTATGGTTATTGAGTTATTCGAAATCAAAATTTGCGTAGGAGGAAGAAGAAGAAGAAGAAACACGTAGAACAACAATAGTTGCAGTGCTTTGCACTGCATCCTAATAAGAAGAAACACGCAGAAGAACAATAGTGATGCTGTGCTTTGCAAGCACTGCATCACTAACAAGAGTTTGCTGTGCTTTGCACTGCAAACTATTGACTCCCTATATGGGAGTCAGTAGTTTGCAATGCATAGCACTGCATCACTAATAATAAACTCCTGTGCACGCAGTTCCCAGAATTAAATGTATTTTCCACAGACCATTTATTTATTCACTTTACTCAAATACAAAGTAAAATGGCAGTAAATCATCTTTCTTTTCTTGCGTATTGCATCATGAGGCGTTCCTGGCTTGTTATTTTCAGTGCATGACACATTCACGCAACTGAGCATGCTATGAATTAACAACGACAACGGTCTGCGGTGGTGGCTACACAAACGCTCAGCGAACATTTCTCCATTTGTGTATGCAAATACACTCCAATGACTCAGTTTGGTTTCATTTACAACCAGCGGTGTCTTTTGATGCCAGCACGTAATTGAACGAGAGAAGACTGGTTTACCGGAGACAAAATAAGCGTTATCTCTGCTTCTGTTCCCTCCGATGTCGCCTCCGACGGCCCCGACACACTACTGCCTCCGCCGAGTGCGCGCGCAAATCGCATGTCGGGGCCGCGGATGAGTTACTCTCCCTTGATCAACGAAGTCGGCGGGGAATTTGTGGTTATTATCGGTACAAACAGCACGAATCACAACTTAAATGAGTGCGGTTCAGTTTGACATTATTGTCAGTCCGTTAGATAAACATTTAATTTTATTAAAATCGAAAATTAATATTTAGAGCCTGTGGGCTACAAAAATAATAAAGTAGCCGGCTGGACTTAATTGTGTAGTCAGCTGTATGGCCGGCAGCCGGCGCTTGTGGAAAGCCCTGTCGAATCAGCTCTGCGCATGCGCCGTGCGGCACAAAAAAATGGCAGCCACCATGAAGGAAGGAGATCCGGAGTATTCAAACATTTGCTTAAGTGTGAAATCGCAAAATGGTATTCTAGCGAACAACAAAATAGTAAAGATTCAGAAAAACAAATCATTCAGTGATCATTTTAATAGTGTAATTTCATCCGAACTAGGCCTAACGGTCAATTTAGAACTACAAAAAGTCCGTGTGTCGGACATTTTAAGTACCTTTGTAAAAGTTTTGCAAATGTTGCAGTCAGCATTTAAAATGCTAACAAAGTTTTTGTACAAGTTTCAGTTGATTAAACTGTCATTTTATTAAATGTGTCTGCTTTTGTAATAAAAAAGTACTGAAAGAAAAAGCAAACACAGCATTGTGATTTCTTATCCATCCATTAAAAAAAAAATCCCTCCCTCCCTACTGAAAATTTTTTTGCTCACCCGGTGGACAGGAAACAGATTTTTTTTTTTTAAGGATGGCCCCTCCTCCCCCTCCCCTGCTGTTTCAGGCTGGGGTACTTCATTTTTGCTCGCTTCTTCTTGGGTCCCATTTTCTAAACTTTAAACTGAAATTTTTTAAATTTTTCCCACAAAATATGCTCAATGAGCATGGCTACAACACGAGGCATGGAAGTGAGTTTCGTTTACCACGACCCAAAACTAACTGGGGAAAACAAACTATGCAGTACCAAGCCATAAAAGAATGGAACAATCTACCATAAAAGTCTCCCCCCATATTGCCATATTCGGGCTCCCAGAAGACCATAACTGGTTTACCTCTAATCAATTAGATATTTTAGCTTTCACTTCCTCACTGGCAAGACGCCACCTTCTTCTCCACTGGAAGTCGACTAAAGCTCCCTCTAGTAGTCAGTGGCTCAATGACACCATGTCTTTTCTAAAGTTGGAAAAGATCAGATATTCAGTGAAAGGTAACTCTGCTAAATTTTACAAGTGGCTTTCCTTTCTTACATTCTTCCACTCTCTCCAGTCCCTGCCCCCTGACTGATGGACCCTCTCTCTCTCTCTCTCCCCCCCCCCCCCCCCTTTTTTGTCTTTTGGTTTTATTTGTACTGTGCAGCTTTAATACTTAATTATTACATAATAGAACTTCCAGTTATTTATTATTATTATTTTGAATTGTGTAATGTCTTGTTTTTGTTCGCATGAAAAAAACATCCTAGGAGGCAGGGCCGGATTATGGGGGGTCTGGGCCCCGGGGCCAGGAGTTCGCAAAGGCCCCCACACACACACACACAAAGGCTACTGAGGTCGCAAACTAGCAGAGGGCAACATGTGAATGAAGTAAATAAAGTGACATGTGAACATACTGTATGTTTAGAACATTAAGGCATACAATGTTAGTGATTAAAGATATATGTATTGTATCAAGAAGTTAACAAGGAAACTGATTAGGATATGTCAATAATTAAGCCGTACCTAAGGAATAATTCATTCTAGGCTATATATGTTTTTTCCTACTCTTCCTTCTTGCAAAGTCATCCACTAATTCATCAAAGTTAAGCTGTTGGACCAACTCTGATTCAATTGCCAGAAGAGAAAGTGAATTCAAGCGGTTTTGGCACATTGTCATCCTGAGTTCATTCTTAATACGAGCCAGTCTGGAGAATGAACGTTCCCCTTCACAATTTGTAATAGGCAGGGTCAAAAAAAGTCTGAGTGCTATGTAGACATTTGGAAAAGTGGACTGTAGATCCAAATCCACCATGGTCTTCAGCATTGTACTTGGGCATTTTTGATTTTCTGACATGAATGATTTGTATTGTACAAGTTCATCTGCCAGGCTCATGTCCAAATCTGTGGGATATGCTGCAGCAAGTGATTTGGCCCTTGAAGTGAGTTCACTGTTGGACATATTGTCAGGCATGAAAAGAACATGAAAAAGATTGGTCAAGTGCAGTGATGGGAATAACGGCGTTAGAAATAAACGGCGTTACTAACGGCGTTACTTTTTTTTGTAACGAGTAATCTAACTAATTACTTTTTACATCGTTATAACGCCGTTCCCGTTACTTAGAATAAAATGCTCTGCGTTACTTTATTAAAGCTGTTTTCATCTGGCACGCTGCTCGCTCAGCCTTTCTTTACTCTGCTTTCGTGTGGGGCGGGGAGACGCGAGACAACGGCATAGTCAGCCAATCAGAGTAGCTTTGGACAACATACGTAGGTAGCCTCCGCCTACTGCACTACTGCACACACTTTCAATCAGAAGACACAGCGATGGCGAGCGGTCAGCCCAGCACTGCGCTTTCAAACTAGAAATACAGCATTACTTTTCATTACTTGAAATAAAAGGCAAAAATGTCTACGTGCAATGCACATTATGTCGAGGAACAAAGCGTTTGTCCTCGTCAGTGGCCAGTAATTAGTAACAATTTTAATAACTACAAAAATATATTAAATTTGATAGATGTCTTATCTCACATTGTCCCACAAAAATATTAATGTAGTGTAGATAACGTTACTAACTGGTTCTGCTAAGTGTCCATTTCAGTCATTAAACACATTTAACATTCACTTTTATTATGATTACACTAATTTAATTTGTTTTTGTTTTTTTTGGGGGGGGGGGACACAAAATGTAACGGAATAATTACTTTCCCTGGTAATTAGTTACTTTTATGACAAAGTAACTCCGTTACTAACTCAGTTACTTTTTGGGAAAAGTAACTAGTAACTATAACTAATTACTTTTTGAAAGTAACGTGCCCAACACTGGTCAAGTGTGTGTATGCAGTTAACCGATGGTTAAGACAGGACACAAGTTTGTCAATTAGAACACTGAATGTTTCAATCCGAAACTTTTCTTTTCCACTAAATTCAACACCTGGCTCTTCACTTTCATCAGCCATACGTTTGCGCTTCTTTGTGCACTAGAGGTCATGCCTGTAGTCTTGGGAGACTGAATGGGTAACATTTAAAGCTGACCCTTCAAAAAAGGCGAAATTGTCTCTCTGTTCTGCCACAAAGTCATGAAGTGAAAGGAGAAGCCGTGTAGCTGTGTGTATGTCAATGTTATGTTTCTGCAACTGCAGACTTGTGGCTTGGAACCGCTGCAGTATTGTATCCCAAAAGTGTGCCATGAAGGCTATCTCTAGGGTGTCCAGCTTGCCACAGAGTGCAGAGGCCTCGCTTCTAGTTTCACGTTTCTCCTGTGAATCTTTGGAAATATTGTTCAGTGCCTCTCTCAATTGTGGATAATATTTCCAAAGAGCCTTTGTGGATTCAGCTCTTGAACTCCAGCGAGTACCTGACAACGATTTCAATGTGAGTTTCACATCTGTATCACGAAACACCTTTCCCCACCTGTGTGTTGACAAGGTACAAAATGTGTATAGTGATTGCACAAAGTCAAAAAAATGACCAGCTTCTGGGCAACTGTCAACAGCATTGACACCAACTAAATTCAACGAATGCGCTGCACAGGGGACATAAATTAATGGGTTTATTTGTTTCAGATGAGCTTGGACTCCATTGTATTTTCCTGACATATTACTTGCATTGTCATAAGACTGGCCTCTACAGTTAGTTAAGTCTAGGCCCAGGTTCTCCACCATAGCAACAACACACTCAGCCAAACTGCTCCCACTATGATTTCCAATAGGCTCAAAAGCCAGAAAACACTCAACTACTTCTCCACCATTATTTACAAACCTGAAAATAAAAGTGAGTTGGTCCACATGAGCAAGGTCTGGAGTGGAGTCAACTATAACAGAAAAGTATTTGGACTCTTTGATCTCGCTGATAATTGCTTCCTTTGCTCTTTCTCCCATTAAGTGGATAAATTCCTCACAGATTGTTGAGAGGTAGGACACAGAGCCTTTGCCCTTGCCTCCAAACCTTTGGAGATGGTTGGCTAGAAAAGGGTCAAATTTGGCCAACAGTTCGACAATGCCCAAGAAATTACCATTGTGAGGTGATCCCAGCTGCTCATCATCTCCCCTGAAAGCAAGGCCCCTCTCCCCCAAAAACTGGATTACAGCAACAACTCTTTTCAAAACTTCCCGCCAGTATTGCTTCTCTGCATCCATTTGTTTGACAAGATCAGAATCAACTCTTCCTGTATTTTTGGAGTGATTGTGTAATACTAGCATGCAAGCCCTATACTCCTCACTCCTCTCATGCTCACCGATACGCTCAGAATGTTTCCAATCAGAAAACCCATGGACAAACACATTGTGCTTACTTGAAAATAGCTTGCAAGCAAAACAAAAGATGCAACCAGTTGAAGGGTGTAAAGTAGCCACTGCCTAGTCACAGATTGGCCATTAGGTAGAGAACATTTGAGTAAGGAATTTGTGAAACTCCTAGTCATGCCCCTCATTGTCCTATCCCTACTTGAGGCAGGGTACTTTTCACCTCGATTTTGAAAAGCAGCTGCTCCTCTACTAACCAGAATCGACTTGGCTTGTTCAGTAATGGAACTTGGCCATAAAGCAGGGTCATTATCTGTTTCACACCAGGAGTTTGAGCCCCCAGCTGTGATACTGGTCTCGGTGTACCCCTTCTGACTTGACAAGACTTTCTCAGGCGATGCCTGGTCTGACAGTGAGTCTCCTGTACTAACAAGAGTGCAGTCTTGGTCGGTTGTGGTATTTGGCCATAAAGCAGGGTCATTGAGTGTTTCACAACTGGAGTTGGAGTCCCAAGCTTCTGGTGTGAAACTGGGCTCCGTGCACTCCTCCTCACTTGGAAATACTTTCTCAGGCGATGCCTGGTCTGATTGTGGGCCTGAGGCCTGAGCCTGACAGGTCGGGTCTACGCTTGATTGGGTCTGTGAGGGCTCCTGTATGATCAAGCTAGTAGTGATCTCTTCATTGCTACAACTCGGGCCACTGATGACATTATCAATACTTGAATCTTGAGGCTTGTCGAAAAAGTTAGAAATCAGAGGCACATTTTTTTTTAAAAAAATCGGCCTGCTTTGCCTCCCTACTTTTTTTGGCTTTTCGTTTTGAAGCCCCACTTTTTTGTTTGCAATCCATATTACTGATGCCAAGTGTAATGTGGGAGTGTTCTATCTATTGGATTTTCACTGGGACTTCCTAAATTTCTCACAACTGATTATAATAATAATACACACACACACACACACACACACACACACACACACACACACACACAATACAATAATTAAAGGCAATGAGCCTTTAAAAAGGCTTTGAACCTTTGAAGGTGCAGTGTTGTTTCTAGTAATATAATATAATATAATATAATATAATATAATATAATATAATATAATAAAGACAATGAGTCTTCACAAAGGCTGTTGGAAATGCACTAGCCTTTTACAAAGGCTTTGAACCTTTGAATGTGCAGTGATGTGTAATATAATATATAAATGGATATAAGCCTTTAAAAAGGCTGTTGGATGCTAAACTGCTGAACAAGTCTGGTTGAACAGGCTGAACACAGAGCAAGTTGTCAAGCTGAACGGTCAGAATGTTGTGAGGAGTACTGAAGCAGGGAGCCTATATAGAGAGAGAGCCCAAGTCTCCGCCCCTTCTGGTCAGTCCATTGGAAAATCGATATTAGATTTTCACTTAGACTTCCGAAATTTCTCACTGAAAATACACTAGTCCTTACAACAGCTTTGAGGTCGTAGCGGCGAATCAAATCGATTAAAACATTTATGTTGTTGATTTGATTGGCCGCCGCAGGCAAAATTCGCTCCTCATTTGCATAATATTAAACTTGGCCAAATATTTTCACTTCGCTTCGCCCTGTTCGCTTGCCTTCGCCCCACTTCGCTTCCCTCATAGGAATGAATGGCGAATTTCGCTTCGCTTTGTCAAATTCGTGTGCATGTGTCCCCGGCGTGAGGCACACAAGGCATGTTGTTATGTGTCTATGACATGACATGAAGTAAGGAACAAAAACGAACCCCAACACCAAAACCCTTGGTAAATCAGAGGCCCTTTGTAAGGACGTTTGTAATCAGAGGGCTCTCTTCAGGGGCGTCGCAGTAGGGGGGAAAGTGGGACTCAGACACCAGGGCCCTACGCATTGGGGGGTCCCATAGGGAGTCAGTTTTTTTTTTTTTTTTGGGGGGGGGGGGGGGGGGGTCCATTTGAGCTAGGTCCATAGGGCCCAGAATTTGGTGCTACTCTTAACAGTATGCTTTCCCGTTAGGGCTCTCTCTAGGGCCCCCAGATAGCCAGAAGTCACGACCCTTAGCAGGGGCTTTCATAATCATAGGATCCTCTGAAAGCATTCCCCCTACTTCCTTGAACCCCTAGTTGGCAGACGTTACGGCCTCAGGAGTTTTCACAAGAGGCACTACAGCAGGGCCAGGGGCCGTCTGATTGCCGTCCCCCGCCGCCCACCAACCCACCCCTTCCCTCTGTTTTCTTCAGATATGCCCTATAACAGTGTAAGTAGTCATAAGATCCTAGAGAATAGAGGCCCTCTGATGTCACAATTGGCATCGGCATCACTATGGGCCCCCCCAGGCCCCTGGGCGCCGGCCCCACTGGCCCGGTCCATAATCCGGCCCTGCTAGGAGGTAGACTGTATGCCTTGCTTTTAATTCATCGAGATGCACAGTATTTCTGTGGTGTCGGTGTGTATATTTTGCAGATTGTTGTGCAGGGATGGTGTGGTAGTTAATGTAGATTTGGCATTGATTCCTGTTTTGATGTGCCTTGCCTCCTAATAAAAATATTTTAAAAAAAGAATGGAACAATCTGAGTGATGCACTTAAGCAGTGTTCTAAGATTAGCCATTTTAAATCGAATTTCTTTAAAAACTTTTCAAAACTTAAATAATTTGAACTTTATATTTTTACTTTTACAAAATAATGTTGACTTTTAACTAATTGGTTTTCATATTGAACCTCCAAATTCTGTTTTATATCTTTTGTGAAAATAATTTATTTATCAGGACCTTCTTGAAAATCACATTAATAAGTGAAGAAGCTTTCTGTTAAAATATAAATTAAAACAAAATATCCAATATGTTGAAAGACAGATGCAGAATGTTGCAGACATGCTGGTTTTATACCCACTCCTGGCTTGCGTCTCACACACAAGTTATGAGTGATTGTAACGTGCTAAATCACATGTGTCACAAATGTGGCTTGAACTCGTAGTGCAGGAAACTGGTAAAATGCAAGTCTCACACACTCCACACTCACTGAACACGCACTGATCACAGGCATCAGATAGACGCTTTCCACGGGCTAATGGCACAATTTTCCCCACGTCACGAGGAAGTCAGGTGTGCAACCTGTACTTGACAAGTACTTTGCCCATACTCCTCCCCCAAACTTTCACCCGGGTTCACTGAGACACGGTTGCGAGCTACCAAACCCTGCGACCCGTACGTGTCCAAAACACTTACGGCGGGTTGTGAGTGAGGCATTACATGATTGGTTCCTTGGTTCCTCCCATATATATATATATATATATATGGCAGCGGGGGCGTGGTCAAGCGCCGGTCTGTGACAGGAGGGCGGAGTCAGGGGAGGTAAGTGGCAGAATCACTACACCTGAGGGCAATTAACCTGTGTTTGTGTGTCTTCCCAGTGACCGCGCCCTACTTAAGAAGGGAGAGCGAGAGCAGAGGGAGCTCTTTCCCGAACCAGACGCCGGTCGTGTGTGTGTGTCTGTCTGTTTTGTTGAAAGTTGTTCACTGAAAAGTGTGGCAATAAAAGCCCTATTCCCGAACCTGATCTCTGTCCTGCCGTCCTTTGTGCTCCACCCACCCATACAAACCGTTACAGTGGTGCTGAAACCTGGGATCTGGAGCGCAGCAGCCGATCAGCCCCATGGAGTCCTCCCCGTTCGCCGAACTGGTCCACGCCCTCGCCACGGCCCAGCAAAGCCAGCACCAGGCGCTAGTCACCCTCTGAAAGGAACAGGAACAGTGGTTTGAGGCCCTGGTGCTGGCCCAGCAAGAAGATCGTGAGGCGTTCTGGCACCTCCTCGCGTCGGCGGGGTCCACCAGCGCTCCCACCGCGGGCCCGTCCCCCCTCACCCAAATCAAGATGGGCCCGCAGGACGACCCCGAGGCATTTATTACACTCTTCGAGCAAGTTGTGGAGACCTCGGGGTGGCCGATGGAGCAGCGCGCGGCGTGCCTCCTCCCCCTGCTAACGGGAGAGGCGCAGCTGGCCGCACTACAGCTCCCCGCCGACCGCCGGCTGGCCTACGCGGACCTCCACCGGGCCGTCCTCCAGCGTGTGGGGTGCACCCCTGAGCAGCAGCGTCAGCGCTTCCGCGCTTGGAGGAAGTCGGCCAGCCGTTCGAGTTTGGCCAGCAACTCCGGGACGCCTGCTGGCAGTGGCTGAGGGCCGACAACCGCGACGCCGAGGAGATCGTCGACCAGGTGGTACTAAAACAGTTCATCGCATGCTTGCCAGCAGGAACCGTGGAGTGGGTCCAGTGCCACCGCCCGGCGTCGCTGGATCAGGCCATCGAGCTGGCGGAGGACCATTTGACGGCTGTCCCGGTGGCAGGACAGCAGACAGCCTCTTCTCTTCTCTCCTCTTCTCTCTCTCTCTCTCTCTCCTCCTGTGTCCCGTCCTCGCCCCATTCCCCCACCGCGGAGGTGGGGGCCGGCGCCACCCCAGCCGGCCCGCCGCGCCCTCCCGTTTCTCCCTTCTGTGTCTGTCTCTCCCCCCCCCCTCAGGTGAGTGAGCCCCAGAACACCGATGCGGAGAGGAAGCCTGGGCCGGTTTGCTGGCGCTGTGGGGAGCCGGGCCACCTCCAACAGCAGTGCACGGCAATGGAGGTGGGCGTGGTGGTTCGGATCCCCGACGCGCCAGGAGCCACCCTCGATCGGGCCGGGGCGTATCGCATACCGGTGAGTATTCAAGGGGATACATATCAGGCGTTGGTGGATTCCGGTTGTAATCAAACCTCAATTCACCAAAGCCTGGTGCAAAACGAGGCATTGGGGGGAGCACAGGGGGTGAAGGTGTTGTGTGTGCACGGGGATGTTCACAGCTACCCTTTGGTTTCGGTCCACATTTTTTTCCCGAGGGGAAAAATTTATATTAAAGGCGGCGGTTAATCCTCGCCTCACCCACTCGATAATTTTGGGGACTGATTGGCCGGGATTCGGGAAGTTGATGAGCCGTTTAGTGAAGAGTGGGTCCTGCCATACTTCAGCAGGGGGAGGTCCCGGTGTCGCCTTGGCGGGAGCAGCTGTCACAGAGCCGTCTATGTCATCTCCGCGTCAGAGTGAGGAGCCGCAGTTTCCTCCTCTCTCTCTCTCAGGGAATCCCTTGCGGATTTCCCATTAGAACAGTCGCGAGACGAGACTCTGCGGCATGCGTTTGACCAAGTGAGAGTAATCGATGGTCAAACGCTCTCGCCGAACGTCACCCCATCCTTCCCCTATTTTTCTATTATGAAGGATAGATTATACTGAGTGACGCAGGACACTCAGACGAAAGAGCAAATCACGCAGCTTTTAATTCCAAAGAGCCGCTGGGAATTGGTATTCCAGGCGGCTCACTTTAATCCCATGGCTGGACACTTGGGGCAGGATAAGACACTAGCCCGAATAATGGCCCGATTCTATTGGCCGGGGATTCACGGCGATGTTCGTAGGTGATGTACGCCGTGCCGCGAATGCCAGTTAGTAAATCCAGCGGCCATTCCAAAAGCGCCTTTGCGCCCTCTACCATTAATCGAGACCCCGTTCGAAAGAATTGGGATGGATCTCATCAGGCCATTAGATTGGTCAGCACAAGGGTACCGCTTTATATTAGTTCTGGTGGACTATGCAACGTGATACCCGGAAGCAGTGCCTCTGTGCAATATCTCAGTACGCAGTATTGAGGAGGCGCTCTTCCGCATTATCTCCCGAGTTGAAATCCCGAAAGAGATTCTGACTGATCAAGGCACCACGTTTATGTCATGGACACTGCATGAACTGTATGGGTTATTGGGGATTAAGCCAATCCGCACCAGCATGTATCACCCACAAACGGACGGTTTAGTTGAATGGTTCAATCACACCCTCAAGAATATAATTTAAAAAATTCATAAGTGAGGACGCACGTAATTGGGATAAGTGGCTCGAGCCCTTGTTGTTTTCAGTGTGAGAGGTCCCCCAAGCCTCCACGGGGTTCTCCCCGTTTGAATTATTATATGGGCGTAAGCCGGGCGGCATTCTAGATGTGCTGCGGGAAAATTGGGAGGAGGGACCTTCACAAAGTAAAAACGAAATTCAATATGTTATTGACCTGCGCGCAAAACTCCACACACTCACCCACCTAACCCAGGAGAATTTGCGGCAGGCCCAAGAACGGCAAGCCCGCCTGTACAACAAGGGTACGTGCCTTAGGGAGTTCGCACCGGGAGATAAAGTACTTGTACTGTTGCCCACATCGAGCTCCAAATTGATCGCCAAGTGGCAAGGACCCTTTGAGGTCACACGGCGAGTCGGGGACGTCGACTACGAGGTGAGGCAAATGGACAGGGGTGGGGCGCTACAGATTTACCACCTCAATCTGCTTAGACTCTGGAATGAGGAGGTCCCCGTGGTGTTGGTGTCGGTGGTTCCAAGAAGGTGGAGCTGGGGCCAGAGGTTCAAAAAGGGGCATTGGCGTCACGTACCTCTCCGGTCCCCTGTGGAGACCATCTCTCCCTGACCCAACTCACGGAGGTCGCCCAGTTGCAGACCAAGTTTTCGGACGTGTTCTCGCCCCTGCCCGGTCGCACCGACCTCATAGAGCACCACATTGAGACGCCCCCAGGGGTGGTAGTGCGTAGCCGCCCTTACAGGCTACCCGAACACAAAAAAAAGGTGGTTCGGGAAGAACTTGAGGCCATGCTCGAAATGGGCATCGTCGAGGAGTCCCACAGTGACTGGAGCAGCCCGGTGGTCTTGGTACCCAAGGCCAACGGGTTGGTCCGGTTCTGTGTGGACTATAGAAAAGTCAACGCGGTGTCTAAATTTGACGCGTACCCAATGCCTCGTATTGATGAGTTGCTCGATCGACTAGGCACGGCTCGCTTTTATTTGACACTGGATTTAACAAAGGGTTATTGGCAGATCCCCTTGACTCCACTATCCCAAGAAAAAAAAACGGCCTTTTCCACACCGTTCGGATTACACCAATTTGTCACACTTCCTTTTGGGCTGTTTGGGGCGCCCGCTACATTTCAGCGGCTGATGGACAGGGTCCTCCGCCCCCACGCCACTTATGCGGCCGCCTACCTCGATGACATTATCGTCTATAGTAATGACTGGCCAAGGCACCTCGAACATCTGAGGGCCATCCTTAGGTCGCTGAGGCAAGCGGGTCTCACAGCCAACCCAAAGAAGTGTGCGATTGGGCGGGTGGAAGTACGGTATCTGGGCTTCCACTTGGGCAACGGGCAGGTGCGTCCCCAAATTAACAAAACAGCAGCAATTGCGGCCTGCCCGAGGCCCAAGACCAAAAAGGGGGTGAGACAGTTCCTGGGGCTGGCTGGCTATTATCGTAGGTTTATACCTAATTATTCGGATGTCACCAGCCCGCTGACTGATCTCACTAAAAAGGGGGCACCAGATCCGGTCCAGTGGACGGAGCAATGCCAGCAGGCTTTCTCTGAGATAAAGGCTGCACTGTGTGGGGGGCCACTTTTACACTCCCCTGACTTCTCTCTCCCCTTTATGTTGCAGACGGATGCGTCGGACAGAGGGCTGGGGCTGTTTTGTCCCAGGAGGTCGAGGGGGAGGACCGCCCAGTCTTGTACATCAGCAGGAAGCTGTCGGTGCGTGAGGGGCGCTACAGCACCATCGAAAAAGAGTGCTTGGCGATCAAGTGGGCAGTCCTCGCCCTCTGTTACTACCTGCTGGGACGCCCTTTCACCCTCTGTTCGGACCACGCGCCCCTCCAGTGGCTTGAGTCGGGCGGTGGGGGTATGTGGCAGCGGGGGCGTGGTCAAGCACTGGTCTGTGACAGGAGGGCGGAGTCAGGGAAGGTAAGTGGCAGAATCACTACACCTGAGGGCAATTAACCTGTGTTTGTGTGTCTTCCCAGTGACCGCGCCCTACTTAAGGAGGGAGAGCGAGAGCAGAGGGAGCTCTTTCCCGAACCAGACGCTGGTCGTGTGTGTGTGTGTGTGTGTCTGTCTGTTTTGTTGAAAGTTGTTCACTGAAAAGTGTGGCAATAAAAGCCCTATTCCCGAATCTGATCTCTGTCCTGCCGTCATCTGTGCTCCACCCACCCATACAAACCGTTACAATATATCATCTCATCTCATTATCTCTAGCCACTTTATCCTGTTCTACAGGGTCGCAGGCAAGCTGGAGCTTATCCCAGCTGACTACGGGCGAAAGGTGGGGTACACCCTGGACAAGTCGCCAGGTCATCACAGGGCTGACACATAGACACAGACAGCCATTCACATCTACGGTCAATTTAGAGTCACCAGTTAACCTAACCTACATGTCTTTGGACTGTGGGGGAAACCGGAGCACCCGGAGGAAACCCATGCGGACACAGCACAGAAAGGCCCTCGTCGGCCACGGGGCTCGAACCTGGACCTTCTTGCTGTGAGGCAACAGCACTAACCACTACACCACCGTGCCGCCCCATCTATATACCCCCTCCCCCGAGTCTTGCCCCTTGTGTCACGTGCGGGTTGCGTGTGTTGCGTACACGCCACACATAGGGATAGAAAGTTAGATGTACTTCTGTCTTAGGTGCCACACAAGTAGCAAGTGTGGAGTACTTGTGTAGTACTTCTGAGGCACGTCACTCGTACAATGACCATGCATCACTTGTGCATCTTACTGTTATTGCAAAGCCCCTACTAGCCGTGCTGCTAATTTGGCTCAGGCGTACAAAAGGAGTACGGGTCCCATACGTAGTATATGTGTTCCTGATTTTTCGCAAGACCCGTAGAATTTGCATGTGCAGGACCAAAAGTCTCCACAGGCAGTCTGCGACCTTCTACGGCGCTGAACACATGTAAGTATCGCGCAAGTCTCAAGCATGGTTTTGCCAAATTTTTTTTTTTACCATAGACCACCCGTAGTAGCATGTACGGTGGGTTGTGAGTGACCCTTTACCTGAGGGATTTTGTTGTGATTTTGACTGAATACTTTCATCTAAGACTAGAGTAAACTATAACCCAGAATATGCTTCATTTTCCCCATGTCCTCTGTGCTCAGCGGGCGGCTTAGTGAGTTCAGCCCCACTGTCACACTAGCACACAGTGCAGTGGAAAGACTATGTCCGCTCACAACCACGTTTTGTCCCAAGCCTAAAACAAGCGCCACGTTATCACAAGTAATTATCAGCATAAAATCCATTCTCAAAATAACAAAGTTAACCCTCCAACTTACTATTCAGTATAACACGTGAAGAGTGAGCAAAGTAGCGATCAAGCTAACTTCCATGGGGGAGGGAGGCAAAATACTTTAATGGCGAATGAAATAAAAAAATATATATACATAGTATGGGAGTCACGTTGAAAACTTTAAAAAATGTTATCTGTTTATACAATTAAGCTTTTTATCAAAATCATGACTGGTGAAGTTTATCTGCCACAAGTCTTTGAACAAGGTGAAGGGCATAGTTTGTGGGCAAGTGTTGAGACCAAAAATGAAGCCTTTCCAAACAAAAACAAACGTGACCTACATAGTTAACATTATTACGGTAAAGGAAAAATGAAAATGAAATTTAAACTTACCAGATAGCACTATAGCTCCGAGGGAGAAAAGAAAATCCTTGTGGCAAACGTTTTCTTCCTCCGCCTCATCCACCCCCACCTTCATCAGCTGATGTGTGGTACATGGATTCCTTCTGTCTGGAGGAGTCATGCTTTCTTGTTTAGCACAAAATGTCAATATTTTAATTGGAATTCAAATCTATGATTTATAATTTGCCCATGGTTCAAAATAAATAAGATAGTTTTTCTCAAACCCAAAAGTCATGGCAACATTTTTTTTCTCTCTCTCTCCCATTCTTCCACCTGCCTTTTTTTTTTTTTTTCAACCAATAACTTAAAAACCCAAATTCAAAATCAGCACACAGAGATCTGGCAAAAGTCTCAAATAGTCAACACAACAAATTAGTCCAAGTTTAATTAATTTTCGAAAACTTACACAGATCAGTTCAAAATCAAAAACTTTTCAGAGCTCATTGAGTTAAGGAGAAGTAGTAAGTATACATAACGGGGATAAAATGTTTTACAGTGTATATATACACCCGTGGTCGATGACTTACTATCTGTTTTCATCTTGAAAAATCTAACAATAGTGGATTGTTTTTTTGAAGTTGTCTCCCAACCAGTTCTGAACATTCTTTTTCTGTTGGCAGTTACCAAAATTTTGAATGCGTACTGTGCACTGCTCACTTATGTTCCCCCTCTCCGTCTTTGGATGCTGCAAGTCAAGTTCCAATCTGTTTCAGTCAGTTGTTTTCTCATTAATCTTTTTTTTTTTTGGGTGAAAATACCAGGGGCCCTGAGTGATAGGACTTAACGACGCCACTGGTATGAACCCAAGATATTTCATGTTTTGTCTGGTCAACTTAATTTTATTTGTTAATATACAATTAAAACAAAAACCTGCATTTCAGGCCTGCAACACATTCCAAAAAAGTGTGAGACTAGGGCAATTTAGGGCTAGTAATGAGGTAAAACAATTAAATAATGTCATTTTAAACAGGTGATGTCAAGAGGTGATTGTAATCATTTGGTACACAATCATTATCAAGGAAAGGCCTAGTCTTTGAGGAGTAAAGATGGGTCGAGGATCACCAGTTTGTTAACAAATGTATGAGAAAATTATTTAACTTTTTAAAAACAAAAAAGAAAGATAGGAAGGGATTTAGATATTTCACCCTCTACAGTGCATAACATCATAAAATGATTCCAGGAATCTGGAGGCATTTCAGCGTGTAAAGGGCAAGGGAGCAAGCCTAAACTGGACACCCATGATCTCCGATCCATCACATGCATCAAGAACCTTCATTCATCTATAGCTGATATAACCACATGGGCTCAGAATTACTTTGGAAAACTTTTGTCAAGCACTACAGCATGAAGTTATGTCCACAAATACCAGTTAAAACTTTACTGTGCAAGAAGGAAGCTTTATGGTAACTGTGTCCAGAAGCACCGTTGACTTCTCTGGGCTCGGAAGGCAACTGGAATGGACCATCACAAAGTGGAAACATGTATTGTGGTCAGATAAATCAGTATTCCGTGTCTTTTTTTTTTTTTGGTAAGAAATAGATGCTGTGTGCTCCAGACCAAAGATGAAAAGGACCATCCACACTGTTACCAGCAATAAATCTAAAAGCCAGGGTCTGTCATGGTATGGGGTTGTGTCAGTGCCCGTGGCAAAGGTAAATTACACTTCTGTAATGGCAGCATTAATGCAGAAAGGAACATTGAAATTTTGGAGTAACATATGCTGCCTTCAAGGCGACATCTTTTCCAAGGATATTTCAACAAGACAACGCAAAACCACATTCTGCACACATTACAAAGGCATGGCTGCAGAAGAAGAGGGAGCCTTTCCTCTCTCTCCACAATAGAGGATGTGTGGTGAATTCTGAAAAAGAAAAATATGATAATGACCCTGTACTATTGCACACTTTAAGACCTGTTTGCAGGAAGAATGGGACAAAATGACACCTGTAATGCTTCATCACTTGGTGTCTTTAGTCCCTAAACGTCTTTTAAGCATTGTGAAAAGGAATGGCAACATTGTAAAGTGGTAAATGCTTTACCATACCAACTTTTTTAAATGTGTTGCAAGAATAAAAATTGAAATGCATTTATTTTGGAAAAAAAAAACAAAATTCACGAGGTAAACCATCAAATAATGTGCCGTTATACTGTTTTCACTGCAATACAGGTTAAAGATTATTCATAAACCATTGTTTTCAGTTTTAATTTCAATTTCAACATACCACCCTAACTTGATACATCACAAATAATCCTCTTTAGAATGTTTGTTAACTGCAGATAAGATGATATGGATGCCCCAAATATGAAACCTTGCATTGATTTTTCTTTTATCTTTGAAAGACAGGGGGCTTAGCCCTGCTAGCCCATTGACATGAGCTGTCCCAAGTTACCTGTCTATTACACATAAATATACTGTACACTTAGGAGGGTGGAATACTGGTGTGGCAACTTCACAGATCAAGGGTACCCAGTTTGATCCTGAGCTGGGTTACTGTTTGTGTGGAGTATCTGTGTGGTTTCTTCCCACCCCAAAATGTGCAGGTACGTGAACAGGCTATGCTAAATGGCCCCTCGATGTGAATGTGCCTGGTGCTGCATTAAGTCTCTATCATAATTACACCCATCTCTCATCTCATTATCTCTAGCCGCTTTATCCTGTTCTACAGGGTCGCAGGCAAGCTGGAGCCTATCCCAGCTAACTACGGGCAAAAGGCGGGGTACACCCTGGACAAGTCACCAGGTCATCACAGGGCTGACACAAAGACACAGACAACCATTCACACTCACATTCACACCTACGGTCAATTTAGAGTCACCAGTTAACCTAACCTGCATGTCTTTGGACTGTGGGGGAAACCAGAGCACCCGGAGGAAACCCACGCGGACACGGGGAGAACATGCAAACTCCGCACAGAAGGGCCCTCGCCGGCCACGGGGCTCGAACCCAGACCTTCTTGCTGTGAGGCGACAGCGCTAACCACTACACCAACATGCCACCCATAATTACACCCATTTTTGAAAATTAAATTTTCTCCTCTTAAAAAGATTCTTTGAGAATACAGTCTCAGATCCTAATTGTGACCTCACACCAGGAAAAGCCAAGCATGGGGACTTTCGGACATTTTATTCATCCAACAGGGAGTGTGCAAAAAAAGATTAAAGCCACAGCCTTTCAGTTGGCCAGATAGTCATTAATCCATGTTCCCATAGGGAAGGTTGCATTTTGTGTCAAATGATGAAAAGATAAAGCTGCCTAGACAGGTAGTGCAGTATGAGTCCAGCTATCTAATGTAGTTATTTGTTTAAACACAAACATGCTGACAATCCTCCCCAAAATGTCTATCTAAAGACTGATATTGAAATTATTCCAACCCACTAACATTTTACCACATTATGGAATACACATTATACAGTACCAACTTTTATTCTTGTCAACAAATCTTCACATTATACAAATGCCTTGCTAGGTTCAGATATACAGTGGGGTCTAAACTTCTGAGACCACTAGTGAAAATCTGCTTTAATCTCAACAGGATCTGCTTTAATATGGTTTAATTTTAATGGTGGTCACACCCTTGATCTAATACTAACATTCAGATTAAACATAGATAATATAGTCATACTTCCACAGTCTGAAGTTATCTCAGATCATTGTCTCATCTCATTCAAGATATGTCTGAGTAATAATATATGCACCTCACCATGCTACTGTATTAAACGTACTTTCACGTCAACTACTGCACAGAGCTTTATAAATGATCTCCCAGAGCTGTCAACTTTGATTGGGTCACTGTCAGCCCCTGCAGAACTTGATCAGGCAACTGAATGTTTAGAGTCAACATTCCGCCATACTTTAGATAATGTAGCTCCTCTAAAAAGGAAAATGGTCAGAGACAAAAAATTAGCACCCTGGTATAATGATGACACTCGCACATTAAAACAGACCACTCGAAAATTGGAACGTAAATGGCGTCAAACAAAATTGGTAGTGTTCAAATTAGCTTGGAAGGAGAGCTTCCTGAAGTATAGAAAAGCTCTTAGTGCTGCGAGATCAACATATTTCTCCTCCCTAATAGAAGATAACAAAAATAATCATAGATTCCTATTTAATACTGTAGCAAAATTAACCAGGAATAAGTCCACTATCAACACATGCGCACCTGCAGTATGTAGTAGCAACGACTTCATGAATTTTTTTAATGACAAAATTGAGAATATCCGACAAAAAATTCAAGCTACTGATTTGGGGTTAGACAATGAGGGTGACCTTGTGGTTGACAGTGTAGATGTGTCGGATCATCGGTTGGAGTGTTTTGCTCCCCTAGAGGAAACTGAATTGCTTTCATTAATCTCTACATCAAAAGCCTCAACTTGCGTACTAGATCCCTTACCGACACATCTATTCAAACAGATAATGCCTGGAGTAATTGAACCGCTTCTAAAAATAATAAATTCTTCTCTTATGATTGGCTATGTACCCAAATCCTTTAAACTAGCAGTTATCAAACCCCTGATTAAAAAACCTGACCTTGATCCCTGTCAGCTGTCCAATTATCGGCCAATATCAAACCTCCCCTTTATCTCCAAGATCCTTGAAAAAACTGTGGCACAGCAGTTATGCTCATATTTACATAGGAATAACATCCATGACATGTATCAGTCAGGATTTAGACCTCATCATAGCACAGAGACAGCACTGGTTAAAGTAGTAAACGACCTACTGTTGGCGTCTGATCAGGGCTGTCTCGCTACTTGTGTTGCTTGACCTTAGTGCAGCATTTGATACCATTGATCATTCCATTCTTCTGCATAGACTAGAAAATGTTGTGGGAGTTAAGGGAATGGCCCTCTCCTGGCTCAGGTCTTATCTAACTGATCGTTATCAGTATGTTGATATAAATGGTGATATTTCTAGACGTACCGAGGTAAAGTTTGGTGTTCCACAAGGTTCTGTCTTGGGTCCACTGCTTTTTTCTCTATATATGTTACCTCTGGGCGATATTATTCGTAAACATTGTATTAGTTTCCACTGTTATGCTGATGACACACAGTTGTATGTCTCTGCAAAACCTGATGAGAGACACCAGCTTAATAGAATTGAGGAATGTGTTAAGGACATTAGACACTGGATGCTTATTAATTTCCTTCTGCTTAACTCTGACAAGACTGAAGTACTTGTGCTAGGACCACATACAGCTAGAAGTAAGTTTTCTGATTACACAGTGACTCTGGATGGCCTTTCTGTTTCTTCACGTGCAGCAGTAAAAGACCTCAGAGTGATTATTGACCCCAGTCTTTCATTCGAAACTCATATTGATAACATCACCCGGATAGCTTTCTTTCATCTCAGAAATATTGCAAAGATAAGAAATTTAATGTCATTGCATGATGCAGAAAAACTAGTCCATGCTTTCGTTACCTCCAGGTTGGATTATTGTAATGCCTTACTGTCTGGATGTTCCAATAAGTGCATAAACAAGCTCCAGTTAGTTCAAAATGCAGCAGCAAGAGTCCTTACTAGAACTAGAAAATATGACCACATCACGCCTGTCTTATCCACACTGCATTGGCTCCCAATCAAATTTTGTATTGATTATAAAATACTACTATTGACCTTTAAAGCACTAAATGGTCTCGCACCACACTACCTGAGTGAACTTCTGCTCCTCCATGACCCGCCACGCCTACTTAGATCAAAAGCTGCAGGCTATCTGCTGGTACCCCGTATAGTGAAGGCTACATCAGGGGGCAGAGCCTTTTCTTACAAAGCCCCACAGTTATGGAACAGCCTTCCAAGTAGTGTTCGGGAATCAGACACAGTCTCAGCATTTAAGTCTAGGCTGAAAACATATCTGTTTAGTCAAGCCTTTTGTTAATGGTGTTTATGAGGTAAAGGAGTAGATCTGGAGGGTCCTCAGACATAGAGTGTTTTGGTAAACTGGGATGTATGGATGCTGTCAGTCCCCACTCGCTTGCTCACTCGAGTTTGTTGACGGTGTAGTGGCTGGCTGCTTTATGTCCCGGGGCTCCCTCATGCCTGTGTTACCTTCTGGCTCTCTCCTTTTAGTTATGCCGTCATAGTTAGTTGCCGGAGTCCCTGCTTGTACTCAGTGTAATATGTATACTGCTCCTACTTATTCAGGTGACATTGGGCATACCTAACAACCTGTGTTTTCTTTCCCTCCCCCCCACCCCAAATCTGTCCCTCTGAGTTACATGGAGTCAACAGGAAATCTTTTGGTGGAGAGGGTGGAGACCTCGACTGGCTATCGTAGCCTGCAGGGAATCGGACGTCAGACATTCTGTCGCATGTCCCAGACCCGGTGAAATGTAACTGAATTGTCTTGGCCAGCCCTAAGGGTCCCATCTGCATCTCATCATTGCTGAGGAGTGTGCTCCCATCACCCAATCAAGCATCCAGCCAGAGCAGGTCATGATATTTTTTACCATATTAACATGCCATTGTTGTGTGTTATGCCTGATGTAAAGACTCTCGTCTCTGCGAGCCTACCACACAGATTTAATACTTGTCATTTTTAGGGCATACCTAACAACCTGTGTTTTCTTTCTCTCTCTCCCCCCCCCAATCTGTCCCTCTGAGTTACATGTTGATCCTGGGATTGAGATGCTGGCCTCTTCTGCCCCTCGGACCTGCTTGATCCATCCTGGTGCCCTGTGTCTGGTCAGAGTTTTATCGCACCGCTCCTGTGAAGGACGGCCCCATGAGGACAGTTGAGGCTTATACCTGTTAAAACTGTTAATATTATAGTCAGGCTGTCTGTTGTTGCCCAAATGAGGATGGGTTCCCTTTTGAGTCTGGTTCCTCTCGAGGTTTCTTCATGTCGTCTGAGGGAGTTTTTCCTTGCCACCGTCGCCACAGGCTTGCTCATTGGGGATAGATTAGGGATAAAATTAGCTCATGTTTTAAGTCGTTCAAATTCTGTAAACCTGCTTTGCGACAATGTTTATTGTTAAAAGCGCTATACAAATAAACTTGATTTGATTTTGAAAATGCTTCTATTTTGCATTCTTTTCTAATTTAATAAAACTGACAAAAACTTGACTGAAAAGTAGAATCTTTAGAATATTTCCATGAATTTCAGAACTTCATAATATTTTGTATGTCCATTTTTTGCTTTAATGACAGTGTGCACTTGCATGGATTCCACAATTTTATGTAAAAACTTATCCATTTGAGATCAAATCCACTGGAGTGTCATCTGAATACATGTTTCAACAGAAGATATTAGGCAAGAGGAAAATCTAAGGTTTTGTAAAATTCAGTTAACAAGATCAATATCATAAATGTACTTGCATTTAAACAGGGACCTAGAAATAATGCAAAATCTTGAATTATAATTATTCAAGATATTAAACATTTACTTTCTTTGTTTCGAATATTTCAAAATTCTAAAACCTTTTTATTTCCAATTTTTAAAAAAATCCCAGCTTTTCAGTGTGGTCTCAGACTTTTGGACCCCGCTGTATCTGAAGGAGGTTAGGTGTTGAATACTAGTGGATTTGTGGATACATGCATTTTGTCTGTTGGAATGCTATTTAAGTTTGTAGCATCTACAGAGACCCTTGTTCTTATACCTAGTCTTGTCCGAGCCCTCCTCTTTTGGGGTCTGAGCGATAGCAGTCATGTCACAATGTCTGAAAAGGGGCTGTCCATGCATATCAGTACTGCACTCAGCACAAAGTACATAACGTCAGAACCAGCCCACAAACGCATAGCATTACAGGCATCGGTGGGTGGGCTATGGACCGTTAGGAGTCGTCCTGACTCTTCCGTGGCCTCTTCACAGCCTTGCAGTTTTGATCTGCCATTCCACAACCTTCTTTACTCCTTTTTAATTGGCTCACCTGTGACAGCATAAACATATTACCTCATGAATATTCGGAAAATAGCAAAATAATTTTTTTAATCTAGTCCCATAAAGCATAATGTCAAATCAAGTACTTTTAATGTTATTTTAAATTTTGTACTTTTCAGAAACATAATATAGAAGAGTTTAACTGTGGTAATTTAGTGGAAATTATTTGTTTACTATTTAATTTCAACAGAAGTGAACAGCAAAATAGCCAAACTTAACTGCCCAGTTTAACAGCTCTGTGACAATTATTTAATAATTATTCGCTGAAGGTGAAGTGATGTATCACTGAGCCTGAGGCAGATAATCGTTTTAGTATAAATACACAGGTGGTTATTTTTTTAATGGTTTTTTAAAATTGTATTTAAAAAAAAATCATTTATTTCAAACTTCAAAAGTTGCATGCAAATGTAATAACGGTGCCGTGCAGGCTTGTGTCACTTATCTATGCCAACTCGCATAAAATACTTTGTTTTGATTTTGAAACAGATAAATCACAATTCCACCTTACCTTTGAATAGTTGTAGACCAAATTCGTAGCATCTTTAGTGCTTTTAGAAACAGCATTTTCTGTCATAATTTCTAATTCTTCCTCACTTACAGTGACAAAGCGGCTGGCCGCCATTTTGCCGAGTCGCTCGAGGTGATTATCGAGAAATAATACAAATTTCTCGACCAATCAGCATGCGTGATTTTCAATAATCACCTTTGTATTAATACTAAAAAGAATTTATCCATCCATCCATTATCCCTAGCCACATATCCTGCGCAGGGTTGCGAGCAAGCTGGAGCCTATCCCAGCTGATTATGGGTGCGAGGCAAAATACACCCTGGACAAGTCGCCAGATCATTGCAGGGCTGACTAATACCCCTTTTCCACCAAATCAGTTCCAGGGCTGGTTCACAACTCGTTCAACTTGCGAGCCAGCTGAGAACCAGTTTGCTTTTCCATAGCTCGGGGTGCTAAGCGGAGCCACGTCATTACGTCACTGTATACGTCAGTTACGTCACTGTGTTTGTATAAACCTTGGCGCGAACATTGTAGCAACGACAACATGGAGAAGAAGCAGCAGCAGCAACAACAATAATAATAATAATAATGGATGACTTCGCGTTTGTACAGCTGCTGCTTCTCGCCGCTTAAAAATGGCGACCTTTCACGATCTTGCTATTGTTGTTGGTCTTAACAACTCCGCCCCCCCCCGCTGATGTAAGCAGTTCTTCTCTCTGGCCCAGCAAAGAGTTGGTGCTAGCCTGGAACCGTTTTTTCTGGCCCCAGAGCCAGTTCTTTGTCAGTGGAAACAGAAAACCCAGTTCCAAACTAAGCACTGGCCCCGAACCAGCCCTGGAACTGCTTTGGTGGAAAAGGGGCAACATAGAGACTGTACTGGTCTTAATGACCACATATATCCGTTTTGTGTTCCTGAATAAGGTTTTTCCTGTGATTTGCACTGCACAGGCACCATCTACTGACCACTAGTGGTAACGCAGTGCAAAGGTATACAGTTAAGTTTCGATTTCCTGTTCTTTGAAAGACAGACACATTTGCCAGAGCAAGCCGCTCTACATGTGCATCCTGTTTACAAGTTTATAAAGTTTCTTTATACCCCACGGGGGCAATGCCCATAAGTAACACAGTGTTCAAATTGTATTAAATGCTTTATGTTTCTTAGGTGAAATAAGAGAATGTTTAAGATGTAAATGGATGTATTTCTACAACGAGTAGATTCTTTGTGTTCCGAGTAATGGCGGCTAGCATGCTCAATGTAAAACAATGCATACAGTAAGTTACATGTGGAGTCTGAAACAACTTAGACAGCGAATATGTGCTAAAAAGATGTCTTTGTGTTTGCTTTCAGTTTTACACATATGCTCATATGTGATTTTGCACATATGCTCAATTCGTGTGTAAAATAAATGAGGGGAGAAAAGGAATTGGATACCCTCGGCATCTTTTCTTTGTTCACCTCACCTAGCCATTTATACATGCTGGATAGCTGAGTACGCATACGCTTAGTGAGGCCAGTACAGTAAAACGGCAGACCCTTGCCTGTCAAGAATTAGACAGAACTTCGCCTGCTACTAAGAACTTTTGCCTGTCAAGACGACGCCATTAATCTGCGCTCACCACGCGAGTTGTCCAGACTTGCCTGCTCCATAAGACATGGATTACCCGACCGAAATGCCACTTCCTCCTGGTGTGACTGAAGCAGAAGTCAGAGACTGGGAGGTGAGATCAGAGCTATCTGCATCAGGCTCTGTTTGTGCTCCGTCCCAACAGGGATCAACCAGCAGCTCTCGAAAGAGCACAATGTTAGCAGCTGCTAAGGCAAAAGCCCAAGCAGCAAGAACCAAAGCTGCCTATTCTGAAAGAGAAATGGCACTAAAACTTCAGAAAGCCAAAGCAGAAGCTGAATTAGAAGCATTGCAGTGTAAGAAAGAAATGGAGGCTGCAATAGCCGAAGCAGCAGTTCTTCAGGCCGAATTAGACGACGACAGCAGTCTCGGGCAACCTGGGTCAGAGCTGGACCAAAGGTACTTCACCAGCACGGACCCAGAGACCAACACCAGCTCCAAGGCAGCTGCCATCACTGCCACAGTTACCACTACAGCTACAACAACCACCCATGCCATCTGCAAGTGCGAACTACACGCCACCCCAAGCCAGCAACAAAGCATGGCAGGGAGGAAAAGACTATGGGCTTCCCGCTCCTGCTCCGCGCCCTGCCTCGCCTTGTCTCATACCTGCCCAAGATGGCCACAGCTCCCCGACGGCTGACCTGGCAAAGTTCATCGCTAGAAATCAAATCGTCTCCACAGGACTGATCAAGTTTGATGATAAGGCAGAGAATTACTGGGCGTGGAAAGCTTCATTCTACAATGCCATAGACAATATAGGCCTGACAGTAGCAGAAGAGACTGACCTCCTCATCAAATGGCTCGGCAAAGAGTCGTCTGAGCAAGCACGTAGGCTCAAAGCAGCATACATCAGAAATCCCCAGGGTGGCCTTGATGACATCTGGAGGCGCATGGAAGAGTGCTACGGCACCCCTGAAGCCATCGAAGGGGCGCTGTTCGCCAGACTAGAAAGCTTCCCAAAAATATCAAGCAAAGAGCCAGCCAAGCTACGTGACTTAGCCGACTTATTACAAGAACTGTATGCCGCAAAGCAGGATGTATTTCTTCCAGGACTAGCTTACTTAGACACTGCTAGGGGAGTAGCCCCAATCGTATAAAAGCTCCTGTACAGCCTACAGGAGAAGTGGATGTTCTACGGTTCTCAGATAAAGCGTGAGCACCAGATCTCCTTCCCTCCATTCAGTGTGTTTGTCAATTTCATTCAGAGCCAAGCCAAGGCAAGAAATGATCCCAGTTTCAGAGTCACAATGCCTCCTCAACCTGCCACAAACAGAGACAAGCCCAAAAGCTTCCAGAGCAAAGTGAATCAGCCCACTGCAGTCCACAGGACTCAAGTTGCCGAGTCCAGCCAGAAAGGTGAGCCTGTAACTGACACTTCAGATCTCACCAAGCATTGCCCAATCCACAAAAAGCCCCATTTATTAGGATCATGTAGGAGCTTTAGAGACAAACTGCTAGCTGACCGTAAACAATATCTCAAAGACAATTCCATCTGCTATTGCTGTTGTGCTTCAACCACACACATTGCAAAGAACTGTGACAAAACCATAACGTGCTGAATGTCAGAGCAACAAGCATGTCGAAGCCCTCCACCCAGGTCCTTCACCATGGAAAGCAAAGCCACCCCCACCTGCGTCAGAGGACGGCAGGGAGGGCCGTGAGAACCAGCAGCCTCCAGAGATTGTCTCCTCTAAGTGCACTGAAGTATGCGGTGAGGGGATGAGCGCTAGAGGTTGCTCCAAAATATGTTTAGTTACTGTCTACCCACAAAGCCAGAGAGAAGCAGCAACTAGAGTATATGCAATCATCGATGAGCAAAGTAACAAGTCCCTTGCACGATCAGAATTCTTTGAGATATTCGGCGACAAAAGCACCCCATCTTCGTACACTCTCAAGACATGTGCGGGCAGCATGGAGATGTTCGGTAGGAGAGTGTGTGGCTACATGCTGGAGTCACTGGACGAGAAGACCTGCATCCCTCTACCAGTCCTCATTGAATGCGATGAACTCCCAGACAATAGGTCTGAAATCCCAACACCCAGTGCAGCTTTGCATCACCCTCACCTGAGATGCATAGCCAGTGAGATTCCCCCCATAGACTCTAATGCTCAAATACTGTTGTTGCTAGGAAGAGACATTTTGAAAATACACAAGGTCAGGAAACAAATCAACGGCCCAGACAATGCCCCATTCGCTCAAAAGTTAGACCTCGGCTGGGTGGTGGTCGGTGATGTGTGCCTCGGCACAGCGCACCGCCCCTCCTCAGTCACTTTCCTCAAGACATGCGTCCTAGGAAATGGCCACCCCAGCTACCTCGCACCCTGCCACAGCCAGCTATGCGTGAAAGACTCTCCACACAGCCACTCAGTCCTTCAAGTTCCTCCACCTCAGCAAGCCGCTGCCCACACTGCTTCTCTGCTCCATGGGGATGACCTGGAGTCCTCCATTTTCCACTGTACCGACAAAGACCACCAACCTGCTCCATCTATCAATGACCTCAACTTCCTGAAGATCATGGATAGTGAGGTATGTCAAGATAGCACCCAAAGCTGGGTCGCACCCTTACCTTTCCAGGCTCCGAGAAAACATCTGCCCAACAACAGAGACTATGCTATAAAAAGACTTAAGTCAGTTTGCCACACACTAGAGAAAAATCCTGTCATGAGGGAACATTACATGCAGTTCATGCAAAAAATGATTGACAGTCACCATGCAGAGATTGCCCCAGTCCTCCAAGAAGGACAAGAAAGCTGGTATTTGCCATCTTTTGGCATCTACCATCCCAAGAAACCCAGACAGATTTGAATAGTGTTTGATTCAAATGCCCAGTATGAAGGGATCTCGCTTAACAATGTCCTGCTCAAAGGCCCAGATCTGAACAATGACCTGTTAGGTGTCCTCATCAGGTTCAGAAGAGAGAAAATTGCTGTGACTGCAGATATTCAACACATGTTTTACTGCTTTGTAGTCAAGGAGGACCACAGAGACTACCTGAGGTTTCTGTGGTTCCATGACAACAACTGGGACAATGACATCGCGGACTACAGAATGCGTGTCCATGTGTTTGGCAACACACCATCTCCTGCTGTAGCAATATACTGCCTCAGAAGGGCAGCGAGAGAAGCAGAATCTGAGTTCAGCTCAGATGTCAGAGCATTCATCGAGAGAGACTTTTATACTCTGAAGTCGTTTGCAACAGAGTCCGAGGCCATCAGTGTGGTGAAGCGAGCGCAAGAGATGCTCTCCCACAACCGCATTCAGTTGCACAAGATTACATCAAACAGCACAGCGGTAATGGCTGAATTTCCCCCGAGGACCGTGTAAGCAGCATCAAAGACCTGGACTTTGCCACTGATGACGTCCCCATGCAGCGTAGCCTGGGTATCAGCTGGAACATTGTCACAGACGCATTCACCTTTCAAGTGCAGGTAGACGACAAGCCCTTCACACGCAGAGGCGTGCTCTCAACCATAAACAGCATCTTCAACCCGCTTGGCTTTCTCTCACCTGTCACCATACAAGGAAGATTGCTGCTGAGAGAGCTGACCATGGGAAATGGTGAGTGGGACTCTCCGTTACCTGAACACCTCAAAGCAGAGTGGGTGAAATGGAAGTCCTCCCTACAATGCCTTCAAGACATAGACATCCCCCGCTGCTACACATCTCTCTCCACCTCTGCAGCAAGCTCGAGAGAGTTGTGTGTTTGCGGATGCTTCAACCAAAGCAATTGCAGCAGTCGCCTACCTGAAGGTGACCGATGAAGATGGACACTCCAAAGTCGGATTTGTGCTTGGCAAAGCAAAGCTGGCACCAGTGAAAGAGACCACAATCCCCAGACTCGAACTCTGCGTGGCAGTCCTTGCTGTCGAGATAGCGGAGACTGTTGTGAGTAGCATAGACCTGCACATGAACTTTGTGACCTTTTATTCTGACAGCAAAGTTGTGTTAGGGTATATTAACAATGAACAGAGACGATTTTATGTTTACATAAATAGGGTGCAACGCATCCGACAAGCAACTTCACCCCAACAGTGGAAGTATGTCCCCTCAGAGCTCAACCCGGCCGACCATGGCTCCAGATCTGTTCCTGCTGCATCGCTGAGAGATACCAACTGGCTGACTGGACCTGACTTCCTGTCTGGTAAGCCTCCAGAACATCACCAGCCTCTGTTCCATCTTGTTGACCCAGAGTCAGACTCTGAAATCAGACCTCAGACCACAGTATTAAATCACTGAAACCACACAATGCAGCTTAGGAACTGAGCGCTTCAAGCGTTTCTCAAAGTGGACTTCTGTACTGAGAGCACTTGCGCTCTTGATTCACATTGCTCAGTGTTTCAGGCAAACGAACAAAGACAACACATGCAGAGGGTGGCATACCTGTAAGAAAGCAATCACACCAGAGAACCTGGAAAAGGCAAAAAACATACTGATCAAGAACATGCAACAGGAAAGATATCCTACTGAATTCAGCAACATACAGAGTAAGACAGACATTCCAAAACACAGCCACATTGTAAAGCTGCGCCCACTGATTGACAGCTGTGGACTTCTCAGAGTTGGCGGATGCATTACACAGTCCGGCCTTGAGGTGAACCGTACCAATCCCCTCATCATCCCAGCTCAGCACCACCTTACGACTCTCCTTGTGCGCCACTACCATGAGCAGGTAAAACACCAGGGCAGACACTTCACAGAGGGAGCCATCAGGGACGCTGGGCTGTGGCTGGTGGGTGCGAAGAAATGCATCAGAGGCACACTATTCCGGTGTGTCACCTGCAGGAGATTGCGTGGCAAGATAGAACATCAGCTGATGGCAGATCTGCCCGCAGACAGGCTTCAAGCCGCCCCACCTTTCACGTACGTCGGCCTGGACGTGTTTGGGCCATGGGAGGTCGTCTGCCATCGGACGAGAGGTGGACAAGCTAACGACAAAAGGTGGGCTGTACTGTTCACATGTCTGCATGTGCATGCTGTACACATTGAAGTGATAGAGACACTGAGTGCATCTAGTTTCATTAATGCTCTGCAGAGATTTTTCTCCATCAGAGGCCCTGCAACACAGATTATGTCAGACAGAGGGACAAATTTTACTGGTGCATCAAAATAACTGAATCTGGAAGACGACGCAGACATGCAACGTTACCTGCAAAATCAGCAACGCACATGGATATTCAACCCCCCGCATGCCTCCCATATGGGAGGGGCCTGGGAGCGACTCATCGGCGTGGCTCGTCGCATCCTGGACTCCACGTTCCTGCAGCAACGCTTCTCTTCTTTGACACATGAAGTCCTCGTCACACTCATGGCAGAGGTTTGTGTGATCATGAATGCGAGACCTCTGCTGCCTGTTTCAACTGACCCCGAGAACCCACTTATACTCACCCCATCCATGCTCCTAACACAAAAGACAGGAGCCCCGTCATCACCTCCACCTGATTTTGGCAAGGCCGAGATCATCCGTCACCAGTGGAAGCTGGTACAGCATCTTGCAGAGACATTCTGGCACAAATGGCAACGTGAGTACTTGAGCACCCTGCAAAGTCATGCCAAATGGCAGGACAAAAGACCTAACTTGCAAGAAGGAGACATCGTCCTGATGAAAGACAATGCAGTTCCAAGAAATCACTGGCCGATGGCAATGGTCATCAAAACCTTTCCCAGCAAAGACAATGTTGTAAGGACTGTAGATGTCAGAGCTATTCGCCAAGCCACTCCTAAAGTGTACAAAAGACCAGTTACTGAACTTGTGTTACTTTTCTCTCCTAAACAGGATGTTGATTGTGTTTAAGTGTCTTAAGAGGTAATAGATGTGTGGTATCCTTAAGATACCAGGCAGGGAGTGTGCTGGTCTTAATGACCACATATATCCGTTTTGTGTTCCTGGAATAAGGTTTTTCCTGTGATTTGCACTGCACAGGCGCCATCTACTGACCACTAGTGGTAACGCAGTGCAAAGGTATACAGTTAAGTTTCGATTTCCTGTTCTCTGAAAGACAGAGACATTTGCCAGAGCAAGCCGCTCTACATGTGCATCCTGTTTACAAGTTTATAAAGTTTCTTTATACCCCATGGGGGCAATGCCCGTAAGTAACGCAGTGTTCAAATTGTATTGTGTTAAATGCTTTACGTTTCTTAGGTGAAATAAGAGAATGTTTAAGATGTAAATGGATGTATTTCTACAACGAGTAGATTCTTTGTGTTCCAAGTAATGGCGGCTAGCATGCTCAATGTAAAACAATGCATACAGTAAGTTACATGTGGAGTCTGAAACAACTTAGACAGCGAATATGTGCTAAAAAGATGTCTTTATTTGTGTTTGCTTTCAGTTTTACAGTGTGATTTTGCACATATGCTTAATTCGTGTGTAAAATAAAGGAGAGGAGAAAAGGAATTGGATACCCTCGGCATCTTTTCTTTGTTCACCTCACCTAGCCGTTTATACGCGCTGGATAGCTGAGTACGCATACGCTTAGTGAGGCCAGTACAGAGACAAACAACCATTTACGCTCACATTCACAGTCAATTTAGAGCCACCAATTAACCTAAACTCCCTGTCTTTGGACTGTGGGGGGAAACTGGAGCCCCCGGAGGAAACCCATGCAGACATGGGGAGAACATGTAAACTCCACACAGAAAGGCCTCTGTCAAGCACTGGGCTTGAACCCAGAACCTTCTTGCTGTGAGGCGACAGCGCTAACCACTACACCACCGTGCCGCCTAAAAATAAATTTATTTATACTAAAAAGAATTATTCCATGAATATAGGTGAATAATAACTTTGACTTCATCTTGGTTATTATTCACCAATATTCACATCACTTTTGGTGAATAATTGTTAAATATAGTTTGACAAGTTTATGTACCTTGGCATCATGTTCAGCAAATCTCTGGAACATGTTGGCATAGATCTTTTTATCATGCTCATGGTGTTCACGTATCTTGCTTTGGCAGACAGCAATCTGGCAATGGGCTGCGCGGTTGGTGGGATTGACCTGCAGAACTTGCCGGAAATCCACTAGGGCTAGACTGAATTCATTCATCAACAGACGAGCCTCTCCACGCCGATACAGTGCCTTCTCATTTGCAGAGTCCAGCTCAACCACCTAGCAAAAGCAATTCAAACAGTACACATTCACAAACTACTATGGTTAAGTCTTTGTTGTGTGTGCAGCTACTCTATCGCTGAGGTATGTATAGAGGGTTATCGAATGCTATACCTTATTGCAGTTTTCCACAGATTGAGAGTATTCCTGCAGGCGTAGGTAACACAGAGCCATGTTTAAATGGGCCATAATCAGGAGGGCTTTGATAGCCTGCTGTTGCTCCTTTCTAGTTCTGTACTCCATTTCAAGCCATGTTACAATACGCTGATAGTGAATGACAGCTGGGTAGTATTGTCCAGCCTGAAACAACAATGCAGGCATCACCACAAGTATCAAAATTTGTGTAAATGCCACAATGGCATGCATGTAGAGCGATATTACTACAAATAAAAAAAATCATATTCAAACCTAATTTATATAGTAAATCAATGATCATCTATTTATGTGTATTAAGTTAATATTGCGGCACATTTTTAAGTAGAGTCGTGAAAGAACAGAACAACCCATCCCATGTAGATTACTTAAGGAATAAAACAAAACATTATGTTTTGTAAAACAGTTATTGATGATCATTTATTTTGTTGTGTCCTTGTGCAAAGCTTCTTACAGGAGACTCCTTCCATAAATGCTAAATAAGCATCTCTTTACAGAACACTTCACCATATCCAAAAATATACATTTTCTATTGGTCTTGGAGTATGTGGAGTGTCTGTACAACTGTACAAGTTCCTGTGAATGAGTGGCTACTTAGAAAAAAAAAAAGAACTACAATATAAGAACAAGCACTATATATAAGCAAAAATATACAATGATTATCCACTTCAGGCTCAGTGAATATTGGTGAATAACAAAGTCGAGGTTATTATTCACCGATATTCACTGAGCCTGAGGTGGATAATTGTTTTAGTATAAATACACTGATGATTTTTTAAAAAATGTTTTAAATAATCATCTGTGTATTTATACTAAAACAATTATCCACCTCAGGCTCAGTGAAAAACAGTCTTTAAACTATAACAGACTTTTAGTTTATATACTTACCTACATAAACTAAAAGTCTGTTATAGTTTAAAGACTGTTTTTAGTTACCTTCAGCAAAAACAATGACTATGGCTCACAAAAACCAAGTAGCTCACAATCAAAGGTTGAAACTGAAACTAAACAATCTGAAATTGAGTCAGTGGATATGTGTGGGGGTTGTGGGTTTTTTTTTTTTCCCCTCTAATGGTGTCATCAATCAGAATCCTTGAAATTCCACAAAATAAGCCAGTAGTTTTGACTTTTCTGGGAACATACCCCACCCAACTGCAAGAGGAAATCTTCATCATGGCTAGAGGAATCAAGATGGAAGCTGCAAATCACAGAGATAGTCATGTATCTAGTAAATGCTGTTTTATTTATAAAGATGAAAGAGGTTGTATTAGACAGGCCATTTGTATTTATAGAACAAATTTTGTAAACATTACTTTCATATATTTACGAAGAAATCCCAGTTAACAAGCTAGCTGGCAACCTATGATGTCAGATATATGTCATGAGCACAATAAAACATGCTCACAGGCAAATGATATTATGTCACACATGCAGATATTAGCTGGAACTCACACAATAAATCCTCATGCACAATTCAACAACTGAGTGCAATGAGTGCAAACTAAGCATCATTTAAAGTAGCATGCCAAGCCAGCTGCAATCAAACAAAAATGCAAGCTAATCTTAGACAGCAAAATTTCAACAATGACATTTATTAGCTAGCCTATGGAAGCACCATAGGGTGGTGCAGTGTAGTCCTGTTGCCTCACAGCAAGAATGTTCTGGGTTCGAGCCCAGCAGCTGACGGGGGCCTTTCTGTATGGAGTTTACATGCTCGCCCCGTGTCTGTGTGGGTTTCCTCCGGGTCAGTGGTTACTCTGGCTTCCCCCACAGTGGAATGCGGTTAGGTTAACATGGGGCAACCATGGCTGAAGTGGGCTGAAGTTGGGCTGAAGTGCCCTTGAACAAGGCACCTAACCCCCAGCTGCTCCCCAGGCACTGTAGTGTGGCTGCCCACTGCTCTGGGTGTGTGTGCTCATTGTTCACTGCTTCAGATGGGTTAAATGGAGAAGAGGAATAATGTGCTCAAGTCTGTGCTTGAGTGTACGTGTGATAAATAAAGGCTTCTTGCTTCTTCTTGCTTCTAGCAATGTGTTTACACATGTAGAAACTAAATAATAAAATATAGTAAATACAGTACATAAAAATATAGTGAATAGCCCTAATCCCTATTATGTCAAGAACTGCTCAACTAAGTAAAGACAAATGTCAGTCCATCATTATTTTAAGACATGAAGTGTCTTTTAATTAATAAAGAAAAACCACTGAATTCAAAGATGTGGCCAAGCTTTGGACTGGTACTGTAGTATTTCGCATGTATGAAATATAAGCTACATGGAATGTACTGATCAGTGCACATAAAAAATGTAAATATATATTATTAGAATTCTGATTCCATTCATGAGGACTTGAGGTGAATCACCATTTTTGGACCCTACTTGGGTTTTAAATATAATAGACAACATTACCCTTTCTGCATTTTCTCCATGGCCCGATCCAGAAGATGCCATCCTCTACCTTTTCCACCAGGCATACTCTCACCTGGACAATGGAAGTGGTGCTATGAGAATCATGTTTTTTGAATTCTCCAGTGCCTTCAACACCATACAGCTCCTCTTACTGAATGAAAAGCTGACCAGGCTGCAAGTGGACCAACATGTTGTGACCTGGATCACAGATTACCTCACTGGCAGACCACAGCATTTCAGGTCAGGGGACTGCACTTAGCAGCACAGGAGGACCACAGGGGACTATACCTTCCCCTTTCCTCTTCACTCTATACACATCAGAATTTAAGTACAACTTGGAGACATGAAACATGCAGAAGTTCTCAGATATGAGGGGATGTGCCAGGGATGGACAGGAGGGGTAGCACAAGGGCTTGATGGAAGACTTCATTGCATGGTGCTAGTCCAACCAACTACAGTTAAATACATCAAAGACCAAAGAGATGGTGGTGGTGGACTTTCATAGGTCTGGGCCACTCCCACTAATAGTCTCCATTGAGGGGGTTAATGTGGAGGTGGTCAGAGCCTATAAATAACTTGGGCTTCAGATGAATGAATGACAGACAGACAGACAGACAGACAGACAGACAGACAGACAGACAGACATTCTCGATTGGTAAGAGAACACGGACATGCTATAGTAAGGGGCAAGCCAAAGCCAAGTCCTTCCCACGCTGTAACAGGATGGATGTGTGGGTGCCACTAGGGGCGAATGGATCAGACCAAAAACAGAGGGAGAGGACAAAAAAAATCCAAGCAAGAGTTTTTATTTTTAAAACTTAGTGGCAATTTTTAGCCAAACAATGTTCAAAACATACTGTTCCCTTTTTTTTGGTATTTTTGATATTGAAAAAAAAAATAGATTTGTACAAAAATAGATTTTCAAAAAGAAAATACAAAAAGTTGTCAACTAGAATGTCCCAGAAAATATTTGCTATGTCTCTTTAAGAGCAGAGAACCACCAGCAGCAAAGTCAATGTCAAAACAAACTCACCACATGAAATCAAACGCTAGACTAAAGACACAGGACTAGACTAACATACATAAAGAAGGTGACTAGCACCATTCTGACATAAAAGGGAAACACACAACAAATCACCAAACAGAAACAATAACATTACAGACTCTGATGCATCATAAGGACATTCTACAATATTTAAACAACAAGTTGACAACATAAACATTAAGACTAAACATTGCAAAACATCACCGAAATACAGAGATATAGAAGCAGCTTGATCAGGGCCATCTCCGTCTTCCCTATGACGTTCTGACAAGATGGACCGGACCAATTGCGGCTGGAACGAAATAAATAAGTCTCTGTTTCATGTCGGCACTCTTTTGCCACCCGCAGGACGCGACAAGACAGTTCATCACCATGACAAAAAACGGTATACTACTTTTTTTCTTTTCAGCACCTAAGTCTCTGCAGCAACTTGGTACATTAAAAAGAAACATTAAAAATAGTCTGTGTTGCGTTTTTCTTTCCATAAATGTCTTTGGTGAAACAGTGTTCATGGGCAAAAGAGTACCAGCAAAGTTTAACGTCTCAGCGTTTAACTCAATGTTCCTGGAGTTGCCAGTCGGTGTGTATGTGTGTGTGTTTAGGCACAGGTAGGCAGTGAAACAAGGGCTGCCTCGCAGCCGCGAGGCAAGGGAAATGTGCGGTCCGTCCCCCCACCTCTGGTCTCACACCAGAAGGCGGGAGAGGAAATCTGCAGTGGCATTATCCCTCCCTGGGATATGGCAGATGGTAAATCAGAAGGGCTGCATGGAGAGGTACCACCTGGTGATGCACGCGTTGGAATCACGCATGCGGTCCATCCACTGCAAAGGACGATGGTCTGTCTCCAGCAGGAACTCACGGCCAAGGAGGTAATACCTGAAGGCATCAAGGGCCCGTTTCACCGCCAGGCATTCCTTCTCAACGGTTGCGTAACGCACCTCCCTAGGATACAGCTTCCAGCTGATGTACGCCACTGGATGTCTTTCGCCTGGTTCACCCTGCAAGAGCACCGCCCCCAAACCTGTATCAGAGGCGTCTGTCTGCAAAACAAATTGCTTTTCAAAATTAGGACAGTACAACACAGATTTATGGCAAAGGGCATTCTTAATGTCCTCGAATGCCTTCCTGGCGTCCTCTGTCCACCGGACCTGGACTGGGGAGTTCTTTCGGGTCAAGTCTGTGAGGGCGACTGCCCTGACCTAGAAGTTTGGCACGAATCTCCTTTACCACCCGGCCATGCCTAAGAATGACCGCACCTGGATCTTGGTCTGGGGCAAAGGGCGCTGCTGGATAGCCTCCAGCTTCTGCACCTGCGGTTTGATGACACCCCCGCCAATTACATACCCCAGGTACTCTGCTTCCTTCCGAGCGATGGCACACTTAACTGGATTGATGGTCAGGCCTGCCTCCTCGATCCTCCTCAGGACTTCACGCAGGTGACGTAGATGCTCCGCCCATGACGCACTGTAAATAATTACATCAAGGTAAGCAGCCGCGTACCCTTGTGTTCCCTCCAGCACACGATCCATCAATCTCTGGAAGGTGGCAGCAGCACCATGGAGCCCAAATGGCATGACTGAGAACTGAAAAAGCCCCCAAGGGGTACGAAATGCAGTCAGTTCTTTAGTTGAAGCACTCAGGGGGACTTGCCAATATTCCTTGGCCAAGTCTAAGGTAGTTACCCAATTAGCTGAGCCAAGAGAGTCAATAAGGTCATCAATTCTCGGGGTAGGGTATGAATCAAACTTAGAAACAGAGTTCAAATACCTGAAATCAATGCAGAACCGAAGACTGCCATCCTTCTTTGGGACAAGGACTATTGGGGAGCACCACTCGCTGCTGGATGGTTCGATAATCCCCATGGCGAGCATCTGGTCAGTCTCCTTCCTCGGTCCATCAAGGAGTTGCTCTAGAATCCTGTAACTCATGCAATGAGGAGCTGCCCCCTCACTCAGGGAAACGTGATGACTCACCGAGTGTGGCCTGGTTGCTCTTTGAACAGGTGGGGACCAAAGAGCTGCTTGATGGCCGCCTGTTGGTCAGGGGAGAGATGGTCAAGGTTAAGGGCACCCTCTGTTGGTGAAGGTAGGTACTGCTCCTCGACCTCATCCTCTTCTTGCACCTGATGGATCATCAGGGACTCTGCACTCACACCTGGACGTTCCCTCCACTCCTTCAGAAGGTTGACGTGCAGCACTCGTCTGGAGCGCCTCTTTCCTGGCTTGACAACTTCATAGGTGGTTGAGCCGAGCCTCCGCACCACCTCAAAGGGACCTTGCCATTTGGCGAGCAACTTACTGGAGTCACTCGGCAGCATCACCAACACCTTGTCTCCCTCATTGAAACTCTGAGCATGAGCCCTGCGGTCGTAGTAGGATTTCTGGCGCTGCTGGGCTTGCTCAAGGTTCTGCTGTGCCAGTTCTGCCATGCTCTTCAGCCTCTCACGCATCTGCAACACATAAAGAGTGTCCTGAGATGGTGGGGTCTCCTCCTTCATCCAGGTCTCTTTCAGGAGTGCCAGGGGGCTTCGAACGTCACGTCCGTAAAGCAATGCGAAAGGTGCAAATCCAGTTGAGGCCTGCGGCACCTCGCAATAAGCAAATGGAAGGTAGGGGAGCCAGTTGACCCAGTCAGAGCCTGATTCATCCACAAACTTACGTAGCATCTGCTTAAGGGTCTGGTTGAACCGTTCAGTCAGGCCATCCGTTTGTGGGTGATAAGGGGTGGTCCGTATACCTTTTATGCCTAACAACCCATACACCTGCTTGAGAAAAGTTTAGACATAAAGTTGAACCCCTGGTCAGTTATTATGGCTCTAGGAAACCCCACCCTTGAAAACAACTGGATTAGACACATGGCAACAGTCCTAGCCTTAACAGCTTTAAGAGCAAAAACCTCTGGATATCTCGTAGCGTAATCAGTAATCACAAGCATGAACCTATTCCCAGCTTTGCTGCGCTCAAGGGGACCTACTACGTCCATACCCAACTGCTCAAAAGGGATGCCCACTATAGGAAGAGGTTCTAAGGGGACCTTAGGGGGAGCTCTGCTTGCAGTTTTCTGACACTCAGGACATGTCTTACAAAAATCTGCAATGTCTTTTGCCATACTTGGCCAATAAAAATAATGGCTGATTCTGGCAACAGTTTTATGTTTGCCCAAATAGCCTGCCCATGGTATGGAATGGCCCAAGTCAAGGACTACCCCCCTAGCCTTCAATGGAACCACCATCCTGGCCTCAACCCCTCCCACTTTATGCAAAACTCCATCTTTGATAGCAAAACCTTGCCCTGGCATCTCCTCCCCAACACTGAGCTGAGCCTGCCGAAACAAAGGGCCAATATCTGGGTCTTGCTGCTGCATTAAAGCCATATCTTGGGGAATTTTTACAGAGACATCTGCCAGCTCTGGACAAGGATCCTCCTGACTACCAGAAACTCCAAACTGGAACTTCTCCTGTATCCTCTGTCTTTTTGACTTACGGCTCTTACCAGGCAGAGCCTCAACATCTGCATTGAAAAAGGGCAAAGCAGAAAGTGGAGTTTCCTCCTCGCTACTCTTAGCCATTGCCCTCGTCACAGCCACATTACACTCATTATTACCAGCTACGAGCTCACACAAAGGAAAATCCTGACCCAAAATCATGGGATAAGTTATCCACTACCCCGACATCCAAGAAATAAGGCTGTCCCAAAACCTTCACATACACACTTGCAGTAGGGTATGACCCTTCATCTCCGTGCACACACTTTAACTGGGTCATCACAGCATAATTATGAAGTTGAGCTGAAACATAATTAGCATTGACTAGAGACTGCATGCTGCCAGTGTCAACCAGTGCCTTAACCTCCCGCCCATTTAACACTACAGTATGAAAGCTAAGAGCTACCGACTTTCTGGGGGTGCTAGCTCTAGGTACTGTACAAATGTTGGACTGGGTGGCATTGTTTGGGCATTTGGGCTTAATATGACCTTCCTCACCACACTGAAAACACACAGGTACTTTGGAGCTACTGGGGTTAAAAGTAGGGTTGGACCTAACAGCAGAGTTATAATTCTGGGGACCACTCTTACCACCCACAGACGTCTGGCTGCTGTTGAACTTCTTTGGCGGTCCACTGCTGCTCTTTGTGGGTGGAGGATGACGTTGGGGCCTGCTGGAGTCTTTGCCTGCCCTCCATTGGGCATAGGTCCATGGCTGCATCTTCCGCCGGGCTGCCACAAAGACATTTGCCAGGGAGGCAGCTTTGGCTGCTGAGACCAGGTCATGTTCTCTGATCCACACCTGGAGGTCTGGGGATGTCAAATGAAGGAACTGTTCCAGGATTATCATTTCTCCAATCTGCTCCTTGGTGTGCTTCTTGGGCTGGACCCATCGTTGATACAGGTCTCGCAGGCGGGTGTACAACTCCTTCGGTGACTCCTCCTCCTTCACCTCAACACCTCTGAAGTTCAGCCGGTAGGTCTCCTTATTGATGTTGTACTTGGCCACCAATACGGCCTCCTTCAGCTTGTCATAGTTCAGGGCGTCGTGCTGGTCCATAGCAACATAAGCGGCCCTAGCCTTGCCCGTCAGGAGGGGCGCCAACCTTACTGCCCACTCAGTTGTTGGCCACTGACACGCCACGGCCACTCTTTCAAATGTGACCAAGTAATGCTCAACGTCATCTTGCTCACCTAGACACTGCAATCTGGGCTTCCTCTAAACCATGGTCCTTACTTGGCTGTTGGAGCGAGGTGGCTCTGCTGACGATGGAGATGATGGTGGTGGGTGCTGTGGCGTCACATCAGCACCGCTGTCTGGCACACCAACTGCTGCATCTGGGACCGGTGTGGTTCTGGTGTGTACTTCCTGTTGCAGGAGGCTAAACTGGTGTTGAAGGGTTTGCCAATGGCTTTCCTGTCGCGCAGCTTCCTGCTCCAGCTTGACGTCGCATGCTTGTTGCTGTGCCATCATGGACCAGAACATGTCTCGCAGCTCCTGCACCGACATGTCTTCAGCCACCTTGGCCAGTTCAGAGTCATTGCTGTCGTCTCTGCCACTGGCCCCGCTTTCTTGCTGAACAGGTTTCCGCTCACCAGTTTTCTTCGGCCCCATCACATCAGCCGGTATTGCCACCCCAAGGACACGAAGATCGTGGAGGGAAAATGAAAAAATAATCTGCCACAAAAAAATTGAAAAACTCTCTGCTGCCCTCTAGGCCTTGATCCCACTTCTGACACCAGTTGTAACAGGATGGATGTGCGGGCACCACTAGGGGCGAATGGATCAGACCAAAAACAGAGGGAGAGGACAAAAAAAATCCATGCAAGAGTTTTTATTTTTAAAACTTAGTGGCAATTTTTAGCCAAACAATGTTCAAAACATACTGTTCCCTTTTTTTGGTATTTTTGATATTTTAAAAAAATAGATTTGTACAAAAATAGATTTTCAAAAAGAAAATACAAAAAGTTGTCAACTAGAATGTCCCAGAAAATATTTGCTATGTCTCTTTAAGAGCAGAGAACCACCGGCAGCAAAGTCAATGTCAAAACAAACTCACCACATGAAATCAAACGCTAGACTAAAGACACAGGACTAGACTAAAATACATAAAGAAGGTGACCAGCACCATTCTGACATAAAAGGGAAACACATAATCACCAAACACAAACAATAACATTACAGACTCTGATGCATCATAAGGACATTCTACAATATTTAAACAAGTTGACAACATAAAAACATTAAGACTAAACATTGCAAAACATCACCAAAATACAGAGATATAGAAGCAGCTTGATCAGGGCCATCTCCGTCTTCTCTATGACGTTCTGACAAGATGGACCGGACCAATTGCGGCCGGAACGAAATAAATAAGTCTCTGTTTCATGTCGGCACTCTTTTGCCACCCGCAGGACGCGACAAGACAGTTCATCACCATGACAAAAAACGGTATGCTACTTTTTTTTCTTTTCAGCACCTAAGTCTCTGCAGCAACTTGGTACATTAAAAAGAAACATTAAAAATAGTCTGTGTTGCATTTTTCTTTCCATAAATATCTTTGGTGAAACAGTGTTCATGGGCAAAAGAGTACCAGCAAAGTTTAACGTCTTAGCGTTTAACTCAAAGTTCCTGGAGTTGCCAGTCAGCATGTATGTGTGTGTATTTAGGCACAGGGAGGCAGTGAAACAAGGGCTGCCTCGCAGCCGCGAGGCAAGGGAAATGTGCGGTCCGTCCATGACCGTCACACACGCCTGCAGCGCATAGGGCGGCGCCGATCTCCATAGCCCTCGGTCTCTCGCCTATTACATAGCTAGGGTTACCTCTGGTAACCGCAATAGTTTGACTCCCCACTTGCATCTGTATTGCAGCATGCCTTGCCAGATGGCAGTAGGTACCATTTTTATGATGGTCTTTGGTATGACCCGACTGTGAGTCAAACTCACGATCTCCCGATTGAGAGGCAGACACGCTAACCACTAGGCCACTCACCGGTACAGTAAGGGGCAAACCCGGCTGTATTTCCTGAGGAAGCTGAGGTCCTTTAGAGATTGCCAGCATTCACAGTGGTGTTAAAGGCTGTGTTCTTGCCCCTACACTCTTTGGGATCTTCTTTGCTGTGCTCCTGAAGCATGCCTTTGGTACCATGACAGAGGGGCTCTACCTGCATACCAGATCAGATGGTAGGCTAGTCAACCTTGCCTGGCTTAGAGCCAAGACAAGGGTTTGTGAAGTCCTTATCAGAGATGTACTGTTTGCTGATGATGCAGTAGTTGTGACACACACTCAGCAAGAACTCAAGTCACTGATGAGCTGCTTCTCCAAGGCCTGCAAAGACTTAGGGCTGACCATCAGCCTAAAGAAGACAAACGTCTTGGACAGAATACAGAGGCATCATCTGTCATCACCACTGATGATTACAAACTAGATGCCATCTACCAGTTCACCTACCTCAGATCCACCATCACCAACAACCTTTCTCTGGATACAGAAATGGACAAAAGGATTGGGAAGGCAGCTACAACGCTTGCTCGTCTCACCATTCGAATGTGAAACAACCCCAAGCTGACAGTGAAGCCTTAGATGGTTGTGTACAATACCTGTATCATTAGCACATTTGCTATATAGAAGCAAGTCATGGACTACATATACCAAACAGGAGAGAAGACTGAACACCTTCCTGGGAGGACCTTGCAGCCAATCGCACGAGGTGGAGAAAAACCCTGACCCAACATCTCAAGACGGGAAGAGAAACTAAGGAACGCAGCAGCAGAAAAGCAGGCACGCAGAAAGGAACACAGCAATTCCATTAGACCAGAGACTACACACAAATGTAACCTTTGCAGTAGAGACTGTCATTCTCGTATTGGTTTCTTCAGTCACAAACGACGCTGCTCCAGCCAAGAAAACAACTAAGATGCACTACCCATGGTCATCACTGATTGACATAGGTTGCCAGCATTATTTTCTATGCTGTAGTATACTGTGGGGCAGTATTAAAAAAAAAAAAAAAAAGATGCTATGCGGCTAGACAAGCAGGTCAGGTGAGCTGGCTCTGTACTCGCCATGGAGATGGACTCTCTGGTGACGGTGACAGAGAGATTGACCCTGTGCAAATTGCTGCCTATCATGGACAATAACAGCCACCCACTGCACACCACTATAATGAAGCAAAGGAATATGTTCAGTGGCAGAATGTTGTCACAGAGCTGCTCAACGGACATACTTACAGGATCTTTTGTCCTTAGAGCTATTAGTCTCTTTAACTCTTCCCAGCTAAGGTGGGGGTAAAATGAGTACACCGCCTGATGCTCTGTTCTCTGCTTTTGCTTGATTTCACTGGCTTATATTAGCCCTGCTTACTCTGCAACAAAGTCACTTACTTTATTTGTTTGTTTGCTTGCTTGTTTGTTTCTATTATCTCCATATGCACTGGACAATGTAGTTTATGTCCTTCATATGATATGCTTACATATAGTACATTTACTCCATACAGGTTATTTCTAACTGAGCGTATGGTCATTTACTGTCATTGTGCAATCTTTTGCACTGTTGAATTATTTATCTACTGCACCAACAATCTTCGTATGTACCAGACTTTGTAATTCAATTCCTTGTGCACCTTATAGTGTTCTATCTATCTATCTATCTATCTATCTATCTATCTATCTATCTATCTATCTATCGAGAGAGAGAGAGAGAGAGAGAGAGAGAGAGAGAGAGAGAGAGAGAGAAAAAATACGCTGAGCATTTTGTAGGGTTTTTATTTGATTTGTTGATTTGCTTTTACTTCATGTTAAAGCCTGATTATGTGAGAATTGGTATTTTTTGCTCCTGGCCCCCCTCCCCAACAGTTGTGGAGTGTAATTCACTTCTGCATCATTGTCTTAAAGGAGATACACAGAACTATGGCCTCACTTTTTGTTTATAAATGCCTCGAGACCTCAAGAATGGCATAGGAATAGTTTTAAGCGTTAACAATAAATCTAATATGGTAATTTTTACAATTAAAATGATTAATATAGGTAGCGTTCTGAGTGAATGACCTTGACATCCGTAATGTCACAGCAGGAAGTCTATCAGTCTCATCGCCATTTTCGCTATACTAAAACACAGAGCTGACTGCAACTTCAAGCTTCCATTTTGAGCTAATTTATTGCCATTCCACGTAGATGTATTGCTGGCGGGTGCAGCAACATGACAGAAGGTGGATTTACATTGCATTCATGGCCTAAGAATGTTCAAACTGCAAAGATTTGGACGCGTTTTGCGAGAAGTTTATGGTCACATTGGGCGCCTATGAAGTGGTCTCTCCTCTGCTCTGCACATTTTACTGAAGACTCATACGAGACCTCTGATCTGTTGAGGAGCATTGGCTATAAGCCCATATTGAAAGAGGGTGCAATACCAACAATTAAAGGAAAAGAAAACTACAAGAAAAGGAAAGTAAGTTCAGTTGCACCATTTCTCCCAGAGCATGAGCCGAGGGTTGTTGCTAAAACCCAGGACGGAACATATCACTTGGGCAGTGACCCCATAGTTGTTGATAAAACCGGTGACGTCCCGTCCCGGGTTTTAGTAATTGCCTGAGCCGAGCAGTAATGGCGGAGTACTCAGTATGGAGAAAATGGAGAATGAGTGGAATCTTGCTTGTGAGTTTTGGGGATTAACTTCTTTTAATAGTATCTCTGAGCCCTCCAAATTTCATTAAAATCTGAGATGGTCGAGCATAACCTATTGTTGATTTGGCATGGAATGACCCATATCTGTTTTATATGATCTACTATAATAAATAACTGAAAAGACAACTGCTAAGCATTCTGAAGTGTTTATTAGAAGTTTCCATTACAATTTGGCGTCCCTGGGTGGGCCCTATGCATCTGATCCTCGGACGACGGGACACTCCCAAGGCTACGTTGCGGAGCTAACTCGGACGAGAGACCAGACCGTCAGGGCTCACCGAACCAGTAAGTGATAACTTTGCATTCTTATGTAAAGAAATTAGTGGAAACAGTATTTAAAGACTGATATAAGAGATGGACAGAAGTTTGTCCAAGCCAGGAGGACTGCTAAGCTGTGGTATCATCAATATGTTTGCAGAAACGGATAAAACACAATTTTGAGACAATAAACCGCGAGTAGTTTATTGGGTTGTGTAAGAGAATTATCCGCCTAAGTGACAACTGGGTAACGGCTCACCTACTTGAGAGAGGGAAGTACGGGTGCGTGTCTCGACGGACTCACGTTCAGCGATTTGTAACTGGGAAAGAATTGAATCTTGCTCTCTTTGTTCTGTGTGAACAACTGGCCCATCGTAGGAACGGGATAGAGAGGTTCAATCACGAAGTCGCCAAAACACACCGGTGTGCACGCAAAATATTGATGAATTAACACTGTCCTCCTCCAAATTCTGAAGCAGAGAAATAGATCTTGTACACATGCATGAGCTGTCTTTGAGGTTGTTGTGCTAAACGATACCTACTTTTAGCTTAAGGTAAATGTCAGATAAATTGTTTACTAATAAGAACATACCTAAAGAATTATTGTGTCGCATTTTTGGACATAGTCCAACTTGTTCTTCTAGTGATCCTAATAAAAACTCAGCCATTGTTGTCATAACCTATTAATATAACAGTGTACAATGAGGAACAGAAACAGTAAATTAGGGAAAGAAAAGAAAAAGCAAGTAAGCCTGAGGCTACATGTGCTATAATAAGAATTGGATGTTCCTATGACAGCCCAAACATCCAGTTTATGAAAACCTCGTATGGCGAGGATTGTTTCGCACAGTTTGACATATGGGTAAAGGACTTAGGATTCCCTGAGAAGGGCAGTTTTAGTCCCAGGCAGATAGAACAGTTAGAAGAAAAGTTGAAACGGAAGGAAAAAGAAGGGTCTGCAGATAATGTTAAGTTCTTAGGGAACTGGAGGGCGTTTTCTGCATGGAAAGAAGAAACACTTATAGTGGGGCAAAAAAGTATTTAGTCACCAATTGTGCAAGTTATCCCACTTAAAAAGATGAGAGAGGCCTGTAATTTTCACCATAGGTATACCTCAACTATGAGAGACAAAATGAGAAAAAAAAAATCCAGAAAATCACATTGTCTGATTTTTAAAGAATTTATTTGCAAATTATGGTGGAAAATAAGTATTTGGTCAATAACAAAAGTTCATCTCAATACTTTGTTATATACCCTTTATTGGCAATGACAGAGGTCAAACATTTTCTGTAAGTCTTCACAAGGTTTTCACACACTGTTGCTGGTATTTTGGCCCATTCCTCCATGCAGATCTCCTCTAGAGCAGTGATGTTTTGGGGCTGTCGCTGGGCAACACGGACTTTCAACTCCCTCCAAAGATTTTCTATGGGTTTGAGATCTGGAGACTGGCTAGGCCACTCCAGGACCTTGAAATGCTTCTTACGAAGCCACTCCTTCCTTGCCCGGGCGGTGTGTTTGGGATCACTGTCATGCTGAAAGACCCAGCCACGTTTCATCTTCAATGGCCTTGCTGATGGAAGGAGGTTTTCACTCAAAATCTCACGATACATGGCCCCATTCATTCTTTCCTTTACACGGATCAGTCATCCTGGTCCCTTTGCAGAAAAACGGCCCCAAAGCATGATGTTTCCACCCCCATGCTTCACAGTAGGTATGGTGTTCTTTGGATGCAACTCCACATTCTTTCTCCTCCAAACACAACAAGTTGAGTTTTTACCAAAATGTTCTATTTTGGTTTCATCTGACCATAGGACATTCTCCCAATCCTCTTCTGGATCATCCAAATGCTCTCTAGCAAACTTTAGATGGGCCTGGACATGTACTGGCTTAAGCAGGACATGATGTCTGGCACTGCAGGATTTGAGTCCCTGGTGGCGTAGTGTGTTACTGATGGTAGCCTTTGTTACTTTGGTCCCAGCTCTCTGCAGGTCATTCACTAGGTCCCCCCGTGTGGTTCTGGGATTTTTGCTCACCGTTCTTGTGATCATTTTGACCCCACGGGGTGAGATCCTGCATGGAGCCCCAGATCGAGGGAGATTATCAGTGGTTTTGTATGTCTTCCATTTTCTAATAATTGCTCCCACAGTTGATTTCTTCACACTAAGCTGCTTACCTATTGTAGATTCAGTCTTCCCAGCCTGGTGCAGGTCTACAATTTTGTTTCTGGTGTCCTTTGACAGCTCTTTGGTCTTGGCCATAGTGGAGTTTGGAGTGTGACTGTTTGAGGTTGTGGACAGGTGTCTTTTATACTGATAATGAGTTCAAACAGGTGCCATTAATACAGGTAATGAGTGGAGGACAGAGGAGCCTCTTAAAGAAGTTGTTACAGGTCTGTGAGAGCCAGAAATCTTGCTTGTTTGTAGGTGAACAAATACTTATTTTACCGAGGAATTTACCAATTAATTCATTAAAAATCCTACAATGTGATTTCCTGGATTCTTTCCCCCCCATTCTGTCTCTCATAGTTGAAGTGTACCTATGATGAAAATTACAGGCCTCTCTCATCTTTTTAAGTGGGAGAACTTGCACAATTGGTGGCTGACTAAATACTTTTTTGCCCCACTGTAAGAGAGAGTACAAAAGAGAGAAATAACAAGCAGGGCTCTCACCCTCTTCTCAGTGTTTGAAATTTTAGATGGACCCTGACCTGGAGTCTGCCCCACCACCCCGACACACACTGCCTCCTCAGCAAGGCGGAGCATCACTCCTACAAGCGCCTCACCCACAGAAAGGGGGAGAAGTCGAGACAAAGCAAAAAAAAAAAAAACTGAGCCTCTGGAATCTCTCCCAGCTTACCAGCCGCCTCCAGCGTCAGCGCTTCTCCTCACTTCTCCATCATACACGAGATCCGGTCTTGCATATGGCGACGGAAGAGACACCCTCCTGGACCTGACCACATGCTCACCAGTGGGTCCACAAGGCCATAACCTAAAGTCTGAAGTCCTTCATCTTCCAATGGTGGAAGTGGCTGGAGCTGATGGCGTGCTTCTAATCCACAGACCCTGGACGACAGCTGACATGAAGGAAAGCATGGTTTCTCTTCCCAATGTGAGAGAGGTAGGAGGAAAGAGATTTGGTAATGAGCTGTTGATATTTTGCAGAGAATTCCGACCGACCACCCATGAACTTAGCCGCCTAATCATGACCAAGATGGGTATAGATTGGAACAAGGTTTCCAGAGAGTGGCCAGAAGCTGACCAGCGGATGGCAATAGTGAGTACAGAAATACCCTCACTGCTCTCTGCTCGTCTGATCGAAGCTTTTCCCTTGAACATAGACATGACTAAGATCAGTATGTGTAAGCAAGAAGATGGTGGTGTCAGCGTTTCTCGCTCGTCTCACCGCCACGCACGAGAAACACAGTGGCCTGACCAGACCCGTGACCCTGGCTGGAGTGGAAGGCACTCCTGAGGTCTGGGAAGTGTACCTGCGGAACAGTTTCATGAACGACATGAATCCAGCAGTGGCCAGGTCATCTGTCTCCTGTGGGAAACTGCCAGCCTCACCAAGATTGAGCCATACGCTGTGCATGCAGAAAGGCTGCTGAAAGAGAAGAAGAAGACAAAGTCAGCACAAAGAGACCAAGACCTACACGCCACCACTCTCACACTTCTCCAGACTGTTCAGCCTAGACAAAGATGAAGAGGTTGAGGTAGGGGCCGAGGCAGGATGACCTGGGGTGACTCATCCTGGATAAAAGGCGCAACCTGCTACAACAGCAATCAGAAGGGACACATTGCTCGAGATTGTCTCCACAGTAGCAGGCAGAAGCCCCATGAGGAGTACAGCAAAGCAGACTGACGGGCGGACTCCGGGAACGGGCCCCGCACAGAGAACAGGGGAGGTAACGCACGCACACACACACACACACACGATGATACACATAGACAGGAGCATTCACATAACGTTAAACACATTAGTAGCAACACCTGCATGCAACAGCAAGACTACACAGAAACGCCCGATACACCAGTCCAGATAGATACACCTGAAGTTGCATTAAGTTTGTTAAAATACACAACTACTCCCTTCTCCAAATTCCCTTGTATGCCCCTCACTGTATGTGGGCATGTGTTAACCTTTTTTGTAGATTTTGGAGCAGGACACTCAGTCATACAACATGGGGTACTTCCAGCAGACCCACTGCTCAGCTCAAATTAAATTCAGACGATGGGCATCTCAGGACGACCTGTAGCCGAAACTTTCTCAGTCAACCTCCCATGTAAAAGCCAGGGAGGAATAGTTACGTCCCACTCATTCCTCATCTCACATACATGTCCAGTAAATTTGTTAGCACGCGATTTAATGTGCAAATTAGGAGTAAATCTCACGTCCACTCCAGATGGACTAACTATTGAAGTAACTGAAATGTGTGGTGTGCAGTATGGGTTTGGAAGCCCCCTGTATGTGTATGTCTGGCGGCTCTGCTCAGATCAAATCACACAAACTCCAAAACACCTTGTACAGCTCGCATACTTGAACACCTCATCAGTTGACACAGATTATATGAAAGAGGAAGATTTGCATTGCACAGCACATGTTCACCAAGGGCAAGATGTAGAGTTTGAAAAGACTTGGTTTGCAGACCCCCATGTACGTGAAAGATTGACCCTCAAAACTATGTATTGGTCTAAACATTATTGCGCTGTGCAGGTCCATTTTACTCGTTGTCCAAACAGCTGCATCAATGTTCATCGCAGTGTTCTCAAACATGTTATACACGGCCTCATGTCAGAGGACTCTGAGATCGACTGCTGCCAACATGATGTCTTTGACATCGTTAATTCTATATCCCATGTCTCATTAGCAAAGCCACGACCCGGCCATTGGAAAGACGTGGGGAAGTGGGTCAAGAAGTGCGCAGTCAATGGCAATGAATGGTCCCAAACAGAGGACCCTAGTGTGTTGTTTTGCCAAAGGCTTGGGGTCTCCAAACAAAGTCATGCTATGTGTGTGCATGTTAAGCGCAGCGTAATATTAGCCACTGATGACCGGGATCCTGGGGACCCCGGCCATAGTGACCTGTTTGTCTCCATTTCCACAGGCATAACTCCAGCAGAGGTGCACCCCAAATTGGCAGGAGTTCCAAATTCCGTTTGGGCGAAGGGTAAACATGATGTAGGCCTAATAAAGAATGCTGAACCAGTGGTGATCACCCCCAAATCAGATTTCAGGCCTAGACAGACCCAGTACCCACTCAAACCAGAAGCAGTTGCAGGTATAAGACCGGTCTTTGATTCGTTGCTGAAGGCAGATGTAATTGTCCCTTGCAAGGACTCTCCAGTGCGCGCTCCTATTTTACCCAGTTAAGAAGGCAAGAAAACCGTCCCAGCCCGATGAGTGGAGGTTTGTCCAAGATCTGCAAGCAGTCAATGCTGCAGTTGTCCCACGCGCACCTGACATCCCTAAAGAGCGCTCTGCAGACCACACCCACTCAGATTGCCTGACCCCAATAAACCATTTGTTCAAACTGTAGATGAAAAGAAGGGTTTCATGACCTCTGTTCTTTTGCAGAAGCACGGGGATAGATTAAGACCTGTAGCCTACTTCTCCAGCAAACTAGACCCAGTAGCGGCTGGACTTCCTGTTTGCCTGCGTGCAGTTGCTGCAGCTGAAAAGGCGGTAACTGCTTCCAGAAATATTGTGGGGTATTCTAACCTCACCCTTTGGTCCCACATGCTGTCTCCCTGCTTCTGTTGGAGAAAAAGACATCACATTTGTCAGCACAGAGATGGTTAAAGTATAACACTGTCATACTTGATATGCCTAACATCACTGTGAAACGTTCTGTTCTGAATTCTGCCTCTCTTCTCCCTACAGAGGACGATGGAGGACCACATGACTGTGTTGCTCTCACTAACGATTTTTGTTTCCCCAGGGCAGACTTGAAGAGCGACCCTTTAGGAAAATACAGACATGGTCCTCTATGTGGATGGTTCAGCCTCCAGAGACCCAGAGACGGGAAAGAACAAAGTAGGTTTTGCCGTAGTCTCAGATCACAAGGTCCTCAAGGCATTGTGTCTGTCTTCAAACCTGTTGGTGCAGGCCGCAGAGCTCTGTGCCCTTATTGAGGCAAGCAAATTGGCTGCAGGGCAATCTGTCAATATTTTTATGGACAGCAGGTACGCATTTGGTGTTGTGCACAATTTTGGCACCATTTGGAAACACAGAAATGTTCTCACTAGCACAGGATCTCCCATTGCACATCATAAACTGGTCTCTGAGTTGTTGGGTGCTATTCTACTCCCTAGAGCCATTGCTGTGTGCAAGTGTGCTGCCCATACTAATAATACTGATCTTGTGTCTCAAGGAAATGACAGGGCGGACACGGCAGCTAAGTGTGCAGCCTCAACTTTTAGTTCACCCTCTAACCATGCTTTTCCTCAGGTTTCTACCCCCTGTTTACAGCTAGCGGACGTTCAGAGCACTGCCACTCAGGACGAGAGACGAGTCTGGAAACAGGCCGGCTGTATCTTTGCAAACTTGGTCTGGGTTTGTCCCTCGGGCCGTCACTGTCTACCAAAACACATGTTCCCTTTCTATGCAGAATTGGCACATGGGCTCACTCATGTGTCGAAAGGGGGGATGGTAGCAGAAGTAACAAAGAGATGGTTCACAAAGGGGTTTTCAAATTACGCTGTGAAATTTTGCAAGCAATGCTTGATATGTGCACAACATAATGCAGGTCAAGGTATCAAACTAACTCAAGCAGCACACCCAATACCAGACAAACCATTTGATCATCTCCAAATGGACTTCATTGAACTGACACCTAGTGAAGGGAAAAGGTATTGCCTGGTAATAGTTGACATGTTTTCAAAATGGGTTGAAGTATTCCCCACAGCTGAACAAGACTCAGAGGCAGTAGTCAAAGCACTCCTGAGAGATATAATTCCTAGGTAGGGTATACCTAGCAAAATCTCAAGTGACAATGGAACACCCTTTGTTAATGCAGCCCTAAAGAAAATAGGAGCATTCCTAGGGATAGACCTGAAACAACATTGTGCCTACCATCCTGCCAGTGCAGGAGCAGTAGAGAGGGAAAATGGGTCCCTTAAAATAAACTAAGCAAAGCTTGTGCAGAAACAGGGCTAGGATGGACAAAGGTCCTCCCTGTAGTGCTCACACAAATGAGGATGCAAATTAGGCCTAAACATGGGTTAAGCCCATTTGAAATTCTGTTTGGACGAGTACCCAACACGGGGATAGGGCCAGCCCAAGGAACACTGCCGAACACCACACTGTGTGATGATGCAAATGTTGAATTACTGTGCAACGCTGTCCTCTGCTTTGAAATCTATCCACAAACAGGTAAAAGAAGCACTTCCCAAGCCCTCTGAGGGACCTCTGCACGATCTACAACCAGGGGATTGGATAGTGGTGAAGGACTTCCGACGAACCAAGTGGAACAAGCCACGGTGGAATAGCCCATTCCAGGTCCTGCTCACGACCCCAACGGCAGTGAAGGTCACAGGCAGAGTGACGTGGATCCACACTAGCCACTGCAGGAGGGTTCCTGAATCGGCTGAACAGGAGGAAGAGGAAGGCCTAAGTGACCCAGACGCTGACTAAAGCTCGTGAGGAAGAAAGGCATCACTACATGGAACAGTGCAAGTATCACATCAATCATGCACGCACCCGAGAATTAGTGGACACTGGAAGGTGTAACCCATTAGGAGACGGGCTGTGGCTCCTTATCACGGATGAAGAGGTCAGGGTGACAGCTCCAGGAGGACAATCCCAGCAGACAAATCTGAATGACACCAACGAGGAGAAAGAAGTGTTAATTGAGTACATCTTAGCACAGAACCCCAATCATAAGGTGAGACAAGTGGTAACCTGAGACTCAGGAGGAAAGGTAAGCGATTATCATTTAGAAGGTGCCTCACATGTCCGCTTTCCCACCTTGATCCAAACCACGTGGTGAGCAAGTTCCGTGGAACCGAGCACTGCAGCACAGTTGCACTGTTGCACCCTCAATAGAGAAGAGTATTTCAGTATCTAGTCAGTAAACTGGTTTCAGAAGTCCCGAGTTTCTCCAAGCCCCGGTGAGGTGGGACGAGGGCTGATAGGGCGTGCCCGCCCTCTGAGCACCAATACACATCAAGAAGGGCAAGGGTTAACTCGGAGACATAGTTAACATAAAATGAAGGGGATAAATCATTATAAGCTAGGTCCAGTCGTCAGCCTGAGCATCCTGATCCTGCTGGGGCTCACGGGAGGATTCGTGTGGTGGTCGATACAGGGAACCCAGGCTGACACAGAGTCGAAGACAATTGATTTAGTGGATGGAAGACTCTGATTCCACCCATCATACCGGTCCTGGGTTTAGTGATTGTGATGCTATGTTAGCTCCCTGCTTTCTGTCAATGTTGTATGTCTGTGTTTCAGAGGCAGCTGACAAATACTGGTTACCAGATGGTGAAAATAGACACAGATGACTTGCCTGACTGGCCTCTAAACCCACACAAAGACTATAACCCACCGTTTGATGACATCAGCACAGCTGACATGAAATTAGCCCTAACTTAAAACACACTAATTTTGGTTGTTTCCTGTTCTATTGTTTCCTGATCTATGTATATAGCTTGCTAGCATTAACTTAAGACAGGGGTCATCAAACTACAGCCCGCGGGCCGACTCTGGCTCGCCACCCCCCTTTGACCGGCCCCCAGCCCCTCTGCCCCCCACCACTTGAACCGGCCCTATGAGGCAATCCCCAAAAGTGGTCATGGCCTATTTTTTTAAATTGCTTTTTGGCAAAAATTAACATGTCTGCATCTTGTATTTTGTTGAGTTTATCAATTAAAATTGATATTTAGTTATAAAATGAACTATTCATATTTTCCGAATTTTCATCAAGCAGTGACAGGCAGCGCACGCGCAGAGAACGGTCAGTGTTCAGGACAGCAAAATGGCTAGCAGCAAGCGAAAAGTTGACAGAGAGTGCAGAGTTTTTAAAGAACAGTGGACCACCGATTATTTTTTCGTGTAAGGACCGTGCAGTTTGTCTTGTATGTAAAGAAAGTGTGTCGGTTTTCAAAGAATATAATCTGCATCGTCACTACGAAACCCGCCACAAAGAGTATGCTAGTTTGCGAGGGCAAACAAGAGAAGACAGGATTCGGAGGATGAAATGCGGACTGGCTGCACAACAGAATGTATTCCTTCGCCAAACCCAGATCAACCAGGCTGCTGTCCGAGCTAGCTATAAGGTAGCTCACCTACTAGCTACCCATGGAAAGCCGTTTACTGATGGGGACTTTGTTAAAGTATGCATGCTTGCTGTGGCTGAGGAGGTGTGTCCCGACAAGAAGGATGCGCTCAACGCAGGGAGCCTCTCCGCACCTACTATGACCAGGCGAACTGAAGATTTGGGGGACAACGTGTATGACCAGCTGAATGAGAGAGCGTCAGAATTCCAGTTTTTTTGCTTTGGCCATGGATGAGAGCAATGACGTGCAGGACACAGCACAACTGCTGTGATCTATTGCTCATATTATTATAATTTCACTGTTTTTTTTTTAATTTATTTATTTTATAGGCCTATTTATTCGACCTTTATTAAGTGCTGCACACAATTATTATTAATATTATTAATAATATCAACAGGCCTACCTACAATTTATAATTTTCCACTCACCTTTGCCAGTGTCAATCACCTCAACTAGGCAGATGTTTCTTACCTTGACAGCTTTTATGTTATTTTTATTAGAAAATAAATAAATGGAATATCTGTGGTATTTCAAATTAAAACAAAGTGTGAAGACTCAATTACTACTTTTGCAAACCACTAGTAAAGATAAACAAACATGTGCCAGAAATCAAGTGTTGATATAGTAGTGTGGATATAGTAGTGGGGATGGCTGTGCCAGGCTAGTAATCTCTACTACACAATGAGGCCTGCTGGTGGTCATATTTGTCTGGGTCATACAATTCTATGTTATATAGCTGACTCGACCCCGGCCCCCCATCACAGTCAAGAACGACAATGTGGCCCCCAGAGAAAAAAGTTTGGTGACCCCTGACTTAAAGGTGCAGTACGAGATTTTGGAATAACTGTTCCCGCAAGCCATATTTTGAAAAGAAATGCGCCCGCCCTCGCCATGCTCCCACCCCCCGCGTCTCCACCCCTCCTCCCCCTCCCCCCGCGTCTCCACCCCCCTCCCTACCCGCGCCTCCAAAGCACATGAACGCGCATTGCCAGTTCCCGAGCGTTCATGGTTGTCGCGAGGACTGTTTGCATTAGCTCAGTGTGTTTCAACCACTGTTAACGCGGAAGGAGAGATCATCAGGTGTGCCGTGGCGTCTTCTCAGGTAAGACTGAACAACATCGTAGTGAAAGTAACCAACTAACATGATTATCGTTTCAAGAAATATTTGTCTGCATACTACATTAGAAGTTGACTTTTCACTTGTTTTCATACTTGTTATACCTAATCTAATTGTAGTAAGACTGATATGTCGGGGGTTTTGTAGCAGTCACCGCCCTAGCCCAAGCAGTGTTCATGGCTAAGGTTCATGTTGATAGCTCTAATCTGCATTTTACTATTGTTTTTTCGCGGAACAGTCCCAATTCATAAATAAACAAGAGTTATTGTTTGTGCCACATACAGCTAAGCTAACAAATCGTTTGTATGCATGAAATAAATACCATGGAAAAACTACCATCAAGGACATAATACGACTATACGCATTAGTATAACAATCCGTTTCAGCTAACTTTGCAAATCATGCTAACTTAGCAAAACCTACATTGTGGTCCGTATCATCGGTTATGCTCTCGCTGCCAGGGTGTACACTTCTTAAAACGACAACACTGTCCTATCTGAAAATGTAATAAATACATAATGTTATCTTACCTATCGAGTAGAAACAGGGCCACCATTGCATCGGTTTGAAGTCCTTTTTGTCGTTTGAGTCGCCGCCAGCTGTCGAACGCTGCGGCAATGTTCACTCTGGTCTTGGCTCATCCTTTTTCATAAAGTTTCCTGACAGTTGCCTTTTCAAATACAGATTTTCGTTTTCTTTTTTGACCAGTTGTGTGCGTCTGTTCTGCCATAGTGTTATGTAATTACTGTAGGCCAGTATCTAGATAAAATGGGCTAGTATGGTAGGCTATCTATCCATTGCTTTGAAATGGCTTAGTTCACCTGGAGTGGTCCCTGCGCATACTGTACACGCAGGGGTGGGGGTGGGGCGGTGAGGGTTGGGGGGGGGGGGTTTGGGGTCGCGGGCTTCAGTCTGATTGACGTGTCAGTATCCAATCATTTTGAGGCGGTTACCTCGATAGGATTTGATGGCGTTTTTCCTTTATTTTACACTGTAGACTAGATTAAAATATTTCGTTTTTGGGTCAAACCTTCTATTGTACTGCTTGCAACATGGGTGTGAGGAGCTTTTCAAGCAATATGGTAAAAAAATACTCCTGAAAAAAATCTTGTACTGCAACTTTAAGACGTCTATGTCTTACAAAAAGAGCCTTAGCATTATCCCTGTACACTCATCTCATTTCATTATCTCTAGCCGCTTTATCCTTCTACAGGGTCGCAGGCAAACCGGAGCCTATCCCAGCTGACTATGGGCAAAAGGCGGGGTACACCCTGGACAAGTCGCCAGGTCATCACAGGGCTGACACACAGACACAGACAACCATTCACACTCACATTCACACCTACGGTCAATTTAGAGTCACCAGTTAACCTAACCTGCATGTCTTTGGACTGTGGGGGAAACCGGAGCACCCGGAGGAAACCCACGCGGACACGGGGAGAATATGCAAACTCCGCACAGAAAGGCCCTCGATGGCCACGGGGCTCGAACCCGGACCTTCTTGCTGTGAGGTGACAGCGCTAACCACTACACCACCGTGCCGCCCCCTGTACACTCAATGACGTGTTAAGTCGAATCTCTCTGGGAACTCTTACCACTGAAATTGTGTACATTTCTTTCTTTAGCAATTATTATCCTGTAGGATAAAAAGGGGGGAAATGTGAGGGAAATTTAGTGGATGAACATTCCTATTCTCTGTGTTTCTGTATGTTGAGCTCAAGTGGCCTAGTGTACTGAGAAAGTTGTTTTTCCCATGTTGTAATCGCCTTTCTGTGGCCTTGGTGGTGATAAGCAGGGTGCCTGAGTACTCCCTAACTACACATCTGCCTGCACATATCGGAGCATTCCGGATGCACTCATTAGCAAAGCTTCATAGAAAATCTTGAGCTAATCACGTACAGCTGTGAGCAGTAAGTGAATGCCTTTAGAGTATAATAGATAACAGCCACAAAAACACAACTCAGAGTGCGCGTACTCTCGGCATCATCAGAAGTGGTGTCTTCTTCTCTTCTTCTTCTTTTTCTATTTTATATATCTATGATCTACTATAATAACTGAAAAGACAACTGCTAAGCGTTCTGAAGTATTTATTATAAGTTTCCATTACAACCCTTTAGAATTTTCTATATTTCTGCATAAATATGACCTAAAATATCATCAGATTTTCACACAAGTCCTAAAAGTAGATAAAGAGAACCCAGTTAAACAAATGAGACAAAAATATTATACTTGGTCATTTATTTATTGAGAAAAATGAGCCAATATTTCATACCTGTGAGTGGCAAAAGTATGTAAACCTCTAGGATTAGCAGTTAATTTGAAGGTGAAATTTGAGTCAGGTGTTTTCAATCAATGGGATGACAATCAGGTGTGAGTGGGCACCCTGTTTTATTAAAGAACAGGGATCTATCAAAGTCTGATCTTCACAACATGTTTGTGGAAGTGTATCATGGCACGAACAAAGGAGATTTCTGAGGACCTCAGAAAAAGCGCTGTTGATGCTCATCAGGCTGGAAAAGGTTACAAAACCATCTCTAAAGAGTTTGGACTCCACCAATCCACAGTCAGACAGATTGTGTACAAATGGAAGAATTCAAGACCATTGTTACCCTCCCCAGGAGTGGTCGGCCAACAAAGATCACTCCAAGAGCAAGGCGTGTAATAGTCGGCAAGGTCACAAAGGACCCCAGGGTAACTTCTAAGCAACTGAAGGCCTCTCTCACGTTGGCTAATGTTAATGTCCATGAGTCCATCATCAGCAGAACACTGAGCAACAATGGTGTGCATGGCAGGGTTGCAAGGAGAAAGCCACTGTTCTCCAAAAAGAACATTGCTGCTCATCTGCAGTTTGCTAAAGATCACATGGACAAGCCAGAAGGCTATTGGAAAAAATGTTTTGTGGATGGATGAGACCAAAATAGAACTTTTTGGTTTAAATGAGAAGCGTTATGTTTGAAGAAAGGAAAACGCTGCATTCCAGCATAAGAACCTTATCCCATCTGTGAAACATGGTGGTGGTAGTATCATGGTTTGGGCCTGTTTTGTTGCATCTGGGCCAGGACGGCTTGCCATGATTGATGAAACAATGAATTCTGAATTATACCAGCGAATTCTAAAGGAAAATGTCAGGACATCTGTCCATGAACTGAATCTCAAGAGAAAGTGGGCCATGCAGCAAGACAACGACCCTAAGCACACAAGTTGTCTCATTTGTTTAAATGGGTTCTCTTTATCTACTTTTAGGACTTGTGAAAATCTGATGATTTTTTAGGTCATATTTATGCAGAAATATAGAAAATTCTAAAGGGTTCACAAACTTTCAAGCACCACTGTAATACTGTTTCTGTAACAATCTTGTTAGATGTAAAGTTCGTGCTAACCACAAAAACCTCGGCAGCATCAAAACAATGTTATGTCTTGAAATCTTATGTCTTGAGGTCAATTAAATTAACCTTACAAATCCAGGATGTCCCTGACACAAAGTGATGCAAACTTGCGTGTCAAGCTTGCCAACAATGTTCGACAGCAACCCACCCAAGAGCACTTATTCCTAGTATTGATGTCCGTGTGTTATCTCGAATGTTTGATAACATCACCTCGAGATGTAGCTAGCAGCTATACCTCTGTCGAAATGGACTGGCTTATGATCAAAAACTAGTGAGCTGACAACACTTAACACAGCCAAATCTCAAGCAAGTGAAACAACACAAGAAATAGCAAGATAGTGAATGTAATATTACTTACTAGGTCAACAGAAAGAAGGCTAGCTCAGCATCTGTTTTACAGCCTTTTATCTCACCAACAAGTAAAAGCCAGTCCAAGATTTACTTGTCTTGTCTCTTGCTTGGTCACTCTATCTTTTGCCATGATGTCAGTACTGAGAATACCGATCTAGATTATTTTTATAGTTATTAGCTAGCTGAATACTCTGTAGTTGATGGTGTGTAATGTGGTGCTGTAAAGCATTACGCAGTTCTCACAGGAGGTCAGTTTTCATGAGAGCTCTCTCCAGGATGCTGACAAGAGTTACACAGTGCTATAACTGGCGAACAGGGCATGGAGTCAGGATGGAAGACAAGCCATTCTCCCCATTACAAGTCAATGTGCCATCAAAATGATTTTGCAGCTGATATTTTAAGGTAAAAATTCTACCTAATGTTGCATTAAGATACTTCCAACAGAGTTATTCATAAAATTGTTGTCAAGGATGGGATGAAGACAGATGTATGTGCAGAAGATAGTTTATTTAATAAAAGTAACAACAGGCAAACAATCCATGTCAGTGAGCAGAAATCATAAACGTTAAACAAGCAGAAGTTCGGGCGAGGCACAAACAGACTATCTAGGGCAGAGACGAAAGCACAATCAATAAACAGGAACAGGAATAAGGAAAGCAGGAGATTGAAAGGGAAACACGGCTCGGTAAAATGTCACTATGAATTCAATACTTCGCACTGAGCGTGTGTTAAAGTCTTTATATAGACACGCTGATGCGCCTTAATCCTGTGCAGGTGTGCATCATTAACGGCGCATGTATGAGAGTCCACTCGGCATGCGCGCAGTCCGGAGCGTGCCTGAGAGTCTGACAGATGCATGCGCCACGGCGCACAAGTGTGACAGAACCATTGAACATGGAATTGAAAGTCGCACTGAGGATGACCGTGATTGTTTACAGTTTCTGCTGCAGTACACAAGTGGACAGCCACATGAGTTGGTGAAGAGCTGCATTCACATGCCACCTTCAACAGGCTACACCAAAGCAAAGCAAATGTTAAAGGAATATTTCGGTGATGACTACAAGATTGCAGAGGCATACATAAAGGAAGCCTTGGACTGGCAGACAGTCAAGCCAGAAGATGGCACCGCACTACAGTCCTTCTCATTGTTTCTAACTGGTTGCTCCAACACAATGGCAGATATTAGCTACATGGAAGATTTGGACAATGCAGCTAGCATAAAGGCATTAGTTAGCAAGCTCTCCTACAAACTCAAAGAATCCTGGAGAAAGTTTGCCTGCGACCTGCAAGAAAAGACAAAGAAAAGAGTAAATTTCAAGGACTTTGTTGACAAGCAAGTCAAGTACTTATTGCATCCTCTGTATGGAAACATAAAAGAAAATGCCTCCAACACAAAGGATTTAGTCTGACAGAAACCAAAAGCACAAAATACGGAAACGCCTAAAGTCAAAAAGGTTTTCACAACATCCATTGCCTCATCAGCGGAAAATAAAGATAAGAAGGAAAATGAGGAGAACTCAACATCAGACAAAATAAAGGTTGTTTCAGTGGATGCCAATGGCAAACCAGGTCTTTACTGCAATGGAGAACATCACAGCTTCACAGTCTGCAGAGTATTCAAGAGCAAGCCACACAAGGAAAAACTTGAGTTTTTGAGAAGCAAAGGTCTGTGCTTTGCATGCTTGAAACATGGTCACATAAGTAGCAGCTGTAGAGAGAAGGCTCAGTGTCAAGAATGTTCTCGTTCGCATCCAACCCTGCTGCACATTACATTCAAAGACTCAAAGGGAGAAGCAGCAAAAGAAAGTAATGATCAGCAAGCCGTAACCTCTTGTCCAAATCCCAGAAATTTGTGGTGTCACCAGGGCTGGTAAAGAAGATTGTTTTCTTTCAATCATTCCAGTACAGGTCAAGGCACAGAAAGGAACCAAGATAGTGGCAATGTACACATTTTTGGATCCAGGAAGCTCTGCTACCTTTGCTACAGAGTCACTAATAAATGAGCTGAACATGAATGGACGCCACACAAGCATCTCATTGCGAACAATGGGAAATGAGTCTGTGGTGAACACGTGCATCGTGACAAGCCTGGAAATCAGTAGCCTGGAAGGTGACCAGTTTATTGAGCTTTCAGAAGTGTTTTCCCAAAAGGCCATTCCTGTGACTAAGGATAATATCCCACGCCAAGAGGATGTCATTAGTTGGCCTCACCTAAAAGATGTGAAACTTCCCACCATTGAAGCAGAAGTTGGATTACTAATAGGAGCTAACGTTCCCAAGACAATGGAGCCACTTCAGGTGGTGAGTGGTGTGGATGATGGACCGTATGCCGTGAGAACAGCATTGGGCTGGACAGTAAATGGATCTCTTAAAGGAAAAGGCAACTTTTGTACAAAACCAGGTGTGTAATAGGAGAAAAACATATACGTAAATCAATTCCGTTAATTATTTCCATTATATATCGAACATGAAAAAATATTTTTAACTTTGAAATCATGAATTGACACAGAGGAGCTGAAGTTGGAGGAGGCAGCCATTTTGAGATTGTGGGCAACTATAAACCAATCAGAATCTTTCGTTAATGCGCCTCCCTCTGATCTGTGATGTCACTGGGCCCATGAAAACAGTGTTTACAAGCAGATCACTGTGATTAGGAGTCCCGGCGGGTGGCTTGTATTCGATTCGTTTATATCCCGACCTTGTCAGCTGTCAGATTTATGTTCATGGACCCGGTAAGCTGGTAAATAATATTTTTTTTTCTTTACCAAATTCTAACAGAAAACGAGAGCGCCCGAAAGGGAAAACCGAGCCGAGCCGCTTCACGCATGTGCAGTAGGCTTGGTAGGACAAATCCAAATAGGAGTCATTTAGGATTCAGCCATGTTTTTGCTCCGTGTTTTTACTCAACCAAAGTTACAGTATTATGAGCTTTAAGTTGCATAAATAAAACCATTTGGTGAAACTTTGAAGAAGCGATTGTACTGGTTTTTTACCTTATTACCATGAAGCACTGAAGAGTTCTTTTCAGTGGTGGGCCGCATGATGTCACGCAGTAGATCAATATGGCGGAACACATCTTCGCTGAGCTCAGCGCAAGCCCATATTATTAAAAGTTAAAAGATACTGTTATGCGGTCTGTTCTTTCTCTATAAATTCCATGATCGATTACTTTATATATTTATCTATCTATTTGTGGTGATTTTGTACAAAAGTTGCCTTTTCCTTTAAAGGAGGAAATGATGGGCTGAAGAGGAATATATCGGCAGCGGTTACAGCAAACCGAATCTCAGTAGCTAGGCTAGAAAAGCTTTGGCATCAACAATTCAAGCTGGACTTTCCCGATACAGGGCAGAATGAAGACATTGAAATGTCCAAGGAAGATTACCAGTTTATTAACATGGTGTCTCAATCATCACAACTGAAAGATGGTCATTACAGTATTTGCCTTCCACTGAGAAACAAAATCACTGTGCATGCCAAACAACAGATCAGTGGCAGAGCAATGGGTACTGAACTTAAGAAAGAGATTTTCTAAAGATGCAGATACAGAATATGTTGCATTTATGGAAGACATTGTCAAGAAAGGCTATGCAGTGAAAATAGACAGTGCTGAATGTGAACCGACTGAGGGAAGAACATGGTATCTGCCTCATCATGGAGTTAGACACCCGGTCAAGCGAAAGATGCGAGTTGTCTTCGATTGTGCAGCGAGCTTTGCAGGAACATCACTAAATCAGCAGCTCCTACAAGGACCAGACCTGACAAGTTCGCTAGTCGGGGTCCTCACAAGGTTCAGACAAGAAACCATAGCCATTATGGCTGATGTGGAAGCCATGTTTTGCCAAGTTGGAGTCAAAGAGGAAGACACAAATCTACTAAGATTTCTCTGGTGGCCGGAAGGGAATTTTGAGAAAGAACTTGCTGAATTCAAGATGCTGGTGCATATCTTTGGTGCAACATCATCACAAAGTGTTGCAACCTATGCCTTGCAGAAATGTGCAGCTGATATTGAGGATGAATTCAGGCAAGAAGCCGCTACAAATGTTAAAGAAAAATTTTTATGTGGACGACTGACTTAAGTCAACAGCTGATGAAGACACAGCAGTCACACTGTGCACCAACTTAAGAAGCATGTTGGCGAAAGGTGGTTTTCGGCTAACCAAATGGTCAAGCAATAGCAGGAAGTTGCTCAACTCAATTCATGAAGATGAGAGGGCACAAGGATTTCAAGACCTGGATTTGAATGTGGACAGTTTACCAATGGAGTGAGCACTGGGAATCCAGTGGTGTGCTGAGACTGATCAGTTTAAGTTCAAGATTAATCTCAAAGATCACCCACACACCAGGAGAGGCCTGCTTTCCTTTGTCAGCTCCATCTTTGATCCTCTGGGATTTACAGCTCCAGTGATCCTGCCCACCAAAAGAATTCTGCAAGATTTATGCCAGCAGAAATACAGCTGAGATTAAAGCTTACCAGATGATGTCATTAAAGAACAGACAAAGTGGACTTCAGACTTGCAACAGTTAGAGGAGTTTGGCATTGACAGATGTATCAAGACAGAGGAGTTTGGTGCACCAGTCTTCACTCAGCTACACCACTTCGCTGACGCAAGTGAAGACACCTATGGAACAACAACAAGTTTTCTCGTGCTACGCTCTTCAACAGGTGAGACTCAATCCACTCTCATGATGGTGAAGGCACGGGTGGCACCACTGAAATCTCCAACCATACCTAGAATGAAATTAACTGCAGCCTCAGCTGAAGTCAAGATGGACAAGCTGTTGAAGAAAGAGCTTGAATTGGAACTTCATGACTCAATATACTGGACAGATAGCACAGTTGTGCTGAAGTACTTGAATAGTGAAAGTACCAGATTCAAGACTTTCATTGCTAATAGTGTGTCAGCCATTCTGGAGCATTCTCAAGCTTCACAGTGGAGGTATATCAATACCAGCCTGAACCCAGCAAATTATGTCTCCCGAGTTCAGTCTGTTGAAGTATTCTTGAAATGTGAAAGCTGGCTTTCAGGACCAAGTTTCTTGCTCTGCGGTGAAGACCAGTGGCCAAAGAATCCAGATCCTGGAATGATAAATGTGGATGACCCAGAGGTCAATAGAGTTGTTCAATCACATGTCATACAGATGCAAGAGCTCAAGGACCCATTGGACCAGCTGATGATGCATTACTCATCCTGGACAAAGCTAAAGCGTGCAGTAGCCTGGTTTTTGAAATTGAAGGTTCTGCTGAAAGAACTGAAAGCAAAGAAAAAGACTGAACCAAGCTCATCAAGCAGGGAAAGAATGAATCAGTTCAAGAAAGATTATAAAGGAACACGACTTACCTGTGAGGATTTGACCAAAGCAGAGACAGAAATTGTGAAATACGCCCAAAAGCAAGGATTCCAAAAAGATCTGGAAATGCTAAAAGAACAACAAAGGGTAAAGAAAAGTAGTTTGCTTCATAAGCTGAGTCCAGTGCTACAAGACAGACTTATGAGAGTGGGAGACAGGTTGAGCCGTGCGGCAATGCCAGACGACTCAAAGCAGCAAGCCATCTTGCCAAAGGACTCACACATCACAAGGCTTGTTCTTAGACACATTCATGATGTTACAGCACATGCGGGAAGAAATCACATGCTGGCTCAATTGCGGCAGAGATCCTGGATCCCTGGAGCCATTAGGAGAATCTTGTCGAAGTGCATCACCTATAAGAAGCTGCATGGCACAGCTGGCAAGCAACTCATGGCAGATCTACCAAAATGCAGGGTTCTGCCTGACAACCCTCTATTTACGAGAGTTGGCATCAACTACTTCGGCCCATTCCTGGTGAAAAAGGGAAGAGGACATGTACAACCCCGATTCCAAAAATGTTGGGACAAAGTACAAATTGTAAATAAAAACGGAATGCAATGATGTGGAAGTTTCAAAATTCCATATTTTATTCAGAATAGAACATAGATGACATATCAAATGTTTAAACTGAGAAAATGTATCATTTAAAGAGAAAAATTAGGTGATTTTAAATTTCATGACAACAACATCTCAAAAAAGTTGGGACAAGGCCATGTTTACCACTGCGAGACATCCCCTTTTCTCTTTACAACAGTCTGTAAACATCTGGGGACTGAGGAGACAAGTTGCTTAAGTTTAGGGATAGGAATGTTAACCCATTCTTGTCTAATGTAGGATTCTAGTTGCTCAACTGTCTTAGGTCTTTGTCATATCTTCTGTTTTATGACACACCAAATGTTTTCTATGGGTGAAAGATCTGGACAGCAGGCTGGCCAGTTCAGTACCCGGACCCTTCTTCTATGCAGCCATGATGCTGTAATTGATGCAGTATGTGGTTTGGCATTGTCATGTTGGAAAATGCAAGGTCTTCCCTGAAAGAGACGTCGTCTGGATGGGAGCATATGTTGCTCTAGAACCTGGATATACCTTTCAGCATTGATGGTGTCTTTCCAGATGTGTAAGCTGCCCATGCCACACGCACTAATGCAACCCCATACCATCAGAGATGCAGACTTCTGAACTGAGCGCTGATGACAACTTGGGTTGTCCTTCTCCTCTTTAGTCTGAATGACATGGCGTCCCTGATTTCCATAAAGAACTTCAAATTTTGATTCGTCTGACCACAGAACAGTTTTCCACTTGCCACAGTCCATTTTAAATGAGCCTTGGCCCAAAGAAGACATCTGCACTTCTGGATCATGTTTAGATACGGCTTCTTCTTTGAACTTTCGAGTTTTAGCTGGCAACGGCGGATGGCACAGTGAACTGTGTTCACAGATAATGTTCTCTGGAAATATTCCTGAGCCCATTTTGTGATTTTCAATACAGAAGCATGCCTGCATGTGATACAGTGCCGTCTAAGGGCCCGAAGATCACGGGCACCCAGTATGGTTTTCCGGCCTTGACCCTTACGCACAGAGATTGTTCCAGATTCTCTGAATCTTTTGATGATATTATGCACTATAGATGATGATATGTTCAAACTCTTTGCAATTTTACGCTGTCGAACTCCTTTCTGATATTGCTCCACTATTTGTCGGCACAGAATTAGGAGGATTGGTGATCCTCTTCCCATCTTTACTTCTGAGAGCCGCTGCCACTCCAAGATGCTCTTTTTATGCCCAGTCATGTTAATGACCTATTGCCAATTGACCTAATGAGTTGCAATTTGGTCCTCCAGCTGTTCCTTTTTTGTACCTTTAACTTTTCCAGCGGGGCGGCACGGTGGTGTAGTGGTTAGCGCTGTCGCCTCACAGCAAGAAGGTCCTGGGTTCGAGCCCCGGGGCCGGCGAGGGCCTTTCTGTGTGGAGTTTGCATGTTCTCCCTGTGTCCGCGTGGGTTTCCTCCGGGTGCTCCGGTTTCCCCCACAGTCCAAAGACATGCAGGTTAGGTTAACTGGTGACTCTAAATTGACCGTAGGTGTGAATGCGAGTGTGAATGGTTGTCTGTGTCTATGTGTCTGCCCTGTGATGACCTGGCGACTTGTCCAGGGTGTACCCCGCCTTTCGCCCGTAGTCAGCTGGGATAGGCTCCAGCTTGCCTGCGACCCTGTAGAAGGATAAAGCGGCTAGAGATAATGAATGAATGAATGAATGAACTTTTCCAGCCTCTTATTGCCCTTGTCCCAACTTTTTTGAGATGTGTTGCTGTCATGAAATGTCAAATGAGCCAATATTTGGCATGAAATTTCAAAATGTCTCACTTTCGACATTTGATATGTTGTCTATGTTCTATTGTGAATACAATATCAGTTTTTGAGATTTGTAAATTATTGCATTCCGTTTTTATTTACAATTTGTACTTTGTCCCAACTTTTTTGGAATCGGGGTTGTAAAAAGGTACGGTGTCATCTTTACTTGTGTTGCCATTCGTGCAGTGCATTTGGAAGTTGCATCCTCACTTGACACTGATGCATGCCTGAATGCAATTAGAAGATTCCTTGCGATAAGAGTATAGGTCAGAGAGATGTATTCAGATAATGGGACAAACTTTAGAGCAGCTGACAGTGAGATGAAAATGATAAGCGAGTGGAACACCAGTATAATTGAAAAACACAACAGAAAAGGTGTACAGTGGCACTTCAACCCTCCAACAGGTTCTCATCACGGAGGAACCTGGGAGTGGCTCATCCGCTCTGTGAGAAAGATTCTAAATGTCACAGTAAAGGAACAGCTGATGGATGAAGAGGGTCTCTACACCCTTTTGTGTGAAGCTGAGGCCATCTTAAACAGTAGGCCTATAACAAAGGCATCTTCTCATATTAATGACTTGGAAGCCTTAACCCCTAATCACCTTTTGTTACTGAAAGTCAAACCGGAGCTGCCTCCAGGAGTGTTCAACAAAGATGATCAGTACACAAACCGAAGATGGAAACAAGTCCAGTATCTCACGGACATATTCTGGAAGCGCTGGTGCAAAGAGTACCTCACACAGCTCCAAGAATGTCAACAATGGTCAACACCTCAAAGAAACTTCTGTGTCGGTGACGTGGTGCTGATTGTGGACGACACGTCACCCAGAAACTCCTGGCCTTTTGGACAGATCTTAGAGACTTTTCCTGACAGGAGAGGCTTCGTTCGTCAGGTGAAGGTCAAGACCCGGACCAATGAACTTTTGCGCCCAGTAACAAAGCTGTGCCTGCTGCAAGAATCTGAGGGGGATTAATGGACTGTTCTGTGGAATTGCCCTGTCTGGGGTAGAGGAATATAGTTATGGACTGAAGCTAAAGTTGTTGTTCAGTTTTGACGAAGTTTAACTAAAAGCAAGATGATATGTGAATTAGTGTATCATTAGGCTCCTTCAGTTTAAGTTTTGAGTAATTGTCTCAATGGCATTGGTAACAATTAGGGGCCGGAAATGTAGGCGCCTAAATGCAGTCTATTCAAGTTAAAATAATTTTACATTTAAAAGGGTACAAGTTCATTAATACAATAAATATGATTTATAATTTCATGATTTAAAAATGTTAAAACGCATTTGATTTGCTCTGTAAGGTTAAGAAAGGACTTTTAATGTGATCCTGATGCCCACATTATTTTGCTTTATTTTGATATGTGGGGAATGGGGTGATATAGGAAATAGAAAGGAGATTGGAGTGAAATAGTTTTTTGACCTCTCTTCTCATGCTACACCCTCGAAATCTGTGTACATTTTATGGATAACTTTCTTCATTTTTGTAATGTTGCTTTTAAGAGTTTCAAGTAAACAGTTAAAACATAAGAAGTGGACTCGTGGAATATTTTCAAGTGTTTTTTGGGATGAGGGAGTTTGCTGAGCGTCAAGCTAAAGCTTCAATTGGAACCTAGGAAACTACAGGACCTGACTTGGACTCTGGACTGGATTCAGGCATGGGCTCGAGCTCTGTCTATGCATTGTTCCAGTCCTGGTCAGGACCCAGTGGTGGGACAACAACGTCTTCATGGCCAGGCAGCGGCGGGATGACAACGTCTTCATAGTTGGGCAGCGGCGGGACGACGACATCTTCATGGCCGGGCGGTGGCAGAGCAATGACCTCTTCAGAGCCAGGTGGCATCAGAGGCCACCCCGTCATCCTGGCACTGGTTCTGGAACTGGCACTGGCTCTTGCACTGGAGCTGGCACTGGCTCCGATTCTGGTGCCGGCACTGACTTAGGTGTTGGTTCAGACTCTGGTGCTGGTTCTGGTACAGACTCTTGCACTGGCACAGACTCTTGCACTGGTCCTAGCTCTGGCTCTGGTTCGGTCTCTGGCTCTTGCTCTAGCAGTGGCTCTGGTTTGGGTGTTGGCTCTTGTTTTGGCTCTGGCTCTTGCTCTAGCAGTGGCTCTGGTTCAGGCTCCAGCACTTGCACTAGGTCTGGCTCTGGTTCAGGCACTGGTTCTAGCTCTGACACAGGCTCCGGCTCTTGCACCGGTTCTAGCTCTTGCTCTGGTTCAGGCGTTGGCTCTGGCTCTGATGCAGGCTTCGGCTCTTGTACTGGCTCTAGCTCTGGGATTGACTGTGGGACAGGCTGTGGGACTGGCTCTGGAGCGACAGCCTCTAGGAGGAGCTCAGGAGTAACTGTCTCCTCTGCTGTCACCGTGTCGACCACTGGGAGGAGCTCTGGGGCAACGACCTCCTCTGCTGCTACTGTGTCAGCCTCAGACGTGATAGCCCCATCCCAAAAATGTAATGGGGGTCCTCCTTGTCTAATGCCTTATAAATGTATTAGAGCATGACCTGAAAAGCCTGCAAGCTCCGAAGGCATGGGTGCTCTACTCTTATGAGGTACTTGGCCCATCGGCGTGTTCGTCCAGTAAGCCAGGAGAGCATGCAGCTTACCCAGACAGATTCTGGAGGCTTAGAATCTTCTAGATCCCCACAAAAGAAGGCACACTGCATGGTGAATCCACAAGGATGATATTCTCCATCACAGGGTGTTGGCGTGTCTATTCCAGTATGCTGCTGGAAAAACAAGGCTAGAGGCTGAGGTATGAAAATCTGGAAGTGGCATGGAATGGCGTACTGGAACACTTCTGCTACATCCATAGTTTGGCAAAGTATTCTGTCAAGGATGGGATGGAGATAGATGTATGTGCAGAAGATAGTTTATTTAATAAAAGTAACAACAGGCAAACAATCCAAGTCGGTGAGCAGAAATCATAAACATTAAACAAGCAGAAGGTCGGGCGAGGCACAAACAGAGTATCTAGGGCAGAGACAAAAACACAATCAACAAACAGGAACAGGAATCAGGAGACCGAAACAGAAACACAGCTCAGTAAAGTGTCACTATGAACTCAACACTTCGCACTGAGCATGTGTTAACAAAGTCTTTATATAGGCACGCTGATGCGCTTTAATCCTGTGCAGGTATGCATCATTAATGGCACGCATATGAGAGTCCGCTCAGTGCGCGCGCAGTCCAGAGTGCACCCAAGAGTCCGCCAGATGCACGTGCCATAGCGCACAGGTGTGACAATTGTTTATGATGTAAATATAATGACCGCTATAATTTACAAATTGTGTGCTTTTTATGTACAGTAAAGGATATTATTATTAAACAAGGATTGGCTGCTGGATAGGTGGGACATCTGAAAAGCCTTTATAGTTGGCTATGAATAAATGCTTGTATGAAGATAAACAGTTTTTCTGGTCATTGTCATTTCTATGTTTTATTACATATTAAATCCAAATGAAATCCATAAATAATGTTTGTTTTTGGCAATTGGCGTTTTAGCGTTTTTCAGTGTAATTGAAATGAAATCTTTAAATTTAATTTCTCTCTTTTGTGGGTAACCAGATATTAAAAATTCTATACTTGTGGTTAAGGTATATGCAAGAGAGAAATGTTTCTGTGTGGGGAAAGCCTGTAGTTTTCAGAACTTTATATTATATAAAATAAAAATCTCCTTCTCACCCCCGGCGGGGGGGTGGTATCCATGTCATCCTCAAGCTCGGGTCCTCTACCAGAGGCCTGGGAGTTTGAGGGTTCTGCGCAGTATCTTCGATGTTCCTAGTACTGCGCTCTTCTGGACTGAGGCTTCAGATGTTGTTCCTGGGATTTGCTGGAGCCACTCTCCCAGTTTGGGGGATACTGATATATATATATATATATATATATATATATATATATATATATATATATATAGTAGAAAATGTCAAAGCATCACGATGGGAAGGGTTTTTTTTTTTTTCAGGCTGTCACACAAACAGTAAACAAAGGTGTCAAAAAAGACTTCTCACCTTGAAGTACTGGGTTCCTTTCTGCTTGACCAAAACTGCTTGCTCTAGTTTTTCACTCAAGTCCATTTCCCAGGATTGTTTAGCCTGAATAAAGAAACATCAGCTTGCTAAAACCTTTGTTCTATGAACACTAGAGGGAGTGGTTTCTCTTTGACTGTCCCAGAACATTGCCATTGTTTTATGTAAAACAACAATGTGAATTCGATAATAATGCCAATCAAATCAAGGTCCCAGAATTTAATCTACATTAATATTTGTTTGCATGCTAACCCCTATGATCTAAGTTTAGCTAAAATTCTGTTGGATTACTTTGCAAGTAACTTGATATGCTATTTAAGTTGCTATTAACAGGAACTCATTCAACATTTGAAAAAAATAACCTAAATAGAGGTTATTCAATTCAAGTTCTCACCAACTGAAAATCTTTGAGTGTTACTTCATACAGAAGTTCTGCATTTGGTCCAATGTCCAATTCTCGTTTTCCTTCTTTACCATAGCCATATCTGCAAAATATAGCACATATCATGACAAAAGTAGAACTTTTAGATAAAAAGGCACACATGATTATTACAATGTACTGTTTATCATACATTAAAATGGTGATGTATTTTGTATCTTTATTCTGTATTTCGACTATTTTTTACATTGTAAACAATACTGAAGACATGAAAACTATGGAACATATATGGAATCATGTGGTCAATAAAAAGGTGTTGAAAAAGAACAAAATGTGTCATATTTTAGATTCTTCAAAGTAGCCACTGTTTACCTTGATGACGCATTGCATAGTATTGGCATTATCTTAACCAGCTTCATGAAGTAGTCACCTGGAATGCTTTTCAATTAATAGGTGTGTCTTGTCAAAAGTTACTTAGTGGAATTTCGTACCTTCTTAATGTGTTTGAGATCATCAAACAGGAAATAAAAATAATTTTTAAAAAATATATAGTAAATAGCCCTATTCGACAACTGTAGTAATCCATGTTATGTCAAGCACCGCTAAACTAAGCAAAGAGAAACGACAGTCCAACATTACTTTAAGACATAAAGTATCTTTTAATTCATAAAAATAAAGAAAAAACATTGAATTAGCAGGTGTGTCCAAACTTTGGACTGGTACTGTATATGGCAAATGTACTTAATAAACTGGCCATTGGGTGCATCTAGAAATTAAGTACACCTAAACTGAAGCCAAGTCTGCTTTCTGTATTTTATGTTTGAAAGCGACAGCACTACACATTCATGAATGTCTCTGGTCAGTGAATGCTCATTAGAAGGTGTGTCCAAACTTTTGTCTAGTACTATAGTATGAGTCAAAAGTTTGGACACGTATGAAATGTAAGCTACGTGAAATGTACTGATCAGTGCACATAAAAAAATTTAATATACATTTATTAGAATTCTGATTCCATTCATAACTTGAGGCAAATCACCATTTTTGGAACCTACTTGGGTTTTAAATATAATAGACAGCATTCCCCTTTCTGCATCTTCTCCATGGCCCGGTCCACTCCCAGAGGAACACCCACATCCTCGGATTCTCCCACCACAAACGTGGCATCCCGTGAATCAAACAAACGACCACCACATCTTCCTTCCAAGTGCACTGTAGCACATAAAAAGGTTTGTCTTAAATGAATATACCTCCAGAAATACATAAATCAAGAATTCCAGAATTCTAATTAAATATATACCATGAACTGTGGCTCCATCATTGGGATTGTTGTAGCCTTCACCTTTCACCTTTATTCTCCTTAAGATTCCACCATCCTCTGTAAGCTCCTCCCCTCTAAAGCTCAACAGCTCTACCTAGAAAGCACAAGGGTGGGGAGCATATATTAACCAACTACTGTTAATACAACTCCTTTTCCAAAAAAAATTGGAATGCTGTGTAAAATGTAAATAAAAATCGAATGTGATGATTTGCAAATCATGGAAACCCTAAATTTCATTGAAAATAGCACAAAGACAACATATCAAATGTTGAAACTGAGAAATGTTATTGTTCTTTGAAAAATGTGTGTTCATTTTGAATGTAATGCCAGCAATAGGTTTCCAAAAAGTTAGAACAGGGGCAATAAAAGACTGGACAAGTTGTGTAATAAAAAAAAATAAAAATAAATAAATAAATAATAACTAGCAACAGGTCAGTAACATGATTGGGTATACAGTGTCTTGCAAAAGTATTCATCCCCCTTCATGTTTGTCCTGTTTTGTCACATTACAACCTGGAATTAAAATGGATTTTGTGAGGGTTAGCACTAGAGGTCTGCGCAGGTCAGATTTTTCAGTCCCGCTCCCGCCCGCATTGTGCAGTCCCACTCCCGCCCGCAAAGAATTATGATTTTCAGTCCCGCTCCCGCCCGCGCCTGCCATATTTTGTCCCGCTCCCGCCATATTTTGTCCCGCTCCCGACCGCAAACCCCACATGATGCGGACGTTCGCGTTATTTCTGAGGAAAGTTCTTGTCTTGACACAGCGTGATGGTGCCCCGCCCCCTACTTTGAGTGGATTTGAGCATAAATATCTACAGCTCACGTTTGTTATTGTTTACCTTGTTTCTGAATTCAGCATGTAGTATCTATAATAATAATAATAATAATAATAATAAGTGCTGTCAAACTATTAAAATATTTAATTGCAAATCACACATTTTTATCACATGTGAAACCATTGTAATTCTCTGATCAGCATAAAAAAGTGAATGGGCTTGCTTTGTACCAATTTTTTTTTTTTTATTGCAAAGCAGAGCTAGTAAAAGAAATGAATTGATTTACTGCTTGCGTTAGTCTACAACTTTAATCAGAGAGACATATTACACAGTGACGGTAGGCTTGACTCAATGCTATCCCAGAAATCCTTCCTGTAATATGCAAATTTGGCCGCCTCTGATTGGACAGCCAAATTTGCATATTACAGGAAGGATTTCTGGGATAGCATTGAGTCAAGCCTACCGTCACTGTGTAACCTGTCTCTCTGATTAAAGTTGTAGACTAACGCAACAAGTAAATCAATTCACTCATGGTTCTCTTGCTAGCTGTGTGTGAACTGCGAGTTATTAGAGTGATCAAAGAATTTCTCCTTAGGGTGATCAATGGCAAGTTTAAGATGCCATTTCTCACTCAATCTGACTTTCTCTGCAAATTTAGGCATCTTAAAATGTTTTTATTAATGCCAAATAAAATATCCAGCACAAATTATATATGATAGACATAAATTAATAATTTATAAATTTTATTTCAAGCACGTTTTTAGTTAGCGGGACTGCAGCTTATCACTGCTCCCACCCGCGCCGCATATGTGCACTCCCGCTCCCGCCCGCATATGTGCACTTCCGGTCCCGCCCGCAATGAGCTTTCAAAATTTGTCCCGCGCCGCACTGCTTTGCGGCGGGTCCTGCGGGACTCCCGCGGGAGTGCAGGGCTCTAGTTAGCACCATTTGATTTACACAACATGCCTACCACTTTAAAGGTGCAAACTGTTGTTTTATTGTAACACAAATAAAAATTAAGATGAAAAAATAGAAATATGGAGTGTGCATAGGTATTCACCCCCTTTCATATGAAACCCCTAAATAAAAGCTAGTCCAACCAATTCACTTCGTAAGGTCACATAATTAGATGATTAAGATCCATCTGGGGGTTAAATCGGAGTGCTAACCTCCTAGTGGTATTCCCCGGGCAACGGCTACAGCAATGACCTTGGGTTGCGATACCACCGGGAGCATGGTGGGAAACCGGCAGGCTCGTCCTGAAAGGTTCCCCCTGGTTCAACCATGGTGGCACGGTTCCCAGGGGAGCTGCTGCTGGCAAATAGCACCCGCACCTTTCCAGCTTACCGCTCTTCCTTATCGGAGCGTGATACAAAATAGATAAGGTTGGGCGAAGGGTCAGCACCCCCTCACCACAAAAACTTAAAACTGCTGCAAATAAACCTGGAAGCTACTAGGCCGACAACCATCATTTCGACCAGGACCACTACCATGTTGGGGACATGGAATGTCCGAACTATGTATGAGGTGAGAAAAACAGCACAAGTGGCAACAGAGATGAGAAATTACAAGCTAGAGGTGATGGGAATCAGTGAGTCAAGATGGACAGGCTCAGGACAGGTGATGTTAAACACAGGAGAATTGCTGCTATACGCAGGTCATGAACAGGAAAATGCCCCACACACACAGGGAGTGGCCTTAATGTTGTCCAAAACAGCCCAGAAAGCTCTCATTGGATGGGAGACACACAGCCCGAGGATTCTAACTGCATGCTTCCGTACAGAAAGGAGGATCAACATGGATATCATCCAGTGCTATGCTCCAACAAATGGTGATGAAGAGGTCAAAAAGGAGTTCTATAACAGAGTACTGACAATCATCCAGAACAGGCCAAGACGCAACATCGTCACCACCATGGGGGACTTCAACGCCAAGATAGGGAGTAACAACCAAGGCTACGAGTCAATCATGGGGGAACAAGGTTTGGGCGTAATGAACGATAATGGGGAGAGGTTTGCCAATATGTGTGCTACAAGCAACCTAGTCACAGGTGGGAGTATGTTCCAACATCAAAGGATACACAAAGCCACTTGGACATCACCAGACATGTTCACGGAAAACCAAATTGATCATATATGTATTGGGGAAAAAGTTCAGAAGATCCCTCCAAGATGTTCGAGTCAAGCGAGGAGCCGATGTTTCCTCAGACCATCACCTACAGATCGCAATTTTAAGGTTAAAACTGAGAAAAAACTGGACAGGGGACACCAGACAAAGTGGCAGAAGGTACAACACCTCAGTCCTGAGGGATGCAGAAAAGCTGGAAGAATTCAGGATCACACTCTCCAACAAGTTCCAGGTCCTGCAAGACTTGGAGACCATGATAGAAGACTCCATTGAGGAAAAGTGGCAGGGGATAAAAGAGGTAGTAACATCAACATGCCAGGAAGTGCTGGGCACAAAGAGACGAAGCCACAAGGAGGGGATCTCAGAAGAGACCCTGGAAAAAGTGGAGAAGAGAAAAAAGAAGAAAGCAGCAATAAACAACTGTCACACAAGAACAGAAAAAGCCAAAGCACACGAGGAATATGTAGAAGCACATAGGGCAGTAAAGAGGCATATAAGAGCAGACAAGAAGAATTACATGGAGACACTAGCAGTAGAAGCGGAGGATGCAGTCCGCCATGGCAACATCAGGGAGCTGTACGCTACCATCAAGAAACTTTCTGGAAAACACACCCAGTCAGAGAGACCAGTAAAGGACAGCGATGGGAACATCATCCCGGATACGGAAGGGCAAAAGCACAGATGGGCACAGTATTTTGAAGACTTGCTAAACAGACCAGCCCCAAGGGAAACGGCAGACATCCACCAAGCGGACAGTGACCTGCAAATTGAGTGTGGACCACCATCAAAGGAGGAGATCCAGAAAGCTGTCAAACAGCTGAAGAATGGGAAGGCATCAGGTCCAGACAATATCCCAGCAGAGGCGCTGAAGGCAGATGTGGAGACAAGCTTGGAGATGCTCTACCCATTGTTCCAAAGCATATGGGAGAAGGAAGAAGTCCCACAGAAGTGGAAGGAGGGGTACATCATCAAACTACCAAAGAAGGGTGACCTTAGCTCCTGCGCCAATTACAGGGGAATCACCCTTCTCTCAATTCCAAGTAAGATCTTCAACAGAGTACTCCTGAACAAGATGAAAGATGCTGTGGACTCAAACCTCCGTGACCAACAAGCAGGGTTCAGGAAAAACAGATCCTGCAAGGACCAGATCAACACACTTAAAATAATTTTGGAGCAGTCCATAGAATGGAACTCACCTCTCTACGTCAACTTTATTGATTATGAGAAAGCATTCGACAGTTTGGACAGACAGTCACTATGGAAGCTACTGAAGCACTATGGCATACCTGAAAAAAAATCACCAACATCATTAAGAACTCCTATGAAGGGATGACATGCAGGGTAATCCATGGCCAACAACTCACAGATGCCTTCCAAGTGCAGATGGGGGTGAGGCAAGGATGCCTGCTGTCCCCATTCTTGTTTCTTCTGGCCATAGATTGGAGTATGAAGACATCCACAGACAGTAAGAACAATGGAATAAAATGGACAGCTGGGAAATGGTTGGATGATTTGGATTTCGCAGATGATCTGGCTCTTCTCTCTTACACACAGCAACAAATGCAAGAGAAGATCCACAGTGGAAAGAGCAAGATCCTTAAGGTCAACACAAACTGCAATACTCCCATCACCTTGGCAGGAGAAGCACTAGGAGAGGTGGATAATTTCACTTACCTAGGAAGTATCATCGACAAACAAGGTGGGACAGATGCAGATGTAAAGGCACACATAGGGAAAGGCAAGAACAGCTTTCCATCAGTTGGATAAAGTCTGGAGATCATCAGAACTGACTACCAGTACTAAAATCCAGATGTTCAACACAATGGTAAAACCTGTTCTATTGTATGGTGCAGAGACATAGCGAACAACCAACACAACATGGAAAATACAAGCTTTCAGAAATACCTGCCTTAGGAAAATTCTTAGAATCTACTGGCCTAACACCATCAGTAATGAGGACTTGTGGCACCGCACCAGGCAACAACCAGTAGGGACTGTCATTCTACGTAAACGCTGGACATGGATAGGGCACACCTTGCGCAAACCAGTAACATATCACAAGAGAGGCCTTCACCTGGAACCCCCCGGGGAAGTGGAAAAGGGGAAGACTGAAGAACACATGGAGGCGGGACCTGGATGCTGATGTGAGGGCAACCGGCTACACATGGTAGAGAGGGCCCAGGACTGCATGAGATGGAGGGATCTAGTCCATGGCCTATGCCCAAGGTTGGGCAGTAGGCCTAAGTAAGTAAGTAAGATCCATCTGTGTGCAATCAAAGCATCACATGATCTGTCACATGATGTCTGTATAAACAAACCTGTTCTGGAAGGACCCCGACTCTGCAACACTACTAAGCAAGCAACATAAAAACCAAGGAGCACTCCAAAGAGGTCAGAGAGAAAGTTGTGAAGTATAGATCAGGATTGGGTTACAAAATATACATGTATATAAAAATTTGAATATCCCAGAGAACACCATTAAATCCATTATAGCAAATGGAAAGAATATGGAACCATTACAAACCTGACAAAAGAAGGCTGCCCAGCAAAACTCACAGATCGGTCAAGGAAGGCATTAATCAGAGATGCAACAAAGACACCAAAGAAAACGCTGAAGGAGCTGCAAAGATCCACAGTGGAGATGGGAGTATCTGTCCATAGGACCACTTTATGCCATACACTCCACAGAGTAGGGCTTTATGGAAGAGTGGCCAGGAAAAAGTCATTATTTAAGAAAATACATTTGGAGTTTGCCCAACAGCATGTGGCAGACTCCCCAAACATATGGAAGAAGATTCTCTGGTCAAATGAGACTAAAATTGATCTTTTTGGCCATCATGGAAATGCCATGTGTGGTGCAAACCCAACACCCTGAGAACACCATTCCTACAGTGAAGCATGGTGATGGCAGCATCATGCTGTGGGGATGTTTTTCATCTGCAGGGACAGGAAAGCTGGTCAGGACTGAAGGAAAGACGGATGGCACTAAATACAGGGCAATTCTGGAGGAAAACCTGTTTGAGTCAGCCAGAGGTTTGAGACTGGGATGAAGGTTCACATTCCAGCAAGACAATGACCCTAAACATACTGCAAAAGCTACACTGGAGTGGTTTAAAGGGAAACATTTAAATGTCTTGGAATGGCTGAATCAAAGCCCAGACCTCAATCCAATTGAGAATCTGTGGCATAACTTGAAGATTGCTGTATGCCAACGCAACCCATCTAACTTGAAGGAGTTGGAGCAGTTTTGCCTTGGGGAATGGGCAAAATTCCCAGTGGCTAAATGTGCTAAGCTAATAGAGACATACCCCAAGAGACTTGCAGCTGTAATTACAGCAAAAGGTGGATCTACAAAGTATTGACTTTGGGGGTGAATACCTATGCACACTACAGGTTTCTGTTTTTTCATCTTAATTATTGTTTGTGTCACAATAAAACAACAATTTTCACCTTTAAAGTGGTAGGCATGTTTGTGTAAATCAAATGGTGCAAACCCCCCCCCAAAAAAAATCCATTTTAATTCCAGCTTGTAATGCAACAAAACAGGAAAAACACCAAGGGGGATGAATACTTTTGCAAGACACTGTAAAAAGAGCATCCTAGAGAGGCTGAGTCTCTCAGAATTAAAGATGAGAAGGGGTTCGCCAATCTGTAAAAGACTGCGTGGGCAAACAGTGGAACAATTTAATAATAATATTCCTCAACTTAAAATTGCAAAGTATTATGGGAATCACATCATCTTCAGTACATAATCTCATTAAAAGGGTCACAGAAGCTGGAGAAATCTCCGTTTGCAAGGGACAAGGCCAAAAACCAAATACTGGATGCCTATGATCTTCTGGCCCACAGGCAACACTACATTAAAAACAGACAATTCTGTGGTGGAAATCACTGCAATGGTTCAGAAACACTTCTGAATACCATCACTTGTGAAAAGAGTTTGTTGATGCATCCACAAACGCAAGTTAAAATTTTACCATGCAAAGAAGAAACCATATATAAACACTATCTAGAAACACTGCTACCTTCTCTGGGCCTGAGCTCATTTATGATGGACTGAGGTGAAGTGGAAAACTGTCCTGTGGTCTTACAAACCAAAATTTGAAAAAAAAATTTTTTTGGAAATCATGGACACTGTGACCTAAAGAGGAGAGGGAACATCCAGCTTGTTATCAGCACATAGTTCATGTTATGGGGTGCATTAGTGTAGATGGCATTGGTAGCTTGCACATCTGGGGAGGCACCATTAATGCTGATTGATATATACATTTTTTGGAGCAACATACAGTGGTGCTTGAAGGTTTGTGAACCCTTTAGAATTTTCGATATTTCTGCATAAATATGACCTAAAACATCATCAGATTTTCACACAAGTCCTAAAAGTAGATAAAGAGAACCAGTTAACAAATTAGACAGTAAATATTACACTTGGTCATTTATTTATTGAAGAAAATGATCCAATATTACATATCTGTGAGTGGCAAAAGTATGTGAACCTCTAAGATTAGCAGTTCATTTCAAGGTGAAATTAGGGTCAGGTGTTTGTCATCCCATTGACTGAAGTCAGGTGTGAGTGGGCACCCTGTTTTATTTAAAGAACAGGGATCTATCAAAGTCTGATCTTCACAACATGTTTGTGGAAGTGTATCATGGCACGAACAAAGGAGATTTCTGAGGACCTCAGAAAAAGCGCTGTTGATGCTCATCAGGCTGGAAAAGGTTACAAAAGGGCAATTCCATGTAAATGTCAACCTCACCATGCAAAAATAAAGCAGCATGTAATACATCAAAACCACTCCCAGAGATATCACCTAGGCCTGTATTTTACAGATGTGAATAAGTTGAACCAATTTGTAACCAACCTAATATGTCACTGTCAGTCTTTCTTTCTTATAATGTAAAACCCAAGCTAAAATCAACTTTGATCATGTACAATTCTGTATTATTGCCACAAGCCACAGAAATGTATGCTAAAATCCACAAAACAGCAAAAAAATAGCCATCCTAAATATTATTTAAGAACTTTGATAGTTTTAGCTGATATTTAGAGAGTTTTTCAAAGGGTTATGGTGGTTAAATTGCTGATTTTCTAAACATATGCCATGTCTATTTCAGACGCATCACATCCATAACAGAATTTCGTCGCATCCATAACACTGACTTTTCCTTCCGAAACTCTGCATGAAATACAAAATATTTTATACAAAGATTTTTTAATATTCACCTTGGACCCCTCTATCAAATGGATATCTCCATTTCGACATTAGGTTTACAATTTCACAGAGTTTGATAAAAACGTACAGTCACCCAAGAAAAGTGATACTTTTTCTGTCACATCCATAACGCATCTTTTATTGGCATTTTCTGGCATGCCCTAGATGTACTATGGGAATTGTTCTTGTTCTATCACTTCTCCAGTATGGTACAGCCTTAAAATATGCAACACCTGTTTAAATACTGGGAGACGATAAAACATGCACTGGGTCATTTGTTGCCATTGAGTTCAAGTGTCACGTCCATAATGCTGGAATTGCTCAAAACCATCTCTAAAGAGTTTGGACTCCACCAATCCAGTCAGACAGATTGTGTACAAATGGAAGAATTCAAGACCATTGTTACCCTCCCCAGGAGTGGTCGACCAACAAAGATCGCTCCAAAAGCAAAGCGTGTAATAGTCGGCAAGGTCACAAAGGACCCCAGGGTAACTTCTAAGCAACTGAAGGCCTCTCTCACATTGGCTAATGTTAATGTTCATGAGTCCATCATCAGGAGAACACTGAACAACAATGGTGTGTATGGCAGGGTTGCAAGGAGAAAGTCACTGCTCTCCAAAAAGAACATTGCTGCTCATCTGCAGTTTACTAAACATCATGTGGACAAGCCAGAAGGCTATTGGAAAAATGTTTTGTGGACGGATGAGACCAAAATAGAACTTTTTGGTTTAAATGAGAAGCGTTATGTTTGGAGAAAGGAAAACGCTGCATTCCAGCATAAGAACCTTATCCCATCTGTGAAACATGGTGGGGGCCTGTTTTGCTGCATCTGGGCCAGGACGGCTTGCCATCATTGATGGAACAATGAATTCTGAATTATACCAGCGAATTCTAAAGGAAAATGTCAGGACATCTGTCCATGAACTGAATCTCAAGAGAAGGTGGGTCATGCAGCAAGACAATGACCCTAAGCACACAAATTGTTCTACCAAAGAATGGTTAAAGAAGAATAAAGTTAATGTTTTGGAATGGCCAAGTCAAAGTCCTGACCTTAATCCAATCAAAATGTTGTGGAAGGACCTGAAGCACGAGTAGTTCATGTGAGGAAACCCACCAACATCCTAGAGTTGAAGCTGTTCTCTATGGAGAAATGGGCTAAAATTCCTCCAAGCCGGTGTGCAGGACTGATCAACGGTTACCGGAAACGTTTAGCTGCAGTTATTGCTGCACAAGGGGGTCACACCAGATACTGAAAGCAAAGGTTCACATACTTTTGCCACTCACAGATATGTAATATTGGATCTCATCTCATCATCTCTAGCCGCTTTATCCTATTCTACAGGGTCGCAGGCAAGCTGGAGCCTATCCCAACTGACTACGGGCGAAAGGCGGGGTACACCCTGGACAAGTCACCAGGTCATCACAGGGCTGACACAGACAACCATTCACACTCACATTCACACCTACGGTCAATTTAGAGCCACCAGTTAACCTAACCTGCATGTCTTTGGACTGTGGGGAAAACCGGAGCACCCTAATATTGGATTATTTTCCTCAATAAATAAATGACCAAGTATAATATTTTGTCTCATTTGTTTAATTGGGTTCTCTTTATCTACTTTTAGGACTTGTGTGAAAATCTGGTTATGTTTTAGGTCATATTTATGCAGAAATATAGAAAATTCTAAAGGGTTCACAAACTTTCAAGCACCACCGTATGCTGCTATCCAGAGGCCAAGCTTATTTCTGCAAGACAATACCAAGCTGCATTCTGCACATATTGCAACTGCATGGGTCCATACTAAAAGAGTCCAGGTGCTAAAATGACTTGGCTGCAGTCCAGACTTATCACCCATTGAAAACATCTGGCTCATTATGAAACGAAAAATATGACAAAAGAGACCCTGATCTGTTGAGCATCTGCAATCTGATATCAGGCAAGAATTGGACAACATTTTTCTTTCAAAACTAAAGCAATTGGTCTCCTCAGTTCCCAAACCTTTACAGAGAGTGGTGTTAAAAGAAGAGGTGATGCAACACAGTTGTAAAAATGCCCGTTTCAACTTTTTTGAAATGTATTGCTACAAGCGTATATATTTCTCAAACAACAATAAAGTTTCTCAGTTTCAACATTTGATATGTTGTTTTTGAACTACTGTCAATTAAATTTAGTGTTTACATGATTTGCAAATCATATTTTGTTTTTATTTATATTTAACACAGTGTTCCAACGTTTTTGGAAAGGGGGCTGCATGTTCCACCATAAAATTGTCTAGACAAAATTCTTTTTTTCTCTCATTCTTTTCCTGGTGGTGATATGTAACAAATCTCAGCCTATCTAGCCAGAGAGAAAAGCATGAATAAAATTAAAAGTCTTTCTATAAAAATTGCCCACCTCAAACAAAAGTGTAGAGTTTGGAGGGATTTTTGGGGGGATGCCAACAGAGCCATAGGCATATTCTGGCTTACACATCAATATACAGACCTCTCCTTTCTGCATGGAGTGCACACCAATATCCCATGCTTTGATCACATGACCTTTAAGACAACAATAGAGAGGACACCATGAACATCTAGTGTTATCTGATGGCCCTAATGTCATCATAAAAAAAATGCAGTAAATACATCCCTGTGTGCCATTAGCGTTCCAGACATGAGTACTCTAACCTTATATAATAATCCTTTCAAAACAATGAATATGTAAAACTAACTTGCACTTGAACATAAATAAATGCAATCCAGGGAGGTGCAATTGAAACAGGTGGAACATGTTATGCCATCAGCATCTTTTAATATGGGAGAAAGTGCTCATGGTATAATAATTCTACATTCTGTGTGACTTACATGACTAAGTACATGACTAAGTGCTTATGAGGTAACAGAAATTTCAACTCCGTCTTATTGCCTAGTACAAATGTGGGTGTTACAAAATAAAGTACAAAAAAATTCAAATAAGGCATAGTTTCCAAGACCAAAGACAACATCCAAGTCCCACAAGTATTAAACAGAAACATGTCATGAGACTGAAATAGTCTATTTTTCCACATTTGTAGTAGGCAAGGCATATATAGAATGGACAAATATCAATATTGTAAGCGATAACACACATTTCAATATTTCTGTTGAAATGTCTCTACTACTTGGCATCTGTATCAGTTACATTTATGGAAAAAAAAGAAAAAAGCTGGATAAATTTCCATGTCTAACCAATATTTTATACAGGATTTTGTGGCAATTTATGGCTTATGCTTAGAATTATGTGATTATGATTATAATAACATGTTTGTGATTTTTACTCCTTGTTGCTATTAAAAACGCATACACAAAAACACATTAATTATTAGCTAGTGAGGAATTTCTCAGCAAAACTGCAATACCTTTGCCTACATTGAAGACAAAAGGCTCCTTCTGGTCCAAACTGGAGTCAAACGTCTTCCCATTAAGAAATTTTCCAGTGTAGCGGACACACACCTTGTCCCCAATCATAGGCTTTTCACTCTCTGTACCATGGCGCTTCACAATCTATGGAGATTGAAAATAAAGTCCTCATCATAATCTGTTCATCACTGTTCATTTAATAAATCAGGTACTTCAGATCTGAACATTTTAGCTGAATCAGCAAGATAAAATCTGATGCCTGAAAATAAGTCACTGTGTTCACTTAACTGCTCTAGAGAAAACAGACATTTTGGCTAAACGGGTATTTCATCACTATAATTTACATTCTTTTTCTTTGACAGATTTGTATTGGAGGTTTCAGTTAAAACATCTTGTGATCACTACCTTTTGGGACTCTCCATATTTCTTACTTTTGAAAAGTTAGAATGTATGAAAAATTGACTGGAAAATATTGTATGGTTAAATATGTAAAACATTATGCTTTATTTGTGCATTCTACCACCAACACACCAATCACAATGCTTGACTCTACATTAAATACAAAATGCACATTGGTTAACTATCACATTTCGTGAGGATTAATAATAGCAAGTCTATGCAACAATTCTATAAATTCCCAAACCACATATTTGGTTGTGATGGATGTTTATCAGTATTAGTATCAGCAACAATCTACATATAGTCATGCACAAATTCACCAAAAAAGCTTCTAAATCAAAAGAAATCTCATCTCATTATCTCTAGCCGCTTTATCCTTCTACAGGGTCGCAGGCAAGCTGGAGCCTATCCCAGCTGACTACGGGCGAGAGGCGGGGATCAAAAGAAATCATTTCTAAAATTAATTTCTCTGAGGTTGAGCCATCATTCAGGCACAATGAAAATATTATGTCAGTTGACAAATCCTGACATGAGATAGACAGATAGAGTGCAAGTGATACAACACTAGCCTTGCACACGCCCCGATCTTTGTTTGGAGTGATGTCTAAACCCTGCGAGGCAAATAGGCCAATAAAAGACTGGGCAGTTGGACAAACATCCTCAAATTTGGCCATCTCCTCAAGGCATGCCCTTGTTCCCCTAAAAAAACAAAACAAAAAAACAACAACATACAAACACATAAGCTTTAGATGCAATATGAAATGCTTCCATATGTACTAAAACAGTATAATGGACAGTATCCTTATGACTAACCTATAGTGAATTGATGTGATTATAAAATAAAGCATTGTGTAAAAACATAAAATAAACGTACAATTAAAAAAAAAAAAAAAACATATAGAATGGTATTTGGGAGATTTTATTTTGACCAGAATCTCTATAAAACATATACAGCACAACTTATACAACTCAACTCATCATCTATGAGCTTAAGATGTAGTCATTACCAGGCTACTAAAAGTTACCAATGACTAAATATCACATTATTTATTTGTTACCCTTCTTGTTACTCTTTCCTCTTTTGGTAAGAGTCCTGATTTCATTTGCATGATGCTGAGTAAAGCAAGTCTGATTTGGCATCATTCAGTGTGTGTAATAATAGATACACAACTGTACCTATTACACAAAGGATTGCTTCCATATCCTGTTGTATGCAAGAGTTTAGCAAAATGTGTTTTCCAAAAAAAGAAAAAGGGGGGAAAAAAAACCTTACGGTGACTGTAGAGTTGATACTAAGTCTGAAACCTTTTATTTTTAAACTTGTACAAGTCTGCAAACTATGTAGAGAACAGCTGCAATTGCATCTTGTACCATCATTGTAGCATACCCTCTTTTCATAACATTTTACAGCTTTCTGTTTGGACTTCTATTTTAAAACACTTATAAAAACACCAATAATACAATGAAATTGCCAAATTTGTCTTTAACACATGTATCTTTAATTCAACCTACAGCTGAAAGGATCCTATTACATGGAAAAGATAATGGAGTAAAGAGTAAATTAATTAATGGTCTAATTAATTAACTAATGAATTAATTATTCTAAACAATAACATCCATAGTATCTGGTAATTCTACATCAACTTCAGACTGTTAAACTAGATCAATAATTTCCATTAAGAGATTGGAGTGTTTTTTCGAACTGATTCCCCCCAGTTATTAAGGACAAAAATGTTGCAAACCATCGATGTTTGTTTTATTATAGATTTTTTTTTATGTCTCTCTCTCACACACACACACACACACACACACACACACACACACGGAGCCTCTTCACAATCTGAGCTGATATGCAAATAATCATCTGCATATGTTTATGTAGGACAGACACAAACAGATAATATGTGTCATAGTGTCTTTATCTCCTATCTGATGTTCTCCAATCTGTATACATGTTTATCCAGAGGCACTCTGTTCAGCTCTGTGTGTGAGTGTGTCTCTGGTAAGAGGAGGTGTGTGTGTGTACGCTCATGAGTGTGTGCTGGGGAACACCATGTTCCTGCTATTCACAGTTCCTGGCACAATCCATTGGTGTATACTAAATCTTTATCTTCACAGTGGGTCTCAGAGACCACTCCATCACTTCAGCTCCAAATATTAAACCAAACATGCTTTCATAACCATTCACAGGTTTAGCTATTAAAATTATACATTACCAAATGTGAAAATCATATATCACTGTACCATACTCACCATACCATATCACACAAAGCAAGAGGCAAACTGCATCCATTGTTTTAAATAAAGACACTGTTTGGGTGGCAATAAAGTTTATAGTCAGTCAAGATATTTGTCTCAGACATTTAAAGAAGAACAACGGAAAAGATACAAGACAAAAGCCAAATCAGAGAACATTCAGTTCAGTTATGCAAGATACACACTATTATTCAAGGATTGCACTGAAAGAACTTGTTCACACACACACACACACACACACACACACACACACACACACACACACACACACAGGAAAAAGAACACTTAGACTATTATGGATATGGAAACAGGGTCAGTGATATCCTGACAATTTTTGAATGACTAACAAATCACCATTATATACTGTACAACGATTAGTCATAAAATTAAAAACACTGGCAGGTGAAGTGAATTACATTGATTATGTTCTCACAATAGCACAAGTCAAGGGATGGGATACATTAGGTGCAAGAGAACAGTTAGTTCTTGAACTTCATATGGTGGAACCAGGAAAAAATGGGGAAGCGTAAGGACCTGAGTGACTTTGACAAGGGCCAAATTGTGATAGTTACATGACTGGGTCTGAGCATCTCCAAAACGGCACATCTTGTGGGGTGTTCCTGGTACTTCGAGAACTGACTGTTCTCTTGCTGCCTAATGTATCCCATCCCTTGACTGGTGCTATTGTAAGAAAATAATAAATGTAATTCACTTTACCTGTCAGTGTTTATAATTTTATGGCTGGTGTATGTGTGTTTTTTATATAGATTATGGCTGGTGTGTGTTGTGTTATAAAATATATATATATGGCATGGTGGTGTAGTGGTTAGCACTGTCACCTCACATCAAGAAGGTCCTGGGTTCAAGCCCAGAGGCCAACGGGGGCCATTCTGTGTGGAGTCTGCATGTTCTCCACATGTCTGTGTGGGTTTCCTCCGGTTTCCCCCAAAGACATGCAGGTTAGGCTAATTGGTGGCTCTAAATTGACCGTAGGTGTGAATGGTTGTTTGTCTCTATGTGTCAGCCCTGCGATGACCTGGCGACTTGTCCAGGGTGTACCCCACCTCTCGCCCATAGTCAGCTGGGATAGGCTCCAGCTTGCCTGCGACCCTGTAGAACAGGATAAAGCGGCTACAGATAATGAGATTATATATATATATATATATATATATATATATATATATATATATATATATATATATATACACACACACACACACATATATACACACACACACACAGTATATCCATATATATAAACTCTCGTGGTTACCAGAGGACTAGCCCCCCACTGTAACCCTAGCTATGTAACAGGCGAGAGGCCGAGGGCTACAGAAACGGAGATCGGCACCGCCCTATGCGCCACATGGCGTGGGAAGGACTTTGATATACATTACATTTTTAATGAATTTATTTATTCTATCCACATTCACTGGATATGAGCAATTGTGCGCTCTGATTGGCTACTCTACTACTTGGCTATCAGCTCATATACCGTGAGTAGAGAAAAACAAAATGGAGACGCGTGTTGCTGAACCAACCAAGGACAAAATAAAACCTCTACTCGAAAACAAAAACCAAAAAAATTTAAAAAGCAACAAAACATGGAAATCCCTGTTCCAAAAATAATTAAATTTAAATAGAAACAGAATGTGATGATTTGCAAATCATGAAAACCCTAGATTTCATTAAAAATAGTAAAGAAAACATATCAAATGTTGAAACTGAGAAATGTTATTGTTCTTTGAGACACCATGTCCTCCAGTATATTACAAGGAGAAGGACCATCTGGCTTGTTATCAGCGCACAATTCAAAAGCCATCATCTGTGATGCATGGCATTAGTGCACATGGTATGAGTAGCTTGTACATCTGGGAAGGAATGATATAAAGGTTACATCTTTTCCAGGGAAGGCCTTGCTTATTTCAGCAGGACAATTCCAAACTGCATTTTGCACATATTATAATTGCATGGCTCCATAGTAAAAGAGTCCAGGTGCTAAACTGGCTTGCCTGCAGTCCAGACCTGTCTCCCATTGAAAACATTTGGCGCCTTATGAAACGAAATATGACAAAGGAGACCCCAAACTGTTGAGCAGCTGAAATCCAATATCAGGCAAGAATGAGACAACATTTCTCATTCAGAACTACAGCAATTGGTCTCCTCAGTTCCCAAACATTTACAAAGTGGTGTTAAAAGGAGAGGTGATGCAACACAGTGGTAAACATGCCCTTGTTCCAACTTTTTTGAAACATGTTGCTGGCATGAACTTCAAAACAAGCATATATTTTTCAAAAAACAAAATTTCTCACTTTCAACATTTGATATTTTGTCTTTGTACTATCTTCAATTAAATATAGGGTTTCCATAAATTTGCAAATCATTGCTTTGTGTTTTCATTTACATTTTATAGAGCATCTCAACTTCTTTGGAATCGTGTGCCCACACAAATTATTTACACTGAAACACATTTACATATCTCGGGTTTAAACACAACGATGTACAGGCACACATACAAGTCTGTGTCAATATGCAATTTACAGATCTTTTGTTTCTTTGACTTTTTTTAAATAAATTCACTCTTTTTATTGGTCATCACAGCAAAGCAGAAATTTCATTTGATGTATTAAAAAAAAACCCTCAGTATTCCACTGAGGGCATATTTCTTATAGCTGTTATTCACACTACCAGGTATGTTCTGTTCTTGCAAAACAGGAACATGACTAGAAGCACGTGATTGCATAAATTCTAGGAAAACCCTCCAGACTTGCACTGTGTTCCGACAGCTAAATAAAAGCAGCACATTCACACTGACATTCTTACTGATCATGTCTGTATGAGTGATCATTAACAAAACCCTTACTGACCAACCTTAAGTACGTGGTGTAAATAACAAGATAGACAACAGATAGACTCAGGAAGAACGAGAAAGAGACTGTGTCCCCACATGAGCGCTTGGACGGCAATTTAGGGTCACTGAGTTCTTCTGAACTTGAGCATCAGTGTGTTTTAAAAAAAAATCATCAACAACAACTTGGTCTCCTTGTGGTTTTCTAATAGGAAATTGTAGTTTAAAATAACCTACGTTATACTTGTTGCTTTATAATAGCACTGAATGAAAACAACATTTTTTGGGATAACTCATGAATGTTTAGGCTATGTGATGTTATGAAAATAACTAATATGTTGGTTTAAAAACTTAGGCTACGTTTTAATGTGATTCAGTTAAGTAGCCTATTAATTTCAAATGAACTAGTTGAATTCGCTGTAATCAACCTTGTTATAGCACCATGAAATAAAGATATCAGTATTAGGCTACCTTTCCTTTTGACCGTGGTGGTAGCATCAAAGTGGTGGTACATCTTTTGTCCTTTAATATGTACCTGGAAATTCACCCTTTTGTGCCTTTAATATTCACCTGGAAATGTGGCCATAGTGTGCATTCGGAATGATTTCAAATGAACAGTTGTCGGCTTTTTGAAGATAGAGTTTTAAAGGTACATTACATGTCCCTTTCTAGGTAAAAGACATTAAAGGTAAGATCCAAATGGCGTTCAGCTATAAAGAAAAAGGTACAGCTGAGTAACCGTTTTTCTAAACGTGTGACAAGTTATTTGGTTTGAATGAAACCTAAAATAAATTGGTTAAAATAAATTAAAAAATAGATGAATAAACAAATACTTACAATATTTCCCTTTTGTCTCCGGTCCCTCTCATGTGCTTGACTCTACAATCCGCAAGGAACTTTTATACAAAATCTTGCCGGTAAGTGCAACATGTACCTACCCGGAGCGCTTTCAGGGCTGTCGCGGCTGGCTGGGAGGAAGCCCGCCCTCTTCCACCGAGTACTAAATGTTCCAGCGGCGCTATTTTACACCACTTTTGCTGAACAACAAAGCCACATGGGGTGTGCGTGCGTGGGGGGGGGGGACACAACTAATATGGGAGGCGGAGACAGTGAGGGGTAGGCACTGAAGCCTATAGTTAAAAAAAAAAAAAAAAACGAAGGGCAGGTTCTTGTAAACTATCCACAAAGTAACACAATGTTCCGGCTACGCTGTAGCTCGCTGTGATGAGAACACTGTGTCCTAGTACACACTACACACCGTGACTCGTAACCCGTTCTATGCCGAATCCACTAGGGAGCAGTGTGTAGTTTACAGAGCTGCACACACTCCACATCGATACTATGTGCCACAACGAACATTTTTATTATTATAGCTAGTCGTGTACTTCCTTTTTAAACTGCTGCTATGTGACACATTATTTATAGCCTAGCAAACCTTAACCTGCATTATCAGCAATGTCTGCTTTTTCATTCCTCTCGCAATCAGGAACATTTGATAATAGGCTACACTCATTCTAATTACAAACACTCATTACTATTGAGGTGGCACGGTGGTGTAGTGGTTAGCGCTGTCGCCTCACAGCAAGAAGGTCCTGGGTTCGAGCCCCGGGGCCAGCGAGGGCCTTTCTGTGTGGAGTTTGCATGTTGTCCGCGTGGGTTTCCTCCGGGTGCTCCAGTTTCCCCCACAGTCCAAAGACATGCAGGTTAGGTTAACTGGTGACTCTAAATTGACCGTAGGTGTGAGTGTGAATGGTTGTCTGTGTCTATGTGTCAGCCCTGTGATGACCTGGCGACTTGTCCAGGGTGTACCCCGCCTTTCGCCCGTAGTCAGCTGGGATAGGCTCCAGCTTGCCTGCGACCCTGTAGAAGGATAAAGCGGCTAGAGATAATGAGATGAGATGAGACAACTTTCACCAAGAAGGAAAATTTAAAAAGGAAGGAAAACAAGGTATACTGCCAACAGAGATGAAAAAGCCTAACAAAAAGCAATCACATTTCTGTGAATAGGGCTATTGTGAAAAATGCAGTTATTCCAGCACAAGGTAAAACAGACTTGTAGAATCCATTTGGTGCACCACATAACAGATGGAAATCACGAATCTGTAAAATAAGCACACTTAGTTAAATGGGGTTAACAACTGCCAGTCCTTTGTGTAGCCCTTCCTCGAAGCATAATTCACTTGCTTTGATCCTGAGGGATTAGAACCAAAATAACATATTGTTACTCCAGAAGACATGATGTTCTCCTGTTCCATCACACTCCAAACAAAAGCCTGTCTGCTAATGAATGAGAGCTCAATATTAAGGGTGTCATCAACAAAACGTGTGGCAATGACAATTTGTCAAGTCATTATAAGTGTGTACAAGACAACTCCTGTTTGCTTAAATATCTCTTCACTAAACTGTTTTACCAATATACAATTAAAACTCCCGAGTGTTCACTCCATTGTATGTAGTATACTGTTGTGCTGGTATCTGACTCTGCAGTGAGCGCAACAGCATTTTTGAGTATCAAGTTGCAAAATATAACCCTATTCATTTTAGTTCTGATGCTACACAACCCTCCAGAGGATGATCTTTGAGGAAGACCGAATGCTATTTTTGCTGTGTGTAAGATCATTAAAGTTGGCACAAGAAGCAAACAATAAGCAGGAGGCTATTCAAGGACAATGCTCTCACACAGTTCTCTACACAGTAACAAGAAAATGGGCCCGTTTCTCTACACAGATATATCGCTTAGGTTTTTTGTTTGTTTGTTTTTTGGGGGGTGTTAGCGCTTAGTGTATCCTAAAAGAATTTGCTTCAATTATGTTTGTGGATTTGAGAATACCTCCATCCATCCATTATCTGTAGCCACTTATCCTGTTCTACAGGGTCACAGGCAAGCTGGAGCCTATCCCAGCTGACTATGGGCGAGAGGCGGGGTACACCCTGGACAAGTCGCCAGGTTATCACAGGGCTGACACAGAGACAAACAACCATTCATACCCATGGTCAATTTAGAGCCACCAATTAACCTAACCTGCATGTCTTTGGACTGTGGGGGAAACCAGAGCACCTGGAGGAAAACCACACAGATATGGGGAGAACATGCAAACTCCATACAGAAAGGCCCTCACCGGCCGCTGGGCTCGAACCCAGGACCTTCTTGCTGTGAGGTGACAGTGCTAACCACTACACCACCGTGCCGCACCTTTGAGAATACCTAATAAATTAAATTGTATTTAATTTATTAGTTCAAAAGACATGCAGTTAGGTCAGCATGGGGCAGCCATGGCCTGAAGGTTGGGCTGAAGTGCCCTTGAGCAAGGCACCTAACCCTCATGTGCTCCCCGGGCACTGTAGCATAGCTGCCCACTGCTCGAGGTATGTGTGTGTGCTCATTGCTCACTTGTGTGTGCATGTGTGTGTTCAGTGCTTCAGATGGGTTAAATGCAGAGGAGGAATTTCACTGTGCTTAAGTCTGTGCTTGAGTGTACATGTGATAAATAAAGGCTTGTTGTTGTTATTGTTAAATTTCAGATAACCTTTGAGTTAACACGTTAATGTTTGATATGGCTGACAGTTTTGCAACAAAGGGTAAATGTGAATATTATCATGCAATACGAGTAGACAGCAGCAGTTCATTGAAAACCAAATGGTGTCTTCACATTTGTCACGAGCACCAGACACTTTCTCAAAGACTATTGTTTCAGGAATTGTTCTTTGCTAACTCCTAACTAACAATGTTTTAGCCAAAAGGTATTCTTAGATATTTGCATATTTGTATATCTGCACATTTGTAGAAGTCCGAGTTTTCCACAGGGACTACAAATCATGTCGGTATATCGCAGTGCATAAGGAAAGCTGCCAAATTCTGCAAATATATATGTAAATGTAGTAATACTGTAATTGAGCCATTCTGTAGGCATCAGTGCAGTTGTAATAATAACCTACTACTTGATTTTAGTCATTGTGTGCTATCACATACTGGACTACCACAGACAAAATGATCACTGGTTTAGAGAACTTTCAGGGACTGCTATTAAGGACTTTGAGGTTTCAGTTTAAAATGCCTTTATGATAAATAATGTAAATGCAGTTAAATGTCATGGGCCTGCAGGTTTTAGTGCTTTTTTTCTTTCAACCACCTTATGTATGTTAGAATTAACATCCTTTAATGGCAGATTATATTCTGAATTAATTTTAAATTGTTCAACCTGAAAATAAATACAAATAAGACTAGGCCTATGTATTAGAAAGACATACATAGTACTATGATTTCTTAATACTGATCTAAATATGTAGCCTGTACATACAAATTGTATTTTGATATTAATATGCTTCATATAATACTTGCAATCATGCTGAAAACATCTATTAATGTTGTACCCCACAGAGCAAGTAAAATAAGTAAAGTGTTTTGAAAACAATGCATTTAATAGATTCCTTGTGTAATGCATTTCAAAACCTATTTGCATATATCAAAATATTTCCTATTAGAACATCCATCCATTATCCGTAACCGCTTATCTTGTGCACAGTTGTGGGCAAGCTGGAGCCTATCCCAGCTGACTATGGGCAAGAGGCACCCATAGGGCTGACACATACAGTACGTTTACATGCGCATCCAAATCGAGCTGCTGTCGGTAATCGAGCAAAGGGTCCCAGCAGGGGTGCCAGAGAAATCCAATCCTACATGCATACTGTGAAATCGAGCTATTGAGTGAGGTACATTGTGCACCCGAGCCACAGGTGGCGCTACACGCCCCATCGTGTTGGTACACTTCCGGTTGTCGTCATGAAGAAGAGCTATTCAAGAGTATAAACAAAGGGACTACAGGCGGAAATTAGCATGTACTGCTATAACCTGGTACAGACATCTGTCCTTACCACAAGGATAATGTTTAATTTGTACACTGTCCCTTTTAAAAATAAAATAAACTCTAAGAAGAGTGTTTGTATGAACAGAAGTGTTCCTAATAAAGTGGGCGGCTAAGGTGAAGTGTCATGCCGACCGAGGCTGTTGTGTTTCCCGCTTGTGGTCTCGTCACTCGTCACTTCCGGAAGGGGCAGTGCTGAAGTAAGTAGATCGAATACGTAGCTCGATAGGGTTTACATGCACTAAGTAGCTCGGCAGAAATCGCATAATCTAGGTCGTGTAGCCCGATTGCGAGAAATCAAGTTCGGTTCAATTTCAGCCGAGCTAAGGTGTTTACATGCCATTTAGAACTTCAGACGAGCAACGGCAGAAATTCGATTTTCTCTATGTGCATGTAAACGCACTGATAGAGACAATCATTCACACTTGCAGTCAATTTAGAGCCACCAATTAGCCTAACCTGCATGTCTTTGGACTGTGGGGGAAACCAGAGCACCTGGAGGAAACCCATGCAGACATGTGGAGAACATGCAAACTCCACACAGAAAGGCCCCTGTCGGCCACTGGGCTCGAACCCAGAATCTTCTTGCTGTGAAGTGACAATGCTAACCACTACACCACCCATATTAGAACAGATCTCTAGAAAATGTAAACATTTTTACCCTTCTATCTTGGGGCTCTGGAATGTTGCTTGCAATATTCCCCCCGCAATGAGGCCCTTGGCTCTAGCTGTCCAGAAGCTGTTTGGCATTCCTGTCCTAGAATGAGTACAATTTCATTCAATACTCAAGTGATAGCCCCACAACTTCTAGACACTGTGTATTACAAGGAAATAATAATAATAATAATAATAATAATAATAAGTACACCACCGTTCAAAAGTTTGGGGTCACCCAGACAATTTTGTGTTTTCCATGAAAAGTCACACTTTTATTTACCACCATAAGTTGTAAAATGAATAGAAAATATAGCCAAGACATTTTTCTGGCCATTTTGAGCATTTAATCGACCCCACAAATGTGATGCTCCAGAAACTCAATCTGCTCAAAGGAAGGTCAGTTTTATAGCTTCTCTAAAAGAGCTAAACTATTTTCAGCTGTGCTAACATGATTGTACAAGGGTTTTCTAATCATCCATTAGCCTTCTGAGGCAATGAGCAAACACATTGTACCATTAGAACACTGGAGTGATAGTTGCTGGAAATGGGCCTCTATACACCTATGTAGATATTGCACCAAAAAACAGACATTTAGTAGAATTTAGCTAGAATAGTCATTTACCACATTAGCAATGTATAGAGTGTATTTCTGATTAGTTTAAAGTGATCTTCATTGAAAAGAACAGTGCTTTTCTTTCAAAAATAAGGAAATTTCAAAGTGACCCCAAACTTTTGAACGGTAGTGTACAGTCGTGTTACAACTGGCACAATATACAGACGAAGCAGAAAGTTTGTGTGGACTTTGCATTCTTTGGTCCATACCAAATAAATAATGTAGATAAATAAAGAGAGCTAGACAATGATTACAATTTGTGCATTAGTGGTACCTGAATTTACAATGCCCCATTAAAAGAGTCTCAATGTCTCAATATTCAATATCCATGAAATAATGGTAAAGAACAAAAGGTGACAGACTGGGTTAACTATAACCATCAAGTGTGCGCTCTCTCTCTCTCTCTCTCTCTCTCTGTCTGTCTGTGTGTGTGTGTGTGTAATGGGCAGGGGGTGAGTTCACATAAGGTTACACAGTCATCAGGAAGTGAAATATAGCAGAATGTGCAGTGCTAATCTGTTTGAAAAACACATGCTGTACTGCTTGTGGTTAAACATATCCACACACTACTAAGATTGGGGGGAGGGCATTTCATTTCAGTCAAAATAGCAGTTTATAAAATCAATGAATGATATATTGGCTATGTTTCAGAGATAGCCTATAATAAGAATTTTTAATCTCTCACTCACACACACACACACACACACACACACACACACACCTTCTTAACAATATGTTGAGTGAGACAAAAAAAAAAGCATTATGTTGATAAAGGCAAGCAACATCATAATTTTTATGTGAGTATAAGGTATCTGTAATACATAATATGTGCTTATTGCTTTAGTTTTTGCCAGAATCTGCCCTTCCTGTTTTGCCCTAGGGTTAAATGAATTCATGCAAGAGAAATAATTTACAATTGTTTTTATATATAGCAGTAAGTTCTCAGTTCTCCACTGCCCTATGCAGTTTTGCATCCCCTGCTTTCAAAGCATCTCATTCAACTGATTATCTAGCTCAGGGCCGCCCAATTTGGAGCCCACAGGCCAAATGCTCACTTTGTTTTGGCCTGCCATGGCATTTGACAAGTTCATGTTTCTGTCCTCTTATTTTGAAAGTGTTGTAAAATCCTAACTGTAATAACTATAAAATGTCAATTTTGTGTAGCTAAAAAGTAAAAAGTCTGAGATTTACAGCAATGTACAGCACAGAGCTTTTAAGCTTCCCTATTAAATTACATTTTTCTTATCTATGAAGAATTATGGTTGTGGCAGCGGGGATGTGGCCAAGCATCGGTCTGTGAATGGAGGGCGGAGTCAGGGAAGGTAAGTGGTGGAATCATTGCAACTGACTGGAATTAACCTGTGTTTGTGTGTCTTCCCCAGTGATCGCGCCCTTTAAAAGGAGAGAGAGAGCAGAGAAAGGGAGCTCTCTCCCCAACCAGAACACTTGTGTGTGTGCGTGCACGTGTGTGGCTGGGAGAGTGTGAAAAGCTAAAAATAAAAAGAGTTTTTGAGAACTCAGTTCTGGCCTGCCGTGCTTCTGTGCTCCACCCACCTGGTCAGATGATACTGATATCATACAATGATATTCTCTCTCTCTCTCTCTCTCTCCTGTGCTCTCCCCTCCATTTTTCATTTTAAATATTTTGTTTCAATATATTTTTACACAACAACAGAAGGGAGTGATAATCATAAAATATTGCTCATCTGAAGTACAGAGAGTATTTTAATATTATTAAAGAAAGACCCACATGCTGTGCATGTACAGTACAAGTCAAAAGTTTAGACACACCTTCTAATTCAATGGTTTTTCTTTATTTTTATTAATTAAAAGACACTTTATATCTTAAAGTAATGATGGACTGTCATTTCTCTTTACTTAGTTGAGCGTTTCTTGACATAATATGAATTGGAATAGAGTCGAGTTTATTTGTATAGCGCTTTTAACAATAGACATTGTCGCAAAGCAGCTTTACAGAATTTGAACGACTTAAAACATGAGCTAATTTTATCCCTAATCTATCCCCAGTGAACAAGCCTGTGGCGACAGTGGCAAGGAAAAACTCCCTCAGACGACATGAGGAAGAAACCTCGAGAGGAACCAGACTCAAAAGGGAACCCATCCTCATTTGGGCAACAACAGACAACATGACTATAACATTAACAATTTTAACATGAAGTCAGTTTTGTTGATGTTATAAACTCTTCACTGATGAAAACTTGAGTGCATAACTGTTCATGACAATTGCAGTCCTAAAGTTAGCAAGTCAACTGTAGTCCTCAGCCATAAAAGCATTACTGTAAGTGTCCAGAGCGTCCTCCAAGTGTGACTTTCAACTGGCCACGTGGGGCCACCCTCCACAGGAGTGATGTGATGAGACTCCAACCAGACACAGGGCACCAGGATGGATCAGGCAGGTCCGAGGAGCAGAAGAGGTCAGCATCTCGATCCCAGGACCAACATGTAACTCAGAGGGACAGATGGGGGGGGGAGGGACACAGGTTGTTAGGTATGGCCAATGTCACCTGAATAAGTAGGAACAGTATACATATTGCACTGAGTACAAGCAGGGACTCTGGCAAAACTAACTATGACAGCATAACTAAAAGGGGAGAGCCAGAAGGTAACACAGGCATGAGTGAGCCCCGGGACATAAAGCAGCCAGCCACTACACTGTCAACAAACTCGAATGAGCAAGCAAGTGGGAGATTTACAGCATCCATACATCTAATACCGCTTTTCCACTACCAACGCGGCTGAGTTGGGCTGAGCCGTGCCGTGCTGAGTTGGGCTGAGTCGAGCTGAGTGGGGCTGTTGGAGTTGCATTTCGACTACAACCGCGCTGAACCGTGCTGGCTGGAAGTGGGTGGACACATTGGGTGGAGTTAGCGAAAGTGGGTGGACGTCACGTGATGTCGTTATGCGGCGCAAACAGTGACATCAGTGAGCTTTTAAGCGGTAGTCTCACGACCCGGATAGTAAACAAGAAACATGGAGGACATGGAGTCGTTAGTGTTGCTGGTCTTGGTGCTGTGGCTTGTTGTCACCGACAATGCCAACAGATACTGGCAAGAGCGTATAGATGAGGCGAGGCGCATAAGGCTTCAGAAATTCTCGTAATTCATAATTCTTCTTCTTCCGGGTTTACGGTGTTTACAGATCCCAGCGTGCTCGCAGGGCGTGTGTGGGTGTGTGAGGACACTCCTCCTCACCAATCAGTGCACAGGGGAGTGTCTCCTCACACCCCTTGCCTCACTCGGCTCGGTTTGGCTCGCTTCAGCCCCACTCCAAAACCGTGCGAGTTTTGGGTGCTAAGCAGGGCTGAAGCGAGCTGAGTCGTGCTGCTCTGAGGTAGTCGAAACGCGAGCCGTGTCGGGCTGAAGTGAGCTGAAGCAAGCTGAAGTGAGCTGAAAAAGGGTAGTGGAAAAGGGCCATAAGTTTACCAAAACATTCTATGTCTGAGGACCCTCCAGATCTACTCCTTTACCTCATAAACACCAATTAACAAAAGGCTTGACTAAACAGATATGTTTTCAGCCTAGACTTAAACGCTGAGACTGTGTCTGATTCCTGTACATTACTTGGAAGGCTGTTCCATAACTGTGGGGCTTTGTAAGAAAAGGCTCTGCCCCCGATGTAGCCTTCACTATTTGAGGTACCAGCAGATAGCCTGCACCTTTTGATCTAAGTAGGCGTGGTGGGTCATAGAGGAGCAGAAGTTCACTCAGGTACTGTGGAGCGAGACCATTCAGTGCTTTAAAGGTCAATAGTAGTATTTTATAATCAATACAAAATTTGATTGGGAGCCAATGCAGTGTGGATAAGACAGGGGTGATGTGGTCATATTTTCTAGTTCTAGTAAGGACTCTTGCTGCTGTATTTTGAACTAACTGGAGCTTGTTTATGCACTTATTGAAACATCCAGACAGTAAGGCATTACAATAATCCAACCTGGAGGTAACAAAAGCATGAACTAGTTTTTCCGCATCATGCAGTGACATTAAATTTCTTATCTTAGCAATATTTCTGAGATGAAAGAAAGTTATCCCGGTAATGTTATCAGTGTGAGTTTCGAATGAAAGACTCAGGTCAATAATCACTCCGAGGTCTTTTACTGCTGCACGTGAAGAAACAGAAAGGCCATCCAGAGTTACTGTGTAATCAGAAAACTTACTTCTAGCTGCATGTGATCCTAGTACAAGTACTTCAGTTTTGTCAGAGTTAAGCAGAAGGAAGTTAATAAGTTAATAGAGCTATTTATCATATATTTATTATTTACTGTTTGACAATCTCAAACGCATTAAGAAGGTAAGACATTTCACTAAGTAACTTTTGATGAGGCACACCTGGTAATTGAAAAGCATTCCAGGGGACTACCTCATGAAGCTGATTAAGATAATGCCAATAGTGTTCAAAGCGTCATCAAGGTAAACGGTGGCTATTTTGAAGAATCTAAAATATGAAACACATTTTGTTTTTCTTTTTAACTTTTTTGTTTATCACATAATTCCATATATGTTCCATATGTTATTTCATAGTTTTGATGTCTTCAGTATGGTTCAACAATGTGGCAAAAAATTAGTTAAAATACAAAAAACAAAAAAAAAAAACTTATGAATGAGTAGGTGTGTCCAAACTTTTGGTACTGTATATTACATTACTAGCTTTGAGTCAGCCAGTCAAAATGAAGTGAAAATTGGAAAGATAACTATTTGTTTACAGAAATAAATTTGATAGCTGTCAGACCGTAGGCACTTGCAGATGCAATTGCAAGGGAGAGTGGGTACGGCACAAATTGCAAACGGAACCAAATCGTAGAGCAAGAATCGTAGTCAGAAAACAGGTGGAGGTCAGTCAATCAGTAAACAGAGTAGCGTAGGGCAGATGAGAAGATGAAGTCGGGAATAAACGTAAACAGAAGTCTTTAACTGGAAGCCAGGCAGAAATCAAACGGCTTAGTAAAGTCAGGTAGGGGACACAGAACGATATTTCGCACTGAGTGATTGTTTGAGCAGAGTTTAAGCAGACAGTGTGATTAGCAGGTGAACTGATGACAGGTGATGTAATTAGTATTCTGGTGCTGGGGTGCGCTGTGACTCTTGGGATGTGTAATCCATGTTTGGAGGCTGCTCCAAACTCAGGTTTTTGACAGTGTTACTGACAGAACCCCCCAGGGAGCTCCCTCTGGGAGCAACTTCTTTCCTTGATCGACCTCTCTCAGTGCAGGCTTGTCAGGGTGCTGGTTGTGGAATTCCTGCATCAGGAGGGGGCCTAAGATGTCCCTTGAGCTGACCCAACTACGTTCCTTTGGGCCGTAACCCTCCCGGTCGACCAAGTACTCGAGTTGTCTCTGTCTGTGGCAGGAATTGAGGATTTTGTTGACCTGGTAGATGGGTTTGCCTTCAATGTCTGGGGAGGGGGTTTCTTGGGTGAGTGTATCAGAGGCTAGGGGACCTTGGATGGCAGGTTTGAGGCAGGACACGTGAAATGCGGGAGCCATCTTAGGCTACGTTTACATTAGACCGTATCTGTCTCGTTTTCTTTGCGGATGCACTGTCCGTTTACATTAAACCCCCTGGAAACGCCGGGAAACGGGAATCCGCCAGCGTCCACGTATTCAATCCAGATCGTGTCTGATCCGGTGCTGTGTAAACATTCAGAATACGCGAATACGCTGTGCTGAGCTCTAGCTGGCGTCTCATTGGACAACGTCACTGTGATATCCACCTTCCTGATTCGCTGGCGTTGGTCATGTGAGGCGACTGCTGAAAAACGGCGCGGACTTCCGCCTTGTATCACCTTTCATTAAAGAGTATAAAAGTATGAAAATACTGCAAATACTGATGCAAATACTGCCCATTGTGTAGTTATGATTGTCTTTAGGCTTGCCATCCTTCCACTTGCAAGTAGTAAGTGATATGCGCTGGGATCGCACACACAGCAGCTCAGTCCTGAATCGTGGCTTGTGCACTTCACTCGCGCGCTGTGTGAGCTGCGCAGGGCCGGAGTGCGCACCCTCCAGAGGGCACTCGCGGTTCAGGGCGGAGTGATTTGGAGCGCAGGATGCCTGCGGAGCTGAGCGTATCCGTGTATTAGGCTTGCCATCCTTCTACTTGCAAGTGGTGAGCCTTGCGCATGCCCTAAATGCACTGGGATCATGTTACGCGCCGTCTGAAATGCACTGGGATCATGTTACGCGCCGTCTGAAATGCACTGGGATCATGTTACGCGCCGTCTAAAGTCATGTGATTAGCGTATCCGCATATTGGCGTTGCTGTGTGCACGGCTAACGGTTTTAGTGTAAACGCGAATTGTTTTAAGAACGTTAATCTGATGATCCGCTGATTCGACGTAATGTAAACGTAGCCTTACTGTGGGGAGGAAGTTTGAGCTTGTATGAGACCTCGTTGATCTTACAGAGAACTTTGAATGGACCAATGTATTTGGCTTGTAGCTTTCTACAGAAGTTGGGTTCCCTGAGGTCCTTCGTTTTCCTTTTTTTTTTTTGTTTCCGTTTCTGGTTGAGAGTACGTCGTGCGCATTCTGGCTGCCGCTTCTCACCAGAGCTTTTTTTTAATTTTATTTTTATTTTCTTTCTTTTTCAATTTTCATTTTATTTATTTTTTTTGTGTGTTTGTGTAGTTTGATGTTTGTTTGAGTGTTTTGTCCGCCGGTTGTGGTGTAGCTCCGGACCCAGTTTTGGGCATCGGTTCCCTCTAGGCCTTGGTTCGCCGTGGGTGATGCCTGCGCTCCCAGCTGTGGACTGCAGTGAGCTCGCTGCTCATTTAACATTTGTGGTTGTCCAGCGCTCTGTGCTTTAATGCTTGGCATGATGTTCCGAGCGATGTTGCTCGGTGGCGTCGCAGTGGCTGTGCAGGCGGTTTGGGACACACCAGCGCTTTGCGTGGCGGAGCTTCTGTGCTCGCTTTGTGGATCCACGGCGTGGTGTTTGAGCGATGTGGCTGACGGCGTCACGGCGGCTGTGCTGGAGATGTGGGACTCGTTTTCATGCACCTTTTGGTGGGACTGTGGCTGCTACACCTCTGGAATTACATCCTAACTCCTACTTGGTGGACTTTTTATTATTTATTCATTCTATTTATTTATTTATTTATTTATTATTTTTTATTGTTATTATTTTTTTCTTTGTTTATAATTGTAAAGCGTCCTTGGGTTTCTTGAAAGGCGCTATATAAGTTGAACTTATTATTATTATTATTATTATTATACTCGATCACCTGGGGCATACTCTGGGGTGGCACTTCTGTGCTTGTCGGTGTACTGCTTGTACCTGGTATTGATACTTTCGAATCTCTGATGAACCTCCTCCCATACCTGCTGACTCCTCTGGAACCATGAGTCTATGGCCGGAATTGGTGTAGGGGCATCATCCCATGGGAAAAGTGGAGGTTGGTATCCGAGTATGCACTGGAACGGGGTTAGCTAAGTGGCTGAGTGCTTGAGAGAGTTCTGTGCATACTTGGCCCATGGAAGGAATCATGCCCAGTCCTGATTCTGCAAGCAAAATATGTGGAGGAAGCAACCCACCTCCTGGTTTGCACGTTCTGCTTGGCCATTAGACTGTGGGTGATAACCAGATGTGAGGCTAATGGACGCTCCCAGTCTGTCCATGAACCTTGACCATAGTCTCGAAATGAACTGGGGCCCCGGTCGCTGACTATGTCTTCAGGGATGTCATAGTAGCAGAAGATATGGGTGAATAGTAATTCAGCAGTTTCGAAGGCAGTGGGAAGACCTGGTAGTGGGATGAGCCTGAGTGGTTTTGAAATCTGTCAATGATGACCAGGATAACTGTATTGCCTTGTGACTAAGGTAGGTCTGTGAGAAAGTCAATAACAATGTGTGACCAGGGCCACTGAAGTACTGGGAGATGACATAGCTTACCAGCAGGGGGAGCTCTGGGAACCTTGGCTTGGGCACAGATGGAGCAGGAGGAGACAAAATGGTTGATGTCTGAGATCATGTTTTCCCACCAGTACTCATTCTGGAGAAGTTGGTAAGTGCGATGGCTCTTGGGGTGTCCGGTGGCAGGAGAGGAGTGTGCCCAGGTGATGAGTTTGCCTCTGAGTTTGGGTGGAACACGCAAAAGTCTGGGCAGACAGTTTTCAGGAGGGTTTGTGGGTTGTGACTGTCTGATCTCCCTGTCGATGTCCCAGGATATGGCTTGCAGGAAACATTCGGGCAGGAGGATAGAGGTGGGTTCAGAAGAGTGTGGTGAGGATGTGTTCACTCGGGAGAGAGCATCAGCCTTGGTGTTTCTGGAACCGGGATGATACGAGATAGTGAATTGGAATCTGGTGAAAAATAGAGCCCATCTGGCCTGATGGGGTTTCAAATGCTTAGCAGTCTTTAAGTATTCCAGATTCTTATGGTCAGTCAGGATCGTGAACAGGTGTGCTGCAGCTTTCAACTAGTATCTCCATTCTTCTGGGCAGGGCCAGCTTGACAGCCAAGAGTTCTTGGTTACCGATGTCATAATTTCTCTCAGTGGGAATGAATTTCTTGGAGAAGAACGCAACTGGGTGAAGCTTGGGTCTTTCTCCAAAACACCAAGACAGAACCCCTCCTACTCCCGTCTCTGATGCATCCACCTCCACTGTGAATGGTTTGGAAGGATCTGGATAATGTAGTATGGGAGCTGTGGTAAATGCTAAGTTGAGCTGGTTGAAGGCTTGATCGGCTGCAGGACTCCAGTGGAGGTGACAAGGTCCGTTCTTCAGGAGTGAGGTGAGATGAGCTGCGATAGTGCTGAACCCGTGGATGAAACGGCGATAGAAATTCACAAACTCCAGGAAGCACTGCAACTCCTTGACAGATGTGGGAGTGGGCCATGATGTCATGGCTGTAACCTTGGCTTGGGCCATGCTCACCCCCTCCAAGCTGATATTGTAACCTTGGAATGAGATCTGGCTGACATGGAGCTCACGCTTTTCTGCCTTTACATATAGGTGGTTCTGGAGCAGGTGATAGAGCACTGACCTGACGTGCTCACAGTGGATGTTTGTATCTGGGGAGTACATTAGGATGTCATCGATGTACACGATAATGAACCTCCCAACATGTCCCTGAGCACGTTGTTAATGAGACATTGGAAGACACTTGGTGCGCAAGAAAGGCCATTAGGCATGATCAAATACTCGAAGGGGCCCACAGTGGTGCTAAACGCAGTCTTCCACTCATCACCCTCATGAATCCTGACCAGGTTGTAGGCACTACAAAAGTCTAGTTTCAAAAAGATTTTAGCTGATCTGAGGTGTTCTAGGGCCGAAGGCACCAGTGGGAGTGGATAAGGATATTTCACTATGATCTGATTCAGGCCCCAATAGTCTATGCACGGCCGAAGACCCACTCCTTTCTTTTCAATGAAGAAGAACCCTGCTGAGGCTGGAGATGTCGAGGGTCTGATGTACCCCTGCTGCAAGGCTTCTTGTATGTACTCCTCCATAGCAGCTTGTTCGGTTACAAAGAGGAGTTGTACCTGGGAGGAGGTCAATGGCACAGTCATAGGGACAGTGAGGAGGCAGACCACAGGCTTTCCCTTTACTGAATACTTCCCTTAGATCGACTGTGACTCTTGGGAAATGTAGTCCGGAGTGGCCATGTCTGGAAGTTGCTCCGAACTTAGGCTTTCAACAGTGTTACTGACAATAGCAGTTTGTCTCATTTGCAGAGAGAGTCTGTTTTGAAAGAATCCATCATCACTACAAAACAAAACTTTCCCTGTTTATTTTGTTTTTCAAAGTACAGCTGCGAGGACCAAAAGGAGAAGACAATTTACCTGCAGCCCTAAACTTAATATATAATATTGATTTGTTATTCATTGTTGTCACTATGATGTTTAACTTTATATTTTAGTCACACTTTTCAGGCTGAAAACAAATCTCCACTCTTGATTACAAAGGGGAACAATACAGCTGTTTTCAATTTAATTTTCGAAAGCACCTTGAGTTGCTTGCACTTTCTGTCAGGTATCTTTCCTTTTAAATATGTTTATGGTCTCAAAAAGAAGAATCCAGCCACTTGGGGTGCATAAGCGTACTTTTGGTGCCGGTCCCAAGCCCGGATAAATGGAGAGGGTTGCATCAGGAAGGGCATCCGGCGTAAAACTGTGCCAAATCTAATATGTGGATTGAAAAGATCCGCTGTGGCGACCCCTAATTGGGAGCAGCCAAAAGAAGAAGATGGTCTCAAAAAGAAGCAAATGGATTTTTTGTTTTTGAAAATCATCCCTACAAATAAATACAATTACAGTTAAGCAGATTAAATAGTAGTGTTTTTATTGCTTTGACATTTTATTTTAGATTTAGAATGTTCATTTTCTATGAAATATAATATAGTTTAATGTAGTGTAATTTCACATAACATCAACATTTATTTTTGGCCCACGGCCCTCCATCCAGATTAATTTTTGGCCCTTCATACGAAAGAATTTGGGCACCTCTGATCCAGCTGTTTGCTTGTTAGATGTTATGCGAGCATATAAAATTCTAAAAAGTGAGCAGAGCAGTGAGTTCCCAGGACTGGGGCTGAATGCAAACTTGATTACAGACATGGATGTCACATTGATGTCAGAAATACTTTCATTATTATTATTATTATTACTACTCCCACTCCCTTTTTAATAACTCTAGTTGTTGTAAAAATAATAAATATTTGAATTTCATGCCAGAAAAATGATTTTTAAAAAGTCAGGACAAGGGCATGTTTACCACTGTGTTGCATCACTTCTACTTTTAACAACACTCTGTAAATGTTTGGGAACTGAGGAGACCAATTGCTATAATTTTGAAAGAGAAATGTTGTCCCATTCTTACCCGATATAGGATTTCAGCTGCTCAACAGGTCAGGGTCTCCTTTATTAGTGTGCTTGCTCAAGCACACAGCAGCCGAAGGCTACTATTGTTCTTCTTAAGTTTACTTATTCTGCCTTATTCCGACACGTTTTTTGGATCCACTACTCCTCCTAGGGCGTTCGAGATAGAGACACCGTTCCAACTCTGAGACGTCTGGCCCAAAGTGGTGTAGTGTGCTTGTATACAGCTTTTGGATCAACGCACCCGTTCTCTTGTTCTTGTCGTTTTTCTTTTTTTTTCCCATAGAGAATGAATAGGGCTCATGAATCGTCCTACTCAGACACGCTCTATCGCAGATGCACCAAACCTCATGTGATACTTCAGGCCAACTCCCCCAGCACATACATGCAATCGGTTCTGACCTGCACTCATATTTTTCCTTTCTTTTTGCTCATCCCTTTTTCCTCCATAGGCTTGCATTGATTTTTGGCCCCATTGAAAATGAATGGTGTTTCATGAGAAAAACTTTCACTCCCCATCAATTTTTTTAACCAAGTGACCAAACTTCAAGAAATTTCACTTGATGCCTCAGGCCAAGTCCCCCCATCTGAGATCTGCACTCGTCTTTTCCTTGGCTTTCACGCATCTCTTTTTACCTCCATAGGCTTCCATTGATTTTTGGCCCCATTCAAATGAATGGAGTTTTGCTCAGTAACACTTCACCACACATCCACCAAACTTCATACGGCACCTCAGGCCAAATCACCCATCACACACATGATATCGCTTCTGACCAGCACTCGTCTTTGTCTTGCCTTTCATCCGTCCATTTTTTCTCCATTTTGCTGCTAATCAATGGAAGCTTGACTGAGTCATTCCTCCCTTCCCCCATAGGTGATGATGCATTTGGCAAGGATCTGCTCATTTGAGACTTTGACAGCAAATCAACTTCAACTCAATGGCCACTTTATTAGGAATACTTACACACGATAGCAATTAGCATATAAGCATTCACGTGTTACCATGCTAGCTGTTAGCATGTTACCCATTACAATATCATGCCTGCTGTTAGCTCGCAAGTTGTTAGCATGTTCACCATTAGCATGTTATCATGAGAGCTGTTAACATGTTAGGATTAGCATGGTAGCATGCAGAGTTCACATGTTTGCTGTTAGCGAGTTCGCCTGAGCATGTTAGGATGCTAACTGTTAGCATGTTAGCTGTTAGCATGCCACCCTCAGCATGTTAGCATGCTAAAAGTTAACATACTAGCCATTAGCATGATAGCTGTCAGCATATTAGCCTTAAAGTGTTAGAATTTTAACAAATAGCATGTTCTAACACTTTAAGGCTAATATGCTGACAGTTATCATGCTAACAGCTAACAGGCTAATGGCTAGTATGTTAACTTTTAGCATGCTAACACGCTGAGGGTGACATGCTAACAGTTAACATGCTAACAGTTAGAATGCTAACATGCTCAGGCGAACTCGCTAACAGCAAGTTCGCTGGGGGGGGGGGGGGGGGGATGAGTTTCTGCAGGTTTGGATGTCTGTAAACCAATCAGGATGCTCTTTGTCTAGCATGCGCTACATCAGGCCTATTCAAATAGCGGCCCGGGGGCGAAATTGGCCCGATTGAAATTTAATCCGGCCCGCAGCAGATTTTTTAAAACAAAACAAAAAACATATCTACGTATCTGCCGCGGTGCACAGTTTTCTCTACTGCTCTGGCACAGACCAGAATACAGGTCGTCTCCATGGTGACAAACACTCATTCTTGCCAATTCTCGCGATGTGACACTCCATGCAGCTACAGCAGTGGCAACATGGCACTGTCCAAGCAACATCGCAAAGCTGACAGAGAAAACCGTAAATTTCAAAGCGAATGGACTGAAAAGTACTTATTTACTTTGCCAGCTACGGCAAGCGATAGAGCTGTGTGTTTATTGTGCAACGAATCTGTAGCTGTAGCCAAAGAGTACAACGTGAAGAGACATTTTACAACAAAACATGCTTCATTTTCTGAGCAATACCGAGAGGGCTCCGAGGAGAGACGAAGGAGAATAGACAGACTGGTAGCTTCTTTTGAACAAAGTCAGCGTGCAATTGGTGGCTTTTGCACAGAGCAAGAGAGAGCTTTTATTGCACCTCTACGAGTGGCGTGGATACTGACAAGAAAAAAAAAGACCCTTCACCGAGTCGGAAACTATTAAAGACTGCATGCTGGCGGTTGTTGACAAAATGATTGTTGATCAAAAAATGAAAGACAACGTGTCCTCATCTATTAAAAAAAGTAACATTTTTCATTATATTTTATAATAAAGGAAAAGAATAATGTACCTTATTTTATTTCATATATTATGTACCTTAGTATAGTATATTTTAATTGTCTTTAGCGGATATCAATTTTATGTCAATTGTCTGTCCGGCCCTCACAAATTTTGTAATTTTCTAGTTTGGCCCCCCTGCAAATGTATTTGAATAGCCCTGCGCTACATGAACAGGCGCACACGCAGTCTCTCTCGCTCTCCGTCATATGCGCGATGCAGACATTAATGTTTCGCGTGCACGCTCTTGCTCGCTTGCTCTAGATTCCGGGAGATATTATCCAATTTGCGGGCATCAGGGAGCCACTATCAATATGCGGGAGACTCCCGGAACTTCCGGGAGACTTGGGATGTCTGGAGTACATGATTGAGCTTCGTGTTCGGAGCGGAATTGTTTTTAAATTGGCTATATTAGTATCGTATAGTGTCGCTATATTAAACGTTTTAATATTGTTTCAAAAAGTAAAGTTTTGATTTGCTATAAGTTTTAATAACAAACACACTACTGCACTTTGTGAATGCTGATTTAAAGATCTATATATAGCGATATCGTAACCGGAACACGACCCCTTGGTGCTGTTACTCAAGACCGGAAATCCCGCTGTCTTCAGACAGCAAAGGCCTTCTGGGGCATAGATTTACATAGAAGACTAGATTCCTCACCGCGTATAGATAGTTTTCACTGACGTCACGGCATTCCGGGGAACGCCCCCCAGCTGCCATCTTGGAGGGCAAACAAAACGGACCATCGCCACTACCGGCTACGTTATCTCGGACGAATTTATGAAGTTATATAGTCAGTGTTCTAAAATAAAGATCAATGTCGGCAAAATCAAGCAAACAGAAGTATATAGATACATTAGACGACATCTCACGACAACGGTATGCAGCCAAACTGGCCTTGATTGGGGGAATTGACCCCTACGAAGTGGTCACAAAGATGCATTTTCAAGTGACTATGCAGGGCTGCCAAAGCCTGAAACTGACTTCATCAAACTTTAAAGGCTGTCTGATATATACAACTTTATACGGTATATTCACAGCGCGCCTTTTGGCGGATGCCGCCTGAATCACGCAGATCCGTTTTTTTTTTTAGGGGAGGCGTTGGGAGTGTCTGATTGTAATTTCAAAGTAAATTCTGTATTAAAATTACTAAATAAGCAAATCCGTTACAGTCCATGAAACAGGAAGTATAAGAATGAGGAAAAAAAAACCAGTTTAAATCGGGAAGCTGCGCACATTTGTGCAGCCCTGCACACCACTCGGGCTGCACAAATGTGCGCAGTTTCCTGATTTAAACTGTTTTTTTTCTCATCCTTATACTTCCTGTTTCGTGGACTGTAACGGATTTGCTTATTTAGTAATTTTAATACAGAATTTACTTTGAAATTATAATCAGACACTCCAACGCCCCCCCTAAAAAAAAAACCCGGATCTGCGCGATTCAGGCGGCATCCGCCAAAAGGCGCGCTGTTTGCATCCCAAACACAAATTAAATTATACAGAATAGACCTAAAATGTTTTTCAAAAATGACCCTTGCGTGAGTGAAGTGACAAGTTTCAAATAGAAACGTGACAAACGAGCGATATTAAGTGTACCGTACATTACAATGTAAACGTACACTCAGCGGTTCCAGTTAGGCATTCTCCAGAGATTGTTTACATGATGTTTTGGTTTCCAAAAACAAACTTAAACACAATTGATTGTTTATTTAAACAACTTACTACTTATAAAATGATCGGAGCAGACTTTGCTGTGTTTGGAAGGCTGATAATCCTTGCGGTTGATTCTCGCAAGCCATAGATTTCTCCTTTGTATGCTGAGTTTCTTTGTTTGCTTGCCTTCGTGCTCCCGTACAGTGGGAATTCCATAAAAGCTCCGCTTGACTTCATCATCTGACCTATTACGACAGCCGTGAATACAACAGGTGTGCGCCATTGCTAGCTTTAAATAGTAGTAATGTAACTATAAATGTAAATAACATATAAATGAATGTAACTCGCGCGCTACAATGTGTGCTCAGTGACCCGTACGGTAAGCTAGCCCTCCAAGATGGCCGCCACCAGGGAATCCCCGACTCTGTGACGTCATGTGAAAACTATCTATTCCAGAACGTCCGCACAGGGTGGCCATCTTACCACAGACAAGGGGTATGAAGACTTACGCAAGCACAGCACAGCACAGCACTCACATTATGATTTGCAGGAAATCAAAGTACTGACTTTGATGACAAGATGATGTGTGTGTTTTAATTGTAGATGTTTATATCAGTATGTTTAGTTTTATTTTAACTGCACATTGGAGCCTAGTCAAATGAAATTTCAATCTTCTGTGCTAACATATATTGACTTTGACATGATAATCAGCGGGCGGCACGGTGGTGTAGTGGTTAGCGCTGTCGCCTCACAGCAAGAAGGTCCGGGTTCGAGCCCCGTGGCCGGCGAGGACCTTTCTGTGCGGAGTTTGCATGTTCTCCCCGTGTCCGCGTGGGTTTCCTCCGGGTGCTCCGGTTTTCCCCACAGTCCAAAGACATGCAGGTTAGGTTAACTGGTGACTCTAAATTGACTGTAGGTGTGTGAGTGGTTGTCTGTGTCTATGTGTCAACCCTGTGATGACCTGGCGACTTGTCCAGGGTGTACCCCACCTTTCGCCTGTAGTCAGCTGGGATAGGCTCCAGCTTGCCTGCGACCCTGTAGAACAGGATAAAGCGGTTAGAGATAATGAGATGAGATGATAATCAGCTTTGAATGTTCTTTTTGTAAATGTAAAGATATCTTTTTATCCTTGGAAGTATAACCACGTGATTAATTAAATGCTTTTTTTTTTGTCACAAACTACCGTGAGTTGCTGTCACTGTTTTATACTATTACTTACTCGGGCAGTGCATTTGTTATTATGCTATGCTGTGAGTGCATTAGGTTTTTGAGGTGGATGAAGTATTTCTGAAGTTTCAGAAGTGAGTAAGCTGTTTATTTAACTTTAGCTTCCCCTACGGCCCTATCACATGTAAAAATATTTTCACTAAAAATTGGAAATAAATTGTATGGTTATTTGTCCTAAGGCCGCAGTTATCCATAAGTATGCAGTGTTAGGCTTCTCACAGCATAGGAATTTCAGCATGCATCCTGTCTTACAGTCTGTAGTATACTGAAATATTTTCGCCAAGCTATGTGTATTTTTTTTAAAACATAAAATGATTATCATAAATACATACTTCCGTTTTGGTTTTTTTATATAACAAACCAAACCGTTTGAATATCGATTGAAATTTGAGGAAGTTACGGTCATCCGGAAAGTACATATCGCTACCAACACAATGTAATGGGTAAGCCAGCTGTCTGAGGTAAGATGGCCGCCATGTGCGGACGTTCGACTTCGTTGACAGGCAACGGGGACGAGGCATCTAGTCTTCTATGTAAATCTATGTTCTGGGGCTGTACAACCACAATGCCCGGATGAGACAGCTGTATCCGATTTGTCGACCTCCGGCGTTGCTTTCATGTATATGTAGTTCGCGAAACGAAAATGGCTACCGTCAAAACTACAATCGGTGCACAGGCCAGTTTAAAAATAATTCCGCCCCTAACACGAAGCTCAATCATTTAAACTATCGAAAGTATACTTCCTCCACAATATTGGCATATAGATTATTTATATTATAATGATATTACAAGAATATAAAAACGAAATAAAAGGGACTACAGAACAAATTCAATAAAAGTACAAGTGTGTGGATCACGAGCGTCGCTGAGCATGTTTTGGGGGAACATGCGCCAGTCATATTTTTTCCTACATAGCCTATTGTTTTCAATACTCTTCATATGGACTTTTCTTTCGACATAGCTCACAGCTTAGGTTATTGGCCGTGTATTTTGTGGGTAAACAATAATTTACCATATTTATTAAGTGTATAACTGGCTTGTCAATAACATTTGTTTGTAATATTCATATGGAGCGTTACTTGCCGGTTTATTCTTCGAAGCTTTTCCGCACAGTGCACACTAATGACATCTGGTGGTCAAAAATCTGAAGTGCAGCTAGTAATCTACTAACAAATTCATCCGTCCATTTTATATAGGCTACTAAAGATTACAGGTGAGCTGGAGCCAATCCCAGCTGAATTGGGTGAGGGATGGAAGAAATCCCCATGCAAACTACACACAGAAAAACCCCAGTCACCTAGTAGGGTTGAACCTAGAACCCACTTGCTGTGAGGCAACAGTGCTAAACCACTGAACCACCATGAACAGATTCAGTTATATTTATTCCAGATCTAGTCCATCTCCTACCACATTGTATACACTCGCACGAGTGTTGGCTTCTCTGAACTGTAAAATGTGAGGGTTTTATTGTGTTTGCTGGTTTTGCCAGTGAGATAATAAATACAAGTTTTTAATACACAGACAACTTCATTTGTTGTGAGTTTTTCTCCTGAGCAAATTTAACCACAAATTATATGTTGTCAACAAACATTCAGTAGCAATTACTAATGAGATCATAATGTTTGCCAAGTATGTTTTTTGGCAATATGCACATAGAATGGAAGAGTTGTTCAGAATTTGAAAACATTAACAATAAACATATGGTATATTGCATTTATAATTACCTCCAACCTGCACTAATATTATGAGTTTATTTTCCTGCCAAGTCATTTGCCAAGACAATGTTAAGGGTTTTTTTATTTGTTGTTTTCCCCCTCATTTGTTCCCATAACTCTAAGTTCATTTTCCTGATGAAAAATCCAGCTAGTCTGAACAGCTACCAGCTCCAAAGCACAAATCAGGCTGCTCAGACTGGTAGATGGAAATGGTTTTTAAACCACTGCAACAAATGCAACATCATAGACAAGTTCTTCTCTTCCTACTTCTCCTCATTAATCATTAATGAGTCATTCAACTAGCCTGATTTCAACACCTTGTGACCAGATTTCTCCAATCAGCTCACATTACCCAACCATGGTCACCAGTCCACTGCCCCCTGAAAACACCTCTCTAAGGGTTGGGGTGTCATGGCTCAGATGGCTAAGGCACCATACCATAAATCCGGGGACCTAGGTTCGATTCCGACCCGAGGTCATTTCCCGATCCCTTCCCGTCTCTCTCTCCCGCTCATTTCCTGTCTCTCTACACTGTCCTATCTATAAAAAAAAAAACTCTCTAAGGGTTGTCCAATTCCTTCCTTAACATGAAAGGCAAAATTACCATAAGTACTCAAGTTCAAAGTTTGTCATATGTACAATAAATTTTTTACTTGAATGCTTCTCCATAGATCACACAATTAGTGTTAGAGCAGTGCAACATTACAGTGAAGAAATACTAAACACTAACACAATACAAAATACTAACTACTAAGACAATGATGTCTAACAACATATAACACAATAATTAACACAGCATTCAACATTTAACATGAGGTAATAAAATGCTGTGACAGAACAAAGTAGAACATAAAGCATCGCAGTGGGTAGTATATGGGGATTGCAATATGTCAAGTCAAGTTTATTTGTATAGCGCTTTTAACAATAAACATTGTCGCAAAGCAGCTTTACAGAATTTGAACGACTTAAAGCATGAGCTAATTTTGTCCCTGCTCTATCCCCAATGAGCAAGCCTGTGGCGACGGTGGCAAGGAAAAATTCCCTCAGATGACATGAGGAAGAAACCTCGAGAGGAACCAGACTCAAAAGGGAACCCATCCTCATTTGGGCAACAACAGACAGCATGACTATAACATTATTAACAGTTTTAACATGAAGACAGTTTCATTGATGTTATAACTCTTCATTGATAGAAACTTGAGTGCAAAACTGTTCATGACAACTGCAGTCCTAAAGTTAGCAAGTCAACTGTAGTCCTCAGCCATAAAAGCATTACTGTAAGAATCCAGAGCATCCTCCAGGTATAACCCTCAACTGTCCTCATGGGGCCATCCTCCACAGGAGCGATGCGATAAAACTCCAACCAGACACAGGGCACCAGGATGGATCAAGCAAGTCCAAGGGGCAGAAGAGGCCAGCATCTCAATCCCAGGACCAACAAGTAAATATGGAGCATCATATAACCAATCAATGCCTAGTCCACTTCTCTAATGTCTAGAAAACAGCAAACCCTCCTGTCAGCTAAACTGATGTCTATACTCGTCTAAATTCTACCCTCATGATCAGCACTCAGCCTCTTTATATCCTAATGAGTTTGTAGAACAACAAACAATAGTAGATTAAAGCCCTTTTGCTCCAGTGTAATGCTGTTTTGTAGTGTTGCTTAATTACATTTAAAGTAAATTAAATTTAAGGCATATTATGGACTAAAGATGTTAGGAAATGGTGTAAGGAACCGGTTGGAGGTGCAGTTTTATCTTTTACATAATGTTGTATGTCCCAGTCATCAAATAAAAAAAAATGATGGAAAAGCTTTTAGTTCATTTTGACTGCTGCCTCCAGAATCTCAATTTGCTCCTATATTTTTGGGTCTTGCAGTGCCAGGACTCAGTAGCACAATAAGAACATAATACATGCTTGAACCAAACCCTCTGACCTCCATTTACAGTACATTGCTTATAGGTTCCCCAAGGTTGAGGAACTTTAAGCTGCAGGCACAACAGGTAAGTATTGTAAACCCCCACCCCCACCCCCACACACACAATTTTGTCTAGATGTTCTCTAAAATGCTTGCTTCTTCTATAAACAGAGAAAGGAGAAGGGACATATCTCATCTTCATCCGCTTTATCCGGAGCCGGGTCGCAGAGGCAGCAGTCTGAGCATGGAAGCCCAAACTTCCGTCTCCCCAGACACCTCGGCCAGCTCCTCGGGAAGAACACCGAGGCGTTCCCAGGCCAGCCGAGAGACATAGTCCCTCCAGCGTGTCCTGGGTCTTCCACGGGGCCTCCTCCCGAGGGGACATGCCCGGAACACCTCCCCAGGGAGGCGTCCAGGAGACATCCGAAAGAGATGCCCGAGCCACCTCAGCTGATTCCTCTCGATGTGGAGGAGCAGCGGCTCTACTCTGAGCTCCTCCTGAGTGATTGTGCTTCTTACCCTCTCTAAGGGAGCGCTCAGCCACCCTGTGAAGGAAACTAATTTCGGCCGCTTGTATCCGCAATCTTGTTCTTTCGGTCATTACCCAAAGCTCATGACCATAGGTGAGGGTCAGAACGTAGATTGACCGGTATATCGAGAGCTTCGCCTTTTGGCTCAGCTCCTTCTTCACCACGACGGACCGGTAAAGCGACCGCATCACTGCGGAGGCTGCACTGATCCGCCTGTTGATCTCACGCTCCATCCTTCCCTCACTCGTGAACAAGATCCCGAGATACTTAAACTCCTCCACTTGAGGCAGGACTTCTCCACCAACCTGGAGAGGGCAAGCCACCCTTTTCCAGTCGAGAACCATGGCCTCGGACTTGGAGGTGCTGATTCTCATCCCAGCTGCTTCACACTCGACTGCAAACCACCCCAGTGCATGCTGAAGGTACTGGTTTGAAGAAGCCAACAGGACATCATCATCTGCAAAAAGCAGAGATGAAATCCTGTGGTTCCCAAACAGGACTCCCTCCGGCCCCTGGCTGTGCCTAGAAATTCTGTCCATAAAAATTATGAACAGAACCGGTGACAAAGGGCAGTCCTGCCGGAGTCCAACATGCACTGGGAACAGGTATGACTTATGCCGCTTTTCCACTACCAACGCGGCTGAGTTGGGCTGAGCCGTGCCGTGCTGAGTTGGGCTGAGTCGAGCTGAGTGGGGCTGTTGGAGTTGCATTTCGACTACAACCGCACTGAACCGTGCTGGCTGGAAGTGGGTGGACACATTGGGTGGAGTTAGCGAAAGTAGGTGGACGTCACGTGATGTCGTTAGGCGGCGCAAACAGTGACATCAGTGACCTTTTAAGCGGTAGTCTCACGACCCGGATAGTAAACAATAAACATGGAGGACATGGAGTCGTTAGTGTTGCTGGTCTTGGTGCTGTGGCTTGTTGTCACCGACAACACCAACAGATACTGGCAAGGGCATATAGATGAGGCGAGGCGCATAAGGCTTCAGAAATTCTCGTAATTTGTAATTCCTCTTCTTCCGGGTTTACGGTGTTTACAGATCCCAGCATGCTCGCGGGGCGTGTGTGGGCATGTGAGGACACTCCTCCTCACCAATCAGTGCACAGGGGAGTGTCTCCTCACGCCCCTAGCCCCACTCAGCTCGGTTTGGCTCGCTTCAGCCCTACTCCAAAACCGTGCAAGTTTTGGGTGCTAATAAGCAGGGCTGAAGCGACCTGAGTCGTGCTGCTCTGAGGTAGTCGAAACACGAGCCGTGTCGGGCTGAAGTGAGCTGAAGCGAGCTGAAGTGAACTGAAAAAGGGTAGTGGAAAAGGGCCATTACAACCAGCAATGCGAACCAGACTCCTGCTCCGTTCGTACAGGGACTGGACAGCCCTTAGCAAAGAGCCCTGAACCCCATACTCCCGAAGCAACCCCCCACATAATACCATGAGGGACACGGTCGAATGCCTTCTCCAGATCCACAAAGCACTTGTGGACTGGTTGGGCAAACTCCCATGAACCCTCGATCACCCTATGAAGGGTATAGAGCTGGTCCAGTGTTCCACGACCAGGACAAAAAAATGCATTGTTCCTCCTGGATCCGAGGTTTGACTATCGGCCGAATTCTCTTCTCCAGTACCCTGGAGTAAACCTTCTCTGAAAAAATCTCTCTGAAAAAGAAATCCTTAACTTGAACAATCATTCTCAAGATTATAATTATTATTATGCAGGCACATTTTAGTGTAGATAAATCCTTCTAGTGAAGTTATAAGAACACATTAAGAATAGTACATGTGTAAAGTAAGATGTTTGATGGGGGGGGGGGGGTGTGTGTTTCAGTCTTGTTCCAAATTCTCATTTTCTTTCGTCACTCCCAATCTCATGACCGTGGGTAGGATGTGTCTCAGGTCAGACTGACATAGTGTGTGTGCGCACACACACTCGTGTTGTTTTTCCTCCCTTTCTTTGCTAAATAAAGGACTTGTTCAATGTCATTTTTTTCATATCCTCTTTTCTTCTCATTTTATGGTCTGTAAATGTAAAGTTTCTTGTATTCTCTGGATAATTATAACCATAAAACTTACTTTATTGTAAAACTGATTTTGCATTCTTCATTCTTTCAATAAAACCAATCTTCATTTCAGTTCTTCCTATTTAACAACTTTTTTTCTAATAAGATCCAGTTAAGGATCAAGTTTGAATTGCAATATTTATTATTCAAAACTCTTAATTTGGTACTTGATTGTCACTGTTATGCCAATGTGGTAAATAATTTTTCATATTTCAATCTGCACAGCATTAATATTTCAATAAACTACATTTTATAAGCATGTAAACATCATCTACAATAAACCCATAAAACTGTTGCACCTAGGTGGCAGTAATAATGCACAACTTTTGGATTTTACTGTTATACACAGGGCTGCAGTCAAAACAAATGAAAGACAAGTCCAAAACCAGGACTAGTTGAGATTGAGTCAAGACCAGTGTCTTAAGGGGGTTCAGGCAAAGTAAAAAAAAAATAAAAAATACATTAGTACATATGTAGTAGGCATGATTTCTGAAAATGAACTTTGAAAATGCATATTTTGTGGAATAATAGCTAATCATGGTGCAAAATTATTTTACCATGTGATATAACACAAAGATTTAAGGCTTCACTTTCAAATGTATGAATGTTTAAATTTAGCTGATTATGTTGTTAAAGTGTGGGGTGAGGAAAGTTGTATAATTGAAGCACAAAGGCTTGAAATGGGAAATGTAATGATTGATGATAAAACTAGAGTTAGATAACAAAATTAACAGCAAAAAAAAATGTCCTGAAACTAAACAGAAGTGAAACCATAAAACACCAGTGTTCAGTTTAAAAACGTTACTCAGTTCACCCATGAAAACTGGCCAACACTTTTCTTGCATCTGAAAGAATGTCATGGTTTACTCATAGCACAAAGTGTCAACAGTACAGGAAGTTGAAAACCATGTTCGCAGCGAAGGAGGAAGCTACACGTTGGGCAATAATTAGTAGATGCAGCACCACAAGAGCCTTTAACAACTACGTAGCATCTTTACTTTGCGCTAGGACATGTAGAAGTGAACAGTTTCCTGATAAACATCTATCGAAGACATTTGGGGTAAGTAGCAGCATCTTTTCCTTAAAGAGCTTTCAAGAACATATGTTTACTGATAGAACATTATAGTAGTTTTATGTGAATCTCTAGATCAATTTCTATAGCTGTAAATATTAGCTTATATCTTACATTTTGACAGATATAATGTATAACTACAAAATCTCACAATAAATGCTTCATACCATGACATTTTATGAAATGGAGTTTGTGTTTGAAATTACAAGCCAGCAATGCAGAACTTTCACAAATTCTTTCTTTAATCTGAGCGTTTATGTTGAATGTCAGGAAAGTCCTTTTTCCTAAATGATGTCTGCTTTGATGTAAGCTTTGTTTTAGCATTAAGAAAGATACTAATTAGTGACTTGCGTATAGCAAATTGTTTAAAATGTGATACATGTATTGCTTTAATGATTTTAATGACTTAAAGACGGAATTTAGGCAGGATTGTACATCATTTGCTGTCTACCACCAAAGTGTAGCTACAATGTCATACATCTAAAAAAACAGAGTAGCAATGGTCATTTTTCTTTATCTAGCAATGCCAATATGACATTAATGTAACATGGAAACACCTTGTTGATGAATATGAGAAATATGATTCATATTGATTACTGCATAGCACAATTCAACATTGTCTTAAACATTTTAGACAATATTCCAGCCAAAAATAAATTCATTTTATCAGAACACAAATTTAGCAAAGCAGAAATGCTTCAGAGTAAGTAAACCTAAGCATCAGGGGCCCTTAACATCACCTAACACCAACCCCCACACATAGCTTACATTTCTATTGCTTTGCATGCATTAGAAGAATGAGTCATAAACTTAACCTTCAACACTCACTGGTTTCCATTTGAAGCTTAGCCTTATAATGCATTATTAGAGGCACCTCTGAGTAGGCACACCTATTTTTATGTGATTACAGTGCAAAGTGTGAAGAATCATGTCAAGTGGAAAGCCTAAGAAGAGCCAGAAGTTTGGTTCCTCTCGGCGTCACAGAAATCATAACAGAAATACTGAAGAAAAAGGAAATGATGATGGATTCCCAGACCCTGGAAATGAGGAGCATGACAATGAGCAAAATCAATTTCACACAGTTTCTGAAAACCAAGCATCTAATGAGTCTTCACTGCTTCATTCTGATCAGCCAGTTACAGCTTGCACCAACCCAAACACTTCAGTCTTCGAACCTTCTCCTCAGCCACAATTACAGGATTTAAAGGATCTATTGACACAAGGTGAAGCAACAATTAAGAAAAGAAAAATGGGATCAACTCATAAGAGCCACAGAAACCTTAAATTTGAAGGAATTTATGAGGATGAACCAGAGCACAGGGTACAGCTAAAGGAAGGTGTTAGTGCTGAGCAAGGAGTGACTGTAGAGGCAGCCATAAAAAAGGATGGGGACAAAGAAGACCAAACAAATCTATCAGATTGTGCACCCAGTCAGTCTTCAGAAAATGAAAACTCCAACCAACGAGGGAAGCATTTGGCCCTTGGGACCATCATACATAATGAAGACAATCACAAAAATGATGAACGGGAACATTTAGAAGCAGCCCTACAAAACAAACCCATGGACATCTCTTCTTCTGAAATAAAACAATCCAAGGAGGCAGAATTCAGTCAAGATTTAATACAGACCTCACTTGATTTCAATATTGTCACACCAACCGAATGTAATGTGCCACTACAGGAATTAGATGAATCTTTGCAAATATGTCATCAAATGGACACTTTCAGTGAGCCAGTATCCTCCTTACCAAACAGCACAGGCCAGATATGCAGGATAGATACTATTTCCACACCTCTTAATGGAAACAGAGAAGAGGGACAGGATGTTCAGATGTCTCTGAATAACCTAATACACAATGATAAGCCACATATGGCAGAGCACACTGTGCTCAAAACAGTGGATGATCAATCCAGTTTACATTCTATCATCAGAGACAAACAAGAAGATAAACATGAAAGAGAAGATGTAGATACACTGGAAGGTTGCAGCGCAGAAGATATAGGACAAGATGAACTTACTGGAGTACAAGCAGTCTCTTTGATAAATGAACATGAGCATGTGACTCAAGATGACAAAGTACCTACAGTTATTTGCCAAAATGTTAGTACTGAAGGCAGCACAGAAGATGAGAACATAATTGACCATTGCCTTGACCATAAGGATGACACTTTAAAGCTAAATAAGGAGAGCATTTGCAAGTCTAAAAGTACAGAATTCAGAGAGGACATTGATGAGTATGAGGAGGTAAGTGTGGTTGGGGATAGAACAGACAATAATTCAGATGAAGGGATAGCTGCAACAAGCTTAACCCAAGCAGTGCAGCCAGATAGAAGCATCATTTCACCCCTAAAAGCGAAAGATCAAGAAGTAGGAACATCAAATAAATTATTTTCATATGAATCCAAATTCCATGGTGACAGTGAAATTAAATGTTACAGAGAACAACACTATGATCTTTCTGAGGCCAGCTGTTTGACAGGGGAAAGCAGTGTAGATGAGAACATAGCTAAAAGAGAGGTGGACATGAGTTATGATGAAGAAGAAAAATATAGAGAGATAAGAACAGAGAGAGAGGTTGAGAAAGATGAGATGCAATCTACAACTTCAGATCAGTTGTTATTTTCAAAAGCAAGTTCAACAAATATGTTAGATTTTGTCACTGAATCTGGACTAATTCCTGTTGAAACACTGTATGGGGAAACAGAAACCAACAGCCAGACACACAACCTTCAACATAACAATCCAGGGGAATTTCCAACTGAACTGGAGATGCAGTCAAAGGAAGGAGTTTGTTCTGATCAAATGCTTGACAAAGTAATCAAATATAAATCTGAGTTTTTAGACACAGAAACCAAGGTTATTGAGGAGGACAATGATGACATAGAGGAAAATATAAATGCTGGTTCCACAGAAGGTTTTACCAAGGAAGAATTAATAAGAATGGATGATGATAAGGATGGCATGCCTACATTGATGAATGAGCATGAAATGGCATCAGTCATTATAAATGTACAAGACTATGCTTTTCCAGACCAGGCAGCCATGATAGTCAAAGAACATGGTATTGAGAGTCCTGATGTAGGAAGTGATAGCCTAGGTCATGCTTATCCTACAAGTGACCCAGTGAAGCTCATTCCTGAAACTCAAGTCAAATTAGACATGCAGGTGTATAATGCCACAGCTGTACCTGATCAGAAGCAAAACATGTCTGAAGAATGTCTAGTAAATCCAACAAACAGAGAATCAGAAGCTGAGCAATTTAAAAGCACATCTCCAATTGTTTACATACAGGAATCAAGACTGGGTCAGGATGATGTAGTAGCAGAAAATGTGAGACTTAGCCCCTCTGAGGAAAAACAGTTTGATTCAACTGGACTTATCTCAGGAGGTGACCAGAAAGACAGTTTTAAAACAATGAAGGAAGCCATGCAGGTACAAAGCTTAGAAAAAAGTACACCAATCTCAGAGGATGGAACACTCAGCTTCACTCCTGAAACATGTTATCCTCAGTCCTCAGAGTCACAGAATTTCATGGAACCTGAAGCAGAAAAAATAGATGAAAATATGATTAAAACTGTTACTGAAAATGAGAAAACAAATACTTCACAAGAATATAATGAAACACCTCAGCACATCTCAACAGGAGTTGTCAACACAAATCAAGAATGTAATGTACTTGACAGAGAGGATGAAGAAACAGTCATGGTACAAAATATTTGCGGTGGGGTGGATACCACACATTTAGTCTTATCTGATGTAGCTGAACAGCTGCTTGATACTGAGGTCTTCAAAATGCAAAGCAGATCAGAAGTGGCTGAAAGTATAGTACAAAATGAACAAGCAACATGGGACGGACACAGTGATAGTCAAACCATATCACTAGAAGACCCTCATCAGAATACTTCTCCCCATTTGAAATTAGGACAGTCCAAATCATCAGAATATACTGAGCTTGTTACTGTTACAATAAATACTGATCACCTCATGACTTCTGCTGAGCCTATGGATGCAGCTGGAGTAGCTCAACAGCCAGGGGCAAACATCCTACAAGCTACCACTACTCCTATTCAAGAAGAAGCCCATACACTGAATAGCACAAACAGTAGCAGAGATAAAATGGGATCAATATGCAGGGCTCTGGGAGAAAAAGATGAAGAGGAGGATATGTATGGAGAGGAGCAAGATGTGGCTTTTAGAGGTAGAGCTATGTTATTAAGCCCAGAAAATGGAGTTAGTAAGGAGGAGAAAAATGATAAAAGAGAAGAGATAAATGCTGGTCTGACAGAAAATAGTACAGTGGAAGACCTAGCAAAATGCTCACAACAATATATGTATTCTGAATTATCCTCTCAAACTACTATTGAACATCCATCACCTGCAACAGAGCATCCAGATATCAAGGAAGATGATGGAAATAGCATAGAGAATGTGGAAAATAGAAGTGCAGAAATCCATCTGCAAACTCAAACTAAGAAAAAGAAGAAATTTGGATCAACACGGAGATCGCATGGAAGACACCAACCAAATGCTGAAGGAGAAGAAGGAGAACTGAAAGATCTGGAAAATACACCAGAAAATGGACATCAAATCATAACTAAAGCTGCCACTTCAAACCTGCTCACTGAACCACAGAATGCTATGAGTGAGGGGTCACTTGACATCCATGATTCACCAGAGACAGATGAACAAAAACAGATGACTAAATCAGAAGTTGAATTCGTGTCTGAAGTGATTGATGCACCACCTGCCATATTATCAAATGAAGTTGATCTGATTCACAGTGTGGTCTCTGATGATGTTAGCAATGCAGAAGGACTGACCGATATGATGGCGCAAAATGAGGCTGAGCCCATAAACATAAAAGAAAAAGAAAACATGCAGGAACAAAACATGGACCAAAAAGGCACCAACAGTGAGGATATTGAGGAAGAGATTCCTGATGCAAAGGAAGAAATAAATACTGGTTCTATAGAAAAGTTTACTACCACAGAGGACATTACAACAGTATGCTCACATCAATATATGTATTCTGAATTATCCTCTCAAACTACTATTGAACATCCATCACCTGCAACAGAGCATCCAGATATCAAGGAAGATGATGGAAATAGCATAGAGAATGTGGAAAATAGAAATGCAGAAATCCATCTGCAAACTCAAACTAAGAAAAAGAAGAAATTTGGATCAACACGGAGATTGCATGGAAGACACCAACCACATGCTGAAGGAGAGGAAGGAGAATGGAAAGATCTGGAAAATACACAAGAAATTGGAAATCAAATCACAACTGAAGCTGCCACTTCAAACCTGCTCACTGACCCACAGAATGCTATGAGTGAAGGGTCACATAATGTCCATGATTCACCAGAGACAGATGAACAAAAACAAAAGATTAAATCAGAAGTTGAATTCATTTCTGGAGTGATTGATGCACCACCTGCCATATTATCAAATGAAGTTGATCTTATTCACAGTGTGGTCTCTGATGATGTAAGCAATGCAGAAGGACTGACCAATATGATAGAGCAAAATGAGACTGAGCCTATAAACATAAAAGAAAAAGAAAACATGCAGGAACAAAACATGGACCAAAAAGGTACCAACAGTGAGGATATTGAGGAAGAGATTCATGATACAAAGGAAGAAATAAATACTGGTCCTACAGAAAAGTTTACTACCACAGAGGACATTGCAACCGTATGCTCACTACAATATATGTATTCTGAATTATCCTCTCAAACTACTCGTGAACATCCATCACCTACAACAGAGCATCCTGATATCAAGGAAGATGATGGAAATAGCATAGAGAATGTGGAAAATAGAAATGCAGAAATCCATCTGCAAACTCAAACTAAGAAAAAGAAGAAATTTGGATCAACACGGAGACTGCATGGAAGACACCAACCAAATGCTGAAGGAGAAGGGAAAGACCTGGAAAATACACCAGAAAGTGGACATCAAATCATAACTAAAGCTGCCACTTCAAGCCTGCTCACTGAATCACAGAATGCTATGAATGAGGGGTCACTTGACATCCATGATTCACCAGAGACAGATGAACAAAAACAGATGACTAAATCAGAAGTTGAATTCGTGTCTGCAGTGATTGATGCACTACCTGCCATATTATCAAATGAATTGGATCAGGTTCATAGTGTTGTCTCTGATGATATAAGCAATGCAGAAGGACTGACCGATATGATAGAGCAAAATGAGGTCGAGCCCATAAACATAAAAGAAAAAGAAAACATGCAGGAACAAAACATGGACCAAAAAGGTACCAACACTGAGGTAACTGATGAAGGGATTAATGATACAAAGGAAGAAATAAATGCTGGTCCTACAGAAAAGTATACTACCACAGATGACATTACAACAGTATGTTCTCAACAATATACACTTTGTGAGTTATCCTCTCAAGCTACTGATCTGGGTTTAACTACAATCGAACATCCGTCACCTGCAACAGAGCATTCTGATTTCAAGGAAGATGATGGAGATAGCATAGAGAATGTGGAAAATAGAAATGCAGAAATCCATCTGCAAACTCAAACTAAGAAAAAGAAGTTTGGATCAACACGGAGACTGCATGGAAGACATCAACCACATACTGAAGGAGAAGAAGGAGAACTGAAAGATCTGGAAAATACACCAGAAAGTGGACATCAAATCATAACTAAAGCTGCCACTTCAAACCTGCTCACTGAACCACAGAATGCTATGAGTGAGGGGTCACTTGACATCCATGATTCACCAGAGACAGATGAACAAAAACAAACGATTAAATCAGAAGTTGAATTCGTGTCTGAAGTGACTGATGCACCACCTGCCATATTATCAAATGAAGTTGATCTGATTCACAGTGTGGTCTCTGATGATGATAGCAATGCAGAAGGACTGACCGATATGATGGCACAAAATGAGGCTGAGCCCATAAACATAAAAGAAAAAGAAAACATGCAGGAACAAAACATGGACCAAAAAGGCACCAACAGTGAGGATATTGAGGAAGAGATTCCTGATGCAAAGGAAGAAATAAATACTGGTTCTACAGAAAAGTTTACTACCACAGAGGACATTACAACAGTATGCTCACATCAATATATGTATTCTGAATTATCCTCTCAAACTACTATTGAACATCCCTCACATGCAACAGAGCATCCAGATATCAAGGAAGATGATGGAAATAGCATAGAGAATGTGGAAAATAGAAGTGCAGAAATCCATCTGCAAACTCAAACTAAGAAAAAGAAGAAATTTGGATCAACACGGAGATCACATGGAAGACACCAACCACATGCTGAAGGAGAGGAAGGAGAATGGAAAGATCCGGAAAATACACAAGAAATTGGAAATCAAATCACAACTGAAGCTGCCACTTCAAACCTGCTCACTGAACCACAGAATGCTATGGGTGAGGGGTCACTTAATGTCCATGATTCACCAGAGACAGATGAACAAAAACAAAAGATTAAATCAGAAGTTGAATTCGTTTCTGGAGTGATTGATGCACCACCTGTCATATTATCAAATGAAGTTGATCCGATTCACAGTGTGGTCTCTGATGATGTAAGCAATGCAGAAGGACTGACCAATATGATACAGCAAAATGAGACTGAGCCTATAAACATAAAAGAAAAAGAAAACATGCAGGAACAAAACATGGACCAAAAAGGTACCAACACTGAGGTAACTGATGAAGGGACTAATGATACAAAGAAAGAAATAAATGCTGGTCCTACAGAAAAGTTTACTACCACAGAGGACATTACAACAGTATGCTCACAACAATATACGCTTTGTGAATTATCCTCTCAAGCTACTGATCTGGGTTTAACTACAATCGAACATCTGTCACCTGCAACAGAGCATTCTGATTTCAATGAAAATGATGGAAATAGCATAGAGAATGTCGAAAACAGAAATGCAGAAATCCATCTGCAAACTCAAACTAAGAAAAAGAAGAAATTTGGATCAACACGGAGATTGCATGGAAGACACCAACCAAATGCTGAAGGACAGGAAGGAGAATGGAAAGATCTGGAAAATACACCAGAAAGTGGACATCAAATCACAACTGAGGCTGCCACTTCAAACCTGCTCACTGAACCACAGAATGCTATGAGTGAGGCGTCACTTGACATCCATGATTCACCAGAGACAGATGAACAAAAACAGATGACTAAATCAGAAGCTGAATTTGTGTCTGCAGTGATTGATGCACCACCTACCATATTATCAAATGAAGTTGATCAGGTTCACAGTGTTGTCTCTGATGATATAAGCAATGCAGAAGGACTGACCGATATGATGGAGCAAAATGAGGTCGAGCCCATAAACATAAAAGAAAAAGAAAACATGCAGGAACAAAACATGGACCAAAAAGGTACCAACACTGAGGTAACTGATGAAGGGACTAATGATACAAAGGAAGAAATAAATGCTGGTCCTACAGAAAAGTTTACTACCACAGATGACATTACAACAGTATGTTCACAACAATATACGCTTTGTGAGTTATCCTCTCAAGCTACTGATCCGGGTTTAACTACAATCGAACATCCATCACCTGCAACAGAGCATTCTGATTTCAAGGAAGATGATGGAAATAGCATAGAGAATGTGGAAAATAGAAATGCAGAAATCCATCTGCAAACTCAAACTAAGAAAAAGAAGTTTGGATCAACACGGAGACTGCATGGAAGACACCAACCACATGCTGAAGAAGAGAAAGGAGAATTGAAAGATCTGGAAAATACACAAAAAATACAAGTCATAGATCAAACAGCTAGTATAAACTTGCTTACTGAACCACAGAATGGTATAAGTGAGTTGTCACTTGATATCCTTGAACCAACCTTGAGCACTGAGCAAGATATGGAGTGTACTGAAAATGAAAGTGCCAGTCAAGTAGCATATCCTACCCATGGTCCAGTGGAAGTAATTCATGAGATACAAGGTAGATCAGACATCCCAAATGTTTATGAATATTGCAACATGCTGTCTGAAGAACATCTAGAGAATCCAGAAAACAGAGAATCAAAATCAGAGGAATGTGAAAGCACATGCCCAGCTCTTCACATACAGGAATTAAAATTGGCTCCAGACGATAAGGTAACACAGAATTCAGGACATTCAGGAAATTCTGGGAGAAGGAAGAAGATAGGTTCAACTCGAAGGAGTCTTAGAGTGATAAAAGAAAAAGAAAACACCCAGGAAGAAACAACAGAAGAAAGTACACCAACCTCAGATAAAGATCATGCTCAAAAAGGGACATTCAACATAACTACCGAAATATCTCACCAGTCCATACAAACACCTTCTGAGCCCTTAAATATTGTAGACCCTGAAGCAGAGAAAATTGGTTCAACTTGCAACAACCTTGAGGAAGGACAGAGTAAACAGGAAGCATGGCAAAACACTAAAGACACAAACCCAAGATATGCTGGAGACATTGACAGAGAATATTTAAAATTAGTAGAAAAAGAAGTGGTTAACCCTGATTCTGACATTTGTGGTGCAAAGACAAGAGTACAAGAGTATGAACCACAAATTCACAGGAAACTTGTTCAGTCAGAAGGCTCCCTTCTTAGTGAGATAGAGTTTTACCTGAATAAAAGTTTTGAAGGTACCCTAAAAACTACAATTCTTAACCCTGATATAGCAGAACTCTCAGAACCAATATCTGAGGAGTCTCTTCAGCTACCATCATCTCAAAACCCTCAAATTGATATGCAACCAAGCTCCCCAGCAAGAAGGAGAAAAATGGGGTCAAATCGCAAGATGTCCAGAAACATGCACGCAAAAAAAATATCCAATGAGGGCAGAGGGTCTGAACAGGAAAAAGAGAATTTGGATAATGCTAAAAATAGTGAACCTAAAAGAGAGGCAAAGACAGTTAAGGAATCTGTCATGACAGAAGGCACAGAAGACATGAAAGAATCTGTTGAACTCGTATCTGAAGTGCAAGTTCTCCCTCGTATAAATGATAGTAGTAAACAATCCACAGGGCAACCACTTCCAGAATGTAGGCGAAAGTTTGGGTCCAGACGCTCAGCGAAGGGAAGCAGTGGCCTGGGTGCATTTACACATGGGGATTATGAGAGCGACCTGAAAAAAACAGATGTTCAAGTGACTAATGATGACTTAAGGGTATGCATGTAATATCTCTCTTAATTTGTTGAAGATTGTAATTTCATCATTTTGCTTATTTATAAATGTATATTCTTGTCTGCATTTTATTTGTTTGAATTTAAAACAGCCTGTATTTCACAGGTCTCTGATGCATATTTAACCTCAGAATCAGAAAGTACACCAATCTCTCACCCAGTCTCTGAGCCAAGGTATAGATGAAAATGCTCTTGCATTTGTTTTCTCATCATCAGCCACATTTCCAAATGTTTTAACTCTCACCAAACTCTCCTGACTCTGGCTGTTATGCACATTATGGATATTGCTCAATCATCTGAATTACACACATGGCAGAGACTGCCATTATCTTTGTATGCTTTCTGTATTGTTTTTCTTCTCCAGACCAGGAATTGAAGAGGTTAGAACAACTGTTGTGAAAGATACAAATGCACCATGTGTTGTAAGCACCAGAGGAAGACCTAAGATAGACTCTGAGCAATGGAATGAGCAACGTGAGTGCAGAAATTAAGGTCCTGCAAAAAAAGTAGTTGAAGCTCTGGAGGTTGGGGTAGGAAGTGGTGTTGAACAACCTGTAGCAACCTAATCCCTCTTGTGCAGTTCCAGATTTTGGACAAGCAGTGTATAATGTTGTGATGGTGGGAAACAGTAACGTGGGCAAGACATCCTTCATAAAACGTTTACAGAGTGGACATTTCATCACAGACTACAATGCTACTATAGGTGAGTCTGAAGATTTTGTTTAAATGCCTTGTATCAGTTATCTATAAGTCCAAAACTATGAGCATTTAAGTGTGTGTGTCTGTCTGTCTGCCTTTACGTATTCAGGTGTTGACACCTTTGTCCAGACTGTTACATTTGGTAGTAGAACTGTTAAACTGTATGTGTGGGACACTGCAGGTCAGGAAAGGTAAGATAACAAGTGACAAAGAATTAATATATGAGTAATCAAAAATGTCCAGTGGTTTTTTTTTATTGATTTATGGAAATTTTGTAATCAGGTATCACAGCATCACTAGGCAGGTCTTCCACAAGGCCCAGGGGCTTCTGCTGATGTATGATATCACATCATCTCAGAGTTTCCATGCTGTTCGTGCCTGGATCTCCCAGGTTCAGGTTAGTTTATCCATTGTATAATAATAATAATAATAATAATTTAAAAAAAAGTAAGAAAAAGGGAGGAAAGTGACCCATTAAAGTTAGACAACCTTTTGATTTCATAAAATCAGTGAAATTTTAGTTCCCTCTGAAATTTGGTCATTGTGATGCATGTTTATTTCTGTAATATCTAAAAAAAAAAAAAAAAAACAGCCAACCCCCCCACACAAAAAAAAACCCCCACCAAAACAGACCAGAAAAAAGTTTGTGACTGGAAAGTTATTTAATTTGAGGAGTAAATAATGTCCATGAAATCACTCAATTTGCGCAGTCAAGCAGACAGAGGAAGTCCATGTGCACATGTGCAGGTTTACCTTCTTCTTTTGGGTTTTACGGCAGCTGGCATCCACAGTGTTGCATTACTGCCATCTACAGGTTTACCTTGACCGTGCACTGACAGTTACAGCATTCTATCGTTAGACGAACAGCTGATCACACCGAGGTGCTCACTGACCGTCAATATTTATTAGTTTGGTCCTGCGTTTCCTTTCCTTCACAACATAACATCTTTCCTTTTTGCTTTCCGTTACTGTAGTGAGTCTTTCATGTTTCATTCGCACACTCACGTCCTCCATTTTTCTCTTGTTTCAAATTTGTATCCTACAAGGCACGTGACCCTAAATTCATTAATTGTTCTATTTAAAAAAAAAAACTTAATAAAATAGGAAGTCTGAGAGTCGAATTCAGTAGCTTTCGGTCCACTAAACAAAAATAACTGGGTGTCAGGGAAAATTCTTTTTATGATCTACACTTGAAAAATCTGAAAGGCAATCTACCTTTAATGGACTATTAATGTTTTCTTTATCCCTTTTTTTGGTTTGGGGTCACCATAAAATGTCACTGAGGTTCAGTGAATTAATCTTAAAAACTTTTAATCCCTTAAGTAATATAATGTGTCTTTCCATAAACATGGTGCCATTCAGAATATACAGTCTTCGAAATCTCTCCTCCCTCCATATATGATTCTGCACAGGAAAAGGCTTCCCCTGATGTCATCTTGATGCTACTTGGCAACAAAAATGACTGTGTTAATCGAGAAGTCCAGCTACAAGAAGGAGAGGATCTGTCCAAAGTACAGTGATATAAATACTGACCTAGTCACTTATCAGCTGTGTAGACGTTTTATATAGTCACGATCATCTAATTCTTCTAGTCTACATAAGATCATTGCTCAGTTTGCATGAAATAAATTAATTCTGCAAAACATTTTTATCTTTTAACCAACTCAGGAGTACAACATTCATTTTATGGAGTGCAGTGCTGCAACTGGTGAGAATGTGTCAGAATCTCTGAAGACTCTAGCGTGGTAAGGCAAAAAAAAAGAATGCCCATCAACTCAGTTTTATCAATTTATTACGACACAGCTTGCTTACTCTTTGCGTGCTTCCTATTGTCACTAGGTTATTGGTGAAACAGAAAGTGAGGAAAGAGGAGGAACATACAACATTACAGCCAAAGCCACAAAATAAGAAGTCGGGTTGCTGTTAAAAAAAAAACAACAACAACAACACACATGCAAACTCGCACACGTGCCCACACACACACACACACACCTTTACCCATACACTTTATGAAATGCATGTGTACAAAATGTGTAATAAAAGAGATTATAGAATATTATATTATAGAATTCCATTGCCATTCTTAATCCATTTTTGATAGCGCATGCATTATTTAATTAACTTCTCTGCTTTGTGCTTTTCCATTAAACAGAACAATTCTGAAAATAGTGGAAAAAGATGCAGTTTACTCTTTACTGCTACTGTTTCTTTTGGATTTTCTTCCTGAATTCAGTGGCAAATTGGATTCAATTCAGGACAGAAAGTCATCTTATAACTGCATTTAGCAATAAGTCATGTGAAATATTGTGCATTGTGTTGTATAAACTTCATGGTGTTCTTGAAAGGTATTGGCCAAGATGGATTAAATTAAAACCGGCTTAAATTATGCTGAACTGGTTGAAATTAAGCTAAGGAACAAAAATATAATTTATCCCAACCTTGGTATAAGTCACATAATTACACAAAGTGCATCTCTATAAGGATAGACCCCATAAACAGAAAACTGTAAGAATAAAGCAGCTGAGAAAAAGTACTAAAGCAATGAAGAAAACCTCTGCTGCCCATTGGCTGGTCTGGACCCCCGTTACCACTAGAGGGCGGTCAGAGGGAATCAGATTAGTCAGGTTCAGCATATAACCCAGAGTCCAGCCTATATCAGTGTTTGCCACCTGTAATGTAAACATCACCAGTATTTACAGTTTAAGTTTCAGATCTGAAATAAAAAATTATTTGTCGAAATTTACAGCAGTGTATTTTTTTTACATACAACAAAACAGTGGCACTGATACTGTGATAATAAATGCCGTGATCTGCATTGCAAACCTGTTTTTGAAAGGAGATTTTATCCCAGCTGTTCTCGAATTTATATCCTTTGAGGAGAATAACCATGATATAATGAGCTGAACAACAGTAATCTCGGAGGTACTTCTCCTTCTCCTTTGGATTTTCTGCTACAACCTGGAAAAGGGAAAAATAATTGTAAGAATTATAACCTCATCAGCACTTACACAAGATTGCTGCTTTTCCTATGCCCATTGGTAAACCCACAGAATGCTGAGATATTACTCACAGTCATCCAGGTTTTGTTGCAGTAAGACTCAATAGTGGACTTGGCATGAGATAATGAAGCCCTTGGTGCAAGACCAAGGAAGTCAAAGGTATAGAAGTATGCAGAGAAAGCCTGAAATGGACAGATTATATATCACACACACACAGGCTGCAAAAGTAGGTATACAGTAATGAAAAACAAATTATAGTATTAAATGAAACCTAGCACCACTATTATAATACTAGTAATACTGGAATAATCCTTACTGTATACCTACTTTTGCAGCCCCCTGTACCGTATGTATGTATATTTTATATGAGAGAGGACATTACACAGCTGTGCGAAGGTATGAAGTTTATCTTCGAGTGGTGATTTATATATAAATCACAAGTGAATGAAGAGAACTGATGTATTTCAACATGAGAAGATAAACTTCATGTCTTTGCACCACCATGTAATGTTCTTTATATTATATGGACACATCCAGACACACACAAAAAAAATTCAAGTTAATCAAAAGAAATTTAATTTTGAATTGGTTCACCATTTTGACAACATGTGTCTAGTCAGCAGGAAAACACTGGGAGTGACGTCATCGGAGTGAAATATCGGAAATTATTAGACATTACAGGACACTTTTCCCATTGGAATAAAAACGTGTTCTATTCCCTTCTAGCGGGTTCTATTCATTTGGTTCGATAGCATGCAATAGTGTTAGCATATCACTTATCCTATGTGTATTATGCCACTCTACCCAATGGAGAAGCATTGAATATGGTTTATGATACTGCATGGTTGTCAAGACATGACGTCACACATAGGACACATAAAACTTCCGCACTAGTGAGTGACTGCGACAATTTGTAAATAAACATGGCCGCCAGGTTTGCTTCGTTAAATACGGAAGATTTTGAGAGAAATTTGAAAGACGCGTTGAACACCTGAAAGGAATGTGCATGCATAATAATAATTTTTAAAAAATTTGTAATTTATCAGATGTATTCCATTCAGCTAGCACAATATTGAACTCATCTTCGACTCATTCAACATCATAGCTGAATGGAATATATCTGATATACCACTCAATGCCAGCCAATATTATTTAAATATGTTACAGCTTTGGTTCTCCATGTCCCGGATGTAGAATGCATATAAAATACAAGTGGCGTATTTCCCAGTAAAACCAGGCATGCACACTTTTTTAGTTTCACAATAATCCTTACAGTAGGGCATGGGTGCTCAACTACAGTGGTGCTTGAAAGTTTGTGAACCCTTTAGAATTTTCTATATTTATGCATAAATATGACCTAAAACATCATCAGGTTTTCACACAAGTCCTACAAGTAGATAAAGAGAACCCAGTTAAACAAATAAGACAAATATTATACTTGGTCATTTATTTATTGACGAAAATGATCCAATATTACATGTGAGTGGCAAAAGTATGTGAACCTTTGCTTTCAGTATCTGGTGTGACCCCCTTGTGCAGCAATTACTGCAGCTAAATGCTTCCGATAACTGTTGATCAGTCCCGCACACTGGCTTGGAGGAATTTTAGCCCATTCCTCTGTACAGAACAGCTTCAACTCTGGGATGTTGGTGGGTTTCCTCACATGAACTGCTCGCTTCAGGTCCTTCCCCAACATTTCGATTGAATTAAGGTAAGGACTTTGAGTTGACCATTCCAAAACATTAACTTTATTCTTCTTTAACCATTCTTTGGTAGAACGACTTGTGTGCTTAGGGTCGTTGTCTTGCTGCATGACCCACCTTCTCTTGAGGTTCAGTTCATGGACAGATATCCTGATATTTTCCTTTAGAAGTCACTGGTATAATTCAGAATTCATTATTCCATCAATGATGGCAAGCTGTCCTGGCCCAGATGCAGCAAAACAGGCCCAAACCATGATACTACCACCACCATGTTTCACAGATGGGATAAGGTTCTTATGCTGGAATGCAGTGTTTTCCTTTCTCCAAACATAACGCTTCTCATTTAAACCAAAAAGTTCTATTTTGGTCTCATCAGTCCACACAACATTTTTCCAATAGCCTTCTGTCTTGTCCACGTGATCTTTAGCAAACTGCAGACGAGCAGCAATGTTCTTTTTGGAGAGCAGTGACTTTCTCCTTGCAACCCTGCCATACACGCCATTGTTGTTCAGTGTTCTCCTGATGGTGGACTCATGAACATTAGCCAATGTGAGAGAGGCCTTCAGTTGCTTAGAAGTTACCCTGGGGTCCTGTGTGACCTGGCCGACTACTACACACCTTGCTCTTGGATTTATCTTTGTTGGTCGACCACTCCTGGGGAGGGTAACATCTCATCTCATTATCTCTAGCCGCTTTATCCTTCTACAGGGTCGCAGGCAAGCTGGAGCCTATCCCAGCTGACTACGGGCGAAAGGCGGGGTACACCCTGGACAAGTCGCCAGGTCATCACAGGGCTGACACATAGACACAGACAACCATTCACACTCTCATTCACACCTACAGTCAATTTAGAGTCACCAGTTAACCTAACCTGCATGTCTTTGGACTGTGGGGGAAACCGGAGCACCCGGAGGAAACCCACGCGGACACAGGGAGAACATGCAAACTCCGCACAGAAAGGCCCTTGCCGGCCACGGGGCTCGAACCCAGGACCTTCTTGCTGTGAGGCGACAGCGCTAACAGTGGTCTTGAATTTCCTCCATTTGTACACAATCCGTCTGACTGTGGATTGGTGGAGTCCAAACTCTTTAGAGATGGTTTTGTAACCCTTTCCAGCCTGATGAGCATCAACAACACTTTTTCTGAGGTCCTCAGAAATCTCCTTTGTTTGTGCCACGATACACTTCCACAAACATGTGTTGTGAAGATCAGACTTTGATAGATCCCTGTTCTTTAAATAAAACAGGGTGCCCACTCACACCTGATTGCCATCCCATTGATTGAAAACACCTGACTCTACAACCCCGATTCCAAAAAAGTTGGGACAAAGTACAAATTGTAAATAAAAACGGAATGCAATGATGTGGAAGTTTCAAAATTCCATATTTTATTCAGAACAGAACATAAATGACATATCAAATGTTTAAACTGAGAAAATGTATCATTTAAAGACAAAAATTAGGTGATTTTAAATTTCATGACAACAACCCATCTCAAAAAAGTTGGGACAAGGCCATGTTTACCACTGTGAGACATCCCCTTTTCTCTTTACAACAGTCTGTAAACGTCTGGAGACTGAGGAGACAAGTTGCTCAAGTTTAGGGACAGGAATGTTAACCCATTCTTGTCTAATATAAGATTCTAGTTGCTCAACTGTCTTAGGTCTTTTTTGTCATATCTTCTGTTTTATGATGCGCCAAATGTTTTCTATGGGTGAAAGATCTGGACTGCAAGCTGGCCAGTTCAGTACCCGGACCCTTCTTCTACGCAGCCATGATGCTGTAATTGATGCAGTATGTGGTTTGGCATTGTCATGTTGGAAAATGCAAGGTCTTCCCTGAAAGAGACGTCGTCTGGATGGGAGCATATGTTGCTCTAGAACCTGGATATACCTTTCAGCATTGATGGTGTCTTTCCAGATGTGTAAGCTGCCCATGCCACACTCACTAATGCATCCCCATACCATCAGAGATGCAGGCTTCTGAACTGAGCGCTGATAACAACTTGGGTCGTCCTTCTCCTATTTAGTCCGAATGACACGGCGTCCCTGATTTCCATAAAGAACTTCAAATTTTGATTCGTCTGACCACAGAACAGTTGCCACTTTGCCACAGTCCATTTTAAATGAGTCTTGGCCCAGAGAAGACATCTGCGCTTTTGGATCGTGTTTAGATATGGCTTCTTCTTTGAACTATAGAGTTTTAGCTGGCAACGGCAGATGGCACGGTGAATTGTGTTCACAGATAATGTTCTCTGGAAATATTCCTGAGCCCATTTTGTGATTTCCAATACAGAAGCCTGCCTGTATGTGATGCAGTGCCGCCTAAGGGCCCGAAGATCACGGGCACCCAGTATGGTTTTCCGGCCTTGACCCTTACGCACAGAGATTCTTCCAGATTCTCTGAATCTTTTGATGATATTATGCACTGTAGATGATGATATGTTCAAACTCTTTGCAATTTTACACTATCGAACTCCTTTCTGATACTGCTCCACTATTTGTCGGCGCAGAATTAGGGGGATCGGTGATCCTCTTCCCATCTTTACTTCTGAGAGCCGCTGCCACTCCAAGATGCTCTTTTTATACCCAGTCATGTTAATGACCTATTGTCAATTGACCTAATGAGTTGCAATTTGGTCCTCCAGCTGTTCCTTTTTTGTGCCTTTAACTTTTCCAGCCTCTTATTGCCCCTGTCCCAACTTTTCTGAGATGTGTTGCTGTCATGAAATTTCAAATGAGCCAATATTTGGCATGAAATTTCAAAATGTCTCACTTTCGACATTCGATATGTTGTCTATGTTCTATTGTGAATACAATATCAGTTTTTGAGATTTGTAAATTATTGCATTCCATTTTTATTTACAATTTGTACTTTGTCCCAACTTTTTTGGAATCGGGGTTGTAATTTCACCTTCAAATTCACTGCTAATCCTAGAGGTTCGGATACTTTTGCCACTCACAGATATGCAATATTGGATAATTTACCTCAATAAATCAATGACCAAGTGTAATATTTACCATCTCATTTGTTTAACTGGGTTCTCTTTATCTACTTTTAGGACTTGTGTGAAAATCTGATGTTGTTTTAGGTCATGTTTATGCAGAAATATAGAAAATTCTAAAGGGTTCACAAACTTTCAAGCACCACTGTATCCCTATCCTAACCTAATACACTAAATCACTAAAGCTGATCATGAATTTAATCATGTTTTTAATTGGGGAAATCAAGAATCTGTGCTGGATTTTGGCACTGAAAAGTATAATTTGAATAACAAGGACAGCAAACAAACAGAAAACACTTACAAAAAACTCTCCATTGATAGGAGGTTGGTAAACTCCACCAAAACCACAGTCTGGGTAAAGTGAACACTTTGTCACGTTTACAATCTTCTCTATCAGTGACGTACAGTTTGCAGAATCACCAGTCCCTGAAAAAGTGACCTGTGCCAAGGGGTCAAACGGGGTTGGCTTGTCCACACAAGGAGAGTCATAAATGTCCCCCAACTTTAACGTCAGATTGTAGCCCTTGTGGTAGCATGGATGGTCGATAACAAAAGATGGGCTCATAGTCTAAAATGAATAAATAGGCAAAAATGACCTCAGCTCATTATAACAACTTTAACATTTATAAGTATCTTACAATGCTTCAAATGATATTGCAATTTGATATATTAATGATATACAATTTTGTATTATATATGATACACAACTTTGTGTAATATTTTTCAAGCAAGCAAAAACAACTGCTTATTATAACTGCTAGAATGTTCCATAGATTGAATATTATGTCCTTCCATAAAAATATAAATCACTATAGCAGCAATACAAGATAGAATGCTAGTAAAGAGTACGCTACTATTAATGGCATTAAATGTCATTAAACTTCACACTATCAGAAGTTACATCAGGCCAAGAATTTATGGTCTGATCAATTTATTAACCTTTATTGTATGTAATGATTTTTAGAATGGTAGAAACATTAACTTGAGAGGCAATTTCAGTCAGTCACAAACTATTTGTTCTAATTGCAGTGCTTTTGTAGCATTTTTATCACCATTTCTTTATAACCTTAGAAATCTGAGCACTAACCTTCTGAAGATATGCCTGAAGTTTCTTCAAGGCTTGATTTTTGCCATAACACAGGTAACTGTGTGTGTACACCTGGTACCTGTAGCTATACAGCTTGAGGTCAAAAGCAGACTGGGGGTCTTTAACTGGATCTCTTGGTATAAAGGAAATCTGTGTGGATGCACCACCCAAGTCCAGAGCTCCAAAAATATTCCCAGCTTTAGGGTGAATCCATTTTCCATTGAATGTATACTGTTTTGAAGGAAAATAGTTTGGAATTGTGGATTCATTCAAATACCAAATGATATCCAATCATTCAAATTATATTACAGCTAAAATTTTGTATTCGTTATAAAGAAACCCTTACCTTAATGAAGCTCTCCAGAAGATAATTGATAGTGATCCAGGCATAGGCTCCCTCCTCCATACCAGTGATAATTCTGGCTCCACGAAAATCAAAGGGATAACTTTGCATAGTTTTGGTCACCTCGTTAAGTATTTGGTCTGACTGAGTTTTGTTTTGTAAACTGTGGAACATAGTAATAATAATAAATATTAGATGTGATTTTTACACTATATGGCCACAGGTTTGTGGACACCTGACTATCACACATGCACATATTATGTGCTTTTTGAACATCCCATTCCAAATTTAGTCCTTCTGTGCCATTATAATACCCTCTATTAGTAGAAAGCCTATACAGAATAGAGTTTGAAGCATGCCTCTGGGAATTTGTGCTTATTCATCCTTAAGAGCATTAGTGATGTCAGGAACTGATGTCAGGCAAGAAAGCCTGGGGGGCAGCCAGCATTCCAATTCATCCCAAAGGTGTTCAGTGTAGCTGAGGTCAGGGCTCTGTGCAGGTCACTCAAATTCTTCCAAACCCACTTAAGCAAACCATGTCTTTGTGATGCTCACTTTGTGCACAGGGGCATTGTCATGCTGAAATAAGTTTGGGCCCCTTAGTTTCAGTGAAGGGAAATTGCAAAGCTACAGCATACAAATACATCCTATACAGTTGTATGCTTCCATAATTGTGGCAACAGTTTGGGGAAGACCATCATAGGAGTGTGATGCTCAAATGTCCATATTATATTTGGCTACAAAATGTGCCTTTGCTTTAACATTACAGGACAGAGATCCAGCAACTTTAATTGAGGTTATCTGACTTACATTTGAATATTTTTTATATAAGCCAAATACAACATTTTAATCTACAAATAAACAACTAAAAATTGTTCAACCAGAAGTATACAATTTACTTGGTGGACATGATCTTTATTCTAAAATTTCCTGAAGTAGAAGACATATTCCAGCCAGTGAAGGAATATAAGAAGAAACCTTTGTCACATGCACACTCAAGCACAGTGAAATTCGTCCTCTGCATGTAACCTATCTGAAGCAGTGAACACACGCATGTGTGCGCGCACACACACACACACACACACACACACACACACACAGAGCAATGGGCAGCCATGCTACAGCGTCCAGGGAGCAGTTGGGGGTTAGGTGCCTTGCTCAAGGGCACTTCAGCCCAAGGTCACCCCATGTTAGCCTAACCGCATGTCTTTGAACTGTGGAGGAAACTGAAGCACCCAGAGGAAACCCATGGAGACACGGGGAGAACATGCAAACTTCACACAGAAAGGCCCCCGTCGGCCACTGGGCTCGGACCCAGAACCTTCTTGCTGTGAGGCAACACCACTACACCATGCTGCCCCAGTTTACACTTTAAAATGTAATCGATGGTAACCACACCACAGTGCAGTTGAATTCTCAAATCTGATTGGTCAGTAGGTGCTGATTAATATTTTATTACAACATGGCTCCAACCATGGCTCTTGCAATGAATACAAGTCCAGCTTTGTGGTTATAGGGAAATAATCAACTACCGAGTGGTATGTTGTGGCCCAAAATGTTATTTTTATCTCAGTGATTACATTTTTCCCATCATTTTCTCCCAAATTCGGTCACCTAACCATCAATGTCCACTAAACACCCATCACAAAATAGCTAATATCATTATTTGAAACTACTGCTCATACTGCATCACAGTGCAGCATAACACACTCGGAGGAAAGTGCCATCTGCCCTCTTCCACATGCATGAGCTTATACATGCCCACAGCTAGTGATGCTGTGTGACTGACAGGGGAGAGAGTATGCCAATCACTCCCACCCAGAGAGCATGGCCAATTTTGCTAGCTACTATCGACAGAGTAACAATTAATTCACAGGGACTTGCATGGTGGACACTCCACATAATCCAAGTATAACAAGAAACATTAAAAACATGTAAATCTACCAAAGGAAAAAATACCCACTAACTAAAATGTTTCAAGCATTTTTCTATTTTAAATTTGATAATTACAGCCTACAACACAAAAAAAATAATACCTCAAAATATTAGAATATTTCATTTCAAGTTTGAATCAAACAGTATAAATACTGTGCATCTCTTGGTCTAGTTCAGTACACGCAACCACAGTCATGAGAAAGACTGCTGACTTGACAATTGTCCAGAAAATGATCATCGACACCTTCCACAAGGAAGGTAAGCCACAGAAGGTCATTGCTGAAAAAGCTGGCTGGAAAAGGTGCACAAGCAACAGGGATGATCGCAGCCTTGAGAGGCTTGTCAAGAAAAGTCAATTCAAGAAATTGGAAGAGCTTCACACAAGGAGTGGACTGAGGCTGGTGTCAGTGCATCAAGAGCCACCACACACAGATGTCTTCAGGAAAGGGGCTACAACTGTTGCATACCTAATATCAAGTCACTCCTGAACCACAGACAACGTCAGAAGCCTCTTACCTGGGCTAAGGAGAGAAAGAACTGGATGGTTGTTCAGTGGTCCAAAGTCCTCTTTTCAGATGAAAGTAAATTTTGCATGTCATTTGGAAATCAAGGTTCTAGAGTCTGGAGGAAGAGAGGATAGGCACAGAATCCAGGGTGTTTAAAGTCCAGTGTGAAGTTTCCACAGTCTGTGATGATTTGGGGTGCCATGTCAGGGTGGCACAGTGGTGTAGTGGTTAGCACGGTCACCTCACAGCAAGAAGGTTCTGGGTTTGAGCCCAGCGGCTGACAGGCCTTTCTGTGTGGAGTTTGCATGTTTTCCCTGTGTCTGCGTGGGTTTCCTCCAGGTGCTCCGGTTTCCTCTACAGTTCAAAGATGTGGTTAGGTTAACATGGGGCGACCTTGGGCTGAAGTGCCCTTGAGCAAGGCACCTAACCCCCAACTGCTCTCCGGGCACTGTTAGCATGACTGCCCACTGATCTGGGTATGTGTGTGTGCATGCATGTGTGTTCTCACTACTTCAGATGGGTTAAATGCAGAGAGGAATTTCACAAGTGTATGTGTGATGAATAAAGTTGTTGTTCTTTGTCATCTGCTGGTGTTGGTTCACTATGTTTTATCAAGTCCAAAGTCAATGCAGCCATCTACCAGGAGATTTTAGAGCACTTCATGCTTCCATCTGTTGACAAGCTTTATGGAGATGCCAATTTCCTTTTCCAGCAGGACTTAGCACCTGCCCACAGTGCCAAAACTACCACCAAATGATTTTCTGACCATGATATTACTGTGCTAGATTGGCCAGCCAACTCGCCTGAAGTGAACCCCAGAGAAAATCTATGGGGTATTGTCAAGAGGATGATGAGAAACACCCGAACCAAAAATATAGATGAGCTAAAGGCTGCCATCAAAGCCCCAGGCTTCAATAACACCTCAGTAGTGCCACAGACTGATCATTTCCATGCCACATTGATTCAGTAATTCATGGTAAAGGAGCCCCAACAAAGTATTGAGTGTATAAATGAACATTTCAGAAATTGGACAATTCTCTATTGTAGACCCTTTTTTGATTGATCTTAGGAAATATTGTAATAATTTGGGATACTGGACAGGGCTTGACATCAACCAAAAACTGTTCAGTACAACCAAACTGTCTGACTGTCTGGTACAACCAAATGTTTGGTCCAGACCAGTCAAATCTGCATCTGCCTGTCCGACTGGACAAATTGAATATTTGTTGAAAATCATCATTTTTATAGTAATTATTCAAGAATTACATCAACAAACTGACTCTTATTCAATAGTTAAATCAATAAAACTAGTTCAACTACCTTGATCCGGCCATGTTATTGTTTACGAAATTCTGTGGAAGCCGAGTACAGCAGGTACGTGTGTAAAAAATAACCATGTCGTAATATCTAATTATAGGATTATTAGACCTTGAATTCATTGAAACTAGAGAAAAGGCAATCAAATACCTCAATAATCTGTGGTGAATCTTCATTTCATTGACATTTATTGTATTTTTCTTTTGTATAGTGCACATTAACGATCACAAATGTCATAAAATATTTCACAGGAATTTTACGACGGTGCCGAACTCACTTACAGTTTTTCACTCACAGCGTGATTCTGTCACCCTTATGTCCAATTTGTTTTCTTTCAGTTTCATTTCTTAATATTAATTTATCCTTCAAGTTTTACTGGATTAATCAAGATTTAACTTTATTTCCTCCAGAAGCTTTGAATTTGAGTCTAACTCTTAAAAGTGCAGATCAGGTAATAGGTTTTAACAACACATGCAGCATAATGGGGCACTAGATAGTGTTTGTATATTGTTACAGTTAAAATTTGTGTTTTACTGAAAAATTATAAATTAAAAGTGTCATGATTATCATAACTATACCTGCTTTTTGATAAGCTTTGTTAACCACTTTCCTTTCATTAAACTAGCAAATACATAGTAACAAAGATTATGGTCAGGGCAAGTGAAAAATTTTGCCACTTGTCCGACTGGACAAGTCGATTAAAAAGTTAAATGTCCAGCCCTGCTGGATTTCTGATTTTCATGTGCTATAAGCCATAACCATCAAAATTTTAAAAAAGGCTTGAAATATTTAACTTTGTGTAATGAGTATAGAATATATGAAAAGTTTACCTTTTCGAATTAAATTAGGAAAAAAGTTAATTTTTTCACAATATTCTAATTCTGTGAGACTAATACATAAACATGTGCACACACTGAGTTTCTATATATAATAGACTGCTTACCAATATTCTAGTTTTTTTTTTAGATGCACCTGTATTCATGGAACCATAATTGGAACGCCTATAACCATAATTCATTTTAATAATCTCATCTCATCTCATTATCTCTAGCCGCTTTATCCTGTTCTACAGGGTCGCAGGCAAGCTGGAGCCTATTCCAGCTGACTATGGGCGAAAGGCGGGGTACACCCTGGACAAGTCGCCAGGTCATCACAGGGCTGACACATAGACGCAGACAACCATTCACACTCACATTCACACCTACACCTACGGTCAATTTGGAGTCACCAGTTAACCTAACCTGCATGTCTTTGGACTGTGGGGGAAACCGGAGCACCCAGAGGAAACCCACGTGGACACGGGGAGAACATGCAAACTCCACACAGAAAGGCCCTCTTCGGCCACGGGGCTCGAACCCGGACCTTCTTGCTGTGAAGCGACAGCGCTAACCACTACACCACCGTGCCGCCCTCATTTTAATAATAATAATAATAATAATAATAATGAAGAAGAAGAGGAATCAGGCAATTAATCAAGATAATATGCAAATGTTCACATTTTGCATATGTTTAAGATAAATAAACCAATGTTGTGCTAAGTTCAGTACTGACTGGCTAAATGGCAGATCAAGAGTTTGGCAACAGGAAACTTTGCCTAGATTTTATAAAACACTTAGGCTATTCTTTACAATTTAAAACATTTTTACAACCCCTTTGACTTAATGATATGCACATAACATGAGATTACCCCACTTACTAAGCTACAACTTCTCTCATTTCATAGTTACAACACCCAGAATTATCAAACATTTGCACATACAGTGCCTTGAAAAAGTATTCATACCCCTTTAACTTTTTCACATTTTTCCACCTTACAACCACGAACTTAAAAGTTTTTTATTGAGATTTTATGTGATAGACCAACACAGAGTAGCACATAATTGTGAAGTGAAACGAAAATGATAAAATGGTCTTCAAAATTTTAAACAAATAAAAATCTGAAAAATGTGATGTGCATTAGTATTCAGCCCCCCTACGTCAATACTTTGTAGAGCCACCTTTTGCTGCAATTACAGCCACAAGTCTTTTGTGGTATGTCTCGACCAGCTTTGCACATCTAGACACTGAAATTTTTGCCCATTCTTCTTTGCAAAATAGCTCAAGCTCAGCCAGATTGGATGGAGAGCGGCTGTGAACAGCAATTTTCAAGTCTTGCCAGAGATGCTCAATGGGATTTACCGGTAGGTCTGGACTTTGACTGGGCCATTCTAACACATGAATATTCTTTGATCTAAACCATTCCATTGTAGCTCTGGCTGTATGTTTAGGGTCATTGTCTTGCTGGAAGGTGAATTGTTTACTACTTTAACCAGTGCGGTCTCTGTGCTATGATGAGGTCTAAATCCTGACTGATTGGGACAAAGTACAAATTGTAAATAAAAATGGACTGCAATGATGTGGAAGTTTCAAAATTCCATATTTTATTCAGAATAGAACATAGATGTAATATCAAATGTTTAAACTGAGAAAATGTATCATTTAAAGAGAAAAATTAGATGATTTTAAATTTCATGACAACAACACATCTCAAAAAAGTTGGGACAAGGCCATGTTTACCACTGTGAGACATCCCCTTTTCTCTTTACAACAGTCTGTAAACGTCTAGGGACTGAGGAGACAAGTTGCTCAAGTTTAGGGACAGGAATGTTAACCCATTCTTGTCTAATGTAGGATTCTAGTTGCTCAACTGTCTTAGGTCTTTTTTGTCGTATCTTCCGTTTTATGATGCGCCAAATGTTTTCTATGGGTGAAAGATCTGGACTGCAGCCAGGCCAGTTCAATACCCGGACCCTTCTTCTATGCAGCCATGATGCTGTAATTGATGCAGTATGTGGTTTGGCATTGTCATATTGGAAAATGCAAGGTCTTCCCTGAAAGAGACGTCATCTGGATGGGAGCATATGTTGCTCTAGAATCTGGATATACCTTTCAGCATTGATGGTGTCTTTCCAGATGTGTAAGCTGCCCATGCCACACGCACTAATGCAACCCCATACCATCAGAGATGCAGGCTTCTGAACTGAGCGCTGATAACAACTTGGGTTGTCCTTCTCCTCTTTAGTCCGAATGACACGGCGTCCCTGATTTCCATAAAGAACTTCAAATTTTGATTAGTCTGACCACAGAACAGTTTTCCACTTTGCCACAGTCCATTTTAAATTAGCTTTGGCCCAGAGAAGACATCTGCGCTTCTGGATCATGTTTAGATATGGCTTCTTCTTTGAACTATAGAGTTTTAGCTGGCAACGGTGGATGGCATGGTGAAATGTGTTCACAGATAATGTTCTCTGGAAATATTCCTGAGCCCATTTTGTGATTTCCAATACAGAAGCATGTCTGTATGTGATGCAGTGCTGTCTCACTTTCGACATTTGATATGTTGTCTATGTTCTATTGTGAATACAATATCAGTTTTTGAGATTTGTAAATTATTGCATTCCGTTTTTATTTACAATTTGTACTTTGTCCCAACTTTTTTGGAATCGGGATTGTAAATAAAATTTAAATTAAAAAAAAAAAAAAACTAGGAAGAGTAGTGAGGTAAAGAGGAAAGTTTTCAGGTTAGTTTTGAAGGAAGAGAGAGCGGAATAGTCACAAAGTGATTGTGGTAGTGAATTCCAGAGTTTAGGAACAGCAACACTGAATGATCTGCCACCCACAGATGCCAGTTTAAAACGTGGGACAGTCAAAAGTCCAGAGACAGAAGATCTGAGGGAGCGGGAAGGACAGTACAAATGAATTAGCTCACAGAGATAGGAAGGGGCGAAACCATGAAGAGCTTTATAAGTTAGTAGCAGGATTTTGTATTTAATCCAACAGATAACTGGCAGGGGCGGCACGGTGGTGTAGTGGTTAGCGCTGTCGCCTCACAGCAAGAAGGTCCTGGGTTCGAGCCCCGGGGCTGGCGAGGGCCTTTCTGTGCGGAGTTTGCATGTTCTCCCCGTGTCCGCGTGGGTTTCCTCCGGGTACTCCGGTTTCCCCCACAGTCCAAAGACATGCAGGTTAGGTTAACTGGTGACTCTAAATTGACCGTAGGTGTGAATGTGAGTGTGAATGGTTGTCTGTGTCTATGTGTCAGCCCTGTGATGACCTGGCGACTTGTCCAGGGTGTACCCCGCCTTTCGCCCGTAGTCAGCTGGGATAGGCTCCAGCTTGCCTGCGACCCTGTAGAAGGATAAAGCGGCTAGAGATAATGAGATGAGATGAGATAACTGGCAGCCAATGCAGTTACTGTAGAACAAGAGTAATGTGAGCAATGCACTTGGTGAGTGTGAGAATTCTAGCTGCTGAGTTTTGAATGTACTGCAGGGGGCTCACTTCCGTTTCCAGTTGAGAGTACGTAGTGCGTGAGTTTGCTGCCTCTTCTCTCTGGTGTTTTCTAACTGTGCTTCTGATTTCTGGCAACGTGTTGCAATTTTGTTTTGTTTCTCTTTTGGTTAATTTCGGACTCTTCTTGCTAGGTTTTTGCAACTCCTGTAGCTAACCCACCTATGAGCCCCCTCTCTTCTTTCCACCCGCTTGACTTCAGCAGTGGTGAGTGAGTTTGCACCACTTACTACGCTGTTGCCTTGTTTCATGTGCTGGTTAGTCAAATTGCTTCCCTGCACTGTATTCTGGATGTGATACCGTTGGTGTTTTGCCTAAGGTTTATGAGCGGTGTTAGGCTAAGGTGGCTTTGCAGTGTGGTGATCCTGATATACTCAATGACTTGGTTTCAGTAAACCAGTATGTTTATCACTGGACTGCGTCTATTCATCTGTTCATCCAACTATAATCAAATTTACCAAAATGCTTATCAAGGGAGAGATTCTCACCGGAGAAGCCTCATGCCTGCTGTGGCTCCCAGGTAAAGGGGTGTTGTCCTTTGCTGACTTGCAGGGACTGTTGCCATTGCAAGATCTAAGCAACCTCTTAAGCTCTGTCCAGCATCAGCAGGATTTGTAACATAACTGGATATACCATCACCTAAAAACAAAGAGTTGTTCTTATCCATTACTTTTAGTGCATTAGTGTGACCACAGAGTCGGAAAATGCAGCACCTTGTTGTTCAAACTCATGTTCTTTGTTTCGTTTTTGTGGTCCTGTACTTTCTTGGATTTTTGCCTTGTTCAATACCATGATCAGTGCTTCAGGTTCTGAACATTTTTGACAGTGTATTTATTGCAAATAGACCTGTTTCACCTGCACTTGCATCCTGTGTTGTCTCGCCTACCAGACCTGACATGACTGAATACCTTGCCTAAAAACTATGGCTGTAGCAGGAAAACTGAAACATCAGTATGCCAACATCACCCTTCCAACGTGCTTCCAACAGTGCTGGTGGATGGATGTTCCTACCCCCTATGATGGCATAGAGTTTCCCCTGAATGGATTCTTTCTCAAGTGTAAGTTTTTTTTTTTTCATGAAATCCTATTGGAACCTAAGCCACCAAAGTATGCCTGGATCCAGTACATGATTCAAGGCTTATGGGATCAACATATCAGTGGGCCAACTACTACTCTACCATTGAACACCCATGTCTAAGAAACTTCACAGTCTTCAGGAACCTGTTAAAGTGGTGGATCCAGGCTTTCAAGAAGAAGGAAGCCCCTGATTTTTTTTTTTTTTTTTGGGGGGGGGCTCCACTCCACAGCCTCCTCCAGTGGCCAACAGAATGGCCAACAGGGAGGCTTTTGCTCCAGAGCTCCCTCAAGAGGCTTACAAGGCAACGTCCACTCCAGAGCCCCCTCCAATGGCCAACAGGACAGCCGACAGGGAGGCTTTTGCTCCTGTGCACCCTCCAGAAGCTGACAGAGCAGCCTGCATCCCTGAACTCTCTGCTCCAGAGGTCCCTCCAGTTGCTGACAGAATGGCCAACAGGGATGCTTTTGCTCCTGTGCTCCCTGTAAAGGCTGAATGGGCAACCTTTAATCCTGTGTTCACACCTCCATCTGGCGTCGAAGATGACTAGGTCACTCCACCTCCAGACTTCGGGGAGGATGAGATCTTCACTGACCTCAGGGCTTCAGGGAAGACATCGTTGCTCCACCTCCAGGCTTCAATGAGGACGTTCTCGCTCTGCTTCAGGGAGAAAACCATCACTCTGCCAGCTAAAGCATGTTGGAACAACATATCCATGCCTGAGTGCTTGCCTGAATCCCCATCTATACCCAAGCCCATGGCAAAGCCCATGCCTGAGCATGAATCCTTGCCTATGCCCATGCTTAAATCCGTGACAAAGTCTATGCTCATGCCTGAGCCCAGGTCCATGTCTGAATCCATTCCTGAATCTCTACCCATGCCTGAGCCTGTGCCCATACCAAAGTCTAGGCCAAAGATCTACAGTGGTGCTTGAACATTTGTGAACCCTTTAGAATTTTCTATATTTCTGCATAAATATGATCTAAAACAACATCAGATTTTCACACAAGTCCTAAAAGTAGATAAAGAGAACCCAGTTAAACAAATGAGACAAAAATATTATACTTGGTCATTTATTTATTGAGGAAAATGATCCAATATTACATATCTGTGAGTGGCAAAAGTATGTGAACCTCTAGGATTAGCAGTTAATTTGAAGGTGAAATTAGAGTCAGGTGTTTTCAATCAATGGGATGACAATCAGGTGTGAGTGGGCACTCTGTTTTATTTAAAGAACAGGGATCTATCAAAGTCTGATCTTCACAACACATGTTTGTGGAAGTGTATCATGGCATGAACAAAGGAGACTTCTGAGGACCTCAGTAAAAGCATTGTTGATGTTCATCAGGCTGGAAAAGGTTACAAAACCATCTCTAAAGAGTTTGGACTCCACCAATCCACAGTCAGACAGACTGTGCACAAATGGAGGAAATTCAAGACCATTGTTACCCTCGCCAGGAGTGGTCGACCAACAAAGATCACTCCAAGAGCAAGGCATGTAATAGTCGGCGAGGTCACAAAGGACCCCAGGGTAACTTCTAAGCAACTGAAGGCCTCTCTCACATTGGCTAATGTTAATGTTCATGAGTCCACCATCAGGAGAACACTGAACAACAATGGTGTGCATGACAGGGTTGCAAGGAGAAAGCCACTGCTCTCCAAAAAGAACATTTCTGCTCGTCTGTAGTTTGCTAAAGATCACGTGGACAAGCCAGAAGGCTACTGGAAAAATGTTTTGTGGATGGATGAGACCAAAATAAAACTTTTTGGTTTAAATGAGAAGCGTTCTGTTTGGAGAAAGGAAAACACTGCATTCCAGCAAAAGAACCTTATCCCATCTGTGAAACATGGTGGTGATAGTATCATGGTTTGGGCCAGTTTTGCTGCATCTGGGCCAGGACGGCTTGCCATCATTGATGGAATAATGAATTCTGAATTATACCAGCGAATTCTAAAGGAAAATGTCAGGACATCTGTCCATGAACTGAATCTCAAGAGAAGGTGGGTCATGCAGCAAGACAACGACCCTAAGCACACAAGTCGTTCTACCAAAGAATGATTAAAGAAGAGCAAAGTTAATGTTTTGGAATGGCCAAGTCAAAGTCCTGACCTTAATCCAATTGAAATGTTGTGGAAGGACCTGAAGCGAGCAGTTCGTGTGAGGAAACCCACCAACATCCCAGAGTTGAAGCTGTTCTGTATGGCGGAATGGGCTAAAATTCCTCCAGGCCGGTGTGCAGGACTGATCAACAGTTACCAGAAACATTTAGTTGCAGTTATTGCTGCATAAGGGGGTCACACCAGATACTGAAAGCAAAGGTTCACATACTTTTGCCACTCACAGATATGTAATATTGGATCATTTTCCTCAATAAATAAATGACCAAGTATAATATTTTTGTCTCATTTGTTTAACTGGGTTCTCTTTATCTACTTGTAGGACTTGTGTGAAAATCTGTTGTTTTAGGTCATATTTATGCAGAAATATAGAAAAATTCTAAAGGGTTCACAAACTTTCAAGCACCACTGTATGGGGCAGTGTCCAGCACCATGCCCTTGTCCAGAGGCCCTGAGCCACCATTTTGGAGCTTTGTTTAATGCTCCTGGAGTTGCGCCTTCCGGGGTGGGGGTGTCTTTCATGAACTCTTCCTCGCTCTAAATGCTGAGCTGCACACCTCACACAACCTGGAAGCTACTTCCATGTTTGCAACACTGAACTGTATGGCCCACCTTCAGTTTCCAGGATGGACCACAGATCCAATTACATGCAGTTGTTTCACTTTCTGGCTCATGACAGACTCTGTCTTCAAGGAATCCTCACACACTCTTACTTTGTGAGATATTGTATGTTTTCAGCTTTCCAGATTGTTGTTCATGTTGTTTGATTTGTTTTTTGGGTATTGCACCTTCTTGTATTTTTGCCCTGTTCTCGATGTTTGCAGTCATTAAGAAGGCTCAGCAGCGGCTACACTTCCTGAGAGTCCTCAGGAAGCACAACCTGAACTCCAACCTGCTGCTGACCTTCTACCGCTCATCCATCGAGAGCCTGCTGACGTACTGTATCACAGCATGGTACGGCAGCTGCACTGCTGCAGACAGGGAGAGGCTCCAGAAAGTAGTAAAGGCAGCACAGAAGATCATTGGCTGCTCTCTCCCCTCCCTGATGGACATTTACACCTCCCGCTGCCTTAGCAGAGCTAAGAACATTATCAAGGACAGCTCCCACCCTGGCTTTGATCTGTTTGACCTGTTGCCCTCAGGGAGGCGCTACAGGTGCATCAGGACAAAAACAAATGGATTCAAAAACAGCTTCTTTCCAAAAGCCATAACCACCCTGAACTCGAATATGCTCTGACTTTATAGTCTAACCCCCCTGTGCAATACTTTATAATGTGACTCTCTTCGTGCAATAATTTATAATGTGCAATACTTTATGATATGACTCTCTCTGTGCAATACTTTATAATGTGCAATACCTCACTCCATAATGTGAAACACAACACATATGCCTCAGGACTGTGCACCTTACACCCTCACCTTTTTTTTTTCTTCTTTTCTACACGCTGTTTGCACTGTTATTAGAGTTGCTTTTAATCTCATTGTACATGGGTATAGTGACAATAAAGGCATTCTATTCTAATGATGTGAACTCTGCCTAAATACCATGATCTATGCTTCAAGTTCTGGATGTGTTTGAGGATGTATATATTGTAAATAAACCTTTTCACCTGCACTTGCATCCTGTCTTGCCTCGCCTACCTGTCCTTACATGACATTTAGACAAAAATAATGGGTGCCTTTTTGCTAATAGTAACCAATTTCTACCTTCCACATCACAGGTCAGAGTCTGTGAAACAACTCCCGTGTTGTTTTCTTTGTTTCCTGGCCACTGATACAGGAAAAGGGCTGTGTGTGAGGAACCTGCATCAAATACCATCCCATACTGAGGAAATCAGACAAAAGCAATTAAGTCACTTACATTTCCAAATACTTAAAAACTTTCATTACAATTAAAACTTACATATAATGGCAATACTAAAATGGATATCTTGAACTATATGACTTCTGGTAATACAAACAAAACAAGGTTTAACCTGTGTTGATAACGGCAGTTCTGCTCTTTGACGATTAACAATGGTGAGGATTAGTGCGATGATGGTCATGCATGTTATAGCTATCACTGCAATACCTAGCAGCACAGGTTTTAACTGTAGCCTCATATCTCTGTACAAACACACACACAAGCATCATGTCAAAGCTGGGGTAAATTCAAGAAGAAACACAGAACAATAAATGACATACATGATAGAAATGATGAAACTCCATGGCTTTTAAAGTATTCTGTCAGAACATCTGTCTATATAGGATGTTTTTGTTCTTTTAAATATTTGATTATTAGTTGTAACATACAAAAAAAAAACTTGGACTCCACAGTGAGTCAACTATGAGTTAACTATTAATCCTGAGTAAAAGAGAACTATGCTAGTAAAATAGTGATAGGAATGTTGCATGGCACGTCAGTGACAGACCACAGAGAAAATAATTATTTGCTTACCTTGTGTAAACCTGTAGGCTTCCTTGAGTGATACAAGACACCTTAACATTAAGCAAACTTGGTACAATAGGCAAGACAGCACAACATACTGTTCATACCTTCACTTCACAAACATCTTCTGGCAACTGAACTGGCTTCCTCTTTCCCATACTGCTTCCAACTAATCATAAACATGGACACATACACACACCCTACTGGCTGCATCAGAATAGGGGCATTATCTCCTATGTAACATTTACTTCACACTTGAATTATTAGATTATTAAAGCAGCATAGTTATATTCTGAGATCTGGGGGGATTTTTAACATGGAAAATATAAAATAATTTTAATATCTTACCAACGTGTCGTTGAGTCATCCTGTAATTATTAGATTATTAAAGCAGGTACACTCAACATGTCTCAATGGGTTTGAGAATATATATATTTGCAATAATGATTCAGAATTCAAAATATCTCACTCTTTCATAGATGTATTCACAGCCCAGAGAAATTGCGTAGTTCTTGTACTGAACAGGGTGGGTTTCCCAAAAGCCTCTTAACACTTTAACTAGAAGAGAGTGTTTATTGTGCTACTTGCTCTACCATTTAACAATGAGCTTTGTGCTGCAATGCTTTCAAGAAACTCAGGCCAGAGCTGTTCAGTACAACTGAACAGGGGTGGGTTTCCCAAAAACTTAACACTAAGAGCATCTTAACTAGGAGAGAGTGTTCATTGTGCTGCTCGCTCTACCGTTTAACGATGATCTTTGTGCTACAATGCTTCTGGGAAACTTAGGCCAGTCTGTTCTTATTTCTATAGTGATAGCATTGACTGAAAGCTCATGTCTTTCCCAATCAGCTTACCTCAGGATCCCTTCTACTTGTGTACCTTCGCACAAAGAAAACTAATGCCATGCTCAATTATGAATTACCACTGGGGGGGGAAATAGTGCAAAGCATATTATACAATAGATTGAATTTCTCATATAAATACACTCCAGGGCTTTTCAAAGTGTGGGGCGCGCCTCCCCTTGGGGACGCCAGAGTTTTTCAGGGGGGGCGCAACGTCAGGAAAAATAAACCAGAATAAGTTACTATTGCGGACATTTAGCGGACTTCAGCTAGCCTTTGCCAGAGACAAAATGGATCGATTTTTAGTAGCTAAAGCTACAGTGAGTGAGGAGACAGAGTCCGGGCCAAGCAAAAAAAGAAGGAAGTATGACCACGATTATTTAAAGTTTGGATTTTCATGGACTGGACCTGAAGATGCTCCACTGCCACAGTGTGTTGTCTGCCAAGAGGTGCTAGCTGGGGGCGTCGTGGCTCAGGTGGCTAAGGCGCCATACCATAAATCCGGGGACCCGGGTTCGATTCCGACCCCGTCATTTCCCGGTCCCTCCCCGTCTCTCTCTCTCCCACTCATTTCCTGTCCTGTCTTTACACTGTCCTATCCAGCTTCTCAGAGAACACACAGCAACACATCCTTGAAAGCCTCCAATCTTTGAAGTAATCCAAGAACACACAAATAGAAATACAACTCTTAGAAAGGTTTGCTGAATTCATTATAATAAATAATCTTATGTAAAACAAATATTACATTCCCAGACCTTTACACACAATGATTAAGTAACAGCTACTCCAGGTAACTGGACCCGTGTTCAGGCACGAGTTTAACCAGCTCTCCAAACCTTAATTCTGTGCTAATTGAAGGCGAGTTGATCTTGAACAGGGGCAACCCAAGTGGTTAATCTAAAGATACTTTAGAGCACCTTGGAAGTTGTTAAAGACTTAAATATGTTATGAAAAGATTTCAAAAGACAAATCATTTCAGATTACACTCTGAGAAAGGATTTGTTAAAACTGACAAATTGTGTAAAGTTCTTACACAATCAGTGGGTGAGAGTTTTCAGACAATGCTTGTTGTGTTAATTTTGACACATTAACACAGGGAATGATTTTAACACAGCAAATGTGTCAGGAAGGTGAACATGAAGATGTGTAAACGTGTAATATTAAAAACACATTCTGTGCTGTCCTTGGCTACACACACAAAAAGGGGTTATTTGACAATTAGTTAATGATGTAGCGGTCTCAAAAGTAGCCGGTCACCGGCGGCAAATCGCCGTCTGTGGCTTGTTATGCCGCCGGCTATTGTCAGTCGAGTCACAAAATTTAATATTAAATATTTCTGACGGCAAAAAAAAAGTTGTGAACGTAAATTACATCCACTATGTCATGTATGTCCGTTGCCGCGTCAACTTTGTTTACATCCTCGACATGAGTGCAGCCATTACTGCCCCTTGTGCCATATGTAAGCCGTACTCTGATTGGCTTAGAGTGTTCCATGGACTGTGAATGGTTCATACCATCATGTGACTCACAAATGGCGACGAAGAGAGTTGCAAGCGGCTCCATGCTGGATGCGTGGCTAAAAAGGTCTAGAGGGAAAGGTAAGTACGTTTTGAACGCAAATTTATTCTGTCATTGTGTTGACATAGAAAAATAAATACGTCTTAGTCCACCGTTTCTCAGCCTTGCTTAGGACATTATAATCGCAGATCGTAAAGTTGACTCTGCGTTTGACAGCTGCTCGAAAAAACAAACTGCATGCGGAACAACGCTAATCAAGCTTAAGCTAGACGACCCGCCTCAAATACCCGTCCCGGGTAAATGTTATCCCAATTTTAGATGACCTATTCCAAACCATCCCGCCCCATGAAAAATTCGTACTTGCATCTATCTATCTATCTATCTATCTATCTATCTATCTATCTATCTATTCATCTGTATTCAAGATTTCACCATATTCAATAGTATTAGAGAATCTGGAGAAACTTGTCACCTTAGCTTAGTCAAAGTGCACATTGTGGAAATTGCGATATTAGAAGAGTCAATTTCTCACTTTGACAACGCAACGGCGTGTCGTTTATTGAAACACTCAAAGAAGAAAAAAAAAACAAAGATGGCACTCCCCATCAGATAAACAAACCGAGTTGCCATCTTTAAAGGGGCCGCGTCGCTAATACTCTAACCAGGTAACACATTAAACATGTCGTGCGGAACGCAGATCAGAGGAAAAAGGTATGGTGTATGGTGAATTATGTCCATAATAGATGTCTTCTACAACATCAGACTTAAAATTATTATATCATCCATATGTGGATTTCAATCGGACTACTTTTTGTGTTTGTTTGCAATTATTTCTGAAATTTGATGAAATGACTGAGGTATGGTTTCATATTTCAAGTTTCCAAATGGTATTGATTACCCTTTATTTTCACTGTTAAAAGTTACCAGAGGCCACCTTTCTCAGTGCATTTCATAAAATTTTCCGTGCCCAAAGGGGGGCGCACCCCCCTTGAACCCCCCCGCTTTGCGTGCATTATGTCTGCCGCTGGCAGACATTTTACCATTTTGCACCCTGCTGTAAATTATTTGTACCCTGCTATTCTCCTAAACTTTGAAGCCCCTGATGATGCACTTTTTGACTTCACATTTATCAAAAGTAAACAGTAAGATGCACAGAATAACCCTCAATAAGATTCACAGAAGTCAAACTGCAGAACATAAAAATTCATAGAATTTAATATAATTTCAGCAGTAATAAATGAAGTGTCCAACACAGGACAAAACATTTCTTTTTCCAATTTCATAAAGCAACAGGACACACAACCACGTCTACATTTCACTTATTTCAGAACTTTGTATCTTGGATTGTTGCAGATCTGATCATCCAAGGCCCCAGGAATCACTGGCTGAGGATCATCTTCAGATTGGTCCATTTACTGCATAATAAAATTAGTGTTAACATTTAGACATAATGCAGCAGTCACCTTTTTTTAACAATATTTTGACACAATAACTGATATCATAGCTCATTTCATCCCCGCCCAATACTAATAAAGAAATAAAATCAGATCTCCCCACCATGTTTGTGCCACGTTGACATTAGAAGTTAGCAAATTTGCCTAAAAGTCTAAAGTTAATATAGAGTAAATTACATGGTCTAACAGTTCTGTTCGAAACTAAACTAGCATTAAAAAATAACAGCAGAGGAAGATTTCGGTTTTGCATGTAAATGTATATTAATAAGAAACTATTTCAAGTACAACTTGCCTCAAGAATGTTGCTCTAGCAGTCACTGGTGTGAATCCTCTCCCGGTCAAAATGGCGGTTTTGATGTTATAAAGCTCCCATGAGGCTTATCACGCACTCCGACCAAAGTCCCTGGAAGTTAGCAGGATACACACACACACTCATACCAACCAAAAACAATGAACTACTACTATAACTACAACACAAATCAGCCTTTACCCGCTTCAAGAGCACAAAACAAGTAGCAAACTGAAGATAGAGAGAGCTAGCATTAATGTAACACTACTTCAGTAACCCCATTAGTTTAAACTCTCCCACTGAAATCCCTCACCTAAGTCACTATCATTCCACCAGGGGGATGTAATCAGGGTTTTCAGTCTTATCCGCTAAGTGCCGGTGTGTTATACTGGGAGTAGCAAGTGAGTAAGTAAGTACTGGTTAGCTTACTGAATCATGATGAAGTCAAACATGGTCCAGTGTTGGATGAATTTGTTGATTGGTGTAAAGTCTCTAACCTGCACCTCAGCATATCCAAGACGAAAGAAATGGTTTTTGATTTCAGGCAAAAATCCTTGCCAGCTCCCCCCTCACTTATTGGAGGAGAGGAGATTGAAGTGGTGACAGAATATAAATATCTTGGCCTTATTATAGATAACAAATTATCGTGGGATAGATTTGTAGATGCGATTTTTAAAAAGGGCCAGCAACGTTTATATTTCCTCAGGAAGATTAAATTGTTTAATGTAGATAACACAATTATGACTTTGTTTTATAAGTCTTTTATTGAAAGTATTCTTTGTTATGGCATTGTATGCTGGTATGAACATTCTAAGGTGACACATAAAAGTAAGCTGGGAAAAATTGTTAAAACAAGTGGGAAAATAATTGGGTGTCAGCAGACTAATCTTTATCATGTCTACAGGCCCGGCGCCATGGGGGGGGCGAAAGGGGGCGTCGCCCCCTCGTGGCTACAGCCCCGCCCCCTCAACGGAGACTCCGATCACTTAATTGTTTTCTTATGAAAATATAATGTATTATAGACGTATTAATAATTTGCATTTTCAAATACGAAATATTAAGTGGTTGCGCATTGCACAAATACATTTCACATAAATCACTACTAAAACTGGCACGGTAGAACAAATCTGATTGGTTGTTATGATTCTTACGTTGCAATCGTAGAATTCAACTGTATTAAGGTAGGATTATTTCAAAAAGCCTGAATTTAATATTAACCCTGTTTTAGACATATGTATCAATCCTAACTACTGGGGACTAGTTATTGTGGGTGTATGTGTGAAATGCTGACACAGCCGCGCACACACAGACCTGTGATAAGGACAAGGGGCGGGGTCGTGCGGGCGGGCAGGGGTTTTACATGTACACTTACAAGTGCACTGTCTCTGCAATATCCTGCAATATGCAGTCAGTTTACGGGAGTAGTCTTTCCCCTTCCGAATTAAACGAATTCAATCACAATATTGTGAATCCATTTTCTTTCTTTGTAGGCTAAGTTTATCTCCGTTTATATTGGTGTATGTGTTCATATATGGTCCGCTTTGTGCGCAAATAGCGTAAGAATATGTGTCGTTGACGTCACCGCCCATGCAGCAGGGGTGAAAATTCATCACTTCAGAGTGTTTAGTCCCCTACACGCCCAAACTGGGATCGCGGATCAAGTGGTTAGCGTTGACTCGGTGCGAGTCAAGATTACTGGTGCAGCCACGGGGTCTTGATTTTTTTTTTTTAATTATGATTTTGGCCGCTGAGCCAAGTACCTTAGACTTGCATTGACATTTTGTTTTCATGCCGCGGAGCTATTTGCATGTATTTTAAATTTAAAGGACTTGCCTGTAGGTTTGTGTGTTGTTTTATGTTTGGCATCTTTCCGGTTGTAACGCGTGTCTGTGAGAAAATCGGAGGGGAGGGGTAACAGGTGGGCACGGGAGCTGATAAAGCGCAACTGCCCTGGTAATATGCCACATGATTTTCCCGGACTAAAGCAACCTTCGGGGCCGTGGTTTTGTGGTTGGCGCAGTTAATTGTTTGAAACGCGTTGTCAGACCGCCATCACTACTACACACTATATGAAAAAATATTTGCCCCCTTGCGATTTCTAATTGCCCCCTTAGTAAACTGTTTCTGGCGCCGGGCCTGCATGTCTACCTGTCCAGGCTGACCCAGAAAACAGACAAAATTTGTACTGACATTACCCACCCACTCTCAGTGAAGTTCCAGACACTTCCTTCTGGTCGCAGATATAGATACCCCAACATCAGAACTAATAGAGCAAAGAATTCATTCATTCCTATGGCAATTACACAATTGAATAAGATGTGGAAAACACACACCTAACATTACAAGATAACTGTCACATCTTTTATTGTATAAATTATTTTATTTATTACTCATCTCATCTCATCATCTCTAGCCGCTTTATCCTTCTACAGGGTCGCAGGCAAGCTGGAGCCTATCCCAGCTGACTATGGGCGAAAGGCGGGGTACACCCTGGACAAGTCGCCAGGTCATCACAGGGCTGACACATAGACACAGACAACCATTCACACTCACATTCACACCTACGGTCAATTTAGAGTCACCAGTTAACCTAACCTGCATGTCTTTGGACTGTGGGGGAAACCGGAGCACCCGGAGGAAACCCACGCGGACACGGGGAGAACATGCAAACTCCACACAGAAAGGCCCTCGGGGCTCGAACCCAGGACCTTCTTGCTGTGAGGCGACAGCGCTAACCACTACACCACCGTGCCGCCCCTGAAGTGATTATAAAATATGAAATGTTATGTGCAACAGTATACAGTAAAAATGAAAACGAAATGGAAAGTCGATGTCATTATCAGACTGGACTGGCTGCTCTTCAGTTCAATTATAGCTCATGCATTAAAAACCTGACACTGAGTATGTGTGAATAAATTCAAGGTTGTGTTCATTTTAAAACTACACATAACTATGTTGATGGAGATATCTGTTTGGCATGCTTGAAACTGGTACAGGCTGTTTTGATTGCTCATCTAATCTCAGCTTTGACAGGAGCAATTCAGCAATCAAGAAATCCTTATGGGACCTCTTCTCATTTCACCTTTTCACATACACATATAGTAATCTTTGTATTCTTCTTTAGTGTTCTGCCTGATTGCAGCTGAGCAATCAAAGTTTCTCAGAAAGAATTACAGTACTGGTTTCCTGTTGATTATTAGACGGATTATTATAGGGGTTTTCTCCTCTCAACCATACACACATACATTCAAACCTTTGGACAATTTAGAGTAGCCAGTTAACCTAACTGCATGTCTTTAAACTCCAGAACACCTGGAGGAATCCTACACAGACATGGGGAAAACATGCATACTCCACACAGAAAGGTCCCTGTCAGCCACTGGGCTCAAACCCAGAACCTTCTTGCTGTGAGGCAACAGTGATAACCACTGCACCACTGTGCCACCCCAATCTTTGTATTAGCTTTCACATGACAATCACTGGGCGGTACGGTGGTGTAGTGGGTAGCGCTGTCGCCTCACAGCAAGAAGGTCCAGGTTCGAGCCCCGTGGCTGACGAGGGCCTTTCTGTGCGGAGTTTGCATGTTCTCCCCGTGTCCACGTGGGTTTCCTCCAGGTGCTCCGGTTTTCCCCACAGTCCAAAGACATGCAGGTTAGGTTAACTGGTGACTCTAAATTGACCGTAGGTGTGAATGTGAGTGTGAATGGTTGTCTGTGTCTGTGTCAGCCCTGTGATGACCTGGCGACTTGTCCAGGGTGTACCCCGCCTTACACCCGTAGTCAGCTGGGATAGGCTCCAGCTTGCCTGCGACCCTGTAGAACAGGATAAAGCGGCTAGAGATAATGAGATGAGATGACAATCACTTATGAGCTGTATGCTGGCACGACTTGTGAATGACACCATACCATTGCAAGACCTCAAACTTAAAGACAAGGAAAATCCAGTGTGACCAAGCATGCAGCAGAGCCTTTCAGGATCTAAGACATTTAGCATGTTTGAAACTGGTACAGGCTGGTCTGATTGCTACTTGTTTTGGCTAGTTAAATCCTTGAGATTTATCTTCACTCACACATCTGCTCTCTGCTTAATTAAGGTTATCCTGACCAGTGATGTAATGTTCCATTAAATGTAAATGTTCCATTTACATTACCTTGTCATACATAGATAACTTTGCTTCATTAGTCACATCATCCAAACATATAGCTACAACACACTCTTGAATGTGGGTATATACTCCTGTTTATCTTACAATAAACTGAGAAACATCTCTGAACAGCTGTGTTGCTCCTGGATCCGTGAAGCAGAATCTCCAAGGCAGCAGAGGCCTATGTTCCTCGGTCATACAGTGGTGCTTGAAAGTTTGTGAACCCTTTAGAATTTCCTATATTTCTGCATAAATATGACCTAAAACATCATCAGATTTTTACACAAGTCCTAAAAGTAGATAAAGAGAATTCAGTTAAACAAACGAGACAAAAATATTGTACTTGGTCATTTATTCATTGAGGAAAATGATCCAATATTACATATCTGTGAGTGGCAAAAGTATATGTGAACCTTTGCTTTCAGTGTCTGGTGTGACCCCCTTGTGCAGCAATAACTGCAACTAAACGTTTCCGGTAACTGTTGATCAGTCCTGCACACCGGCTTGGAGGAATTTTAGCCCATTCCTCCGTACAGAACAGCTTCAACTCTGGGATGCTGGTGGGTTTCCTCACATGAACTGCTCGCTTCAGGTCCTTCCCTAACCTTTTGATTGGATTAAGGTCAGGACTTTGACTTGACCATTCCAAAACATTAACTTTATTCTTCTTTAACCATTCTTTGGTAGAACGACTTTTGTGCTTAGGGTCGTTGTCTTGCTGAATGACCCACCTTCTCTTGAGATTCAGGCCAAGTTTACATTAGACCGTATCTGTCTCGTTTTCTTCGCGGACGCACTGTCCGTTTACATTAAACCGCCTGGAAACGCCGGGAAACGGGAATCCGCCAGCATCCACGTATTCAATCCAGATCGTGTCAGCTCCGGTGCTGTGTAAACATTGAGATACGCGGATACGCTGTGCTGAGCTCTAGCTGGCGTCGTCATTGGACAACGTTACTGTGACATCCACCTTCCTGATTCGCTGGCGTTGGTCATGTGACACGACTGCTGAAAAACGGCGCGGACTTCCGCCTTGTATCACCTTTCATTAAAGAGTATAAAAGTATGAAAATACTGCAAATACTGATGCAAATACTGCTCATTGTGTAGTTATGATTGTCTTTAGGCTTGCCATCCTTCCACTTGCAAGTGGTAACTGATAAGCGCTGGGATCACACACACAGCGGCTCAGTCCCGAATCATTGCTCGTGTGCTTCACTCGCGCGCCCTGTGAGCTGCGCAGGGCCGGAGTGCGCACCCTCCAGAGGGCACTCACTGTTCAGGGCGGAGTGATTTGGAGCACAGGATGCCTGCGGAGCCGAGCGTATCCGTGTATTGGCGTTGCTATGTGCACGCGAATCGTGTATTGGCGATGCTGTGTGCACACTAATCGTTTTAAAAACGTTAATCTGATGATCCGCTGATACGGTCTAATGTAAACTTGGCCTCAGGCTACATCCACACGACAACGGCAACGAGATGTTATTTAAAAATATATCGCGTCCAAATGGGCAACAATCAGTAAAATATCAGGTCCATATGGCAACGCAGCGCTTGCTGAAAACGATGCAATACACATGCCACACCTCTAGGGGCGCTGTAAGCCGGTCCCTTCGGAGACACCAGAACAATAGAAGTAGTAAGGACGCATGCGCATAAACTATTATGCGCGAGACTTCATATTAGCCACAAAGTCAGGAAAATCTGTTTGTAAAATTACATTATAATGACCAAATACAATGAAAAGTATTTTTCCAGTCTCACCTGTGGAAGGTAATCCCATGTGATCTCGTTTGGACAGCAAACCTGTTGGTACAGTTAAACGCAGCTAATCTTTATTCTCCGCTTTGACCTCTCCAAAATGGCGGCGAGGATGACGTATGATTCTACGCGGAAGGCGGCGTCTTTAATGGTCCGGAATAAATTGAATGATACACGTTGATGGATTAATTTGTTGTTTCTCACCTGTGAAAGGTAATCCCATATGATCTCATTTGGACGGTAAACCTGTTGGTACAGTTAAATGCAGCACATGAATCTTTATTCTCCGCTTTGACCTATCCAATATGGCGACGAGGATGACGTATGATTCTACGCGGAAGGCGGCGTCTTTAATGGTCCGGAATAAATTGAATGCTACACGTTGATGGATTAATTTCTTCTACGCCCTTTTTGAGGAATGTATTGTAGGACTTAAACCCACATCTGAAGAGGTGAGATCGCTCCTTTTTTTTTTCCCTATTTTTGCTGGCGGGATTGACTCTGCCCTAAGGGCAGAGTCTCTCTCTCTCTCACTTTGCACTATTACACAATAAATATTCACAGTGAAAATATTTTGTAAGTGCGTTTCATGAACCAAGTTATAGGATTTGTTGACAAATCGCATCGAGTTCGTTACACTTCTACCCGGCGTGAAGCACTCACAGTCATGTGGTTGTGACGTCATCATAAACAAATCCGTTCTACTCATCCAGACGACTTCACAACGGCAACGTTGCCAGATCTTTCCACTCTGGAACCCGTTCTCAAAAAGATTGCGTTTTGGGCACCCAAAACGCCGGTGCCGTGTGGACGCCAGGCCTAAACGATAAGCAATTGTATCGGAGTCACCTGAATCCGTTGCCATGTGGACAGGGCCCAAATCACATCACTCAATGACTACCGGCCCGTCACACTCCCATTATGATGAAGTGCTTTGAGAGGCTGGTAAAGGAGCACATCACCTCCAGGCTCCCTCCCATGTTTGACCCCTTCCAGTTTGCCTACCGGCCAAACCGCTCCACTGAGGACGCCATCTCTTCCACTCTTCACCTGAGCCTTGCACACCTGGAGTAGAACACTCGTGTGCGGATGTATCTGTGAAGATACTCAGTCATCCAGGTACATAGTAATCTGTGGTTGGTAGAAGAGAGCAACTGGACTTGCTTGAAAAGTCTTGAAGACGTTTCGCCTCTCATCCGAAAGGCATCCTCAGTTCTGTCTGTCTAATAGGGAGTATCAAGTATTTATCCTCTCATGGATCATCATAGAATCCGAATCAGAATGCTGATGGCTGCATTGTGGGTGGCTGATAGATGTCATAGACACCCACCTCTGTTCAGTGATGGTCGTTCCAGATTGACAAAAATGAACGATCCTCTCTGGCTAAGATGTCTGCCAGTTTTCTGGAAGTCCTCTCATACTCCCGCACCAGTCGAAGGGAACTCATCCCAAAGTGTGTAGAAACATATCTGTGAAGATACTCAGACAGCCACCTACAATGCAGCCATCAGCATTCTGATTCGGATTCTATGATGATCCATGAGAGGATAAATACTTGATACTCCCTATTAGACAGACAGAACTGAGGTTGCCTTTCGGATGAGAGGCGAAACGTCTTCAAGACTTTTCAAGCAAGTCCAGTTGCTCTCTTCTACCAACCACAGATTCATGTGCGGATGCTGTTCCTAGACTTCAGTTCAGTGTTTTAATACCATCATTCCACAGCATCTGGTGAACAAACTGGGTCCCCTGGGCTTCAGCACCCCCCGTACAACTGGCTGCTAGACTTCCTCACTGAAAGACCACAGTCAGTGTGGGTCAGACAGAACACCTCCAGTGTCATCACCCTCAGCACAGGCTCCCCTCAGGGCTGTGTCCTGAGCCCTCTACTGTTCACTCTGATGACACACGACTGTATCCCCAAGGCTGCCAGCAACCACATTGTGAAGTTTGCGAATGACACAACAGTGGTGGGCCTCATCAGGGATGACAACGACCTGGCCTACAGAGGCGCGGTGGAGCAGCTGGTGGACTGGTGCAGAGAAAACAACCTGATCCTGAATGTAGACAAAACCAAAGAGATCATTGTTGACTTTAGCAAGAACCAGCCCAGTCACACTCCACTTCTCATCAACAACATGGCTGTGGAGGTGGTCAACAGCACCAAGTTCCTGGGGGTGCACATCACAGACAACTTCACCTGGTCTGTGAACACCGCGTCACTGGTCAAGAAGGCACAGCAGCATCTGCACTTCCTGTGTAGGATGAGGAGAGCCCACTTGCCCCCGCCCATCCTGACTACATTCTACAGAAGCACCATAGAGAGCGTTCTAATCAGCTCCATCGATGTGTGGAGGCTGCAGTGCCTCTGACAGGAAGAATGTGAGGAGAGTGGTGAGGACAACAGAGAAAATCACTGGGACTTCTCTTCCCTCCATTCAGGACATTGCACCTAAGCACTGCATGTCCCAAGCCAGAAACATCATCAGTGACCCCTCACAACCTCACTATGGACTGTTCTCCCTCCTGGCCTCTGGAAAGAGGTTCCGCAGCATTCGGTGCAGGACCACCAGGTTCTGTAACAGCTTTTTCCCCCAGGTCATCAGACTGCTAAATTCTAAATCCAAACTCTAAATCAAATTGAACTCTAACTTCTATTTATACTGAACAATTCCTAATTCCACAGGTCACTTTTTACTACTGCACTATATAATATTTTTGCTGCTGCATATTTTAGCATATTTCAAAATACTTTTATATTTAATTCTGTGCTGAACCAAATTGCAACAAAATTTCGTTCTGTGTACACTTGTTGCATACTGAATGACAAAGGCTGTCTATGTCTAATTGCACCTTCAAATTTACTGCTAATCCTAAGGGTTCACATACTTTTGCTTCTTGCAGATATGTAATATTGGATCATTTTCCTCAATAAATAAATGACCAAGTATAATATTTTTGTATCATTTGTTTAACTGGGTTCTCTTTATCTACTTTTAGGACTTGCGTGAAAATCTGATGATGTTTTAGGTCATATATATGCAGAAATATAGAAAATTCTAAAGGGTTCACAAACTTTCAAGCACCACTGTACTTTGCCAATTCAAGCTCCTTCAGTACAGACAGATCAAAACCTAACGTGTAAAAACGTGAATACTTCCAGCACAATTTTATTTAATACTGGCAAAACAAGAGTGCTACACATAATTTGTGTAATTTTTCTAGGCATTCCTTCTGAGAGTATATTTATTAGGACTTAAGCACTGTTGTTTTTATCAGTGGATATCAGTGGTATTGCAAAGATTATTACAAAGAGACTTACTAGAATTATTAAGCTATTAAAAAACATTAATATAACAGGTAAAATCTGTAGGCATGTCTTGCACATTATGACCGTGTTCATGAAAGAATAAAATAAATAACTAAATCTGCCCTTCAAAAAAAACACTGCTGCCTAAATCAATTTTGATAAAACCAGCCTGAACTTTGAGATGGACAAATTATATTTGTTAGTTAGCCCATCAGACAAGTAAAAGCCTCAGTGTTCTTCCCTGGCCCATGATTTGGTCGCCTGTCAACCTACACTCACTGGCCACTTTATTAGGTACACCCATAGACTTGCTGTTTTAAGCCATTATCTAATCAGCCAATCGCTTGACAGCAGCACAATGCATAAAATAAAATCATGTAGATACAAATCAAGAGCTTCAGTTAATGGTCACTTCAAACATCAGAACGAGAAAAATTGTGATCTCTGTGACTTTCACTGTGGCATGGGTGTTGGTGCCAGATGGACTGGTTTGAGTATTTCAGAAACTGCTGATCAGTCTCTAGAGTTTACACAGGATGGTGCGAAAAACAAAAAACACTGAATGAGCAACAATTCTGTGGGTGGAAGCACCTTGTTGATAAGAGAGGTCAGAGGAAAATGGCCAGATTGGTTTGCGCTGCCAGGAAGGATATAGCAACTCTTTATTTCCATGTTGAGCAGAAAAGCATTCAGCATGCCACAGCAGAAGGCCACATTGGGTTCCACTCCTGCCAGCCAAAGATAAGAATCTTAGAATCAAGAACAAATTCCTATAAAAGTGGCCGGTGAGTGTATAATTGAGTATGTTAAACAGTGGTAGCTAATGTAATGTAATAACATATTTCAGACTAGTTTTCTAGTGAAGTGCATGAACACGGACTTTTTTTTTAAACAAATAAGTATAGAATAACAAAAAGTCATTGACTAAAATTTTAGCTCTGAGATGAGGTGCTTCGTAGTCTTGATTTTCCCTTGCTATGTTCCATTACAAGATGACTGTTACTTATAGGAGAAGACTTATATGATAGTGTTGTATTGCTTTTTTTTTGTTTGTTTGTTTACATATGCCTGATTCTGGGCGGCACGGTGGTGTAGTGGTTAGCGCTGTCGCCTCACAGCAAGAAGGTCCGGGTTCGAGCCCCATGGCTGGCAAGGGCCTTTCTGTGTGGAGTTTGCATATTCTCCCAGTGTCCGCGTGGGTTTCCTCCGGGTGCTCCGGTTTCCCCCACAGTCCAAAGACATGCAGGTTAGGTTAACTGGTGACTCTAAATTGACCGTAGGTGTGAATGTGAGTGTGAATGGTTGTCTGTGTCAGCCCTGTGATGACCTGGCGACTTGTCCAGGGTGTACCCCGCCTTTCACCCATAGTCAGCTGGGATAGGCTCCAGCTTGCCTGCGACCCTGTAGAACAGGATAAAGCGGCTAGAGATGATGAGATGAGATATGCCTGATTCTGTAAAGATCTTCTATGCATATTAATTAATCTATCTCGTACAAACTGTTCTACCAACAGCCTGATCATATTTTGGCAATGTGTGCAGTGCAGCATGTGGTGGGTTTCAGAAGCATGTGCTACAAATACAGCATCAGGGTGTGCCGCACCACCATGAAGTACATTCACTTTAAACATACGGTACCAGTCAAACATTTAGACACGCCTTATAATTCGGTGGTTTTTCTTTATTAAAAGACACTATGTCTTAAAATAATGATGGCTGTTTCTGTTTACTTAGTTGAGTGGTTCTTGACATAATATGGATTACTACAGTTGTGGAATAGGGCTATTTACTGTATTTTTCTTATTTAATATTTACTATTTGATATCAAATACATTTAAGAAGACAAGAAATTGCACTAATTAACTTCTGGCGAGGCACGCCTGTTAATTGAAAACCATTCCAGGTGACTACCTCATGAAGCTGGTTCAGATAATGCCAATAGTGTGCAAAGCGTCATCAAGGTAAACAGTGGCTACTTTGAAGAATCTACTGTAAAACATGAAACATGTTTTGTTGTTTTAACATATTTTTGTTTACCACATAATTCCATATATGTTCCATATGTTATTTCATAGTTTTGATGTTTTCAGTATCGTTCTACAGTGTTGAAAATAATCAAAATAAAGAAAAACCTATGAAAGAGTAGGTGTGTCCAAACTTTTGACTGGTACTATACATACTATACAAAGACATTGGTCAATGAGAAGCAGGGTTATTTTCTCTTTTTTTGGTTGTTGAACCTACATGCCTGCCAGGTCAGTACAAATAAAGACTTTTTATGAGACCCCAGCATTCTTTATGAGCGAATTCAGCAATGCTGTGCAGACCTTGTTTTGAATGGGCTATGACAGCTGAAGACAGTGCTGGTGATGATGTTCTCAGTAAAAAGATGTCTTCAGTAAATACAAGAACATCAAGACTGGACCATTGAGGAGGGATAAGTAGCCTGGTTAAACAAATCCACCGTACCAAAGAGAGTTAATTAATATTTAATGAAATAATATTAATATTTTATTGTAGCATATGATTAGTCAAATGGAACATTATATTTTAAGTACCATTTAAATAAAATTTATTTACATAAAAATGGTAAAACGACCCAGAAGGAGACTTAATGTTGATAAACTGAAAGATCATGAAGTGCGTGACGAACTGCAGCAGTCCCTCCCAATGCCTTCAATCCATACAATGTGATGAAGTGGAATAATACTTCCACTTTAATACAAGCTAAAGGCAGCCATTCTCTCAAGCAGTGAAGAAACCATAGGCTATAGTAGCAGGAAACACCAAGATTGGTTTGATGAAAATGACGAGGCTATTAGAGATCTTATTCAAGAAAAGAGGAAGGCCTTCTGTGCCTGGCATCATGACCCAACAAATGATGTCAAGAAGAAGGCTCATCAGACCATTAAAGCCGAGGCCCAAAGGCTAATCCGTCGGATTAAGGACCAATGTTGGGCTGACAAAACCAAAGAGATTCAAGATCTTGCGGATAGTCATGATAGTCGTGGCTTTTTTAGTGCCACAAAGGCAATCTACAGTCCTAGCACATGTGGTGCAGCTCCTGTGAAAGATAAAGACAGCACTCTCCTTAAGGATGATGAGAGCATCAGCCGCCGTTGGAAGGAGCATTTTCAAAATCTCCTAAACTGCAAATCACTGGTAGACGAATCTATATACCTAGAGATCCCTCAGCTTCCTGTGACTGTGGAGCTTGGACTAGAACCTTGCCTTGCTGAAGTCAAAACTGCCATCAGTCAGTTAAAGAATGGAAAGGCCCCCGGTGGTGACAGAATACCAGCAGAGATCTTTAAACTCAGGGGAGAAGAACTTACCTGTTGTCTCCATCAGTTCATTCTTCTCATCTGGCAGAGAGAGAAAATTGCTCCAGACCTAAGGAATGCTGAAATCGTCAAAATCTTCAAGAAGGGCGATAAATCGGACTATGGAAATTATCATGGCATTTCGCTACTTGCTATTGCTGGCAAAGTCATCACTTGGATTCTTGCCAACCATCTACTGTACATCCCCTTGCGGAAAAGTTTCTCCCGGAATCACAGAGTCGTTTTCGGGCTGAGGAACTATTGATATGATCTTCACCGCGCGTCAGCTGCAAGAGAAGTGTCGTGAACAACATCAGCCACTCTACATGGCCTTTATAGACCTCACAAAGGCCTTCAATTCAGTCAACTGTGTAGCCTTATGGAAAATCTTGGCCAAATATGGATGTCCTGAGAAATTTATTCGTATTGTTAGACTTCTCCATGATAACATGACCACCAGAGTCCTAAACAACACTGCCAATAGCGAGCCTTTTGAGGTGAAAACGGATGTAAAGCAAGGCTGTGTGATTGCACCCATCTTGTTTTCCATTTTTGTAGCAGCTATTATGCATCTAGTGAAGAACATAATCCCAGGTGGGATAGAAGTTGTCTACAGAATGGATGGTGGTTTATTCAACCTAAGCAGGCTTAAGGCGAAGACCAAGATCAGTCGTACATCGGTGGTGGAACTTCAGTACGCTGATGACAATTGTATCTGTGCCATCTCAGAAGATGATCTACAAGCGATTCTGAATGCCTTTGATGATGCCTACTGGAGACTTGGCCTTTCTATAAATGTGAAGAAAACAGAGGTTCTTTTTCAGCCAGCTCCAGTTCAAACTCTTACCTGTCCATCCCTTAAGATTGAAGAGACTGTCCTACACAATGTACAGAGTTTCTCCTACTTGGGAAGCATCCTCTCACCCAAGGCAGATATTGATGCTGAGATCCAACATCGTCTTCAAGCTGCCAGCTACGCCTTTGGTCGGCTGCGGGAGAGTCTTTGATGAGAGAGGTATACGAACTGACACCAAAATCCTAGTATATAAGGCTGGTGTTCTACCAACGCTTCTGTGTGGCTCGGAGTCCTGGACTACTTATCGATGGCACGTGAAGCCCCTTGAGAAATACCATCAACGCTGCCTCTGCCGTATCCTGGGTGTCAACTGGAAGGATCGACAAACAAATGTCAGTATCCTTGAAGAGTCCAAATGCACCAGTATTGAAGCCATGGTGATGCAAAATCAGCTTTGTTGGTCAGGACATCTCTTAGGAATGAACGACTCTCACCTTTCCAAGCAGCTTTTATTCGGCCAACTTGGCTTTGGAGCAAGATCGAGGGGAGGACAAAGGAAGCGTTTTAAGGATAACTTGAAAGCATCTCTAAAGTCCTGTGGTATTAGTGTTAACAACTGGGAGGATGCTGCTATTAGCAGATCTTGTTGGCGAAAGGCCGTCCATGAGGGTGTGTCCCACTTTGAGCTAGAAAGGCAAACCAAGGTCCTGGAGAAACGTTTGCTGCGCAAGGAAAGGGAAAAGGTACCTTTACCACTCACTGCTGCTAATAAATGCCACGTTTGCGGAAGGCTGTGCACCTCTCACATTGGACTGTTCAGTCACCTGAGGGTGCATAAAATCTAAACATTTTCTTGGTGGACAATCTTACTTGCTATCAAGTGATGATGATGATATATACAGTAGATATATAAAATTTTAGATTTTATATACAGCTCAGTGGGCAGCACTTACAAGCATTAAGACAAGTTCAGCCAGAAGTAATCAAGATCTGCCTTATGAAATCTTGTTTACCAATTTAAGAATGATTAATCAAGGGGAAAAAATCTATTAATTTGGGTCCTAGTACATACAGCCATCCAGGGGAACGAGAAAGCGGACAAACTAGCAAAAGAAGCAGTCAAAAAGGAAAATGTCGAAGTTAGCATCAAATTATCAAAATCGGAGGGGAAAAGCCTAATGTGGAGAAAGGTAAACCAACAGTGGCAACAGTTATGGGATAATGAAACAAAAGGGAGAAATTTGCACTCAATCCCAAACAAAGTAGGTATGTTGAGAAGTAGGGGATCAAACCGGAAAGAGCAAATAATAATAAGCAGGCTGAGGATTGGACACAGCAATCTTAACAGTACACTTAACATCATGGGAAAACATCTAACAGGTTTCTGTGATCAGTGCCATGAAGCTGAGCATATCCTTGCATCACGCAAGAAATTTAGATTTGAGAGGCAAGAAGTGATGACAAAGCTACAGAAAACAGGATGGGTAGAGGACATCATTAAAAGTATATTAAAATATGTTGACACTACTAAGGGAGGAAATGGTTATTTACATTTTTAAGAACAACTGGCTTGAGCTTCTTTTAGGGACGCTCCCACTCGAAGTGATTTGGCGTCCTATAAGGATTGGAACTACCAGTTCACATATTGTGACCAAGCGCGCGCGCACATTAAATACGAGTTTCTTTTTTTTTTCTCTCTCTCTTTCATTATCTCTAGCCGCTTTATCCTTCTACAGGGTCGCAGGCAAGCTGGAGCCTATCCCAGCTGACTACGGGCGAAAGGCGGGGTACACCCTGGACAAGTCGCCAGGTCATCACAGGGCTGACACATAGACACAGACAACCATTCACACTCACATTCACACCTACGGTCAATTTAGAGTCACCAGTTAACCTAACCTGCATGTCTTTGGACTGTGGGGGAAACCGGAGCACCCGGAGGAAACCCACGCGGACACGGGGAGAACATGCAAACTCCACACAGAAAGGCCCTCGCCAGCCCCGGGGCTCGAACCCAGGACCTTCTTGCTGTGAGGCGACAGCGCTAACCACTACACCACCGTGCCGCCCTTTTTTTTTTCTTCAAAGTTAAATTTTATTTCTTTTTCAATAATAAACTTATAAATGTCGTCATAATTTTACTTTTACATAAAGAATTTTTTAATATTAATTTCTAATTGTTTATTTCTCATTTTTTGAATAATTTTATCTTGAAAGTTTGGATATTTGATACAATCTAGAAGCAGGTGTATGACATTTTCTTTTACACCACAAGTTATACATTGATAGGAGATTATTTTTTTAAAAAGAAATTGTGTATCATGAAGTAGACATTTTCCAAATCTAAGTCTTGTAATTATCCTTTGTTTCTGTTTTTGTCAGAATATGTGGTATGTGTTGTAATATTTGGTTCAAGTTGGTAGAAGAATCTACCAGTTTGGGAATTTTCCCATCTGTCTTGCCATATTGTAAAAATAACATCTTTGGTATGTTTTGTGATATCAGAAGTGGTAAAAGGGTAATGAATGTCATAATAGGTTTTATTTACTGATCTTTTGGCCAATTTATCAGCCATTTCATTTCCTTTAATACCCATATGAGCTGGAATAAAAAAAAAAAAAACCTTACCCCTCATAAGATAAAGTTGGTACATAAGATATCGGAAATCTAATAATTCTATGTCATTATCTTCCTTTTGAATTTTTTGTAAGACAGACAAGGAATCAGAAAATATCACACTTTAAGGGAGGTTTATCAATAAGAAGTTCCAAAGTTTTTGTAATTGCTAGCAACTCGGCTCTAAAAATAGTATTTATTTAAATATAGTATTTATAAAATATAGTATTTATAAAAATAGTATATTTGAGATTTTATAATCTTTTTGAATGTTTAGACTTGGAATTACAATGCCAGATGCACAATCAAAATCTTTTTTTGAACCATCAGTAAATATACTGTAAGTGTTGATTGTATTTGAGTTGAATGTGTTCTAATGCCGATTGTAACATGTAGCCACTACTATCCTCTTGTTTAGAGATTTTAGGGACTAAATCCAAGTCAACTTTTGGAGCTTGGGATTCCCAAAATGGAAAAGGATCAAACAAAGGATTACAAACTGGAACTGGAAGACTATTAACCAAATGAACAACTTTAGAAAATATAGGACGAAAGTGAAGATTAAGGTCACAATTTTGTTCTTCTAAAAAACTTTTTTTTGTTGGATGATCTTCAAAAGATCTATATTTAATTGCACTTTGAGTTTGTTTGAATTCTCTTCTTAGGTCCGAAGGCATAATCGAGCAGTCTATCTCCAAAACAGAGATAGGAGTACATTTAAGAACACCAGTGCAGATTCTAAGGCACTGATTTTGAATAACATCTAATTGACTTTTCCTAGAAATACATGTAGTATCAAAAACTTCACAACTATAATCAAGACATGATAAAATTAAAGATTTATAGAGAATGATCATTGTTTCTTTGTCGACACCCCACTTGCTGCCACATATAATTTTAAAAACATTTATTCTTTTAACGACATTTAGTTATGGGCAGCATGGTGGTGTAGTGGTTAGCACTATCGCCTCACAGCAAGAAGATCCTGGGTTTGAGCCCAGTGGCTGACGAGGGCCTTTCTATGTGGAGTTTGCATGTTGTCCGTGTGGGTTTCCTCCGGGTGCTCCGGTTTCCCCCACAGTCCAAAGACATGAAGGTTAGACTAATTGGTGGCCCTAATTGACCGTAGGTGTGAATGTGAGTGTGAATGGTTGTTTGTCTCTGTGTCAGCCCTGTGATAAACCCGCCTCTCACCCATAGTCAGCTGGGATAGGCTCCAGCTTGCCTGCAACCCTGTAGAACAGGATTAGCAGCTACAGGTGATGGATGGACAGACGGACATTTAGTTATGAGATAATCAATGTGAGTTTTTGATGTAAGTTTGGAGTCAAAATAAAGGCCTAAAAACTTCACGGCTTTATCATCTCATCATCTCTAAATGCTTTATCCTGTTCTACAGAGTCACAGGCAAGCTGGAGCCTATCCCAGCTGACTACGGGCGAAAGGCGGGGTACACCCTGGACAAGTCGCCAGGTCATCACAGGGCTGACACATAGACACAGACAACCATTCACATTCACACCTACGGTCAATTTAGAGTCACCAGTTAACCTAACCTGCATGTCTTTGGACTGTGGAGGAAACCCACGCAGAGAACATGCAAACTCCGCACAGAAAGGCCCTCGCCGGCCACGGGGCTCGAACCCGGACCTGCTTGCTGTGTGACCAGGGCTCTCAAGCCTCACGCATTGAGAGTGAGACACACGCATTTCAACGAGTTCACACGCCACACGTGGCATTTCTCATTCTGAGCTTCTCCAATAATCGCACAGAAATTCCTTCAAGCTATCTACAAACGCCACAGCCGTAGGTCACAGCGCTCCTGGGGCGAGTTCAACCGCTGCAACGGTTTGCTACGTTTTTCTAATTGTTCCTTATTCATTGTCCGAAGCGTGCACCATTCTGCAACTGTGTTGAAAGGTTTCATGTGTCTTGAACCCGCCCCTGTGCTCGGAGCAGCATCAGCCAATCAGAAAATAGATTGTTCTGTTGTCGGGGAGACGTGAGTTTCAGCTACAAGCGCGCGCTGCACCTGCAAAATTGTGAGTGAACTAGAGAGCGACCTGGAGCTAACGAGAGAATTGAAAGAACTGGAGAACTGTCAGGACTCGGGACCATCAGGTAATAATTTATATCAATATTTACTTAGTTACTTTGTAGTTTTACTCTATAGACCAATATTTCTGGTCTACACCTTGTTCAGTATCGAAAACCTGTCCATTTCAAGCTATCGTAGATAACTGTCTAACTAGCAAGCTAGATGTAAACCAGCTAAAATAGCATACTGTGCTGACGACGATTTAAATGTTCGTTTAGTCAAAGTCTGTTTTTCTGGGGATTATAGAATGAATAACTTTGGTTAAGTCGCCTAGGAGCTGTCATGAACAGAGAGGCGTTTTTCATTTTTTAATCGTTTGTGTCATTTATTTTAGCATGTCAGGGAAGAAACAGAAGAGCCTCCTTTCCTTCTGGGAAGCCAAGGCTCAGAAAACAAAGGCAGGGAGGTCAGTTGATGTGCCAGAGACTGTGACATCAGGTGAGATAGTGAATGTGCAGGAAGTGACAGAAGAGGAGACAGGGGAGGTGGACAAAGAGACAGTGGAAGACGAAGAAAGAATGGAGGTGAATGCAGAAGGTGGAGTGCCAGAAGAGGACAGGGTGACAGAAGGCGGCAGGGTGACTGAGGAAGACAGTGCAGAGGTCAGGGTAGTGGTGAAAAAAAAGGCCTTAACTGGAGCTGCCACCTACCGATCCACATTCAAAAGTGAATGGACTGCAAAATGGCCATTTATAACTGTAGGCACCACCAACTCCTACTACTGGTGCTCAGTATGTAGGCAGGAAAATTCCTGTGGCCATCAAGGTGTCGCAGATGTGCAGCGACACATTAAGAGTAAAGCACACCAGTCTAAAGAGCAGGCACTTCAGTCCACAAGTAGGATCGGACAGTTTTATCCCCCAGTGACTGTTGGTGGCATGACTGCACAAGAATCCAAGGTATTGTCCTGGTCAAAAGGACTACATGAAGCTCAGATTCTTGCATGAAATCTTGTTTTTCATCATTTCCGAATATAAAAAAAAATTACCATATATTTTAAATAATTATGAACAATTACCCGGTAGCTGATTGAGTTGTGTCTGTGTTTACCATAAATTACCTCTACAAATAAATTTGTCTTGAATGTCCTTTCTGCTGATAACATGGTTATCATTCTTTTCTGTTTAAGACAAGAAGAGCTGAGGTGAAAGTGGCTGTGGCCATGGTGCAGCACAATATGCCATTTGCCACGGCAGAACATTAGTCCTTTGTTAAGGAATTGCTTTAGTGACACCCCCCCACCCCCCACCCAGCACAGCAATATAAGCATGCCAGCACAAAAACAACTTGCATAATAAATGAAGCTGTGGCACCGCATTTCAGAGAGGAGCTGGTCACCAAAATGAAGGCCAGTCCCTTCACTCTCATAACAGACGGCTCAAATAATACAGGTGTTGTATTGACAACCAATTAAGACATCCTCATTTTCCAGTACACATTTTTTACATGTCATTGGTTTAGGCTATGTGTGTAATGTTTCTATTGTGATGCTTAAACCTTTACCTTCCAGGACGTGAGAAAATGAACCCCCTCACTGTCAGGGTGTTTGACGGCAAGGTTGTTCACCGATTTCTGGACATGTGCACAACAAGCGGCACACTGTGGCACTGCCGAAGCCATTTTCCAGAAGTTCAATGATGTCCTCAAAAAACACAACATACCTTGGAGTAACTGTGTTGCTTTGTCTATTGGCAATGCCCCAGTCAATACAGGGGCAAGAAATTCGATTGCCTCTAGGATACTGGCAGAGAATCCCAGCGTGTACATCCATGGGTGCCCATGCCATATTCTGCATAACACAGTAAAACATGCTGGGCAGGGTTTTTTGGAAGCAAGTTTGTATTCTTTCAGTAACCTTTAGATAGCTTGTTGTTAAGTTAAAGTCCTTCCCACGCCCAGTACCTGGTATTCCTAGGCAGTCTCCCACTCAAGTACTAACCAGGCCCAACTCTGATGGTGGCGCATTGGGCGGCGCCGATCTCTGTAGCCCTCGGCCTCTCGCCTATTACATAGCTAGGGTTACAGTGGGGGGCTAGTCCTCTGGTAACCACGAGAGTTTAACTCCCCATGCACATCTGTATTGCAGTGTGCCTTGCCAGATGGTAATGGGTACCATTTTTATGATGGTCTTTGGTATGACCCGACCGTGAATAGAACTCACGATCTCCCGATCGAGAGGCGGACACGCTACCACTAGGCCACTAGTCGGTTCAGATAGCTTGTTGTGCTGTGGTGTAATGAATTTGTGACCAAATTGTAACATAATCTAATTTGTAGGTGACTGGATTTGACCCCGAAGATCTGGCAGTAGATGTTGGGCACTGGTTCAGAGGCAGTACGAACCGTAAAAGTTACCTAACAGGTTTGTGATTTTCAGCAGTACTATAGTGTGTGAATGCAGTGCAAAAACTTTCATGACACTGAAATGTAATATTCACATTGCAGAATTCTGTGACTTGCACGAGTCGGAGTATATGGAGATACTTTCACATATCTCCATCCGTTGGCTGAGCCTGGAACGCTGCTTGAATCGGATTCTGCAGCAATACAAGCCACTCTCCAGCTATTTCAAGTCAGCAAGTAAGTTGCATATTTTACTAACATGAATTTGAGGTTCTTTAAGAGATTGCCATGTGAATGAATACTATGTATAATTGTGTTTTCTTTCCTTTTCAGATGAGAAACAACCACGCTTCACACGGCTTGCGCATGCATTCTCCAACCCAATAACAGAAGTCTACCTGCTATTCTATCAGGCAATGTTGCCAGCCTTCTCCTCCCTTAATCTCCTCCTTCAGAGAGAGAAATCATCTGTCTTCCTTCTCTATAAAGAGGTAAAATATATGAGGGTTCAGCTCTGTTTATGCCATTGGTTTTTCATCTGCTGTCACTAACATCTTCAGTGAATTTTTCCTTCATAACTACTAACCCTACTCATCTTCACTAGCCTTGTTATGCTTGTGTACTCGCTTGGGATAAAACCGTCTCTTCAATGTAATGTAATGAATTGCAACTTTGTAGATGACCAAGTTCATTCGCAAGTTGTGCGGAAGATTCATGCAAGTTCAGGCACTGCAGAGCAGAGCGGTGGAGGACATCAATTACACAGATCCATCCAACCAACTGTCTGGTAATGCTCCCCAAGTTTCTCCCTATATGCAAATACATAAACTCTCTGTTTACTGACCACAAATGACTTATTCAGTTTTGACAGTGAGGATGTCACCAATGTGAAAGCAGAGATACTTTATGATACTTTGTCTGTGAAGATTCTGTTAAAACTGTGGGAGGTGTTTGCCTTTGTGGTTTAAGTGTCTGATGTTTACTGTATATGTTTGCAGTCTATGTACAGTAGTTAGTAGTTTTATTGAACAGTATATTTATGTGTGCACTTTATGGAGCAGCTTTAAATGTTTTTATACTCTGTATAATGTCAATAAAGGCTTTCTCTTCTATTCTATTCATAACTCTAATAGGACAAAAGCTGAATGTGGGTTTTACAACCAGGGCAACCCTCAACCGGCTCCTAGAGGCTGGAGATGTCACTCCACAGCAGGTGGAGAGATTCCACCAGGCTGTCTTGGCATTTTTGACAGGGGCAGTTGAATATGCCATGGCAAAACTGCCCCTTAAAGAGAGTCTCCTGAAACACGCCAGGTTTGTGGATGTGCAGCAGAGGGCAGACTGTGAAGTCAATGATGCTGCATACTTTGTGGATCGGTAAGGGTTTAACATTTCAAATCTATTGCAAAGTTTGATCACATTTGCTGAAAAACTAGCCCTTTGTTTCTCCTGGCTAAGTACACATTGTATTCTTTAGGTTCACCAAACTGTTTCCATATCATGAACCCCAAGACCAACTTGCAGAGGAGTTTCAGGACTACCAGTTAATGGAGGTCCCAATGCCCGAACACCAAACTGAATTTGATGTTGAGGCTTTCTGGGAAGGCATGAGTTCACTTAAGAATAGGGTAATAAATATCCAGCGCACACACATTGACATGAGCAATTTAATAAGTGTAAAATATGTAGGGGTGTAATTAGGCTTCCTTGTTTTGTTTTTTTCCCCCAAAGGTGACTGGAATGAGCAGATTTCCCAGGCTGTCTGCAATTGCCAAATTAGTTTTAATTCTCCCCCACTCCAATGCAGATGCTGAGAGGGTTTTTTCCATGGTGGGCTTGAACAAGACCAAAACAAGAAACACCTTGGCCCTGGACGGAACCCTCTCAGCAATCATGACAGTGAAAATGGCTGGCATTGAGCCTCATTGCTTTAAATGGGAGCCCCCAGTGTCAGTAATTAAGGCATCTAAATCTGCCACAAACACAACACACAGCATCACTCATAAACACACACACAATATCCACCACTGTTCAGTGGGGCCCTTTGGGGCTATATATATTTGTTTTTTGCCTTTATTTAATTTGAAATGCAAATGTTTATGCACAATAAAGAGCAAAACATATTTTACTGTATTATTATTTGTTATAGAATAAACAAACAGTGTAATTGATCTAATTGAATTTGTTCTTTTAAGTAGCTGGGTTGATGGGACACTGGGAGGGAGGGTCGATGGGACACTGGGAGGGAGGGTCGACTGGGAGGGACCCCCCACCCCACAAAAAAAAAAAAATCTCCGAGCAAACTTCAAAACTTGAGAGCCCTGTTGCTGAGACAATAGCACTAACCACTACACCACCATGCCACCCATACAGTTTTATCATTTTTAAGTTTTTTTACCACTATACATCAATTTTTTTTTTTTTTACCTTTATGGAATAAGACCACAGAGGATTTACTTTCAGAGATTTTAAAACCCCATTGTCATACCAAGATTTGAAGAACAACTGGACTGGAAAGACGGCTTTAAAATGAAGTGACAAGGATTTCGGGGGGAAACCTGTAGGTGGCGGTAATGCAACACTGTGAATGCCAGCTGCCGCAAAACCACGAAGAAGAAGCGGGGCAGTAGTGTTTCACGCTATAGAAGGAAAACACGTTGTGTGAAATTTGTTTATTTGCGTGTTTTAACTGATTTGAGGTTCTTGTTTTACTTCATTCAGCTGGTAAACAAATAGTAGTTAATGTCGTAAAAACAGCTCGTGTAATGGCTACGCCAGCTGCACGCCTTTTCAGGAAACTAGACGGTCTGTTCGCTGTGTACAAACCTCAAGGAGTTCATTGGAAACTTATCCGGGACACAGTGGAAACAAACCTGCTGGAAGGTTCAAGTCCTCTGATCTACATAGTACATTTACAGCAGTATAGGAGATCTGGGATTGCAGTGATGTATGAATAGTAGCCTAGTTATCTATTGCTGTTCCTGTGACATCAAATAATCTAATCTGTCTCCCCCACCCTTTCTTTCTGCTGTCCTCTCTTTTCCCTTTTGCTGTGTATGAAGCGGTGAACTCGTGTCCTGCAGCCCCTCCGCGCTGTTTGGTCCAGTTTCAGCTTTTACCCAGTGGAGACTGCAGCGGCTCCAGAGAGCTCACTGTCACCAAGTCCAAGCTGCCTGCTCTGTCTGATCATCATCTGGGTCAGATCCAGTTCACATCACTTAACATCAAGCATCTAATCTGTATAGTTCCGTAGAACAGTGTGTCAAACTTCCTGTCTTTTGTCTTTGTCCAGTGAAGGGGCCAAGGTTTCATAAGATCCGTGTTGGAGTTGGCCATCGATTGGATGCATTTTCATCTGGAGTATTAGGTGACTTTTTTTTTTTTTATGCCTCCGTCACCATAAGGTGCAGGAGGCATTATGTTTTCGGGTTGTCCATCTGTCCATCCCGAAACATTGTGAACGCGATATCTCAAAGGCTGATGACAGGAATTTCACCATTTGTGCGCTTTGAGACAAACATGAACTGATTAGATTTTGAGATCAAAAGGTCTAAGGTCAAGGTCCCTGAGGTCAAATGTCTGTCCGAGAACCTTGTGAACACAATATCTCCAAGGCAAATCAAAGGAATTTCACCAAACTTTCACCATTTGTGCATTTGGGGACAAAGATAAACTCATTAGATTTTGAGATCAAATGGTCTAAGTTCAAGGTCACTGTGAGGTCAAATGTCTGTCTGAAAACCTTGTGAACACAATATCTCCAAGGCTAATACAAGTAATTTCACCAGGTCAAGATTACTGTGAGGTCAAATGTCCATCCCCAAATCACAACTTAAGGCGTGTAGTCTACCGGGCGGAGGCATCCCTATCGACGTTCTATCTCGGGGTTTTTTTTCTAAACATCATTAAATGTTTAATTCTACAACTGTGTGTAGAATATTGTTTTAGTTTATCCTTGTTGTTTTTCAGTTCTGGGTCTGGGGAATGGAAACGCTGCCCTGGAGAGTCTGTACAGATTACATGTGACCAGGGTAAACATTTTATAAACATTAGTATTAGTTGTGGCATAGGTGTGTCTCATCTCACACTTTGTGTCTGAACTACAAATGAGTGTTTGCTAAGCTTTTTAAGGCCCTTCCAAAGAAAGTACAAAATATTGGAGGGGTTTTTAAATAATTCAGCTTAGTTTTATGTTCCTCCGGACATGTTGGAAAGATGCATGTACATTGCAAAATGTGCATACAACAGAACAGAAGAATGTTTGGGGGGTTTTCTTTGTGAATTCCCTATCTAGCTTGATTTTGGAATTTAAATTGAATAGTCATTGTATAATTTGCATTCTGCTCACAACACCAAACAGCTTTTATAAATGTATTCAAATTTTCATGTATTTGTCATATCAACATTGTATTTTAAATACTACTTTTTTTTTTTCTTAATACTAGTTTAGACAGGAGCTTTTGTTTTGGTCTATTAATTGCAGGAATATACACTGGAGGGGGAGTTTGGAATGGCCACAGATGATTTCACTCGCACTGGACGAGTTATAGAGCGAAGCACATTTGGTAATGATCATTATCAGAAATATAGATCTGGTCTAATGTTAACTAAACAGTTCAGCTATACCTGCTGGCATCTTCCTTTTGACTTCTTCCTCTATCATAATATTAGATCATGTTACAAATGACAAGCTAGAGAGAGTGTTGGCCATGATCCAGGGAGCCAATCAGAAAGCTTTAATAACGTGAGTCACTATATTCAGTAGAATGTCAAATGGTACTGTGCAAATTTTACATTTAAATTCGTTATACTACAGCACACACTTATAGTATGCAGTTTATGCATTGTTTCTCCCATAAACATCTTCCTCAGGTACTCTCGGGTGGACCTGAGCACTCAGGAGGCTTATGAACTGGCAGTTAAGGGGCTGCTGCGTCCACAGGATAAAAGTCCTCCCATTTTAACTGGCTTACGATGTCTCCACTTGAAACCTCCTCGGTTCACACTGGGTAAGAATATTATTGATTACAGACATGTATCTAAGCATATATCCATCTCTTAGCAGTTCACACTTCAGTGACTGCATTACCTGGTAGATGCCTAGCAAGATGGATTGACATCAATTTTTAAAATGACTTGACTACGACTAAAAACTTTCAAACCACTAATTCTCTGCTTGGTTAATACTTTAAAACATGTGGCAGTTTTCTATGGGTATGGATGATTAAGTACAATAATTTTGGTACAGTTCCATGGCTTGCAATAGAAATCTAACTAAGGTTGTGATGTATGCAAATTCAGAACAGCAGCAGCTACACTAGCATGACCTAGATTGAGAGAATGTCTTACTAAAGCTGTTCCAATGTACAGAAACACACATTCTTCTCTCTGAAAGAGTCCCATCTCTAAAAGAACATATTGTACAGATTGACCATAAGTGAGTTTTGAGTGAACAAGATTTGTTTTTTCTTCAGTAGAGAGAGAATTTGCAGTCAATAGAATTTAGATTGAAGTATTTCTTTAACTTTATATCCTTGAATCCTCTGATAGTGATTTTCCTACTAGTGAGCTCTAGTTAAGCCAGTAAGCCTTTATCCTTACCACAATTTTTTTTTTTTTTTTTTAATTCTTAAGAGGTTCAGTGTGTGAATGAAACTCAGCAGTTCCTTCGGAAACTGGTACATGAGGTGGGGTTGGAACTGCGTACTAATGCAGTCTGCACCAAGGTGCGTCGCACACGGGATGGTCCTTTTAAAATGGAGGATGCCCTGACGCATCACCACTGGACTGCCGACGATATTATACCAGCCATTGCTAACTTTCGCCGTACTACCCGGAAAATCCGAAAGAATGACATTTACAGGCAAGTTGTGAAGCAGTCGGACTCCACCACACAGACTCAAGGCCAAATAAGGACAAGTACCTGTCACTTGGAGTCTGTGAGCCAAGAGAAAGCAGGATCACTGAATCCTTCAGAAACATCTGTTGACACCAGGCAATTTTAATGTCCTTAATATTACAGGTGGATTAAAGACCCAGGAGATTTGTATTCTGACTTATTTGTTAAATGAACTTACAGCATGTATATTGTTATATAGGGGAGTGAATCAGATGTAAACAGGAACTGGAATTTTATTTATTTTTGAGAGGAAACTGAAGAGCTGGAACACTTGCTTTGAACAAAAAGGAGATTATGTAGAAGAATGATGCAAATAGGTGGCACAAAAGTGTAAAACAATGCAAAATTAAAAAAAAAAAAAAGTCATTTGACTCACCCTCAGGAATGACCTGAAATGCTGATTAAACTTTTTTTTTTTAACTTGTCTTTGGACTTGTTGTATTTAAACCATTTAAAATCTATTGAATTGTGTGTCTTCAGTTGATAAGTCTTGACATACTTGTCAAGGTAATTATCTGAAATTTTAAAAATAGTCCTGTTTACTTGTGCTCCCTGCCTGTGGTTTATGTATGGGTATTGTTTCCTGTCTCATTTCATCTTATTGTATGTATGTTGTATTAATAAAAGAAACAATACATTTGCTGACAAAAGTGTTTGGCCTGTGATGGTTCTTGTGACACATTGGTTGTGGGTTGGTTTTTTTGGGGGGGGCTCACTTATATTTTAGGTAACAAACATTAGTTCAATAACAAAAGTATTAGTCACACCCTGTAGAAATGTTTCAGAAGTGTATAAATATTCTTGTTAGGACTTTTATTTATATATATATATATATATATATATATATATATATATATATATATATATATATGGGCGGCACGGTGGTGTAGTGGTTAGCGCTGTCGCCTCACAGCAAGAAGGTCCTGGGTTCGAGCCCCGGGGCTGGCGAGGGCCCTTCTGTGCGGAGTTTGCATGTTCTCCCCGTGTCCGCGTGGGTTTCCTCCGGGTGCTCCGGTTTCCCCCACAGTCCAAAGATATGCAGGTTAGGTTAACTGGTGACTCTAAATTGACCGTAGGTGTGAATGTGAGTGTGAATGGTTGTCTGTGTCTATGTGTCAGCCCTGTGATGACCTGGCGACTTGTCCAGGGTGTACCCCGCCTTTCGCCCGTAGTCAGCTGGGATAGGCTCCAGCTTGCCTGCGACCCTGTAGAAGGATAAAGCGGCTAGAGATAATGAGATGAGATGAGATATATATATATATAAAATCTCACACACAGACGCCCTCTCTATGCTCATTGTACTACAGTCCACTAGGTGGCAGTGTGTTCATGGACTATGATTTGTCAAATACGAAAGAAGAAGAGACTGGGTTGGAAGTGTCCTTAACTTTGTGAGCTGCTTATTTTATATTAATGCATTAATATTCTTTCAGGTTTCAGTCTAGCTTGAAGTTAAGGGGTGCAGTCCCATTTGGAGATCTAGTACTTTTTCCCTAATTAGCTGTCTTGTTTTATAACCTTATATAGTCTTAGCTATTAACAGCCTTGGCTCAAGACTCTTCCGGAGATCTAAGCAAATTAGCTTTTACATTCATAGGTACATCCAGAAACATCCAAGTTAGAGTTTGCATTTATGGAAATATTATTTCATGGTCTCATAATTGAAAGTGCAATTTGTGTGCGCGCGCGAGAGAGAGATAAGCTAACATTCTCAGTGGCATAGGGCTTTTAAACTGTTGAACAAAAACATTTTCCCATATCCAGTTTCTGTGAGCCTGCACACACTGTAGCCTCAGATTCCTCTAAGCTGATGTGGTCGTCTGTTGGAACCAATCCACTTCAAGGTTCAATGTGCTGTGCATTCTGAGCTGCTTTTCTGCTCATCACATTTGTAAAAGGTGATTGGTTATCAGTCTGTCAGCTCAAACCAGTCTGGCCATTCTCCTCTGACCAAGGCATTTCTGTCCACAGAACGTCAGTTCACTAGCCTGGCAAGCCAGACTAAATGTGAATATTGATGCTGCATTCATGTGCTATGGGAATTATGGTAAATACCAAACGCCGACATGGAAAGCACATATGAACGCCCCCTTTTGTGGTATTTTCCACTGGGCAACTCGTAGAAAATTTTGATACACGAGCAGGCATGATGCTGCGTTCATGTGCTATGGGAAGATGATATTTTCCAGTTGGGAAGTGGTATTTACCAGTGTGTTGTGTTCACATGCTTTTGTTGTTGTTGACAAATTAAAGATGGTGGACCAGATTCAGAATCAGGCCCGTTATTTGGCTAAAACAATTATAGATTGCCTTGTTCATCAGCTGCAGCAGGAATATGAGTTATCAAAAGTCAAAAAATGCTGAATATTTCCTGATCATGACAAGTAGAGATTTTCTTAACACATTGAATGCCACGCAGTTTTTGGAAATTTGGCTGTAGCCACAATGAGAGTAGCCAGTATCTAGATCATTGTTGGCGTTCTTTGGACAGCCACAGAATATTTTGTATTAGGCTATAATATACATATTATAATATATATAACATGACTCGTTTAAAAGGTGAGAGTCAGCTTTCCGTAGGTGAAAACCACTTCTTTCTTGGTTCATAAACTAGTCTTGTACCGCTCGCCGCCATGTTGAAAAGGTTAAAGGTCATCTCATCTCGGCAACTCATTATCTCTAGCCGCTTTATCCTTCTACAGGGTCGCAGGCAAGCTGGAGCCTATCCCAGCTGACTACGGGCGAAAGGCGGGGTACACCCTGGACAAGTCGCCAGGTCATCACAGGGCTGACACATAGACACAGACAACCATTCACACTCACATTCACACCTACGCTCAATTTAGAGTCACCAGTTAACCTAACCTGCATGTCTTTGGACTGTGGGGGAAACCGGAGCACCCGGAGAAAACCCACACGGACACGGGGAGAACATGCAAACTCCACACCGAAAGGCCCTCGCCGGCCACGGGGCTCGAACCCAGGACCTTCTTGCTGTGAGGCGACAGCGCTAACCACTACACCACCGATCTCGGCAACTCGTGTATCAAAATTTTCTACGAGTTGCCCAGTGGAAATACTGGCCTCGATCCGTAGATATTTCCGACGAGTGTAGGAGGAACAACCCGCTGTCAGCGCAACAGTGACTGTGACGTAGTCAGAGCGCGCAGTGGGGTAGACCTTGAAATAAATAATTTTTCAAAATGCGTATTAATTAATAAACAGGTTCTAGATATTAAGAAGTTTGGAGATAATGACCACAAGTTTGGAGTCTGTACCACATACTTAACATACACTCATTTTTTTCAAGGGTTTGCTTAAACTGTTTTTGAGAGTTTTTATTTAGTGGTGTTTGGTGAAATAATTTCCCTTAAATTTAAAATAACGGGAAAATAAGAAACAATCAAAAAGTAATGTTTCAAAGCTGTTTATTAATTCTTCGTACTGCACAAACTAGCCCATCCTTTTGGCTACGAGCGGAGCCAGCTGGTAGATCAGACTTTTGCCATAGCCGGTCGGCAAAACAGCGAAAACGTCCTTCTTGAAAAGGAATGAGCGGAGAGCCTCTTCCTGCTCATGTTTCAACGAAACCTCCAAGTCTAATTCTTCTAAAACTGATTCCAAAGCGGAGTCAAACGCGCGCTGTTCACTAGCGGTAGCCATCTTTCCTGCTGTGCTTTCTCCAGCGTCGCGCAGCTTTGTCGTCACTCCTGCAAAAGCCCGCCCAAAGAATCCAAACAAAAACCTTGCGTTGTGATTGGCGGGCACGATTTGATGCCCGGGGTGTTTTTGTTTATATGGTGCGAGGCTAGACCCACTCGCTAGGCAAAAATATTTTTGGCCGCTAGGCGGGTGGGTCTAGTTTACTAGGCTATCAGTTCACTGGATGGTTTTTGTTGTTTGCACTGTTCTGTGTAAACTCACGAGATTGTTGTATGTGAAATTCCTGGGAACTCAGCAGTTTCTAAAATACTCTGGTATCAACATCCATGCCACGATTAAAGTCACCGAGATCACACTGTTTTTTTTTTCTTCTGCTTTGCGTTACATTGCACTGTTGGCATATGATTGTCTGTCTGATTAGATAACTGCATGAATGTTCAGATGTACAGGTGTTCCAAATAAAGTGGACAGTGCCTCTTTGCCAAATATACACCCACTATTACATGTATTATTGGAAAGCCCTGGGTTTTTTTGTTTTTTGTTTTCTTGAAATGACAAACAGTTGGAGCTGAAAGAATCTGCTCCCATTAGACAGCTGAGCTAAATGAGCTGATTCACTGAAAAGGGACAGAATTCCCATCATTATAAAACATGGTGTTTGACAGCAGGACAAGTGGCTACAGGTGGTAGATCTCAAGCAGCAAGGTGTACTATAATTAATTATCAGTGATTAGTAATTTGCTTAATAATAATGATGCCTGTCTACATATTCTGTTTCTTAGGACCATGCGGGGACCAGTGCGTTGGGTTTTATGGGATGTAAAGGACACGCTACTGAAGGTGCGTTGCTCCGTGGGAGAGCAGTACTGTAACGAGGCCAAGCGTGTTGGACTGAAGTTACCAGCCATGCAGATAGAGACTGCATTCAGGGAAGCTTACCACCAACATTCTCATCTCTACCCTAAATATGGTGTTGCTCAGGGCATGAATAGCCAGCTGTGGTGGACAGGATTGGTGAAGAACACCTTCTCCCAGTGCGGGGTGCAGGACCCTGCATTGCTGGACAAACTTGCCAATAATCTTTATCATAACTTTTCTGGTCCAGAGAACTGGGAGGTAAGAGGTTATCCACAAACTGATTTCTACTCACAACCCCATTTCCAAAAAAATTGGGATGCTGTGTAAAATGTAAATAAAAACAATGTGATGATTTGCAGGGCGGCACGGTGGTGTAGTGGTTAGCGCTGTTGCCTCACAGCAAGAAGGTCTGGGTTTGAGCCCCGTGGCCAGCAAGGGCCTTTCTGTGTGGAGTTTGCATGTTCTCCCCGTGTCCGTTTCCTCCGGGTGCTCCGGTTTCCCCCCCAGTCCAAAGACATGCAGGTTAGGTTAACTGGTGACTCTAAATTGACCGTAGGTGTGAATGTGAATGGTTGTCTGTGTGTCAGCCCTGTGATGGCCTGGCAACTTGTCTGGGGTGTACCCTACCTTTCGCCCGTAGTCAGCTGGGATAGGCTCCAGCTTGCCTGCGACCCTGTAGAACAGGATAAAGCGGCTAGAGATGATGACTTGGAAATCATATTGCATTGAAAATAAGTTTTTACATTGAAGAACATTGTTCTTAAACTGTAGCACTATTTGGCCTCAGAGTGGTGGACCCCTCAGCATCTTTACTTCTGATATCCCTTTTCGGCCAACAGGGAATGGGTTCTGTTCTTGTTCCTTCATCGAATTTTGAACTGTTCAGAGCACTTCAACCAAAAATAACTTGGTTTAGAACCTGAAAAGTTGGTTCCCAGCTGTAATTAAAATATAGCTGGTTTTTCCAGTGTGAACCATGACATCAGTGTGCGTGTCATCAATTTGGAGAGGAAGTGGAGCGCAGCAATGGAAAAGGATACATCTTCAGGAAAAAAAATAAAGGACAGATAACAAAAGCTCACAGGCAATTAACATGCCCTGCCATTTTGCTATTACTGTTTACTTCCGTTGAGCAATGTCTTCTGTTCATGGTGTATCCTGGATTAGAACGGTTCTACTCAAAATTGGTGAAAATGTGAGCTGGTTCATTATCTGGCACCAAGGTTCAGAGAATCCTTAACAGAACCGGTTCAAGAACCCACTCCCTGTTGGTCGAAAAGAGGTATCTGAGACTTGGTCTCTCTGGGATACTCTTTTAATACCCAATCCTGTTACTGACCTGTCGCCCCTTAACCTAATTATTTGAGATGTTCCATCAGGTCCTTTTTTTCTCTTGGAAATTACACATCTAGTCTTTTGCTGCCCTTGTCACAACTTTTTTGAAACATCTTGCTGGCAAATTCAAAATGAACCTTTTTTTTTTTTATTGTTTCAACATTTGATATGTCTTTGTACTATTTTTCAATGAATTATAAGGTTTCCATGACTTAGAAATAATTGAGTTCTGTTTTTACAGTTTACACAGCATCCCAATTTTGTTGTAAATGGGGTTGTAATTTTTAATAATGTTTAGGTTATCACTACTGTCTGCTTTTCTTTTGAATTTGCTTTTTTTTGTGTATTTTACCCCCAATTTCAATATTAGCAGAAATTTCAGTGAAAAAGTTTTTTAAATTTGATACTTTCTCAAATGAAATGTGATCACCTATTAATCACTCACTCTTACATGCATTAGATGTATATTCATTAATCAAACCTCAACCAAGAGCAGCAAGTCTTATTTGAGTTTGTCTTCAGGTGTTCCCAGACTCAAATTCCACCCTAAAATCTTGCACGGCTCTGGGAATGAAGCAGGGGGTGGTATCCAATTTCGACAGGCGCCTAGAAGCAATCCTTCAAGGATGTGGCCTCCGAACCCATTTCTCATTTCTGCTGACTTCAGAAGAGGCTGCTGTGGCCAAACCAGACCCAGACATTTTTGCCCAAGCCCTGAAAAAGGCAGGAGTGCCAGCCAAACACATAGCCCATGTTGGGGACCATTACATAAATGACTATCTCACCTCTCGATCATTAGGTATACGAGGTTATCTTCTAGATAGGCATGGACTCCAGAAACACCTAGATGTTCCCCCAGAGCATCGATTACAGAGCCTAGATGAGCTACCAGCCCGACTCTTACAGGAAACTGACTAAAATACAGCTGAAATGTGTTCAACTGATGTTAAATACCATTTTTGAAGAGGTCTTCTGATCAATTATTTGTGTAGGTATGCATTCAGTAACACACCATTTGCATACTTCTTACTCTACTTGGGTGGAATCTTGTATAAAGGCAAATTTTTAATGATTAGAAATAAATGTTTATCCAAGAATTCATTATTTAATGATTCCATCTATGTAGACCTACCAAAGACTGGTTGCTATTTTAGTTTGAGACATAGGAACAAAAGTCTCAAACATGGTCACATTATACTAATGTTTGAGCAATGCAGTTTCCAAGTATGAAACCAAATTTAAAGAGTGGTTTGATAAATTAGTGCAAGGACTACTGAAATTAAAAGTACTGGAACAGAACAAGGTACAGAGCCTAAAGTTGCTTTAATTCAATGACATTTCTATGGATGGTGGCACAAAGCAGCTTCACAGAATGTAGATTTAGATCCTCAATGAACAAGCCAGAGGTAATGCTGGCAAGGAAAAACTACAACTTTTTTTTTCAGGGGTACCAGCTTGAGAGGAACAGACTTGAAAATGGAACCCATCCTTGTCTAAGACACACTAGATACTGAAAGCTTAAATTACAGTATGCAGCTGTAGAAGAGTAAAGGCAAACAGTAAGTGTGTTGAATGGATGTTCAGTATAAGGATCTTGTGATTAGCAGGGGTGTAGCTGGGGGTCTTGGGGTGCCCGCAATGCCCCCCCCCCCTTTGTCAGACCATACATTTTTCAATAGCCGCATAAGAATATAAGAAAAGCGCCCACTGTAATGTTAACTTTTTTTTTTTAAACTAGATTGTCACCTCAGCCTCATTAGGGTTTCTATAACCTTGACTTCCTGTGGTTTGGGCACAAAAACCCAGTTTGTCAGTGTGTGTGGGAGAGGCAGACGAAAGTGCAGATATGTTCAATAATCCACAGTGTGATATGAGCATAAAGTGCGTGAAATGCACACAACAGTCCAAAACAGCAGGTAAAATGGTAATCGAGGAAACAGGCAGGAGGTCAATCGAGGCCCGGACAGAATATCAGAGGCAAAACTATGCAAGATCAAGGGGCGAGAAACAGGAGTCGAAAAAACCAGGTGGTCAACAAGGCTCAGTAAGGCACACTAGAGGCGGCATAATGCTTCACATCGTCCTTGCATGGGCGCAGTCCTCAAATAGCCCAAATGTAGTTCGTTGATTAAAGACAGATGTTCTTTAACGGCGCACGTGCCGGAGCTCGTTAGGCGCATACGCAGCCTGAGGCGCACCTTCAGGTGCATGAGCCAAGGCGTGCAGGACTGACAGTTCTGCGCAAGTGCCACACGATTGCACTAGAAAGCATGGTCAAGCTGCCAGTATAGCTGCAGTCTTTTTAGTTCAAATTACAAGTATTTCCTCATGTTAATTCACCATGTCAAAACAAGCAAAATTTTCCTCCTTCTTTCAACGTGAAGAGGTAAGCAATTTATTATAGAATTTTCCATCAAAGTTGCATTTCGTGGCTTCGAAGCCAAGTTTTAGTGTGCCGTTTCTAGAACACATCATCAAGACAACGTGGAAGAAACAGCAATAATGGAAGAGCCGCTTTCTAAGCTACCTAAAACTAACAAATGGTTTTTTTTGTTACATAAATGTACTCACGCTGCCCCCCCCTTTGAAAAATCCTAGCTACACCCCTGATTAGGATTGTGAACACAAGACCTCCTTAATGATTACAGCCTCAGTTCTTAGGTGCAAGTCAACAGTTTCAAGGCGATATGATCCTTTAAAAGGATAGTTTGGGATTTTTGACATGAATCTGTATGGCATCCCCATCAATAGTGTCGTGCAAACACACTGACTTACCCCGACAGCATCCTGCGAGTCCAGTTCTTGTCCAGTTTTGGTCCAGACGAAAGTAGTCCGGCAAGTTTGTTGGGGTCACGAAAGTAAAACGTTTTTCGTCTCAAAACAGTACGTGTTCAAAAGAGTGATATTTGCATCACAAAACCGTTGTCAAGTAAAAAGTCAGACCTCGAAATCGCTTGGCACTATTTTCTCTCCCTCGGTATGACTGCACGCTGCCGCCAGGTGACAGCCACGGCTGTTTCATTCATTGTTTACTAGTGATGGGAATTTCGGCTCTTCTTACTATAAGGAGACGGCTCTTTTGGCTCCTGAGATTTTATTTTTGATTTAAAGGAATACGCCACCCCCAGATGAAATTGAGTCAGTCCCTGCAGTCCCTAGAGTTGGATGAGTGAGCCAAAGCGTTTTGTAGCCGACCCAGCCATTGTCCTGATCTATAAACGCCCCGGTTAGCTTAGTCACTGTAATCAGGCGTGTCCAGCTAGCATTGTCGTTACAAAAGTGAATAACTCAAGATTGTTTATAATTATTTCTCATGACTTGTACAGTCACATCGAGTACACATATCAATGCAAATTAACATGAAGGGATTTACTAGACCAATTTATATCTGGAACTATTTTCAGCCACAGCACAGGCAAAGCACCGCTGCAGGCGCAAAGACACCACGCAGCGCCTGAAAACGGGGTGCGCAGCGCCTGAAAACCCGTTTTCAGGCGCTGCGCGGTGTCTTTGTGCCTTCCTTTTCCTACCTATTCCTTTAATTGCTGCAATTAACTAGTTAATTCTGATTCTATTTCTCCTCTCAGTTATAATCTGTCCTGCTTTTGAAAAGATCCTCTCTGGGGGGACAGATGCTGCCACTATACACATCCTCCGTGCCATCACGTGTGTAAGCCGTGGATAGAGTGCAGCCTTGGTCTCCCACCAGCTTAGTGGGTCTGCGTTTCGCTGTCACCTGGCGGCAGCGCACAGTGATAAGAAGGGAGAGAAAATAGTGCCAAGCAATTTCGAGGTCTTTTTACTTGACAACGGTTTTGTGATGCAAATATATCACTCTTTTGAACACATACTGTTTTGAGACGAAAAACGTTTTACTTTCGTGACCCCAACAAACTTGCCGGACTACTTTCGTCTGGACCAAAACTGGACAAGAACTGGACTCACAGGATGCTGTCAGGGGTAAGTCAGTGTGTTTGCACGACACTATTGATGGGGATGCCATACAGATTCATGTCAAAAATCCCGAACTATCCCTTTAAAAGCAAGAATGATACCTGACTAAGCTGTTTTGAAAGTATAAATCTTTAGGAGTATCCCTGTACGACAATCCCCAGCAGCAGCAGGTGAGTCACAAATGCAGAAAAACTCAAGCTCCGGAGGGTGAAGACAGAAGAATCCTCCTGCCAAAACATCAACTCGAGTGCGTCTACGGGACTTTAGATGAAAAGTACACACGATTGTATGATGGTAATAAGTGAACAGAGGTTTAAAAAAAAAAAAAACCTGTTGGAAAGGGATCAGCACAAAGCAAAAAAAGTCATGTTCAAGAGGGACAGTAGACTTCTAAGTCCTAGAAGGCCACAGCACTCCCCTGACCATACATGTGCTAAAAAGAAATTGGGGGGGGGGAACAGACCCTCACAAGTGCCAGGACCAGTGTGATGCTTCAGAACTAAAATAACCTTAAAACTATTTAACTTCCAAATAAGTTAACTTCATGCAAATAAATAAAATCAACACAGTCAGTAATTCATTCTGCATTAACATTTTTAGGTGAAAAAAGGTATACATAAAGAGGTCAGGAACATACAAAATACAATATGGCTGATTACTTAACCAACAACTCAATTTGTCTGCCACCCATATAATCAAGGACAATGATGAGCACAATTTATATGGGGGGGGGCATATGACAAAATAGCTGACCCTCTACATGTATGCTTTTACACAAATGACAATGTTTTAAGACTAAAATCTAGATTACTTTTTAAATACTGGATAACGTAACAAATGTCAAAATAAGGCAATAAATAGATTTAGATGGTCAAATATATTCCAGAGTCACAGAGCAGAAGAGATGAGATCAAATCATACATCAAGCACAATTAGCATTAACTTTCATGCAACCATTCCCCCCCCCCCCCCAATATCCAGTTCATTTCCTGTGATTAAACACTTCTTTTTACTTTCAGTTTGAATTAATTTCTCTTCTCTCTAGTTAATAAATCAAGTCTCTGCACGAGCAAAGACCTTGACATCAGCAATCAGGCTTTTAAAGGCAAGTCCTTATATAAAGTGCCCAATGCCAGCAACACACTCCCTCAGTAATGCAAATCTAGTACTAATGATTCATAATTTTGGAACATATTGTGCATAAAGCGGGACTGTTTGTATTTGTTTGAGTGGACAGCTTTAGGGTTCAGCAAAAGCTAACGACTGAATAAAACTCCACACGCTATCAGGGTTTCCCCTCCGTCTGAATGCACCTAGTTACCATACAGAAGATCAATGACAAAAGGCCTGAGGGTCAATAAGACAACACAATGTTAAACAAGGTTTAAAACTTTCTAAAACTCAGAGTCTAAAATTTTCTGAATAGATTTGCAATAAACAGTAACAAAGCTGTCTATACATAGTTGAGTGTGAGCATGTATGTGGACTATATGTAGAAGTGAACATGTACCTAGTGCTACGTCAAGTGAATTTAGTGGCTTTCACACAATTAAATCGACACACTAAAGGTCAGGCCCCATTAAGCACTGGACCTGTTTAGCATGTTTCAGATTTTGTTTTCCAAAAAGGATCCAGTGCCTATTTTACCACTGCCATCAGAATAAGAGTGTGGATTTGAAAGTGGTTGTCAAATCACATGACTGTAGTGCAACGGTGTCAAGTGAATGTATACATGTACACACTCAAACTTTCAAAATCATTAATTCAATTTCTGCCAAAACCATTTGTTGCAATTCTGATTTTAGAAGTTAGTGTTAGCAAAAACCTTGCTACATTGATCTCTCCACTGTCAAAAACTGATACAGGAGAAAGCTCAACTCCAGGGTGTGTGAGGTGTGTATGCATACTTATTCACAGGTTCCATTTAATAACATCAAAGTGCAATAATAATGAGCATAAGCATAAAATACCCTCTGGATTCCAAGACCCAAGTGTTTCCCCCCCTCAGAAGCCTGCCATTGAATTAGATCATGGTTATTGAATATTTGAAATATTCTTTGAAAATCTGGTGTACACTTTTCCCCATCCATTATCATCCAAGATATCTCTTCCATTCTTAGAATAATTAAATTGTGTGAATCATTCCTGAATAACTAAAACATTTAAAACTCATTACACCACACACCAAAAGTTTGGACACATGTAACTGTTCTTGATTATCTTAAAAGATATCCAAACGGTATGACTGATATGTTTCAAATGCAAAAATAGTTCCCATTTAAAAACTACAGCCAATAACCACTCAGAACTCTTGGGAAATAACCCAACTCTTCACAGAGCTCTCATGAAGCTTGTTAATTATTTGAATGTGTATTTTTAAAATTTATTTTGATTTGTTTAGCACTTTTTGTTCCCTGTAAACATTGTGTTATCAGTTTGGATTTTGTTATTTTAGTCCCAACATGGAAAATCAATCGAAATCTTTCTACAGGTAGGTGTATCCAAACTTGTGACGAGTACTATATACATCCTTTGGTGTCACATACCAAACATTGTTAGTTTTTCCCCAAGCTTTTGTGCATTTTGAAAAATGAAACTATCCCCCTCATCATGGAGTCCACCTCTTATGTAAAAATGAGCAAACGTTCTCAGTGTCTCAAGAATGTCCAAGCACATTAATTGATGAATATTTTTTTCAAAGTTCTGAATCTCATTCTTACTTTTCACATTCAGCTGAGCAGGCCTTAAGCACTAGTCCATTACTCCTTCACTGCAGGGCTTTTCCTCCCAAGATCATCCATCCAACTGGATATTCACTCCTGTAGTCTGGTCCAACACAATAGTATGAAAGTCCAGAGTCCAGGAGATCAGTGTGTGTAATTACTGTAAATGGGAAATAAAACATCTTCCATCATTTTAGTTTTATATTCCACAACAAATGAAGGAACACATTTACTTCCACCAAGTATACAAGTTCTGAATTCCACATCTGGTTTGGTTCTCAGCATGCTGACAAGTCAGTAGGTTATTCCAGGGATAATCCATAGGGCTTCAGGTGGCAAAAAAGGGAACAGGGGTACACCAAGAGCCCTACAGTGGACCCATTTCAAACCACTGCAGAAAAGGAAACAGAAGGCGTTTTTTAAAAAAAGTCAGGCAGCACAGAATTCCACAGAGTCGATTCAGATGTTACCCTGAACATATGGAACATTTTCAGATAGTAAGAGACATTTAGTGTGCCCCCCCCCAAAAAAAAAGGGATAGAAAAACAAACATTACACAAAATGTAAACCAGTGGCGGCTGGTAGTCTTTCAAACAGGGGAGGCTGGTTGGTTACAATATTTCCAGATTTTAAAAGAAAAAACATCAATTTTGCCCATACTCTTGCCTCTGATCTGGCTGATTGTTGGCAGGGTCACAAACTGTGAAATAACAGGTTCTTTTGGCCCATTAGCCTACTGTCCAATATGCATGATGGTGGTGTTGGGGGGGGGGGGGGGGGTATATTTTAACATTGTGGCATGTTGTTTAAAAATTGATCATTATTGAAAGCAGCTCTTTGTCAGGAACCTCAGCAGTAGAGCTGGGTGCCACACATTTCATTCAATGACACTTTCCCTATATTTTACTTATTTTGACTGAGAAATGTTTTATTGACAATTTTGATAACCCTTCACTTTTAATCCAGGTCTGTAGTGCGAAATGTTCTCGGCTGTGTTTTTGTTTAAAAATGTTTTCCAAATTGTAGCTGTGTTTAATTCATATCCAGAAAAATATATATTCCAATATAATATACTCAGCATAAACATTTTAAATAGATTCTATATTTTTGGTCCATCCATGACATATTACTAAAGTAGCCTATTTACTGTTGTTGATGTGGGTCACTTGCTGTTAGCCAATTCACTTTCTCGTACCAGGAGAGCTGAAAGGAACGAGTATTATTCCCTACCTTTTTCACCAAGTCAGTTTGAGGCGTTGGTCTCTTTAATTTTTTCCTCGAAAGGAAGACTGGCAAATGGCTTCGCCAAAATTAAATCAGCAATGCTTGGCATCCGTGCGCAGCTTTCTTGCTAGCTGACTAGCCCCCTCAAGTTCAGTCACTCAAATAAACGAAACTTCTGGAACTAAGATAGCAAACTTGACAACACTATTTACACTTTATTTACAATGAAAATATATACAAACTAAAAAAGCTGGTAGAAACCATATGTAATGAATGAAATCGAAATGTAAGCTGAGCTCTTACAATACAGCACTTGCAAATCTGCATGGGACTGAACTGAGATTCACCGCTGCCTGTCTATAGTTGAAATGAGCTGTCAATCAAAGAAAATATCCGGCCACTTTCACCAATCACCAGTCTCCTCGCGGAACCTGCCATGTCCCTCCCATGTGAGGCTCGGAGTCCGTAGGCGGGCGTTTTCGCAGTATTTGTCCAATAACCGTCTTGCATTTTGAGATTGAAAAGCGCATAGCTCCCAAATGCCATTGAAGTGCACTGAGGCTGGGAGTCCGTGAGACTCCGTGGGCGGGCGTTTTCGCAGTATTTGTCCAATAATCGTCTTGCATTTTGAGATTGAAAAGCGCAGAGCTCCCAAATGCCATTGAAGTCCACTGAGGCTGCGCTGCATCGCGCTGTCACGAGGGGGAAAAACTCACGCGCACATTAAAGTTATAAGGGCATTTTTAGAGGCGGCTGAGCCTCCCTCGTTGTCTTAGAGCAATCGCCCGTGATGTAAACATATAGAGATGGCACCGTTCCAGTTCTGTCTCTGCTTGACAATTGTATGACAAGGATAAGAAAAATATGTGCATCCCTCCTGGTAAATTGAATTAAAAGCTTGTCGGGTCCACTAACAAAACACACTGTGACCAAACTAGCATGATTACTCCTACAGCTATCTAACCAAATTCCCAAAATTCCATGTCCAATTGCCTAATTATTTTATTTCCTTCACAGACTAAATGAGCACGCTACACATAGAAGCTAAAAAAGCTCCAAAACCATTTCTAAAGATCAAAAAGTATTCAAGAGGAATTATGAGTAAAAGAATTTGTATTTACCATTTATTTTGTACAACCCCACAACAGAAAATAAATAAATAAATAAATAAATAAGTGGAACAGGGGCAATTTAGGCCTAGTAATGAGGTAAAACGATGTGATTTGTAATGGATGATGTCAACAGGCGACTTTAACTATGATTTGGTACAAGCTCAGAATCCAGGAAAGGCCTATTCCTTGAGGAGCAAAGATGGGACAAGGATCTCAAGTTTGTCAACAAATGCATGAGAAAATTGACATGTTTGAAAATGTTCCTCATAAGATACAAAAAGGATTTGGACATTTCACCCTCCATGGTGCATAATATTCAAGGAATCAAGAGGCATTTTCAATGTGTAAAAGACAAACGCGCACCCGTGAACACCCGAGACTGCCAATCCCTTAGACAGCAATGCATCAAGAATCATTCATCTATAGCCGATATACCACATGGGTCCAGGAATATTTTAGCAAACCTTTGTCAAGCACTGCAATACGAAGTTATATCCACAAATGCCTGTTAAAACTTTACTGTTGGGAAAAGGAAGCAGTCATCTCCTCTGGGCTTGGAGGCATCTGAGATGGACCATCACACCATGAAAGTGTGTATTGTGGTCAGATGAATCAGGATTGCAAGTCTTTTGTGTAAGAAATGGACACCGTGTGCTCTGGACCAAAGACGAAAAGGACCATCCAGACTGTTACCAGCAACAAGTCCAAAAGCCAGGGTCCGTCATGGTATGGGGTTGTGTCAATGCCTTTGGCAAGGATAACTTGCACTTTTGTGATGGCAGCATTAATGCAGAAAGGTACATTGAGATTTTAGAGCAACATGTGCTGCCTTCAAGACGACACCTTTTCCAGGGATATTTCAACAAGACAAAGCAAAACTACATTCTGCGCACATTACAAAAGGTATGGCTGTGGAAGAAGAGGGAGCCTGTCCCCCACAGAGAACGTGTGGTGAATTTTGAAAATACGACAATGACAACCCCATACTATTTTATACTTTCAGACCTGTTTGCAGGAAGAACAGGACAAAACACCTGAAACACTTCATCACTTGGTATCTTCAATACCTAAATATCTTAAGTGTTGAGAAGGAATGGCACCATTACAAAGTGGTAAATACTGTTAAAATTTTAAATAATTTAATATTTTGAGAAAATCAAGTATTGTTAACCCATTAATCCACTACTATGTTTAGGCCCTCACCCAACTGGAAATCCAATATGTTATTCGACTAGTAAACAGGAATAGGAATGTTGAGAGTTTGACAGCCTATGCATCATAAAAGCTCAACTAGCCAAAACAGTCATCAAAACACTTCAATTAAGCAATCGCTCCAGCAAAATATATACCCGTCTCTGCACCAGAGAAGGACGTCCCACTCTTTACGATGCCATTTGGTTTATTTGAGGAAAGCAGAGGTCCTCGCCTACATCTTCCCCGCCTCCACCAACAGCTAGAGAGAGATACGAGATGTAAAAGTTAAAGGTAATCGAATTCAGTCTTTTCCCATCTTGTGCTGTTCTGAGCTTGAGAACCTCATCAAGCAGCAGGGGAAATTCTGTGCTTCATGTACACAGTACATGAAGTGTATATTACAGTGTCTAAAAAAATATATACAGCTGATTAATATTATTGGATACCCCAAGTATATTCCATACTTTATTACGGTGCAAAGCAGTACAAGCAGGAGAATTCCCAATATGGCCAGCATCAATATGGTGGCCAACGTCTGCTGCCTTTGGTTGGTTGCCACCACTGCCAGCAGGTCTGCATGCTCACAACGTATACCTATGAAGCCTGGATGGCACCTATACCCATAAAAAGACAAAACGTTAAATCAAGGAACATCACACATTAGAACTAAAAATCCACCAAATATTTCACTGCAGTCCTCTCTAAATTCCAGTCATTTCAAATGAGCCCTTTCACAAAATACAGTGAAGGGAAACAAGTATTCAAACATTTGTAATTTAGTACATTTGCAGTGCATACACTGTATAGCCACTTCAAATTTACATACAAGGCGTTTTGACCTTGTACATAAAAGTCTATTCATAATGTATTTAAGAATAAACAAAGATTAAAAACTAAAATAGGGAAATGTTTTCTCTCCATCCATCATCCGTAACCACTTATCCTGTGCAGGGTTGCGGGCAAGCTGGAGCCTATCCCAGCCGACTATGGGCGGGAGGCGGGGTACGCCCTGGACAAATCATCAGATCACCACAGGGCCAACATAGAGGCAAACAACCATTCACACTTACATTCATACCTACGGTCAATTTAGAGCCACCAATTAGCCTAACCTGCATATCTTTGGACTGTGGGGGGAAACCTACACAGGCCTGGGGAGAACATGCAAACTTCACACAAAGGCCCCCCCCAATCGGCCACTGGGCTTGCACTTGAAAGCTTCTTTCTGTAATGGTTAGCGCTGTCGCCTTACACCACCGAACCACCCTGAGACGTTTTTCAGGACACCTCAAATTACCGGCATTAGTACTTTTTGCGAAGCCACTGTTGACAATTATAACTTTGAAAGGTCTATGGTAAGTAGTGATTAGGTTTTTGTAGCCTCGTGATTCAAATATTTGCCCATTCCTCCTGGCAAGCCATGGCTGCAAGACCCTTAATGCCAATTCCCTTTTCCCATTGATATAATCAGAAAATCCAAGTAACTCCAGCAAGACCTCAGGAGGAATTGTGGACTTCAAGTCCAAATTCTGCTTGGGAGCAAATTTCAAATAACCACAGAGCATCTGTACAAAAAGCTGTAGGTCAACATAATCTTGAGACCACACAGACACCACATCATTGAGAAATAAACAAAATTTGTTCCAAAAAGGTCCAACTAAACCCCAACAGAAAGACATTGGCGGAGCTGGAGGCATCGGATACAAAAGCATGTACATCCACCATTCAGAGCATCATATATCACCAAGGACTGAAAGTCCGTTGTGCAAGGAAGAAGCCCCTTCAAGACCAGCATATAAAAGAGACTGAAGTGTGGAAGTAATTGCCAGCCTTTTGGAGGAATGTTTTCTAGGTCAGATGAAACAAACAAACAAAAAAAAAAGTTACTTTTTGGCCAGCTCATTATCTCTAGCCGCTTTATCCTGTTCTACAGGGTCGCAGCTTTTTGGCCATGATTAGACTTTTTTTTTTGGGGGGGGGGGGGGGGGGGGATGTTACACTTAAGCCAAAGAACACCATCCAAACTGAAGCATGATGATGGCAGGATCATGTTGTGGGGGTGTTTTCTGCTTCAGATCTAGAAATGCTGAAGCAAAAACTCAAGGTCATCAGCTAAGAACTTCAAAGCTCACAAGAAGAAAATCCTAAGCAAACTTAAGTTGTAACAAAATGGATTGAAGACAAAGTGGCCATCACAAAGCCCTGACCTAAATCTTTTAATACATACCACATGGGTGTGTGTGTTCAAAGCATGTTTGAATGATGACCATCAATACACAAAGTTGACTTATCTAATAATTTTATACATGCTTGAAGAGGGGCAATAATTCTGACACTGACTATAGTTATGTGGCAATTTGAAAAATCACAGTTACCATTAAACTTACTAGTTACAAAGGCACAAAAATTCTGTAGATAACTGATTCTTTACATTATCAGTTTTTGGAATAATCCACTTGAACAAAACTCATCATTATTAACTCTCAAATTTCCCATGTATATGAATCATGTCTGATGATTCATGTATTTCAAAATGCAGAGAAAGCAGATCATATACATTTATCCACATGACAGTGATTCACTTGTGCTATTTAAACCAATCTCTGTCTGTGTATTAAGTCAACAGTAAGTCATTTAGTCCAAAACAAGACCCATTGTCCAAACACCGACAGCTTGCTGAAGAGATTTTAGACAGGAATTTATCCATGAGTCAGCCATAGTTTGATATCAGTATATTAGAGCTGCAGAGTGTCTCATAGTAACTGCAGAACTGCATTACTCATTTCTCAACAACATTTCCATAGTTTCATATGCTACAGTAAAATTATTAAAAACACTTGCACTATCAGTCACTTGTGTATGTTCCAGAAACACAAGCATCACCACTCCAAGTATTTGTTGCTCAGGAAATGTTTACATGGTTTTGCTCTGCTAACTTAAGCTAAATACCTTGTGTTCTTAACAGCCAACCTGGTTAATAAAGGTTAAAAAATAAAAATAAAGGGGGGAGGGGCAGCTTCTTTACAATGGCTGCCTGGCAAAAGCCAAAACTTCTTGAGGCATTTCTTTGGTGGACTTATTTGTACCCATATTTCTTGCATACAGACAAGCAAACAAACAAATACACTGAAGTGTAGCCCAAATGTCTACATAAGATTGTTAGTTATTTTAAATGCATCTCAAATATCATCAGGACTAGTGGCATGAGGTCCTCTCCTTTGCACAAATCATACAAATGTTAGTGATCTTAATTATAAATTTTCTTCAATACCTTTTTTTTTTTTTTTTTAAATTTAATACCTTCACAACACAACTCTAGATCAACACAGACAATACAGGGATATGAACCACTGCAGAACCTCTCATTCTCCTGCACAACTATGTTTACGTTTTAACATCCAGGACATACATGATGCCTATCGGTACAACCACAGTAAGGCGATGCATTTGTACACTCACACACACGCTGGTGTCTCCTCCAGGATGAGGAAGCGGCATGTACCGTGGAAGCAGAAATGGCTGTGGGAGTCAGGACAGTCAGCAAAGTGAGAGTGGACTGCTGCTGCTAGGAACTCTGCGGCCAGGGTTCAAACACAAAACAACCATTGTGACACACATTACTGAGACCTTTCACTATATGAAGTGTATAGAAAACGAGGGCTTCTGGGTGTTCATAAACATCATTTATGCAGATATCTTACAGAAATTTCTTTTGAGATTTCCATTAACACTGAGGTTTGTGTCAGACTGCTCAGCAGCTGATCTTTAGAAGCGAATTCTCCCTCACTGTTTGAATGACTCCCAGTATTACAGTAAAATGCACATGCAGAGGAGTCACTTGGGAAATCTGTCTGCTAGGCAGTGATGTAAACAGACCGTGTAGTCCAATGATCCACCAATATCCTTGGAGGAGCTGGAAATGCTGCTACCATATTATCCCCCCCCCCAAATCTATATTTCAACCATGTATTTCATGTGGAGTTTTTACATTTAACAGTTATTCAACGAAATTGAGTTGTATAGGAGCTGATAGCCAATGAAGCATGTAGTGCAGAGTTAGCTATAAGCCATGTACAAGATCGAGTGGAATAACTAATTCTAGCCACATTTACTGGATTTTGAGAAAAAGCTTTTTTTTGCACAAATTTGATAAATTAAAAAAAAAACAAAAAAAAAAACCACTTTATACAAAACATCTGAATCATTTCCACTTAGAATGTAAACAAACCAGCAAAATGGTGGTGTCAATTTGTGAAAAATGCGATAATTCGGGGGGGGGGGGGGGGGGGGGGGGGGGTTCTTACCATCAAATACTTTTATTCCATATTTTGTTTTTTTGGGGGTTTTGTTTTCGAGTTTTTATTTTGTCCTCGGTTGGTTCAACAACACTCTGCCATTTTGTTTTTCTCTACTCAAGGTATACAAGCTGATATCCTAGTACTACAGGAGCCAATCAGAACGTGTGATTGCTCATATCCAGTGAATGTGGATAGAATAATTATAAATATTCCCACTTTTCACATGACCAGACAACAAAATATCATGGGTAGCAAAACCAGAACTTACTTCTAACAGTAGTACTTGACACTGCTGTTGTATTGATAGCAGGTATAGTGATGGTTGTGGTGGGAGTCATTGCCATGGCTGTTGAAGTAGCATTTTCCTGCACTTGGCTGTATGTAAATAAATAGCCTACAAAATACCCATAAAAAAGTATTCAATACATCTCAGCATAACCACCAACAATTGAGGGAAAAAAATTTTCACTCAGAAATTATGACAATATCACAATTTCAATCACCTCTGGAAACAAAAGGGTAAAATTTAGTAGGCTTTTTACCAGCGCTTGTGTCTTACCTCTTGAGTACCATACATTTTTATTGCATACCAGCAGTACAACAGCATCATGAGGCAGAAATGAGAGGCCCAAATTGTCATATGGCCTCAAGAAGCAATTTAACAATTTAAACAGACGTGCTGGTGTTCCCTTCCATTGTGCTTATTTATATTTTAGATTGATTAGTTAAATATACCATCAGAAAATAAGAACAGAAACAAATTAACTTCTGTACAATCTAAACAGTTAAACATGCCCAACTACAGCTTGATTTTACCCTAGGATTTGAATGTGCATGTTACTTACAACTAACCTACATCAGTTTTAAAGACTGATTTGTAGAGTACACTAGTGCATATCTGTAGATCGTATACATTACAATATAATTAGCTAAAAGGGATGCAATTTCAAAAGGAACAGTGATTCCATACATGACGTCCCATTTCTTGGGTTTTAAACTTTTCACACATCAGGGATTTCTAGATCACATTTTCATCAGGAAATAAATTCACTTTAATTTCCAAGATATTTTACATTAGAACAGTTTCACAAATCATACAATTTCATTTTAGCCCATACATATGATCCAAAGTACCCAAAAGACTCATTGCTTTCAAATGTGCTGAACTGTGGGGCTTCTCAAGGTCAGTATCAGACAAACCAACTTCACAGTTCACCACTATATGCTAATTTACCTGATAAAATTCTATGATTGACCAAATATAATTGACTGAGTAAAGCTCAAATTTGTTGTCCAAGTTATTGTTTGCAAGTTGGTTGCTCTTATCCACGATGACTAAACACTCCATTTAGTATAGGTAATCATATGGGGCCGAGTAAAATTAAGGATTAATTTCACGAGTGATTTCGAAGTTTTGAAAATTTCAAAACTTTGAAATCAAGAGTGAAACTGAGCCTTAATTTTATGAGGAATCATATGATTACTTGTTTATAATACATAGGGCCAAATTCATACTTCGGAAGCCATTCAAGTTCACAACATTTGTCATTCACGTTTTCTGAACCAATCAGGGCGCAAGACTATCTTGCACATTTGAATCAGTTTCTAAAGCATCTTTCATCATGACACGGCGACACGACAAGGAATTTGGACAGGATTTTAACATCTTTCAGGATTGATCCCGGATATTTCTCGTCTCGGATGCCGATCCAATGCTGCCTGCATTACTTGAAAGTCTGGTTCGTAGTTTTCCCCATTTTCTTTCCTCACTTCTGCATAAAACTATGATAGCACCTTGTCTAACTCACAGCATTCATATGCCACTAGTGTGTCATTTATTTGTCTTTCTGCGGCCCATTTCTTAAACACGGAAAGCCAAAAATTCGTACTTTTTTTGCATTTTCCATTTTCTCTTGCAGCTTTCAACTGGTTTATCATTTCTTCGTCAAATATAGCAAAACACGGCATTACTGAGTCAGCAGTCAGCTATTTTGTTGACAAAATTTGCTAATTTTTGTAACCGTAACCAAGCAACGAACTAGCCAATAGCATTTCAGAAATACGGCCCTGTGTTAAGGAAAAAAAGCCCTCCTTGATTGACTAATCAGAATTGAGTAATTTGGCCCCATGTATTATAAGCACCTTTAACTGGTGTTTGACTGAAATGAACACCACAGGATGGTTAATCCAAAAAAAAAAAAAAAAAAGACAATATTTATCATCTCCAAACTTCCAGTTTTCACTTACTCACTTTCAGTAATCATTTCACCCTGATAAGGGTTGCTGTGCCAGTTTTCCAGCCAAGGTTAAATACATTTTCCTAACCTGATTTGTTAAGATTTGGGTTCCATCAACAAAGAGCATGGAGATCAAACGGTCAGTGGTGAGAGACTATTTTCCTACTAGAGCAGGATTAGTTTTACCAACTAGAAAGTTTTTACTGACAACTTCCATGATTTTATTCCGTTCTAAAAGCCTGAAAAGCAACAATTCCCAAACATTACCGTATGTAGTTCATAAAAGAAAGCTCAGCCAGTCAGTAATAATAGTCTTGTTTGAATCAATGAGATGTCAAACTATTCCTTTGGATTAGAGATAAATACATTTGATTATACCAGCTAATACTCCCCAGTTATACAGCATGTGTTGAAAATGTATAAATTCCACCGTCATGTTATTCTAGCACATGCAATAACAAAATTAACCTAATTTCCCAGTCACATGAGAATATGACTGTGCCTTCTGACTTGGAGAAGTTTTAGTGTGACATCAGGTCAAGGTTTGGGATTATACATAGTTGAAATCTGTGCATCAGAGCAGAGACTTCTTTACAATCTTAACAGATACATCAGCTGTAGGAATGACAGGAGAAGGTTGAGTCCTCTCTCGCACTCACTTCAGCAGAACAAGGAATTAGACAAAGCTTCCTTAAAAATATATGAAGGACAAGAGAGTGGAATCATGGATTTTCTGCAAGTTCAAGACACTGCCTGGGGTTGTTCCTAGAAAAGTGAGGACATAAAACTGGTGTATATGAAATAGAGCATGGCTCTGGTGTGTGGTGACCCACCTGGACCACCTTCAATGTCACACTGGAGAGCCCACGCAAGTCAGGTGCACAAACAACTTACCAAGATCAAGTGATTTAAATTTTTTTTTTATTATTTAACTGCTTGTACTACGTCACTGCAATAAACTAACAAAATAACCTGCATGTTTCTTTCAAAGGACAGCTTAACTTCTACAGTTATAGCCTTGAGAAATAGGCCTATACATGCAGCAAGCACAAATTAAACTGACAAGAAGACTGTACTCACCACTAAGGAGAAACAGCTTGTCCCAAAAAGCGCGATACATCTTTATAAAGGTTTAAAAGTGCTCCCTTGAATCTGTGACGTTTTACGTTAAAGTATATTTGGAATGCAAGTACGTTTGTCCAACAGTGAAGGCCCAAATGTGTGCTTACCAGAAGTAATATCAACAAAAATCGCTTTTAAGCCTGATTCCATACCAGTGGATATTAAATAGTGGTTTAGCGTCCTTCAAATAAGCCGATTTACTTCAACACGGAATTAAAGATGTGCTCTGCTAGACTCATTACAAGCAACACAGGCTTTCCGCACTAGATTGAGACGAGGAACTCTAAAGACAATCGTAGCCTAAGCGTTTCACCCCGTGCTGCAGGGCGCATCCTCCACACACTTCATTACTCTTATGAGCGCGTGCATGTATGCGCGTTTATGTGTGTGTGAGAGAGAGAGAGAGAGAGAGATGGCCAGAATTAATGACGAAATCACTCATTTAAAAAAAAAAGAAGCAGGAAAAAATTAATAATAAGAATAATAAAGTGGACCAACATCATTCAACCAATCAGGACAAAGGAGCATCTTTATTTGATTGGCAGTCATGTTGCCTCTTTAACACTCAAGTCTGTTTTTTTTTTTTTTTTGGTTGGTTGGTTGGTTGGTTGTTGTTTTTTTAATAGAAGCCCGTTTCTGCTACCTTAATAATGAGAAGGTTTCTCTTCAATCATGATTTAAAATCTCATAATAATCTCAATAACCTTTCTTTATCCCTACTTCAATAAAGATTTTAAATGTCGACAGAAGTAAAATGGATAGAACTGATATGGAAACCAACTTCATTGATAATTGAACATTTTGCAGCTGTTGTGTCTCTCTGTACTTTTCGGCTTCATGGTTTGTTTGGTTTTTTTTTAAATCGGTTTCATATCAAGCTATCTTTTTTCTGGCTTTTATATTGTTAGATATGTTTCTTGTTTTCAGGAGCTCTTATGCATGTAAAATTTTTTATTTATCGATGCAGCATGGGTGGGACAATAAAACGAATCTTGAATCAAATAATGACAATGTCTCATGGCCATGAGATCATTTTCTCATTCTGACTTTCTATCTCATAACGAGATCCTATCTCATGATTAATAATTTTCAATCTAATAAAAATGAGATCTGATCTCATAGTAATGACTTATTATCTCATAATTATGACTCAATTATTTCTCATAATTATGATTTAAGCGCATAATAATGAGATATTAAATCATAATTTTGAGACGTTCTCATTATTATGAAATAGCAAGTCATTATCATGACACAAGTAATAATTATGAGATATGTTCATTTATTAAGTGGCGTTAACAGGCTTCTGTTGGTTTTTGTCTCATCAGTTGCTGAGGAAGAAAAAAACTTCTTACCAAGGGGTTGAGGATGTAAATAGGTGAAAGCAAGTATTTGTTGCTACTAGAAAGATGCCTTAAAGTGGTGAGGTTCCTGGTAAACAACAGGCTTATGAATTTGTGTTGCTAGCATGGTTGAGTGTTCCTCCAGTCATTGCCACTGAGCTCAAGAACTTAGCTGGACTCAGCTTACATGCATATAAAAGCCAGAGTTGGGTTTAACTCCATTTCTCCATGCAGCCATTTCTCCCCTTACTGCCAGTGAGTGGGGTCTCCCTTGGAGCTTGGTCTCACTCTTCTGTTTAGTGGATGTCTGGCTAGAGCAGCCAAAGCACTGCTGAGCCTGTTAAGAATAGCAAGACTAAGTAATGCGCAACACTGGGAATCTCTCTTTGCTCACCCTGGTTCTTCACATTGGGTAGGATTTTCTCTCTTCCTCGCCACTCAGATTTTTTTTTTCACATACTCCTGCTACCTGTTGCCAAGCATCCCTAGCATGTTGAGGTGCTGCTCCTAGCTACCTTATTATGTTAGCCAAACAGCTAACACAACACATTAGGGCTGGTGTCTGACGATCCCTTCTTCTAATCCCTCATACTTGCCTCTTTTTCCCTCTCTCTGCTCTTCCTTCCCCAGCTTCCACATACCTTCCATCCACTAGCTAGAGGGCCTGTGGCTACATACTACCAGTGTGTTCAAGTTGAAGATGGTTCAGATGTTTCCTTCTCTGACTGCTAAGCAATGCCTAGCCAACAAGTTGACCTGGCTGACCGATTTTGTCCCTGACTCAGATTTAAGACTTTGAGGTTAATCTGAACCAAAGGCCAAAACATAAGAAACAACAACATTAAGAAATAAAGTAAAAAACTAAGAATCAGAATCAGAAATCAGAATCAGAAGCACTTTATTGCCAGGTATGTTACACACATGAGGAATTTGACTCCGGTTCGACTTAGCTTTCATAGTACTCCTCCCACTTGGGAGGACGTCAGTGGGAATAATCTAGCCTTCTTGGACTGTGATGTACACATTAGACAAGACAGAAGCCTTAGCATCGAGGTCTACCGGAAACTCCCACACACAGACCAGTACCTACTCTTCGACTCTCACCACCCACTGGAACACAAATTGGGGGTCATTAGGACCTTGCAACACAGGGCTCAGAACATCCCTACAATGATAGAGGGAAAAGAGAAGGAGCAGAATCACATCAAGAAAGCACTTCAGAACTGCGGGTATCCCAACTGGTCTTTCCTCAAGAGCAGAAAAAGGAACATAACGGACAAGGAGGATAACAGGAACAAATGCAAGAACATTGTCATTCCCTACATCTCGGGTCTATCTGAGAAACTCAGGAGGATCTTCTACAAACAGAACATTCCGGTACATTTCAGACCCAGTAACACCCTGAAGCAGAAACTGGTCCACCCTAAGGACAGAATACCCAGACACAAACAAGACAACATCTCATCTCATCTCATCTCATTATCTCTAGCCGCTTTATCCTTCTACAGGGTCGCAGGCAAGCTGGAGCCTATCCCAGCTGACTACGGGCGAAAGGCGGGGTACACCCTGGACAAGTCGCCAGGTCATCACAGGGCTGACACATAGACACAGACAACCATTCACACTCACATTCACACCTATGGTCAATTTAGAGTCACCAGTTAACCTAACCTGCATGTCTTTGGACTGTGGGGGAAACCGGAGCACCCGGAGGAAACCCACGCGGACACGGGGAGAACATGCAAACTCCACACAGAAAGGCCCTCGCCGGCCATGGGGCTCGAACCCAGGACCTTCTTGCTGTGAGGCGACAGCGCTAACCACTACACCACCGTGCCGCCCACAAGACAACATAGTGTATGCAATTCAGTGCAGTGAGGAGTGCACGGATTCGTATATTGGAAAAACAAAACAACCGCTTCACAGGCGCATGGCTCAACACAGGAGAGCTAGTTCCTCAGGCCAGGACTCTGCTGTCTACCTTCATCTTAACAACAAAGGACACTCATTTCAGGATTGCAACGTACGCATTTTAGACAGAGAGGATCGTTGGTATGAGCGAGGAGTTAAAGAAGCCATTTTTGTCAACCTGGAACGACCATCACTGAACAGAGGTGGGGGTCTAAGACATCACTTATCAGCCACCTACAATGCAGTCCTTGGCACACTTCCCAGACAACTGAATGCACACCAAAACCCAGCTGTTTTCAGTGACTCACAGGAGGACAGAGAGAATCAGCATTCCACTGATCACGCTGACAACTCTCGAGGCCGTTCACACCCAACCTCCAGTGACCCATACCAACAGGATGACTCAACGACACCTTAGATGAGCTTTTCATCCATGAGAGGATAAATACCTGATACTCCCTATTAGCCAGACAAACTGAAGAAGCCTTTCGGATGAGAGGTGAAACGTCTTCAAGAATCTTCAAGCAAGTCCAGTTGCTCTCTTCTACCACCCACAGTTTACTATGACCTGGATGACTGAGAATCTTCACAGAAATGCATCCACAGTTAGCTTAATTGAAAGAAAATAACTTCTAGAAAACGACAATGGTGTAGTGGATGCACTGTTGAGGCAGCAAATACACCTGAGAGAGTGATGTCTTTGATCTGGGTTAGATTTGGCAAGGCACAGGTGGACTGCTTTGCCAGTGCTAAATGGATGACCTGTTGAATGTGGTTCTCCCTGGTGGAGCTGGACAGGACACACTGGCCCATAACTGGCTTCATTGTCTACTGTATACATTTCCACCTCTACCAGTGAGTCTGTCTATACTGTATAGAATTCAATATATCTACAAAGTCCTGCTTCTGGCCCAGAAATGGCCTTGGTTTCAACTGTTGTGCTCAGTAGTGGTTGGAACACTTTTGCAACTCCCCAAGCAGATCTCTCAATAGACAGAGAGATATGACACCTTCGACCAGGTCACCTGTGTTTGTGGGTATGGTCCCTTGGAGTGAAGTGCAGGTCAGAAATGCAACCAAACAGTCCAGGAAACACTTCTGCAAGAATCCCTCTACACAGTCCTTCTGTGCTCTTCAGTGGAAACTTTTATAAGAATGGCGTACACCCCATAACTGATGCTGTAACGTCCCCATATATGGTAAAGGTGTATGCGATTGCCATTCTAGTGAGTCACAGCACTATGGATAGTGTCTACCTAGGGTCTGATAAACCTTTTCATAATTTTCAGAAGGGAGCAAGGTAGCTTTGTCCACCACACTCCCCCAACATCTCCCCCTTTGTAGTGGAGTCTCTTAAGGCCAGTCTTTATAAGCCTAGACAGGATGCTCAACTGAGATGGATTTCTGTATTGATGATGAACTTGACTTGCATGTGTTGGTAGGTAGATGGTTTCAGAGTGACCTCATGATTAAACTCGGGGTTCTTGCTAATGGTCATATCATCCAATTTTTTTAACCAATTGATTGGCTTTAAATCTTTCCATAAAGGTTAAACTGTGGAGAGTTCCTTGTTATGCCCAGTATGGTACTATGTGGAATGGATGGCAGCTACAGTATTTGATAAGCATATCAATAAGCATAAGTCTATAGAATTGATTAAACTCACCAATGTTGAAGTAACACATAGTATTGGATTAGCACTTGATGATTATAAATCTTACACCTCTTTTGTGAGGTTATTCTGTGGTAAATAAGATAAAGTGGCTTTATCTTTGAATGAACTGCAAGCCAGTATATCAATATATGAGGATGATAAAATGCCTTGTCCCATTAAATTATCTGCACTATTTGGCCTGTTTACACTGCAAAAAATTGAAAACTGAATTTGAGGAGCAAATTACTTAATACTAGTGAAATTATCTTGCTGCATGGACAGACATTTTTACTTGAAAAGACATCTTAGAATAAGTTAGTTGCAATCTAGAACTAGGTTAAATAATCTCAGAATTGGTGTCTTGTATTCTTCTAATATGAAATGCTAGATCGTTTCAACTATTTTCAAGATATTTTCACTTGCTAAGATATAGTTTTTTTCAGTGTACTTGCCTGTTTTTATCCCCCAGATTTAAAAGGTACCTGCAGGGAAAAATAATATTAAACATTTTGCATAAATGCATTTTGACTACCCTATATTTTCACATTGTGTTGCATAGAGCAGTGCTTTAAAATTCTTTTGTATTCCCGCTCACTTAAGTTCCACTTCAGGTTGCAGCCATACTGCCATTTTGTGGACGATGTCAAAGGTCAGCATGATGTAGAATTGTTGATAGGTTTCCTGTATCTTGGCTGGCTCACTGCTCCTGACCCCGCAATGTCAGGAGGGATAAATAAACTACAGGGATAAATAAATTTATTACTGATAAAATTAGCTCATACGTTTAAGGCCTTTAATTTTCTGTAAAGCTGCTTTGCAACAATGTCTGTTGTTAAAAGCGCTATACAAATAAACTTGAACTGATGTAGCTGGATATACCAAACATTGTTGAAAAATAGCAGAGTGCCTATGCAACCATAGCCTATGGTTGCAAAAATAATAAACGTGATAATAAGGGAAATAATTTTTTTCTGTGTTCCATTGTTGACAACTGAGCAATGTAAATTACTTCTTAAACAGTACACAACTTGGGAACAGGTCACACTTTAGAAACACTCTCCTTTGGTAGAAATTCTGTTGCTTGCGAGGACCATTTTGAACCCGATTGTTTTGAAAGGAATCTACAGGCCAAGCTCTTGGGCTATGCAGGTCACGTTAGACTCAAGCCCGATGCTGTGCCAATAATATTCTAACACCATCCACAGAAAAGGGATTCAGGCCATGAAAGCCATTTAACTAGAAGAAAGGTATAACATTTAATTTATTAGTTCACATGTTCACATGTAATATAAGTTAGAGAGACTGTTAAATCTAGATCTAGGCCTAGGTCAAAAAAGCTGCCTTGTTAAAAAAGAAAGTGCTGATAGATAGATAGATAGATAGATAGATAGATAGATAGATAGATAGATAGATAGATAGATAGATAGATAAGCTTTGTAACTAAAACGGACACAAATATACAGTATACATAAACACGCGCACACACTGAGTTTCCCTATATAATAGGCTGCTTACCAATTTCTGAGTTCTCCATCTGGTGCTGGGCCTCTCACATCAGGTTATGATGGTTTGTATATAGTTCATTTTGAATGCAGGCTTGTGTGCAACATACATTTCTAATCCGGGGTTTTATCTGTGAAACAATTCAAAGACTATACCTGTATTATATTGTATAAAAGTTTGCGCTCTTTACAACAAACACATTCAGTGTCAGTTTTCTGCTTGGCACGCTTTCCACATCAGCACCAGGTAGCTGCTGAACCCTTTGACCTGCCTTCCCGACTTTGAACTTGCAAAGCGCCACCTATTTCATCATTAGAATCATCTGATGATTTGCTGCTGAAATTATTTACCAGATGCGGCTAGTCCTTTTTCCAAGGTTCATATCCGGTTTCTCCACTGTACATGCTGACCTGAAGAGAACTCTTTTTCATCTGACTAAAGCCAGGCTAACAAGTATGTTTACATCAGCTAAACTTAACATCTGGTACCTAGCTATCAACGACTTGACATCACATACCACTGGTTGCCCATGTGCAATAAAGCTGGACGTGCTTTTGGAATTTTAAGCATTTAAAGCTACTTAGGATAGCTGATCAGATGGCTGCCCTTGTGTGCATTAATATAATTAGGGCTTGTACTATCAATATTGATCATGTTTAAATGTTGTACTGGTGCCCTTTAAGCCTTCCACAGATCATTTATTCATTCATTCATGTTCAGTAACCTCTATATCCTGGTCAGGGTCTTGGTGGCTCCAGAGCCTATCCTGGGAGCACTGGGCATGAAGCAGGAATACACAGAGGCTGGGACACCTATCCATCATAGAGATAATCTAAACATGAAATCTGTGCTTTGTACTGTAATTGATTAAACTCACCAATGTTGAAGTAACTTATAGTGTTGAATTAACACCTACAGTATTTAACATTTACATTGCTGAATTAACTTTACAGTATTAAATTTGAGCTAGATATTTGAAGTACTATCTCCTAACATGCAGAAATCCCACATGCAATAGCCATCAAATTCAAATCTGCAGGATTCATTGATGTCTTATATAGTTTTGTTGGATCCAACAGGATTTAAATAAACATTGTATGTATTAATTTGGCACTATAGATTTTTCAGAGGGGGATTCTTGCTTTGCAGAATAACTAGTTTACACACTTCCTAATAAGCTAAACATTACTCACTGCCAAGTTAAAAAAAATTTCAAAACTCTTTACTCATCCACTCACACAAGCAGAACAGTTTGACAACAGTTCATTTCATGTCCAGAAATAACTACAACTAACAAAGAACTACCAAGAAGAGAATTAACAAAAACAACTGGTGGCAGTGATGTAGCCAGGAATTTATTTCAGAGGCCATGAAGAAATGAATGTATACAATTATATTGACATGCTTTTGTCCAGGTGATGTCATGAATTTGCTATTTAACCAATTAACTCATGGTCTACCATCAAGCAATCTTCCCATATTAATAACGGTGCTGTAAATTCCCTTTTATGACAGTTGCACTGAAAATAATGACGCTAGTAATAATGGAAAATTCCATTTTTACCTTATAAATCCAGCTCTACCCCTCTTTTTCTCCTCCTGCAGTAAACTCCCTGTACTCCAGTATTATAGGTTGTCATGTTGATATCCCTGCACTCATAGTGTAGCTATAAGACTTTCAGACATAGACGGATGCTTGATTCTGACTGGTTAATTGTGTTTCTCATTATTATAAGCTGGTAACCAATAAAATAAAACTAAGGGATAGAGTGATTGAACGAATCAAAACTGCTCAAACAAATGAAAAAATTCTACTGTAACAGAAACTTCAGAATACACAGAGGATGGGACACCCATCCATCACAGAGATAACCTAAATGTGATCTCTCTATTGTATGGATTGAGTTAAGATTTAATTTTCCTTGCTTTTGCAAAGGCATAAATTTTGCATGTGCTTTGCAAAGTATTGTGGTGCTCCTTGAGTTTGTGCTGCTGCATTTTATTACCTATATGTCTTTTTGCAGAGCAATGCTCATGCTCTCGCCTTAAAGGGTACCAGTACAGCATTTAAACATGATCGCTAATGATAGTACAAGCCCTAATTATAATAATGCACACAAGTGCAGCCACCTGATTAGCTATCATAAGTAGCTTTAAATGCTTAAAAGTCCAAAAGCATCAGTGGTGTGCACAGATCGACACGAGGTGGTGCTCAAGCACCTGCCCCTCTGCCCTCTGTCCAAAAAAGTGCCCTTTTGAATTTTTTTTTTACAGTTTACTGAAGCCAATGTCGACATGATCTTTTAGAAAAGCCGCGGCATTAAAAGCGTGTGTGAAAATAATGCCCCGATGTGTGCCCCCTCCGCACACACACCGGACCTCTGTCTCTCTTGCTCTGTCACGTGAACAAGCGTGCAGTGCATTCAATATGAGGTTGCAGCAGCATAGCGTCCTGGAAGCCACGGCCTTGTCGTAGCGCAGACAACACATCGGGCAGTCAGTCAGCTCTTCCCCTGCCCCACCAGCCAGGTAACACATGAATCGAGTGAAAATGTATTGTTTGCCCTCTAAGCCCAAGCTGTAATTATTTTGTCGTGAAGTAGCCCGTCGCATACAGAAACAACTGCACATAACTCAGGGGCGATTTCTCAGAGACAACAAGGGAAGCCGAGCTTCCCCTAAAATTCTCTCCCCAAACTGCGGCATCTACGACGTTGAATTCTCATTAAAACAATAACTTGCATAACATAATATATGCCCAAGATTGTATTTATGTTCATAACTATCCTGTAACTTATTTGAGTGATGTCTGACGAACTTGCAGTTCACTACGAGAATCACCTTTGCTGCCAGGCTGTAACCTTTCTTATTTCAATGGGCTCTATGGACTGGCAGCAGTGTTGCCAGATTGGGCGGTTTTAAGTGCATTTTGGCGGGTTTTGAACATATTTTGGGATGGAAAACGTCAGCAGTATCTGGCAACACTGACTGGCAGCCGGGTATCCGTTGCAGTCTACGAGACGGCTCTGAACAGCCAATTTCGGCTAGTTGTTATTGGTTAAAATCAATAAAATCGTCACTTCCAGGGAAGCCGGGCTTCTCCGGGACTAAACAAGACAGTGGGAGGGACAAGAAGCCGGGCTGATAAAGGAATATTGGAGGTAGTGTTTGAAAGACATGAGGAGGGCGGTACTTCGGTGAGGAACACGGAAGTATGATCAGTCAGTCCCTAGCGGATGTCGAGAAAGTGCAGTCGTGTGCCAAAGTGCTGTCCGAATTTCTTTTCATATAAACGTTTCTTCTCATTGATGTCTCTGTACATTACTCTGTAAATAAATGTAAATATTACTCGTTGTGCTCCGTTAACTTTCATCCATTCTATCAGTTTGATCATTCGTGAATTCACTCGTTTATTTCATTTGTAGTTCAATCTGGTTGTAGGCTAGCTTGAGCCTTATTGGGATCTGCAGTGCTAGCTGCTAACAGAAATTGGTGAAGTCTCTGGAAAGCACAACCAGCTGGTATGACAGGGTCACAGACCATTTTCTGGAAAAGGAGTGGAGGGCAGAATTTGTGTATAAATAGTGTTCATGTTCATGAATCTGAAGTGTGTATATTGTTCAGTAATGTTAAGAGAATGGTGGGCTCTGTGTTATAGGTTATACCTGGGTATAATATTCAAGGTTCTGTGTGTTGCATAGCCTACCTGGTTATGAATTTCCAGACTGTGTTGCAGAAGATGTTCAAGGATGTGTTGCACAGCTGGGTGTTGTGTTAAAGACTCTGTGTTGCATATCAGGGTATGATGTTCAAGGCTCTTCGTTGAATAGCCAGTGATTTTTGGATGTTTGATATTTTTGATTAAGGATATGAGGCACTAGCCTGGCAAGCCAGACTATAACATGAAATGTACAAGCAAAAATACTTTCTGCCACTAGGTAGGGTTGTCTAGTTCACTATGCTAATGGGGCACACCTTTCTATGCTTTGATATCTGGCCTACAGGTTTTACGATGAATGCGTAAAATGGGCTTCCCCTGTTTTAAAAACCAGCAGCCGCCACTGACATAAGTATTATATTTTTTGCTAGACCATTTTCAGATTTAGGAAAACAAAAATTTCTTTTTCTATTTTGTTCAACTAGAGATTCCTGGCAAAGTCAAAAAGTCTTGATGTAATAAATTAACATTAAGTGGTTGTTTTACACCTTTAAAAACTAAAACGGGTCAGTGGCGACCCGAACACAAGAGGAGGGTTAAATCTCAGACTTTTATAATAAGGTGTTCCACATGCGCAAAAAAGTACCCTTTTTTCCCCCCAGAGCACTTGCCCCCCAAAATGTCTGTGCACGCCACTGAAAAGCATCTCAAGTTTTATTGCACATGGGCAATCAGTGTGGCCCCCAGCATGTGATGTCAAGTCATTGATAGCCAAGTACCAGAAGTTAAGTGTTAAACATACTTGTTAGCCTGGCTTTAGTCAGATGAAAAAGAGTTCTCTTCAGGTGTGTATAGTGGAGAAACCGGATATCTGTATGAACCTCGGAAAACGGACTATCTGCATCTGGTAAATGATTTAAGCAGCGAATCATCAGATGACTCTAATGATGAAATTGGTGGTGCTTTGCAAGTGCAAAGTCAGGAAGGCAGGTCAAAGGGTTCAGCAGCGGTTTGGTGCTGATGTGGAAAGTGTGCCATGCAGAAAAGACAAGGAATGTGTTTGTTGTAAAGAGCACAAACTTTTATGTGATACAATGCAGGCACAGTCATTGAACTGTTTCATGGAAAAACCCGGTTTAGAAACATATATATCACACACAAGCCTGTATTGGAACTGGATTATATACAGACCATGATAGCCTGTGTGTAGCATGTAGCATGATAGTATGGTAGCCTGATGTGAGAGAGCCAGCACCGGATGGAGTACTTGCAAAACGGTAACCAGCCTGTTGTATATAGAAACTCAGTGTGTTCACGTGTTTATGCATGTGTGTGTCCATACTGACAATAAAGCCTATTTATTTATTTAGTTATTGCATGTGTGAATACAGGTATAGACCAGCAATCTGCCACAATAGTTTGTATGGCCTAAATATAGGCTAGTGACAGCTCAAAGCTGAGTGTGAATGTATAGCAGAGTGGAGTGAAGCACGGAGCACCGGAGAACATTTGACCACCCTCCATCCATCCATCCATCCATCCATCCATCCATCCATCCATCCATCCATCCATCCATTATCTTTAACCACTTATCCTGTGCAGGGTCGCAGGCAAGCTGGAGCCTATCCTAACTGACTGTGGACGAGAGGCGGGATACACCCTGGGCAAGTTGCCAGATCATCACAGGGCTGACACATAGAGACTTTTTTTTCTTCTTCTTTCTTTCTATAACTCATAATGAGTCAACAGCACCTTCGATTTCGTTGTACCTTTGGAAAAGTGACAATGACAATAAAAAGACTTATCTTATCTTACAAACAACCATTCACACTCACATTCACACCTATGGTCAATTTAGAGCCACCAGTTAACCTAACCTGCATGTCTTTGGACTGTGGGGAAAACCGGAGCACCCAGAGGAAACCCACACAGACACGGGGAGAACATGCAAACTCCACACAGAAAGGCCCCTGTCAGCCACTGGACTCAAACCCAGAATCTTCTTGCTGTGAGGCGATAGTGCAAACCACTACACCGCCATGCCACACATTTAACCACCACACAATGAAATTTGTATCTTTATTTATATAAGATAGACGGGCATGGCAGTGGGGGCATGATCAAGTGTCAGATGTGAATGGCAAGGAGTCAGGTTGAACCAGTAAGTAATGTGATGAGGTGCACCTGTGTCTAATTACTGGCTGTCTATTAACCTCTTTCAGACAGCCAGGAATGAGAGAGAGAGAGCTGTGACACCCTGTCACATGTGTGTCGTTATAAGTCACTGAAAAGTGGGAAAATAAAAAGAACACACCTGTTCTGAAGCCTGCTTCCAGTTCCTCTGTTTCCACAAGTTAAAGAGTTGTTACAGTGGGTTTTTATCCAGCGCTTATTTTTAATTTGCTTTTTAAAAAAATAATGTGGGATTATTTACTAACACATTTTACACTCTTTGGGAGCTTGACTTTTAGGCATTGCCTAAATATATATATTTTAGCTTTGAATGTCTATACTATTCTAGTTCATCAGTTTGCATGGCTTGAATCCTTTTTCCATGGACAGTGTTGGAATATTGTTGGCACAGTATTGGGTTTGAGTCTAACATGATCAGCATAGCCCAAGAGCTCACCCGGTAAATTCCTTTCAAAATAATCGGGCTCAAAATGGCCCTCGCAAAGAACAGAATTTCTGCCAAAGGAGATGTTTCTAAAGTGTGACCTGTTCCCAAGTTGTGTAGCCACTGTTTAGCAAGTCGTTTACATTGCTAGGTTGTTATCAATGAAACACAGAAAAAATGTTTTCCCTTATTATTCTGTTTATTATTTTTGCAACCATAGGCTTTACACGCCTCTATTTTTCAACAATGTTTTGTACATCCAGCTACATTGCGGTGTCAGGAGCAGCAAGCCAATCAAGATATAGGAAACCCATCCATGATTCTGTGTCATGCTGACCTTTGACACTGCCCACAAACTGGCAATATGGCTGTGCCCTTAAATGTGCGGGAATACCAAAGGATTTTAAAGCACTGCTTTATGCAACACAGTGTGAAAATACAGGGTAGTCAAAATGCATTTGTTCAAAATGTGTAATATTTCTAGCCTATGTTTATTTTTTGCTGCAGATACCCTTTAATGATAACTTCTGCTGCAGTTGGGGGAGCATTACAATATGGATACAACCTCAAGATTATGAATGCACCCACTGTTGTAAATAAGCATGAAAGAAAGTATGTATTTACCTCTGTTTACATGTGATTGTTTTGCCATTTTTGTTCACCATGTCTTTACGTGTATATGAGTATCATTACCTCTGAATCTGAAAAGGTTCCTGCCTGTTCATTACTAGTGTGTATTCTGTGTCCCTGCAATACATTCAGGACTTTGTTAATGAGACGGTTAAGAAGCACTGGGGGATACAGTTAGAGGTGTATCAGGTTACATTGATCTGGACATTCATAGTGCAAAAACTCCCAAACTGAAGTTTGCAGGTGAACACTAGGATGAAGACCTAGCCTTTTAGAGGTGTGTTTACTGTTCAGATGAAACAAAATATTTAACTGTTTGGCCATAATGATCAGAGCTATGTATAGAGGAAAAGGGGTGAGGGTTTTAATCTGAAGAACACCATCCCAACTGTGAAGCATGGGGATGGCAGCGTTGTGTTGTGGGGGTTTGCTGGAAAAGCTACAGGGGCACATCAGAAAATAAATCATGAGGAATGAGTATTACCCCATCAACTCACCCCATCAGCCAGAAAGTTAAATGTTGGTTACAACTGGGACTTTCAGCAGGACAATGATACTAAACATTACCTCTAAAATGGCCAAAAAAAAGATAACAGTATGAAAGTATTGGAATTGCCATCACAAAGTCTTGAACTGAATCCCATAGCAAATTTATGGACTGACCTGAAAAGAGTGATCAAGTAAGGAAGCCCACAAATCTGAGTGAGTGATAGCAGTTCTGTCAGGAGGAATGGACAAAATTTCCAGAAGGTATTGTAAGGCTACCCCAAGCGTTTCATTCAAGTGAAACAAAGGCAATGTCAAAAATTACTAACAAAGTTGATGTAAACTTTTGAAAATCTGCTATAGTAAATAAAAGCTGAAATAAATCGGTCTCTTGGCTATTATTTTAAAATGAGCTCTTATGGAAATAAAAGAAGATAGCCGAATTGACTTAACACAGGAAATGTGTGGAGCTGTGAAAAGTAAGCTTGAATATTTATATTTAGCTTACAACCTCGATTCCAAAAAAGTTGGAACAAAGTACAAATTGTAAATAAAAACGGAATGCAATAATTTACAAATCTCAAAAACTGATATTGTATTCACAATGGAACATAGACAACATATCAAATGTCAAAAGTGAGACATTTTGAAATTTCATGCCAAATATTGGCTCATTTGAAATTTCATGACAGCAACACATCTCAAAAAAGTTGGGACGGGGCAATAAGAGGCTGGAAAAATTAAAGGTACAAAAAAGGAACAGCTGGAGGACCAAATTGCAACTCATTAGGTCAATTGGCAATAGGTCATTAACATGACTGGGTATAAAAAGAGCATCTTGGAGTGGCAGCGGCTCTCAGAAGTAAAGATGGGAAGAGGATCACCAATCCCCCTACTTTTGCGCCGACAAATAGTGGAGCAATATCAGAAAGGAGTTCGACAGTGTAAAATTGCAAAGAGTTTGAACATATCATCATCTACAGTGCATAATATCATCAAAAGATTCAGAGAATCTGGAATAATCTCTGTGCGTAAGGGCCAAGGCCAGAAAACCATACTGGGTGCCCATGATCTTCGGGCCCTTAGATGGCACTGCATCACATACAGGCATGTTTCTGTATTGGAAATTACAAAATGGGCTCAGGAATATTTCCAGAGAACATTATCTGTGAACACAATTCACCATGCCATCCGCCGTTGCCAGCTAAAACTCTATAGTTCAAAGAAGAAGCCGTATCTAAACATGATCCAGAAGCGCAGACGTCTTCTCTGGGCCAAGGCTCATTTAAAATGGACTGTGGCAAAGTGGAAAACTGTTCTGTGGTCAGACGAATCAAAATTTGAAGCTCTTTATGGAAATCAGGGACACCGTGTCATTCGGACTAAAGAGGAGAAGGACGACCCAAGTTGTTATCAGCGCTCAGTTCAGAAGCCTGCATCTCTGATGGTATGGGGTTGCATTAGTGCATGTGGCATGGGCAGCTTACACATCTGGAAAGACACCATCAATGCTGAAAGGTATATCCAGGTTCTAGAGCAACATATGCTCCCATCCAGACGACGTCTCTTTCAGGGAAGACCTTGCATTTTCCAACAATGCAATGCCAAACCACATACTGCATCAATTACACCATCATGGCTGCGTAGAAGAAGGGTCCGGGTACTGAACTGGCCAGCCTGCAGTCCTGATCTTTCACCCATAGAAAACATTTGGCGCATCATAAAACGGAAGATACGACAAAAAAGACCTAGACAGTTGAGCAACTAGACTCCTACATTAGACAAGAATGGGTTAACATTCCTATCCCTAAACTTGAGCAACTTGTCTCCTCAGTTCCCAGATGTTTACAGACTGTTGTAAAGAGAAAAGGGGATGTCTCACAGTGGTAAACATGGCCTTGTCCCAACTTTTTTGAGATGTGTTGTTGCCATGAAATTTAAAATCACCTAATTTTTCTCTTTACATATACATTTTCTCATTTTAAACATTTGATATGTCATCTATGTTATATTCTGAATAAAATATGGAATTTTGAAACTTCCACATCATTGCATTCCGTTTTTATTTACAATTTGTACTTTGTCCCAACTTTTTTGGAATCGGGGTTGTACGTGCATGTAAACCTTTGGTCTCAATTGTATAATACTTAATTCTTTACATGTTATTTACTGTGACCATCTTTGAAAATAGTTGTCACTGATCTGTAAGCTTTTACAATTGCAAAAAGAGATTAATTTAGGGGTTAAAAAGCACATACAGTACCAGTCAAGGACACACTTACTCATGAGTAAGTGTGTCCAAACTTTTGATTGGTACTGTAGTTAGTTTAGCCATACTGCTAAGCTATCAAAACCAAGGCCTCCTGGTTAGCTTGAAGAAAGCATAGCTGGCAATACCTTTGTTTCCTAGTTAGCTACATGGTGCCTTCTCATGTTTTCACCTCTTTTGTGTTGGTGCTGGAACGAGTAGTAGGTTCGTGTTATGTCCATAAAACAGTTATACAATAAATATTATTTACAGCAAAATATTTGTGCCTAGCTAGACTTATATAAATGCCAAAAATTATAAATGCCAAACTTTAAAAGCTCTGTATCAAGTCCTATAAAGACTTAATTTCTAAAGCACTAGTCACTAGCAGAAAGAGGAGTTGGATGAGATGCAACTAGTCTCAGTCATCATCATAAGCAGCACCATGCAGTTGTGTGGAATTGACTTGGTGAGTGAGACTATCCTTCAGATCAATTCCAATTGTGCCTTCACAAATGAATAGATATGAATGTGAATATGAAAATAACACTGACTTAGCTTCACAGCTAAGTCACAATGGCACAATAGGAATTGATCTGAAATATAGTCTCGCTCACCAAGGCAATTCCACACAACTGCATGGTGCTGCTTATGATGGCAATTGAGACTAGTTGCATCCCATCTAACTCCTCTTTGGATGTCTTTGGTGTCACGCTATCCAATGGCCATGTTATTATAATGCTGGCCTGGACTGTGTGACTATAATGAGTTCTTTGTGTGTTTGAGCAGAAATTATAATAAACTTTTTTTATTTATGAGAGCTTTGAAATTTATGAGTATTAAAAATGCATTACACAAGTTCATACAACATAAATTAATGTGACACCTGGAACTAAAAACTGATTCTTGCTTATCAGTGCATTTTCTGAAATTCAGAGTAATTCAGTGCATCAGTAAGTGGTAAGGACAGACACAGGTTGTCAGTAATCCTGGTGTGAAGGACCAGACTACAAACACTCAGGACTACAACTCCCATGACACACAGCGCCTTCTGTCCCCAGCCTACTGAACTACAACTGTCACGCATTTCCTTAATCACCACTTCCACTATTTAAGCAGCTCATTCACACCACTCCAGTGCGAAGTATCGTCCTGCCATTTCAGTACATAATGAGCCTTGTATCTTTTTTGACTGTCTCTAAGCGTTTCCTGACCATTTGCTATTTCCTCTCCATTTTCGCTCTTTGTCTTTTCCACATCACGTTGTTCGCAGATCGCCTGACCCTCGATATTTTACCGACACCGATTTCAGACACATGTTTTGGCTTCGTTGACAGTCTGCTTATCTGCTTCCTCCACGCATATCTCAGTAAGTGCCTGCACTCTCACAGGATACTTCACCGTAATGGGTGTAGTGGAGGGTCCTAAACAGACTGCTCTAAATGCGCAGGGGTGTTTGCTAGGAGAACATCAATAGATGCTCGTCGACCTCAACACTCGGATGATGCAGCTCATCGAATGGAAGACAGCCTTCAGCATGACTGCGGGGCACTTCGAGTACCGGGTCATGCTGTATGGCCTTTCTTCGGCACCCAGCGTGTTCCAGTGCTTCATCAACAACGTGCTATGGGACATGCTGGGCAAATAAGTCATCGCCTATATCAATGATATCCTGATTTACTCTTCAGATGTCCAGAGTCACTAGGAACACATCAGAACCATTCTCAAGTGACTGTTAGAGACCAATCTCTACGTAAAGGCCGAAAAGTGTGAGTTTAATCTAAACAAGATTTCCTTCCTTGGCTATATCATCAGCACCGAAGGAGTGTGCATGGACTCCTCCAAGGTAGCAGCCATCACGTCCTGGCCTACACCCAAGTCTGTAAAGGAGCTCCAACGATTCCTAGGCTTCGCGAACTTTCATCGCCGGTTAATTCGAGGTTTCATCTCTCTAGCAGCTCCCCTAACCACACTGTTGAAGAAGGGCCCCAAGCACCTACAATGGAACTCTGCGGCCGAGGAAGCCTTCAGTCGACTTAAGCTTGCATTCACCTTGACCCCCATACTCCAACACCCTGACCCCACTAAGCCTTTCATCGTGAAAGTAGACACATTCAACACCAGGGTAGGGGCCATCCTATCACAACGCTTTGGGGAGAAACCGAAGCTACACCCCATAGCCTTAATTTTTTTGAAGAAAAAAAAAACTTCAGCAGAAAGGAATTATGATGTGGGGAACAGAGAGCTCCTCACTATTAAATTAGCCCTCAAAGAATGGTGGCACTGGTTAGAGAGAGCCATGCACCCCTTCGTCATCCTCACGGACCACAAGAACCTCGAGTATCTCCGAAAGGCCTAGAAGCTAAACCCCAGGCAGGCCAGGTGGGCATTATTCTTCACCCGGTTCAATTTCTCAATTTCTTTCCATCCAGGTTCCAAAAACACCAAAGCAGATGCATTATCCAGAACTTTCAGTCCTTCTTAACAAGATTCTAGCTCTCATCCCATCATCCCATCGCACTGTTTCGTGCAATCCATCACCTGTGAACTGGACAAAGAAATAAGCAAGTCTCAGCCCCGAACCCACCCATCTCCCACCTGGTCTTCTCTATGTGCCCAAGCACCTATGCAGTCAACTCATCACCTGGGCTCACTCATCTCCCGCCACGGGACATCCTAACAGCCAACGTACTCACCAAACGCTAAGAAACAGGTACTGGTGGGAGAACATGTTGTCCGAAATCAATCAGTTCATCACCTCATGCTCTGAATGTGCCCAAGCAAAGGTCCTGAGAAACACACACACACACACACACACACACACACACACACACACACACACACACACACACACACACCCTGCCAGCAAGTTATGCCCTCTACCAATTCCGCAAAGATCCTGATCACATCTGGCGATTGACTTTATCACAGATCTCCCACCCTCTCAAAGGAATACCACCATAATGGTCACTATCAATTGATTCTCAAAAGCTCTGAAACTCATCCCTTTACCTGGCATCCCCACAGCTTCTCAGACCACTGAGCTGTTATTTCAACAGGTCTTCCTACAGGATACTACAGCAGCCTCAAAGATATAATCAGTGACTGGGGTCCGCAACTCATCTCACAATTCTGGGCAAGTTTCATGGAAAGGTTGGGAGTATCAGTAAGTCTCACATCCAGCTACCACCCCCACTCTAACGGCCAAGTGGAGAGAGCAAACCAAGAGATTGGCTGCTTCCTGAGAATATATTGCATGCGCAACCAGGGGACTAAGCACGCTTCCTACCTTGGGCCGAGTATACACAAAACTTGCTCAAACACTCAGCCACCAAGCTAACACCATTTCAGTGCATACTCAGCTACCAGCCACCCTTGTTTCCCTGGGATGACACACCCAGCCAAGTACAGGCCATCAACGACTGGTTTCGACGAAGTCAAACCATCTGGGAGGAGGTCCACCAGTGTCTGGAAGCAGTCAGTGTGAAGTACAAGCAGTATGCAGATAAACATAGAGGTGAGACTCCCAACTTCCTCCCCGGCGACAGGGTGTGGGTAGCCACAAAGAACTTGAGAGAAGCGAATCTGAGGAACAAAGTTGGGTTAAGTCCAAGGACATTCTCGACCCACTCTTGAAGCAAGAGTTTCACGCCTAGTTTCCTAACAAGCCAGCACCCAGAGGTGGAGGTCGTCCTAGAAAGAGTGTAGCTCCCAGAGGTAGCTCCTTGGGTGGGGGTTCTGTCAGTAATCCCGGTGTGAAGGAGCAGACTACAAACACTCAGGACTATAACTCCCATGACACACAGCACCCTCTGTCCCCAGCCTACTGAACTACAGCTGTCACGCATTTCCTTAATCACCGCTTCTGCTATTTAAGCCGCTCATTCACACCACTCCAGTGCGAACTATTGTCCTGCCATTTCAGTACATACCGAGCCTTGAATCTTTTCTGACTGTATCTAAGCATTTCCTGACCCTTTGCTATTTCCTCTCCATTTTCGCTCTTTGTTTTTTCCACGTCACGTTGTTCGTCAATCGCCTGACCCTCGCTAGTTTACCGACACCGATTTCAGACACACGTTTTGGCTTTGTTGACAGTCTACTTATCTGCTTCCTCCGCACATTCATCAGTAAGTGCCTGCACTCTCACACAAGTGACTAAAAATTAACTGAACACAGGTCACCACAAACGCAGTGAGTGACTCAGTGAGCAGTGTTGAGAGAAAGTGGCCAAATTCCCATTTGCATTCTGTCTATATTTTCTGTGAAGCTATGCACGTGTTTCAACAAATATTATTGATGCTACAACATTTATTCTCTCATTACAAATATTTATTTCTATACTTCTAATGTACCGTATTTTACATAGTATAAATTTCAAGTTTTGAGTTTGACAGTGTTATAAAATTTTCACTGAACTTTCAACTGTTTTTAATTGATTTTAATTTACCTGTGTGTGTGTGTGTGTGTGTGTGTGTGTGTGTGTGTGTGTGTGTGTGTGTGTGTGTGTGTGTGTGAGAATGTTCAGAACCTGGTAATAGAACGGCAGGGCAGAAGTCTGCTTTTAATGGGAGGTTTTGTGCTCATAACTGGCTGGGCTTTAGTCTTCACCATGGCTTTTTCATATCAGGTATGCATTATTTAACCCTTTGGTGACTGACCCCTTGAACATGGTTCCTCCAGGAACGATGACGTTTCAGTTGTCAAGACAACGGAAAAACTAAAATACAAGAGCATTTTGTTTTGTGCACAAGAGCATTGTGACGCATCTTTCTGTTTTTGTATTTTAGTTCTTCTGTTGTCTTGACAACTGAAAAGTCATAGTTCCTGGAGGAACCATTTTCAAGGGGTCAGTCACCAAAGGGTTTTAATAGTTATCTCACACACACAGTTCACAAGAGCTCCCCTGTTTCTTCTCTCTCTCTCTCTCTCTCTCTCACTCACACACACACACACACGCATAAGACACACACACGCATAAGACACACACACACACGACGCATGCATGCATGCTCATGCATACACCAGTAATATAGTACCTGCATTTTACATATGTCAGAATCCAGACTGTAGTAGTAGAACCCTTGACGTGGACTAAACTTGAATGACCGGTTAGGAGCTTGGATTTGAAGGAGTCAGTGACTGATCTAAGACACTGTTATAATACACAGTTGAAAGGTTTGTAATAAAAAGCAACTAACACAAATAAATCAAGAGGGGAATGCAGTATGCATATTAGATACAATGATATTAATTCATGTTCAACATGAGTGAGATTCCAGTGAACTGAAGGTGTTGTATCACCCTCTCACAATCAGCATTTTGATGCCATTATCTTCTAGCATGTAATACACTGGATGCCTTACCTGAGCATGGGCTGTGTTCATCTATATCCTTAGTTCTGGAATCAGACCTGGTGAGTCAAACTGCACCACTGCTCCATTAACTGAAACTTAATGCACTAAAAGCGGCTTCTGCTGCGAGCAGCTTTCCACTATAGGCATTAAATTAATAAAAATTATTCATTGAGATTGCTACTGTCTGTCTATTTGGAGAAAGTTAAACATTGATATGTGTTTATAATTGTGTTATACTTTTCTCCACAGCAGGAGTGACTGGAATTCTCTCTACTGAGGTATTTAACCAGGCAGCTCACCCTGCTGCCTACATGATCACTTGTTCTCTAATGTGCCCTAATCTCCATTATTGGAATGATATTCCCATTCCTTGTGGTGAGTGCATGAATTCATGTAAATATCCATCCATCATCTGTAGCCATTTATCCTGTACAGGGTCGCAGGCAAGCTGGAGCCTATCCCAGCTGACTATGGGCGAGAGGCAGGGTACACCCTGGACAAGTCACCAGGTCATCACAGGGCTGACACATAGAGACAAACAACCATTCATACTCACACCTACAGTCCATTTAGGGCCACCAGTTAGCCTAACCTGCATGTCTTTGGACTGTGGGGGAAACCAGAGCGCCTGGATGAAACCTATGCAGACATGGGGAGAACATGCAAACTCCACACAGAAAGGCCCTCGTTGGCTGGTGGGCTCAAACCCAGGACCTTCTTGCTGTGAGGCGACAACTACACCACCATGCCACCCCACATAAATATAGACACTCCTAAAATCTATGACAGTTTTCAGTCATCAAGGGTATGCTGAATGTCTAGTAATAAGTATTAAGAAAAATTACATGTTCGAGTTAACCTTGAAATTTTTCAAAAAACACAACTGGCCTCTATTTTTATTTTGAACAAAATGTAAATTTTACATCTAAAATTTTAAAACATGTCAGAGGTATTTTCTTTGAGTGTCTTGCGTTTCTACTCAAACCCCTGAATGTTAGCTTAACATCTATTGATGAACTGCATGAAGGCTAGCAGTTGTACATGTAATATCTTTAAGATGAAACCTAATGTATTTCCTTCCTGTGTGTTACCAGAGTAGACTGGGTTATTTCTGCTTTGTGCCGTTCCGTGTTGTCTGCCTTCTCACTGCTCTCAATATTGGTCTGGTTTTGCCTGAGACTAAAGAGAAAACACTACCCATGATCACAAGCAAATACCATAGGCTTAACTTCCAAAATGTAAAGAGGTTCACTATCAACTAGGCGAAGTCCGCCACTCAACTGCCCTTGAACCTATCTTTTATGTATTTAGAATTCTTGCACATTTAAGACTGCTGGAGCTCTCTGCTCAAGAGTAAGAGTTTGATTTTGCTGAAGAGTAAGGAAGATTTTGCCCAAATATAGCCACATAGGTACTTTACACCATTTATTCACACAATTTGTATATTGTCCCAAATTATTGTCCCTTATAGTATGAAAATTAAAAAGCCAAAAACATTTGTACAAAGTACCAAAGTGTGGAGGTGGGGGTCTCCATGTGATTGTGTTTTGGTGAGACAATCAAGTAATAAAATAGGTCAAAATTAAAAATAAAAATGCCCATCAAAGTACCCTGCCTGTTTCCATCCTTCAGTGTCCAGACATTCTTGAAGTGCTACACTGATGTCAAAACCTGGGACCTGAAGCAGAAGCGCCGTCATGGAGTCCTCGCCCTTTAAGGACCTTGTTCATGCCCTTGCCACTGCCTAGCACAACCAACATCAAGCGCCCGTCACCATCCACACAGAGCAGGAGCAGCACTTCCAAGCGCTGTTCGTTCCAGGCCCAGCAGGAGGAGCGGTAGGTGCCCTGGAGCCTGACTGCACCAGTGGGTACCCCAGCAGCAGTCCTTGCGGTGGCTGCAGGCTTTGCCCACATCACCCTCACCAAGATGGGATCTTAAGATGATCTGGAGGTCTACTTGAAACACTTTGAGCAAGCCATGGAGGAGTGGGGATGGCCGCAAGAGAAGCGAGAGGCTCAGCTACCCCTGCTCTTGTCTGGAAGGGCCCAGCTCACAGCACAGCAGCTGCCCACCAATAACATGCTGGAGTACTTGGAATGAGCCATCTTGCAGAGTGTCAGCTGCACCCCAAAGCACCACCATCAGCAGTTCCAGACACTGACCATGGAGGGGGTCAGCTGGTTGTTCATGTTCGCATAATCCCTATGGCAAGCCAAAGCCTCCACAATTCGTTACTTTTCTAACGTGTTTTGTTAAGAAAACAGCATAAAATGCGGCATTCAAACTGTCAAAACAGCATAAAAAGTGGCGTTTGAAACTATCAGGATGTCACTTTTTACGGCATGTAATGGTAAACCAAAAGAATGGTGCTTCATGTGCTCATGGAATGCTGCTTTTAACACCTCCCAGTGTCACCCAGGACGGTGTAAAAAGCAGCGTTGTCTTGAATGATAATGATCTCAGCCCTGTGGGTATCACAGCCACTAAATTTGAATTGTTATCACCCAATCGGTAAAGAAGAAGGGCAGACAACACTAATTGAACAGATATCTCCTTTGCTGCACACTGACTGCACCCATTGGCCTAATTCACCTATTCTGTGACATTTGTCATGCTATTTATTTGAGTAACCTGAAGAAAAGCTCAAGTATGAACTTCAGTGTTATTTTATTCTCCTTAGAAATTTACAGGTCAGGGTCAGATGGATCCTGCTACTGGTAGCAGTGTAACCCAGTATAACCTGCCGCACAGATGGGTGGTCAGCGTCTAAACTGGCTCCCCCACCAGTTAATACTGGTGAGGAGGGTGGCATGACACCCAGCAGGACGAAAAACAATACCTGTCAAAGGTGAGCTCCTCATGAGCCAACAGCCATCATGCAACAGGATGTTCCTGCGGCCGTCTTAGTCTTAGCACTGCTTTGCCGCCGATCAAACAGGGCATCTTGCCAAGAGGGTATCACATTGCACTGGGTGGTACCAACATAAGTGCAGCCACACAGAACATGAAATGAAATCTATAGTTTCTACGAGTAATGCTACCACGTTCGGGGGAACTGATGCACCACCTTCTATGGCAGTGGCAAGAAACAGGCAAAGTCCATACATTAATCCTAATTCTTATCCTACTATGTACAGTGTCTCTGGCGAAACGTCACCAAGGAACTCCTTTAATCTAGCAACATGGAACAACAAATGACAGCGATACATCTGTGAGACCTGAACATGCCACAGCAATAATTTGCAGAGAACTCGAGAAAGCAGAAATAGATATATGTGCACTAACAAAAATGAGAAGGCCAGGTTCAGGTAATATTGTCGAGAGAAGTCACACAATCTTCTGGAGTGGTGATCACGATAAAACAGCTGGTGTAGGTTTTGCGGTGTCTAATAAGTTCAAGAACATTAACCCTCTTCCTGTGAATGATCGACTCATGACATGTCGCATAGATCTGCACAATGGTAGTTATCTGACTCTCGTTAGTGCCTACGCACCAACTATGCAAAGAACAAATGAAGAGAAGGAACACTTTTATAAGAATCACACACAAAATGGCGACGCTCATGGTTGCAGTGGCTTACGGCTCTCCTTTTCAGTGGTCTTTTTTGTTGTTATTGTATTTTTTTCTTGCTTGTTTGTGCACCATCGGTTCTGCGAACATCCAGTACACCCGCCAGACACTTTTGGACATCGGAGACCAATACCAGATATCTGTTTCAAGCGATTTTCACTACACGCATAACATCCCAGACGACATAGCGAGACCGCCGGGCTCTTCGTGGATTGTTATCGGGTCTAGGAGGCGGCGCAGACGGAGGAGGGAGAGGAAGCAGAAGCGGGGCTGCAGGTCCGGTATTATGCTAAGGCTAAGAAAACAACCACAAAAGCCACCTCTACCGAGCCTGTATCTCTCCAATGCCAGATCCCTGGTGCATAAAACGGACGACTTGGAATTACAATTCGCTGGAAATCGCTATGTTCGTGACTGCTGTATTTTGATTATCACCGAACCCTGGCTTCACCCGGGAATTCCCAATGCTAGCTTGCAGCTAGCAGGACGCACTCTGCTCCACTGTGACAGGACTGAGGACTCCGGTAAGAGCAGAGGAGGGGGCTCTGTATTTATGTGCATGATAACTGGTGTAACAACAGAACAATTATAGACAAACGCTGTTTCCCAGACCTCGAGTACATGTCTGTAAGATGCCAGCTTTTTTTTCTACCGAGAGAGCGAACTGTAGTGATTGTCATGGCTGTGTATATTCCACCTGACGCCAGTGTAAACACAGCACTTTCTTTCCTGCTGAACACCATAAACAAACAGCAGCGAGCCCACCCCAACAGTGTTCACATAATTGCGGGAGATTTTAATAAGACCAACTTGAAGACTGTACTGCCGAAGTTCTATCAACATGTCAAGTGTTCTACTAGAGGGGAGAACACTTTGGATCATGTTTGCTCCAACATCAGGCACGCGTACAGAGCCATACCCCTCCCCTACCTCGGCCAATCAAACCATCTTTCCCTCCTCCTCTCCCCAGCCTACACCCCACTCAGACGCAGAGCCAGGCCCACCATTAGGAATGTTACAACCTGGCCTGACAATGCACTCTCCAAACTACAAGATTGCTTCAATCAGACAGACTGGGACTTATTTGAACACCAGGAGCTGGAGATATTCACAGGAATGGTACTGGACTATATCAAGTTCTGCATCGGGAATGTGACAGTGGACAAAAACATCCAGGTTTTCCCAAACCAGAAACCCTGGATGACCAGCCAGGTCTGCTCACTCCTCAGGGCCCGCAACGCTGCCTTCAGGTCAGGTGACAGAGCTCTGTACAGAGCTGCTCGAGCTGACCTGAAAAGAGGAATTAAAAAAGTCAAGGTGGACCATAGGATAAGTATAGAGTCCCACCTGTCCAGCAACAACACACGGGAGGCACTCAGGTGGGACCTGAGTGCGCTGCTGGCAGAGGAGTTAAATTGCTTCTTTGCTCGCTTTGAAACATCCCAGCAGCGCTCATCTGCTCCAGCCCTGCCCCCACCCCCACCCGGTTCCTGCACCACTCCATTCACTGTACAGGAGCATGATGTCAGACGGATACTCCTGGCAGTGAACCCCAAGAAAGCTACCGGCCCAGACAGAGTACCTGGCAAGGTGCTCAGAGTGTGCGCCCATCATCTCGCCCTCACCTTCACCAGGATCTTCAACCTCTCCCTGGCTCAGGCAGTCATCCCGCCCTGCCTAAAATCAGCAACAATAATCCCAGTGCTGAAGAAGTCTCCCGTCACCAGCCTGAATGATTACTGTCCTGTGGCCTTCACCCCGGTGATCATGAAGTGCTTCGAGAGACTAGTTCTTCAGCACATCAAGGACTACCTCCCCCCAGACTTCGACCCCCACCAGTTCGCATATTGTGCGAACAGATCCACAGAGGATGCCATTGCCGTCAGTCTTGCCAGATTGGGTGGTTTTAAGTGCATTTTGGCGGATTTGAACATGTTTTGGGCTGGAAAACGTCAGCAGTATCTGGCAACACTGATTGCCGTAGCTCTCCACTCTGCGCTGAACCACCTGGAGCAGCGCCAGAGCTACGTCCGGATGCTCTTTGTGGATTATAGTTCAGCCTTTAACACAATAAACACGAACATTCTCATCAGAAAACTGGACAGTCTCAGCCTCCCCCATCTCACATGTGCCTGGATAAAGGACTTTCTCACCAACTGGCCCCAGACTGTGAGACTTGGTCCCCACTTCTCCTCCACCCACACGTTGAGCACCGGCTCTCCACAGGGCTGTGTGCTGAGCCCCCTCCTGTACTGCCTCTACATCCACGACTGCAGTTCAACCCACAACAACAACCTCATCGTCAAGTTTGCTGACGACACCACTGTGGTCAGACTCATCTCGAAGGGAGACGAGGCAGCCTACAGAGAGGAGGTACTGAAGTTGGCAGCCTGGTGTTCGGAGAATAACCTTGCTCTGAACACCAAGAAAACCAAAGAGATTATCGTTGACTTCAGGAAGCACAGCACTGACCTAGCCCCCCTTTATATCAATGGTGAGTGTGTGGAAAGGGTCCACACCTTCCGGTTTCTCGGTGTTCTCATCTCTGCCGACATCTCCTGGACAGAGAACATCACGGCAGTCATCAAGAAGGCTCAGCAGCGGTTACACTTCCTGAGAGTCCTCAGGAAGTACAACCTAGACTCCAACCTGCTGCTGACCTTCTACCGCTCATCCATTGAGAGCCTGCTGACGTACTGTATCACAGTATGGTACGGCAGCTGCACTTCTGTAGACAGGGAGAGGCTCCAGAGAGTAGTAAAGGCAGCACAGAAGATCATAGGCTGCCCTCTCCCCTCCCTGATGGACATTTATACCTCACGCTGCCTCAGCAGAGCTAGGAACATTATCAAGGACAGCTCCCACCCTGGCTTTGATCTGTTTGACCTGTTGCCCTCAGGGAGGTGCTACAGGTGCATCAAGACAAAAACAGATAGATTCAAAAACAGCTTCTTTCCAAAAGCCATAACCACCCTGAACTCAAATATTCACTGACTTTATAGTCTAACTCTCACTGTGCAATACTTATAATGTGCAATACTCAGACTCTCCATGTGCAATACTATAATGTTCATTACTTATAATGTGAAATACCCGGACTCTCTCTGTGCAATGCTATAATGTGCAATACTTATAATGTGCAATACCTGGACTCTCCCTGTGCAATACTTAGAATGTGCAATACCCGGACTCTCTCTCTGTGCAATACTTATAATATGCAATACCCCACTCCATAATGTGGAACACAACACTGTACATAGCACCTTTTTTTCCCCCTTCCTTCTCTTTTTTTATTGCATATTTTATATTTTATGCTGTTTGCACTGTGATTGGAGTTGCTTTTAATCTCATTGTACATGTGTATAGTGACAATAAAGGTATTCTATTCTATTCTATTCTATTCTATTCTATTCTATTCTATTCTAGAATCTTGGAGAATGCATAACCAGGGCCAAAGATAACGGCATAATTATCCTGGGGGATTTTAATGCACGAGCTGGTAATGATTGGAAATCTTGGCCATCTGTAATAGGAAAACATGGTGTTGGTAAAATGAACTCAAACGGTATCATGCTGCTAGAATTCTGTATTCGTTTTCAACTTGTCATAACTAGCACCACATTTCAGTTAAGGAACCATCTGAAAAACACTTGGATGCACATGCGATCTAAGCACTGGCATCAATTAGATCACATACTTGCCAATGATAAAGCCAAGTCTCTTGTTAAAGTAGCCAAGGTCAGTCTTACAGCCAACTGCTTCACTGATAACAGACTACTTATATGCAAGTGTAAAATCTCTGTTAGGAAGAAAAAGAGGCAAGACACAAAGCCCCCTAGGAAGTTAGACACCACCATGACCAAAGACAGGAAAGAAACTCTAGATCTCTTTCTACAAAAGGAACTGTCAAACTGTGATGTGAACTGGACAGATCTGAAGAATACACTGCTTGAGGTGACAAGATATATTTGGAAAGAAGAAAAAGAAACATCATGATTGGTTTGATGACCAAGATGAGGTTATACAGCGTCTTCTCAAGGAAATGAAACAACCGAGACAGACATTCCCTCAGAGAACAGATAAGAAAGCTCAAAAATGAGTAGTTCCAGAATAAGGCATCAGAAGCAGAAAAGTACAGCAAAGAGAAAAACCATTGACAGTTTTATGCTACACTTAACGCTGTCTATGGCCCAAGGTCCAAAAGCACGCATCAAATCAGATCTCAAAATGGGGAATTATTGTCATCACCCCATGATACCAGGTGTCGATGGGCCGAATATTTCAGTCAACTGCTCAGCCAATCTTCCATCATCGACATGGACGTAGTCAGCGACATCATACAATTACCAGTAATAGAGGAACTGGACAGCCCCATCACTATAGATGAACTTACTACTGCGCTGAATAATATAAAGCTTGGGAAAAGCCCTGGACCTGATGGAATAATTCCAGAACTACTTGTTTATGGTGGCACCTATTTGAAGTCATCTTTGCTGTGCTTTTTCAATCATCTATGGTCAACTGAAGACCTTCCATCAGAACTCATCGATACAAACATTACCATCTTTTTTAAAAAAGGAGATCGCAGCTAGTGCAGCATTTACTGAGGAATTTCTCTTCTCTGTTTTGTTGGGAAAGCTTTTGCAGATATTATCCTTCAGAGGCTTCAAGTCCTTGCTGAACGTGTTTACGCACAATCTCAGTCTGGGTACTGTAGAGGTAGAAGTACAATTGATGGTATTTTTACGCTACGTCAAATTATGGAAAAAAGTCGAGAAAACCAGAGAGATCTTCACATAGCTTTTGTTGATTTCACAAAAGCCTTTGATTGTGTTAATCGTGAGCTGCTCTTTGTCATCTGGGAAAGGCTTGGCAGTCTGACAAAACTTACAAGAGTTATTAAAGCACTATACTTGAATGTAAAAGCAAAAGTCACTGTTGATGGAGAACTCTCGCAAGCTTTCAACTATAACTGTGGTGTAAAACAAGGCTGCAAACTTGCTCCAACCCTTTATGGCAGCTATACTTCTCCAACTCTCTTTTAAGTCCATCACCCCCAACTGCAGCGTAAAAGTACGGTGGTGATCTCTTCAATCTGCGAAGATTAAAGGCTAAGACAAAAGTCCAGTATATGTACATTCAAGAGGCCCAGTATGCAGACGATATAGCTCTCTTTAGCAATAGTGCAGAGGGCCTTCAATGCCTTCTTACAGCCTACAATGAAATATCTAAGAAAATGGGACTCCGCATCAACACCTGCAAAACTGAAACCATGAGTATTGGAACCCTACTTGACTTTTTTGTAGTTGATGTTAAGCTGGCAAGAGTTGATCGCTTCAAGTACTTCGGCAGTCATGTTTCCAGAGATTGTATGATGAACAAAGAGATCAATGCATGAGTACAAAGTGCTTCTTGTGCTGTTGGACAATTACGGCAAAGAGCGTTTGATTGCAGAGATCTGACTACAACTATGAAGATCAAAGTTTACGATCAACGCATCATCTCTCTTCTTCTGTATGGCGACGAAACATGGACCCTTCATCAAAAACATGTAAATCAGTTAAGAACCATACAACAGTGTCATCTAAGGTTCATTCTGCGAATTAAATGGGACCACTTTGTTTCAAACTAGAAGGTCCTAGATAAAGCAAATATAGAAGACATTGAGGCTACATCCACACGACAACGGCAACAAGATTTTTTTTTTAAATATCGCATCCACATGGGCAACGGATCAGTAAAATATCAGGTACATATGGCATCGCAACACTTGCTGAAAACAATGCAATACACATGCCACACCTCTACGTGCGCTGTAAGACGGTCCCATCGGAGACACCAGAACAATAGAAGAAGTAGGACGCATGTGCATAAACCCCTTCTTCTGTAGCATCAGCCACATAAAGTTTTGATTATTAATCAGTAGCGTAAAATAGTATCTATTGTCTAAGACACTTATTTATATTTCATATTAAAACGTCTATGTAAATTAATACATAGAAAGCCTGGCCAGGCGCTGAACGTTCTTCTGCCTTCACTTTAAGAGAAATTCAGGGCGAGCATGAGACTAGGTTCTTCCCTGTCACTCACCCTGTCACTGTCACATGCACACACCTTCTCACTCCCTATCCTATGGATATAGTCCCTTTAAATCACGTGCTCGTTTTTTGAATGGAGACGCGGAAAGAGGAATGAACGGGGGTAGATGGAAGCCAGTACGCCAACATTCTGATATCCTCCAGAATTCTTTAATGGTCCGGAATAAATTGAATGCTACACGTTGATGGATTACTTTGTTCTTCTACGCCCTTTTTGAGGAATGTATTGTCGGACTTAAATCAACATCTGAAGAGGTGAGATCGCTCCTTTTTTGTCCTTATTTTTGCTGGCGGGATTGTTTTTGTTTTTGGAAAGCACACAGACGGTGCGCGGTTTTGGTTATACTGCTTCCGCAGTGTTTGGACTAAAGACTCTGCCCTAAGGGCTATTCTCTCACTCTCTCTCTCTCTCTCTCTCTCTCTCACTTTGCACCATTACACAATAAATATTCACAGTGAAAATATTTTGTAAGCGCGTTTCATGAACCAGGTTATAGGATATGTTGACAACTCGCATCGAGTTCGTTACACTTCTACCCAAGCACTCACAGTCATGTGGTTGTGACATCATCGTAAACAAATCCGTTCTACTCATCCAGACGACTTCGCAACGGCGCCGTTGCCAGATTTTTTCCACTCTGGAACCCGTTCTCAAAAGATTTCGTTTTGGGGCACCCAAAACGCCGGTGCCGTGTGGACGCCAGGCCGAAACAATAAACAATTTTATCAGATTCACCTGAATCCGTTGCTGTGTGGACAGGGCCTGAGATCAAACTGGTCAGAAATTGCCTTCGCTGGATGGGGCACGTTTGCCGTTTGGATGATGATCGCCCAGTCAAAGCTCTATTATAGGGTGAGTTAGCTGATTGGAGCCAGAAAAGTGAGCCGACCACTGCTTTGCTACAAGGACACAGGCAAGAGTGCTCTCAAGTGTGAGGAGGCTTTGGAAGACTGGAGTTCTATGGTTAACGACCGCAGCAAGTGGAGACTTCTGAGCTTTAACATCTGTTGCAGGACTGACATCAGAAGAAAAGAGAACTACGAAAGAAAGCGTGCAAAGCGTCATAGCAAACAGACAACTACTAACTACAATACTTCATGAACTATAGACTATTTAATTGTTATTCACTGTGTTATACCCGTATTGATGTGAAGCATAAGGTGAGGTGTGTGTTAGAAATTTTGGACAATGTCATGGAAAAACAAGTAAATAAACACTGTGGTATTACCCAATGGGTATGAGCATGTACAAGATATCAAAGGAAATTAAAAAGTTGTGGATCTGCAATTGTATTATATAGTGGTGTGGTGTGGTGTAGTGATGAAGGCACGGGTTTATCAAGTGGGGGATGTGGCTTGAATTCCCTGTTCAGTATCTATTATTTGGGGAAAGTTTTGCTGCTGGTAAATCATTTAAAATTAGCCAACCTGCAAACATATTTTGCATAAGCCTCTGCTGGCAAAACCGGTGAGTGAACATGCACTCTGCCTTTGATCTTTGTAGTCAACAAGCATATAAAGCAAGCCACAGACTGAAGGCCTTCAAAAGAAACCAGTTGAGACCCTAAATTTAAGTAAGATACATGGAAATTTGCTATGGTCCAAGTAATGTCATGCCATAATGTTTGATTTATTACAAAACCTTGTTTAACCCATGATTGCTTTGTTTTCATATCTGTTGTCCAATTGAAGTAAAAGTGGACTCTGCAGGGCGCCCAAATGTCAACTAGCCTACTGAATTGAACCCTAAAGGCATTAAAGGACTCTAATAATATGATCGTTCAATAAAAATATTTACGTTTACAAAATACTTTTCTGTCTATCTCAAGATATTTAACTATAATTAATAACATTTAATTGAGCTGTTTTCATATCTATAGTAATAAAGTAAATAAGCACTTTGGTATTAACTAATGAATATGGGCAATATTTCTTGTGGACTGTAGAGGGTACCAAAGTTTCAGTAATACCAAATTGTAAATACTCAATTCCCTACAGTGGCTTTGCAATTTTTAATATACCATAGAAACATTCATCATTGAATCATTAGAAAGGAGTAGTTTTCAAATTGTTATTCTCACATTTCATGTGAGGAAGAAACTTTTCTATGTTTTGAATTTTGATCTTTGTAGATCTCAGATTTTGAAATGACTGAATGTACCCCCAACAGTATAGACTGATAGAGCTCATCTCATCTCATCATCTCTAGCCACTTTATCCTGTTCTACAGGGTCGCAGGCGAGCTGGAGCCTATCCCAGCTGACTACGGGCGAAAGGCAGGGTACACCCTGAACAAGTCGCCAGATCATCACAGGGCACTGATAGAGCTATTTCAAATTATTTTTTAGAGCTTCAACACTTGTAGAGCAATGCTTATCAAGTTTCGTGTCCAGCTCTCTGGACATCAGGTCTAGAGGTGCAGGTCTGGCATAACCAGAAACCTCTGATTTAGCATTATTCTATTAGGTTGTGAAATTAAGAAAGTAATTTTATTAATAAGAAACAAACATTTTTGCACAGGCTGGCTAATTTTAAATTTACATGCTTTACTTGGGGTAGCACAGTGGTGTAGTGGTTAGTACTGTCGCCTCAAAGCAAGAAAGTTCTGTGTTCGAGCCCAGTGGCCGACAGGGGCCTTTCTGTCCTAACTCCTTTCTGGAGTTTGCCTGTTCTCCCCGTGTCTGTATAGGTTTCCTCGAGATGCTCCAGTTTCCCCCACAGTCCAAAGACATGCAGGTTAGGTTAATTGGTGGCTCTAAATTGACTGTAGGTGTGAATGGTTGTCTCTGTGTCAGCCCTGCGATGACCTGGTGACTTGTCCAGGGTGTACCCCCGCCTCTCACCCATAGTCAGCTGGGACAGGCTCCTGCGATCCTGTAGAACAGGATAAGTGGCTACAGATGATGGATGGATGGATGGATGGATGGATGGATGGATGGATGATTTACCTGGGGTGGTACAGTGGTGTAGTGGTTAGCACTGTCGCCTCAAAGCAAGAAGGTTCTGGATTTGAGCCCAGTGGCTGACGGGGGCCTTTCTATCCAAACTCCTTTCTGGAGTTTGTGTGCTCTCCCCGTGTCTGTGTAGGTTTCCCCCACAGTCCAGAGACATGCAGGTTAGGCTAATTGGTGGCTCTAAATTGTCCATAATTGTGAATGGTTGTTTGTCTCTATGTGTCAGCCCTGCAATGAGCTGGTGACTTGTCTAGGGTGTATCCTGCCTCTTGCCCATAGTCAGCTGGGATAGGGTCCAGCTTCCTCATGACCCTGCACAGGATAAGTGGTTACAGATAATGGATTATTTACCTGCCACTGTGCAACATTTCCACTCACAGAGGCACTGCTTAAGATTATCTCCAGAGTCAGGATTCGAAAAGAAATCCTGACTGATCAGGGCCCTACGTTTATGTCATGTACACTTTGCGTACCCTACAAATTACTGGGGGTTAAATTAATTTGTACCAGAGTTTATCACCCAAAGACAAATGGCTTAGTTGAATGACTTAACCAAACACTTAAGAACATGACTTGTAAGTTTGTGTGATGGGGATACTATGGCCTAATGGTTAGAGAAGCAGTTCTGGGACTAAAAGGTCACTGGTTCAATTCCCTGGACTAGCAAGAATGGCTGAAGTGCCCTTGAGCAAGGCACCTAACCCCCAACTGCTCCCTGGGCTGCCCATTGCTGTGGGTATGCCAGGGTCCTGTTATGCATTGCTCTGGATAAGAGCATCTGTAATGTGTGGGAAGACAGTCAAAATTGAGACAAATGCTTGAGCCTGTTAATTTGCAGTATGAGAGGTCCCACAAGCCTCCATGGGGTTCTCCCCATTCGAATTATATAGTCGCAAACCTCATAACATCCTAGATATCTTCAGGGAAAATTGGGAGGAGGGACCTTTTAATAGTAAAAATGAAATCCAGTACATTCTTCACCTGTGGGCAAAACTTCACACACTCAGTCACATAACCCAGAAGAACTTGCAACAGGCACAAGAACATCAATCTCAGTGGTATAACAGGGGTGCGCACCAAAGGGGAATTCACACTGGAAATAAAGTGCTCATTCTATTACTCACGTCAAGCTCAAAATTACTCACCAAGTGGCAAGGGCCCTTTGATGTCACACAGCAAATCGGGGACGTCAACTATAAGGTGAAACGAACAGATAGAGGCAGGGCGCAGCAGAGATATCAACTTAAATTAAACTGCTTAAATTATGGTATGAGAGGGAGGAGCTGGGACCGGAGGTAAGTCCAAAAGTAACCACCCAGTCCACCCCAGTCCATTGTGGAGACCACCTTTCACCAGCCCAACTCTCAGAGGTTGCCAAGTTGCCAACAGAATTTTCTGATGTGTTCTTGCCTCTCCCCTGTTGTATACATCTCATAGAACACCACATCGAGATGCCCTCAGGGGTGCTGGAGCACAGCCACCCCTATCGCCTACCCGAACACAAGAAAAATATAGTTTAGGATGAACTCAAGACTATGCTTGACATGGAAATAATCAAGAAGTCACACAGTGATTGGAGCAGCCTGGTGGTTTTGGTCCCAAAAACCTACGGGTCAAGCTGATTCTGTGTAGATTTTAGAAAAGTCAACAGGGTGTCGAAATTCGAAGAGTACCTGATGCCTCACATTGATGAACTGTTTGATCGGTTAGGCACGGCTCGCTTTTATTTGACACTGAATCTGGCAAAGGGATATTGGCAGATCCCTTTGACACCATTATCCTGTGAAAAAATGGCCTTTTCCACTCCATTTGGTTTATGCCAATTTGTCACCCTTCTGTTTGGGTTATTTGGGGCCCCTATGATGTTCCAGCAGAGGTTCCTCACTTCTTCAAAGGGCTATTTGAGGGGTAAAACATAGTTTTGGGGTTCAGGTTAAAAGAATTAGGTTTAGGTTAAGATAAGGGTTGGAGTTAGGCATTTATTTATGATTGTTAAGGTTAGGGTAAGAGGCTGGGGAATACATTGTCAATGAGTGTCCCCACAAAGACAGAAGTGTGTGTGTGTGTGTGTGTGTGTGTGTGTGTGAACATGTTTTGGCATCACAAGTCTTTGATATCTGAGAAGAAATGAGTCTTCCATCGCCACCAGCACACATCTGGCACATGCTGTCACCTTTCTAGTCTAGATGGACAGAGGCGAGACACCACAGCAATGGAGTAGATGTTAAACTGTTAGGCTACTTATTATATCACACCATCCAAAACTGCTCCCCTCTCTCTCTCTCTCTCTCTCTCTCTCTCTCTCTCTCTCTCTCACACACACACACACACACACACACACACAGAAGAGAGAGAGAGACGCTGCCTCACTTTTGTTATATGTGCAATTAAGTAGGAACAACTAGCATCATGACCTCACATGAGCAGAGAGATGCCACGTCTGAGCAGAAGAAGGTAGGTAGATTTAAAGGTAAGATCTTAAGAACATAAGTACAAGCTAAATCCATTTCTCGTGTTTAATTATGCAGTGTTGAAGTAACACTTACAGTATTGTCTACCATGGCAATTGAAATAATTCAATGTTCAATTAAGTGTTGAATTAACATCTTAGTCTTAGTGTTGAAAAAACACATACAGTATTTAATCTGCAATGTTGAATGAACACTGTAATGTTAAAATAACCCTTACAGTGTTAGTGCAGCTGCAGTACTGAACATCTACAGTATTGAATTTCAACTACTAATGTTCAAGTACTAACTCTTAATGTGTGGAATTCACACCTGCAGTAGCCACTGAATTAAAATCTGCAGGTTTCTGTGAAACTTTTCTTCCTTTTAGGTCCAACAGGATTTATATGGTCCTTGTATGTACTAATTCAACACTGAGGATTATTCAGTGGGGGATTGCTTCTTTGCAAAACTGTTAGGATTTTTTTTTTTTTTGGTTGTTGTTGTTGTTCATCTCTAATAAACATTATTCATTGGGTCATTTTTTGAAAGTCTTATCACATCCACCCACACTGGCACAATCATTGAGTTCATGTCCAGAATGCACTGTAACTATAAAATAATCAGAAGAAAACAGCACAAATTTTCTTCCAAATTTTCTTTTTCATTTTGCACTTCCATAAGTGCAAAATTTAAAAAAAAAATCTCTATTACCCATAGGGCTTAAAAAGGGTTCTTCATTTAGTTTGTTTTGTTTTGCATGTATTGATTGGTGGGTGTTCCTTGGTTCCTGTAAGCAATATAAGAATAGGTTAAACACTGTCCTCTCATGTGTTGACTGTTTTCTATTCTATAGGTGTGTAAACTTGTTCCTGTATAAATAACTTAAAGAACAAAGTCTGCATTTATCTCCGTTCAATTATTTACTTTAACAAGAATCATGACATGATAAATCATCTTAAATACTGCTCTTCATTCCATTATCATTTTTTATTGCAACAAAGTCAAAATAAATATAACACAAGGACAAATAGATGGCATTTTCCAACCTCCTGTTTCCCAGGGAATTCCATATACTGTATTTTTTTAACCTTTATCTAACCAGTTTAGTCTCTTGAGATTTAAAATCTGAAATACCTGTTATATACAATGACTCACATAAAACATGCAATTGACCAAAAAAAGCATTATTATAAGCATTAATGTTTATATGTACACATTCTAGTTGGCTGATACTATGATAATGAAAATTTCTGCCTGTGGGTTAAGTTACATTTGGTTTATAGCATGTATAACAGATTTATGTTCACTAATTCCTATATTTTAACTCACATGAAGTTTTTTCAACATAAATCATGGAACAAAGGCATTGTGGAAGGTATCAACTTTTTTGGATCTTACATCAGCTCTTACTAGTTTATCCAACAAGCAATGTGCTTGCTTGTCGGTGAAAAGAGGTGGATAATGAAATGCTTGGTTTAAAGTGTCATCAGTTGATTGTATGTGTCAGAGTTTCTGTATAATTGATTTAATTGAGTCACAACTATCACTGAATGTCAATGTACAGTTAACAAACTTTTTTTTTCTTTTTGATATACAGTATGTTAAGGAAGAGTTTATTGTCATGAGATTTTTTTTTACTTTTTCATACTTTTTATGCCATTCATTAGGATTCATTACCCTTTTGTTTGAAAAAAATGTAAAAGACATCCTGCCTGAATAGAAAATTCATCCTTTGTATTACAAATATGGTTTAATCTTTGAAATTGATTTAGTCTTCTTAAGGGGAGCATGATAGTAGACATCTACTGCTAACATTATATTCTTAGCTGTCAGTTTATGATATACAGTGGTGGATACACAGTGCCTTCCACAATTATTGGCACCCCTTGTAATGATTAGTAAAAAGGGTTAGAAAAAATCCACCTTTTGGTGAAGTCGCTTCATCTCACACTGAAAAAATGAGAAAAATCCAACCTTTGCTTGAAAAAAATATTCAAAGAAAAACAAATCCCTGATATAGAAATAATTATTTTCAACAAAATAAGTGTGCCATAATTATTGGCACCCCTGGAAATTATAGTGAACACAATGTAACTGAAGCATGTTTCCCATTTAAATTGTAATTGGTTTTACTCACTCTTTTACAAAACTTTTTATGAATCTTTACAAGGGGTGCCAATAATTGTGGAGGACACTGTGCATAGACTAATTGTCTTTGGCTAAAACAACATCTAAAAGGTGAATGTGTTTTGTTTTTTATTCTTATCCACTGTAAATTGTGTACTGGTCATGCTTGAATTTAAGAATTTGACAAATTCATTTAATTACAATTTCCTGTTCAAATCATAAAGCAGTCATCAATATAACTCCTCAAACATTTAATATGTGGGGCAAATATTCCATCCATCATCCATAACCGCTTATCCTGTGCAGGGTCACAGGCAAGCTGGAGCCTATCCCAGCTGACTATGGGCGAGACGTGGGGTACATCCTGAACAAGTTGCCAGGTCATTGCAGGGCTGACACATAAGATAAATAACCATTCACACTCACTTTAGAGCCACCAATTAACCTAACCTGCATGTCTTTGAACTGTGGGGGAAACCAGAACACCTAGAGGAAACCCATGCAAACACAGGAATAACATGTCAGCCACTGGGCTCGAACCCAGAACCTGCTTGCTGTGAGGTGACAGTGCTAACCACTACACCACCTGGGGCAAATATGCTATTAGAAAAGAAAATGGTCCAACTCAAATTTGTCCATAAATAAACTAGCATACTTTGGTGCTACTAGACTAACTTTTTGTACAAATTTTTACTTGCAAACAGAATAAATGGCGCATCTTTACTTGATGCAACAGAGCATGATACATGCAACTGGAATAAGTAATTACTATTTTTAAATTAGCAATGAAAAGATCTTTAAACAAAAATAAATTCTAATACTGTCAGAAAGCTATGTGTGTTACTATGAAATAGGTACAGTAAAAAGCTTGTTATTCCATCTTCTTCATTTAGTCACATATTATAATCAGCATCACATCTTATCTACCGTCTTGCGATACAAAGAGAAAAATACTTGCTTGAATCCCTAATGGTGATCTTCAGCAGGTAGGCTAAGGTCAGGAATCCTGAATCCAGGAGTGGTATCTGATCAACTGGATGATTCTTATAAATGTTTTGCATCTTTTGTGAGGTTACTCTGTAGTGAATAAGATGGGAGTAAACGTAAATTCAGCTTTGGATGGACTACAAGCCAGTGTGTGACTGCATGAGGATTGTAAAATGCCATGTCCCGTGCAAATGATCTGCACTCTTTGGCCTGTTTCTTACCCATTTTCTTCCCTCAGATTTAAGCCTTCATTTTAACATAAATTCTGTACTTTGTATTATATGGGCTGATTTCAATGTTAATTCTTAATTACTTTTGCAAAACCATACATTTTGGTTGTGCTTTGCGAAGCATTGTGGTGCCCCTTCAGTTTGTGCTGTTTTTGCAGGGCAATGTTCGCACTCTGGTCTTAATGATAACTTCTGCTGCAGTTGGGGGAACATTACAATATGGATACAACCTCGCTATCATGAATGCACCCACTGTTGTAAGTAAGCATGAGAGAAAGAATGCATTTACCTCTGTTTACATGTGATTTGTTTTGCACATCTTTATGTGTACATGAGTGTCATTACCTCTGAATCTGAAAAGGTTCCTGGCTGTTCATTACTAGTGTGTATTCTGTGTCCCTGCAGTACATTCAGAACTTTGTTAATGAGACAGTTCAGAAGCGCTGGGGGATACAGTTAGAGGTGTATCAGATTACACTGATCTGGACACTTATAGTGTCAATCTTTTCACTGGGTGGCCTCGCAGGAGCTCTGTTGGCTGGGCCTATGTCCATCCACTTTGGGAGGTATGACTTTCCAAGATTCATTATTCTGTATGCATAATACTTGCAGAGTTGTATGGCATTTACTGTGATGATTTTTGAAAATACATTGCTGATATTGAACTGGATTCAGGTTCTATGTATCGTGTTGTGTCTAAGGCTACATCCACACGACAACGGCAACGAGATGTTATTTAAAAAAATATCGCGTCCAAATGGGCAACGATCAGTAAAATATCAGGTCCATATGGCAACGCAACGCTTGCTGAAAACAATGCAATACACATGCCACACCTCTAGGGGCGCTGTAAGACGGTCCCTTCGGAGACACCAGAACAATAGAAGAAGTAAGGACACATGCACATAAACTATTATGCGTGAGACTTCATATTAGCCACAAAGTCAGGAAAATCTGTTCGTAAAATTATGTTATAATGACCAAATACAATGAAAAGTATTTTTCCAGTCTCAACTGTGAAAGGTAATCCCATGTGATCTCGTTTGGACGGTAAACCTGTTGGTACAGTTAAACGCAGCACATGAATGAGGCATCTTTATTCTCCGCTTTGACCCATCCAATATGGCGGCGAGGATGACGTATGATTCTACGCGGAAGGCGGCGTCTTTAATGGTCCGGAATAAATTGAATGCTACACGTTGATGGATTAATTTGTTGTTCTACGCCCTTTTTCAGGAATGTATTGTAGGACTTAAACCAACATCTGAAGAGGTGAGATCGCTCCTTTTTTTCCCTATTTTTGCTGGCGGGATTGACTCTGCCCTAAGGGCTATTTTCTCTCTCTCTCTCTCACTTTGCACCATTACACAATAAATATTCACAGTGAAAATATTTTGTAAGCACGTTTCATGAACCAAGTTATAGGATTTGTTGACAACTCGCATCGAGTTCGTTACACTTCTACCCAGCATGAAGCACTCACAGTCATGTGGTTGTGATGTCATCGTAAACAAATCCGTTCTACTCATCCAGACGACTTCGCAACGGCAATGTTGCCAGATCTTTCCACTCTGGAACCCGTTCTCAAAAAGATTGTGTTTTGGGCACCCAAAACGCCGGTGCCGTGTGGACAGGGCCTAAGTGTAATAGCCTAATTTATAAATATATGCTCATTGAGGGCCCCCTAGTGGCCAAGGCCCACGGTTTTGATATAGTTGTATAGTTATATTTCTTGTAATGTGTCTTGATTGTTGCACTGTTTGCATTTTGCACTGTTTCACACTGTGTGTACTTGCACTGTTCACATTACCTACATTGTTATATGTTGCCCATTGACAATTCTGCCAAGCTGAATCCCCAGTACATGCAGTGTACCTGACCAATAAAGTGATTCTGAATCTAAAAACAGTCTCCACTCTTCTGGGAAGGCTTTCCAGTACATTTTGGAAAGTGGCTGTGAGGATTTGTGCCCTTTCATCCACAAGAGCATTAGTGAGTTTGAGAATGGATGTTGCGGAGAAATCTTTCAATTAATTTCAAAGATGCTCAGTGTGGTTGAGGTTAGGGCTCTGTGCAGGCCATTCAGGTTTTTTCACACCAACCTTGGCAAACCATGTCTTTATAGACGTCACTTTGTGCATAAGGGCACTGTCATGCAGGACCAGGTTTGGGCCTCCTAGTTCCAGTGAAGGGAAATCTTAAAAGTAGAGCTTAAAAAGGTATTCTAGACAATTGTGTGCTTCCAACTTTGTGGCAACAGTTTGGGGAAGGCCCAAATATGGGTGTAACCGTCCATGTCCACATATTTTAGCCATATAGTACATCTTTGTTACTTAGCTAAGAAAATTATTACCTTTATTGTTAATGTGCTTTATATGATAAGACATTTATGTATTTTTATTACTGTATTGCCTTCAAGGAAGAAAACTATGCTCCTGAACAATATCTTTCTAATGTCCAGTGCACTGCTGGCTGTGACAAGCCGGAAAGCTCAGTCTTTTGAGATGATCATCATCTCCAGATATTTGGTTGGCATCAATGTGGGTGTGTAGGCGACATACTAACCATGCTTTCATTATGCTCAGATCTGAATGACTACCAAAACTGTAAAACATTATAAAGCAATTATTCTGGTTGCAGGGATCAGTATGAATGTGCAGCCGATGTATTTTGGAGAAAGTGCCCCGAAACGTTTACGTGGTGCTGTGGCCCTGTCCTCTTCTGTCTTCACCTCTTTTGGGTTGGTGCTCGGACAAGTGATTGGTTTGAGGTGAGTTCAGAAAAGAGTTATATAATTAAAGCAAGACGGCCTTTTGATTTCATAAAATCGGTGAAATTTAGTTTTCTCTAAAATATGGTCATTATGATATATGTTTATTTCTGCAATATCTCAAAAAACCCAGACCATTCTGTGGCTGGGAAATTGTTTAATTTGAGGGGATTCCCTAGCAAATAATATGCATGAAATCGCTCGCTTTACGCAGACAGAGGTAGTCTTTGTGCACATGCGCAGGTTTACCTGCTTCTTCTTCTTTTGGGTTTTATGGGAACTGGCATCCAGTGTTGCATTACTGCCATCTACAGGTTTACCTTGACAGTGCACCGACAGTTATATCATTCTGTCACTAAACGAACAGCTATTCACACCGAGGTGCTCGCTGACCACCGATATTTATTAGTTTGGTCCTGCATTTCCTTTCCTTCGCAACATAACATCTTTTCTTCCCGTTTTCCGTTACTGTAGTCGGTCTTTCACGTTTCATTCACGTCTTCCATTTTCCTCTCTTGTTTCAAATTTGTATCCCACAATGCCTTGTGTGAACGGGGAAAGCCCACCACGTGATGCATGACGTAGTATCTTGAATTGGGTCATGGTGAAGCAGGAAAAAATAGTGGAGAATTTAGGGCCACGTAATTGTGCTATTTAAAAAAAAACTAATAAAATTGGAAGTCTGATTCGAATTCAGTAGCTTTCGGTCCACTAAACAAAAATAATTGGGTGTCTGGGAAAATTCTTTTTATGACCTAAACTTGAAAAATCTGAAAGACAGTCTACCTTTTAAAGTTTGCAGCTTATATTTGGGTCCAGCTAGACTGATATAAAACACTTCAGATACTGATTCAATACCAATATTATCACACAATGTATAAACCTATTACAGGCAAAGCAACTTGTGATGTGAGAGCATACGATATTGGTTTCATATGGGCTACAATATGGATTGTTTCCAGTTAATCTTTCTTTAGCGTAGTTATGGTAAATTAGTGACCTTTTTAATACCCAGACACTCAATTTAGATACCATACACTAAGTGCTCTGTATCAAGTCCTCAAAGGACATAATTTTGAAAGCAGTATCCATAAAAAATGAATTACAGGTTTATAATCTTGCGACTCATTTTAATGTATGGTAGGCTGTGTGTGTGTGTGTGTGTGTGTGTGTGTGTGTGTGTGTGTGTGTGTGTGTGTGTGTGTGCACGCGCGTGCATGTGCACAGGGAGGTGTTGGGTTGTGAACCATGTTGGCAGTACTTGTTAGCCAGTAATGCTGTGCCAGGTTTCATTCAGCTCCTCACACTACCCTGGTTCCCAGAGAGCCCTCGATACCTTCTCATTGATCGTGGTGACCAGGACGCCTGCTTAAAGGGTAACACAAACTATATTTTCATACTTATTTTATTATACTATTATATTATACTTTATAATAGAAAAGTAGAAAAGTGTACTATAATTTCTCAGCATCACAGGATATGGTTCTATCACAGATACCTATGTGAGGTTTTATGTATTAAGGCTGAAGAGGTGATATGGGATATGGATAGTTTGAGTTCCATAGGCTGGAACTGATTAGTTTCATGAGGCCATATAGAAGAATGTTAATGAATGATACATTGATGTCCTGAAAATGAGGACCTCCTTGGACGCACTGTATATGTACAGTATTTGTTACATAAAACCTTAACTGTTAGACTCTTTGGCTGCACCGGGCTCTGTAAATGTATGAAAAAATGATTTTGTAATGGATTATAAAAGTGAACTGTACTGTCAACATTCACCCATTTCCCCTTGGTGTGGATGCTGAAAAGAAGAGCTGTATATGCTTGAATTTTTAGCTTCGCATCAAGTTCATGTAGTTCATGTCCTGAAACTTTTTTACATGTCCAGAGAAGTGTTTTTCAGCTATGTGTAAGTGATGTCTCTCTCTATGCTGTTCGTGTTCGGCAGCACTGCAGCGGCTGCGAGGCTGTGAGGTGCAGAAAGAGGAGTTGGATGAGATGCTGCAAGAGAAGGCTGAATTTGAGGGCAGGCGAGCTCAGCGGCCCTGGGAGCTCTTTGGTGACCATAGTGTTCGCTGGCAACTCATCTCAGTTGCCATCATAAGCAGCGCCATGCAACTGTGCGGTAATGACTCAGTGAGTGAGGCTGTTCCTCAGACCAATTCTGACTCATTCATTCATCTTCAGTGATTGCTTTTTCCTGGTCAGGGTTATAGTGGAACCAGACTCTGTCCTGGGAACACTGGGAATGAAACAGGAATAGATGGGATGGGATGTCAAGCCATTACACAAGTTTATCATCTCACTTGTAATTGAATTGTAGTGTAAATTGGTGTAACACCAGGAACAAAAACTGATGTCTTGCTGACAGTGCATTATCTGAAATAAACAGAGTAATTCAGTGCATCAGTGACTGGTAAGGACAGAGACAAGTAACTGAAAATTAACTGATCACAGGCCACAACAAAAGCAACGTGTGACTCATTGAGCAGTGCTGAGAGAATAAGTCAAATTCCCTTGCTCCCTAAGTCTATTTCTCTCAAAATTTTAAATTTTGTCCATGAAGCTATGTGTTTCAACAAATATTTATTCTCTCATCACACAGATTTACTTTTATGCTTCTTACATATTTCAAGAGGCGGGAATACCAGTTGAACACATCCAATATGCGACCATTGGCACTGGCACATGTGAATTCACTGCTTGTATTGTGTGTGTAAGTATTCACCAGGAGCTGATCCACTCTCACATTATATAAATGGCATTTGGGAAGAAAGGTCTGGCATGTGTAAATTAATGAATTACAAATGTATACAGATTATTCAGAGCTAGACACGTTTTGTGGTTTTAAAGGCTAGTATGGGTTAAAAAATCACCACTTGTAATGAATGAAATGAATGTAATATTTCATTTAAGTTTAGAATTTTCATGATGGATTCAGAAAAAAGATCACAGTGGTACTTCCCTTCTCTCTCTCTCTCTCTCTCTCTCTGTGTTAATGTTCACGTTCAGAACCTGTTAATAGAACGACAGGGCAGAAGGCTGCTTTTAATGGGAGGTTTTGTGCTCATGACTGGCTGGACTATAGTGTTCACTGTGGCTCTTTCATATCAGGTATGCATTATTTAGATTTTATAAATACTGCACATGGTTAACAAGCACTCCCCTATACGTGTACACACACACACACACACACACACACACACACAGTGGAATTCTGTCAAGATTTTCATCACATGCAGCTTGAATTGGATTCATGTATATATGACTTGATACTCAACCCTGACTAAAAAAATTCCTGAATTTTTCATTCTTCAAAGTTATTTCCTCAGCATTAAAATAATGTAACTCAACACTGTTACAGGGCGCAGCACGGTGGTGTAGTGGTTAGCACTGTCGCCTCACAGCAAGAAGGTCCTGGGTTTGAGCCCAGTGGTTGACAGGGGCCTTTCTGTGTGGAGTTTGCATGTTCTCCCCATGTCCGCGTGGGTTTCCTCCGGGTGCTCCGGTTTCCCCCACAGTCCAAAGACATGCAGGTTAGGCTAATTGGTGGCTCTAAATTGACCGTAGGTGTGAATGGTTGTTTGTCTCTATGTGTCAGCCCTGCAATTAACTTGGCGACTTGTCCAGGGTGTCCCCTGCCTCTCGCTCATAGTCAGCTGGGATAGGCTCCAGCTTGCCTGCGACCCTGTAGGACAGGATAAGCGGCGACAGATAATGGATGGATGGAACACTGTTACAATCAATCAATCAATCAAGTTTATTTGTACAGCACTTTTAACAATAAACATTGTCGCAAAGCAGCTTTACAGAATTTGAACGACTTATTTACAGACTACTTAATTACAGACTACTGCAATTCATTAAGATAGCCACAGTCCACTTGTTTAATTCAAATTAAGTCTTCTGTAGTAGAACCTTCACCACAAAATCCAGGACTTGACTTGAACTCAACCAAGGACTTTAGATTTCCTTGGATTTGAAGGCGTAAGTGATTGATCTAAGACATGGTTATAACACACAATTTAAAGGTGTGTAGTTAAAATCAACTTACACGAAGAAAGCAAGAGAAAATGCAGTACTTGTATTAGATACAATTTCATGTACAACAGAGTGAGATTCTAGAGAGCCGGAGGCATTGTATCACCAGCTCACAGTATTTTGATGCCATTGTCTTCCAGCATGTAGCACACTGGATGCCTTACCTGAGCATGGGCTGTGTGTTCACCTATATCCTCAGTTTTGGGATCGGGCCAGGTGAGTCAAACTGCACCACTGCTCCGTTCACTGGACTGGTCTCGGAAAATCCATTACAGCAAAGAACCAAAACAAGAAAAATCAGTTTTTGGTCACAATTGGGTTTTTATTCCTATCGCACACAACCCCAAATCATGAAAAGTTGGGATGGTATGGAAAATGCAAATAACATTTGCATTTAAAATAAATTTACTTTGACTTAATTGCAGACAATATGAATTCGAGATATTTCATGTTTTGTCTGGTCAACTTCATTTCATTTGTTAATATACATCCATTCCTGCATTTCAGGTCTGCAACACATGCCAAAAAAGTTGGGACAGGGGCAATTTAGGGGTAGTAATGAGGCAAAACAATTAAATAAGCATGTGATTCCAAACAGGTTGTACTAACATGTGATTTTAATCATGATTTGGTACAAAATCAATGTCCAGGAAAGGCCTAGTCTTTGAGGAGCAAAGAAGGGCTGATGATCTCCAGTTTGTCAAAAAAAAAGAAATGTTTAAAAACAATGTTCCTCAAAGAATATTGTATAATATCATTGAATGATTCAAAGAATCTGGATTAATTTCAGTGCATAAAGGGCAAGGTCTAAGCTGAATACCTGTGATCTCCAATCCCTCAGATGGCACTGTATCAAGAACCGACATTCATCTATAGCTGATATAACCACATGGGCTCGGGATTACTTTGGCAAACCTTTGTCAAGCACTACAATATAGAGTTACAGCCACAAATGTCAGTTAAAACTTTACTGTGCAAAAAGGAAGCCTTATGTAAACTGTGTCCAGAAGCACTATCGACTTCTCTGGACTTGGAGGCATCTGGGATGGACCATCACACAGTGGAAATGTGTATTGTGGTCAGATGAATCAGTATTCCAAGTCTGTTTGTAAGAAATGAACACCATGTGTTCCAGACCAAAGATGAAAAGGACCATCCAGACTGTTACCAGCAACAAGTCCAAAAGTCAGGGTCTGCCATGGTATGGCATTGTGTCAGTGCCCTTGGCAAGCGTGACGTACACTTCTGTGATGGCAGCATTAATGCAGAAAAGTACATTGAGATTTGCAAAGACTGAGCCTTTAGTGCATGCTCCTTTTATACTCAATCATGTTACCAATTAATCTGCTTATTGTGGAATCTTCCAAAATGGTGTTACTTGAATATCCTATAAACTTTTCAGCCTTATTTTGTCTCTGTCCCATCTTTTTTTGAGTGTGTTTCAGGCATCAAATTCTAACTCTGTTTTGATTTCCAAAATACAGCTGAGTTGGTCAGTAAAACTATTGAAAATCTTTTCTTTGTACTTTTGTCAGTTAAATAAAGGCTCACGTGAATTAACAAATCACAGATTTTTGTTTTTATTGCATTTTGGAAAATATCCCACCTTTTCTGGAAATGGGGTTAGTAAGACAATGTCAACATTTCATTTTGTATAAGATTTTCTGAGGCTGCAAAGATTTAATATACTAAAACAGTTTTTATTGTATGCAGTCTTCAACCCCAGAAATTAAACAGATCGAGTAAATTATACATTGACACTTCTATTGTCTATCCAGTTGCAGAAACTTACAACAATCAGATGTTTTTTATATTACTTTTCTCCACAGCGGGAGTGACTGGAATTCTCCCTACTGAGATTTTTAATCAGGCAGCTCGCCCTGCTGCCTACATGATTGCTGGTTCTCTAATGTGGCTTAATCTCTTCCTTATTGGAATGATATTCCCATTTGTTGTGGTGAGTGCATGAATTCACAAATACACAGTTGAACATGTAGTAGAATGAGGTCTAGGAGAGTGGACCAAGTGTTAAATTTAACTTGAATTTTCCACTAGAAGAAAAATACAAATGGCCTCTATTATACTTTAAACAAATTGTTCTTGAGTTGAAGAAGTACAACCCTGATTCCAAAAAAGTTGGGACAAAGTACAAATTGTAAATAAAAACGGAATGCAATGATGTGGAAGTTTCAAAATTCCACATTTTATTCAGAATAGAACATAGATGACAAGTCAAATGTTTAAACTGAGAAAATGTATCATTTAAAGAGAAAAATTAGGTGATTTTAAATTTCATGACAACAACACATCTCAAAAAAGTTGGGACAAGGCCATGTTTACCACTGTGAGACATCCCCTTTTCTCTTTACAACAGTCTGTAAACGTCTGGGGACTGAGGAGACAAGTTGCTCAAGTTTAGGGATAGGAATGTTAACCCATTCTTGTCTAATGTAGGAGTCTAGTTGCTCAACTGTCTTGGGTCTTTTTTGTCGTATCTTCCGTTTTATGATGCGCCAAATGTTTTCTATGGGTGAAAGATCTGGACTGCAGGCTGGCCAGTTCAGTACCCGGACTCTTCTTCTACGCAGCCATGATGCTGTAATTGATGCAGTATGTGGTTTGGCATTGTCGTGTTGGAAAATGCAAGGTCTTCCCTGAAAGAGATGTCGTCTAGATGGGAGCATATGTTGCTCTAGAACCTGGATATACCTTTCAGCATTGATGGTGTCTTTCCAGATGTGTAAGCTGCCCATGCCACACGCACTAATGCAACCCCATACCATCAGAGATGCAGGCTTCTGAACTGAGCGCTGATAACAACTTGGGTCGTCCTTCTCCTCTTTAGTCCGAATGACACGGCGTCCCTGATTTCCATAAAGAACTTCACATTTTGATTCGTCTGACCACAGAACAGTTTTCCACTTTGCCACAGTCCATTTTAAATGAGCCTTGGCCCAGAGAAGACGTCTGCGCTTCTGGATCATGTTTAGATACGGCTTCTTCTTTGAACTATAGAGTTTTAGCTGGCAATGGCGGATGGCACGGTGAATTGTGTTCACAGATAATGTTCTCTGGAAATATTCCTGAGCCCATTTTGTGATTTCCAATACAGAAGCATGCCTGTATGTGATGCAGTGCCGTCTAAGGGCCCGAAGATCACGGGCACCCAGTATGGTTTTCCGGCCTTGACCCTTACGCACAGAGATTCTTCCAGATTCTCTGAATCTTTTGATAATATTATGCACTGTAGATGATGATATGTTCAAACTCTAACTTTTCCAGCCTCTTATTGCCCCTGCCGCAACTTTTTTGAGATGTGTTGCTGTCATGAAATTTCAAATAAGCCAATATTTGGCATGAAATTTCAAAATGTCTCACTTTCGACATTTGATATGTTGTCAATGTTCTATTGTGAATACAATATCAGTTTTTGAGAGTTGTAAATTATTGCATTCCGTTTTTATTTACAATTTGTACTTTGTCCCAACTTTTTTGGAATCAGGGTTGTAGAAGTAGTAGGTACAGATATGGAAGTGACAAACACCTTGACATACTGCTTCTAGACAGACACTCTTTGTGTAAAAGTTTATAGTGGTGCTTGAAGGTTTGTGAACCCTTTAGAATTTTCTATATTTCTGCATAAATATGACCTAAAACATCATCAGATTTTCACACAAGTCCTAAAATTAGATAAAGAGAACCCAGTTAAACAATTGAGACAAAAATATTATACTTGGTCATTTATTTATGAAGGAAAATGATCCAGTATTGTATATCTGTGAGTGGCAAAAGTATGTGAACCTTTGCTTTCAGTATGTGGTGTGACCCCCTTGTGCAGCAATAACTGCAACTAAACATTTCCAATAACTGTTGATCAGTCCTGCACACCGGCTTGGAGGAATTTTAGCCCATTCCTCCGTACAGAACAGCTTCAACTCTGGGATGTTGGTGGGTTTCCTCACATGAACTGCTCACTTCAGGTCCTTCCACAACATTTCGATTGGATTAAGGTCAGGACTTAGACTTGGCCATTCCAAAGCATTAACTTTATTCTTCTTTAACCATTCTTTGGTAGAATGACTTGTGTGCTTAGGGTCGTTGTCTTGCTGCATGACCCACCTTCTCTTGAGATTCAGTTCATGGACAGATGTCCTGACATTTTCCTTTAGAAGACACTGGTATAATTCAGAATTCATTGTTCCATCAATGATGGCAAGCCGTCCAGGCCCAGATGCAGCAAAACAGGCCCGAACCATGATACTACCACCACCACGTTTCACAAATGGGATAAGGTTCTTGTGCTGGAATGCAGTGTTTTCCTTTCTCCAAACATAACGCTTCTCATTTAAACCAAAAAGTTCTATTTTGGTATCATCCGTCCACAGAACATTTTTCCAAAAGCCTTCTGGCTTGTCCACGTGATCTTTAGCAAATTGCAGATGAGCAGCAATGTTCTTTTTGGAGAGCAGTGGCTTTCTCCTTTCAACCCTGCCATGCACACCACCATTGTTGTTCAGTGTTCTCCTGATGGTGGACTCATGAACATTAACATTAGCCAATGTGAGAGAGGCCTTCAGTTGCTTAGAAGTTACCCTGGGGTCCTTTGTGACCTCACCAACTATTACACGCCTTGCTCTTGGAGTGATCTTTGTTGGTCGGCCACTTTTGGGGAGGGTAATAATAGTCTTGAATTTCCTCCATTTGTACACAATCTGTCTGACTGTGGATTGGTGGAGTCCAAACTCTTTAGAGATGGTTTTGTAACCTTTTCCAGCCTGATGAGTATCAACAACGCTTTTTCTGAGGTCCTCAGAGATCCCCTTTGTTCGTGCTATGATACACTTCCACAAACGTGTTGTGAAGATCAGACTTTGATAGATCCCTGTTCTTTAAGTACAACCCCGATTCCAAAAAAGTTGGGACAAAGTACAAATTGTAAATAAAAACGGAATGCAATAATTTACAAATCTCAAAAACTGATATTGTATTCACAATAGAACATAGGCAACATATCAAATGTCGAAAGTGAGACATTTTGAAATTTCATGCCAAATATTGGCTCATTTGAAATTTCATGACAGCAACACATCTCAAAAAAGTTGGGACAGGGGCAATAAGAGGCTGGAAAAGTTAAAGGTACAAAAAAGGAACAGCTGGAGGACCAAATTGCAACTCATTAGGTCAATTGGCAATAGGTCATTAACATGACTGGGTATAAAAAGAGCATCTTGGAGTGGCAGCGGCTCTCAGAAGTAAAGATGGGAAGAGGATCACCAATCCCCCTAATTCTGCGCCGACAAATAGTGGAGCAATATCAGAAAGGAGTTCGACAGTGTAAAATTGCAAAGAGTTTGAAGGCTTGCTCATTGGGGATAGATTAGGGATAAAATTAGCTCATGTTTTAAGTCGTTCAAATTCTGTAAAGCTGCTTTGCGACAATGTTTATTGTTAAAAGCGCTGTACAAATAAACTTGATTTGATTTGAACATATCATCATCTACAGTGCATAATATTATCAAAAGATTCAGAGAATCTGGAAGAATCTCTGTGCGTAAGGGGGGCGTCGTGGCTCAGGTGGATAAGGCACCATACCATAAATCCGGGGACCCGGGTTCGATTCTGGCACGAGGTCATTTCCTGATCCCTCCCCGTCTCTCTCTCTCTCCCGCTCATTTCCTGTCTCTACACTTCACCTTCATTTCACCTTCAAATTAACTGCTAATCCTAGAGGTTCACATACTTTTGCCACTCACAGATATGTAATTCCTCAATAAATAAATGACCAAGTATAATTTTTTTTGTCGTTTGTTTAACTGGGTTCTCTTTATCTACTTTTAGGACTTGTGTGAAAATCTGATGATGTTTTAGGTCATATTTATGCAGAAATAATAGAAAATTCTAAAGGGTTTACAAACTTTCAAGCACCACTGTATAGTAGAGTAACATTTTTGTAGATTTCATATTTCTACCCAAAGCCTTTAATATTAGCTTAACATCTATTGATGAACCATATAATTAATAAGATGATCCCTAATATATTTTTTTTCTGTGTGTGTTGCTGACAGAGTGGACTAGGTCAGTTCTGCTTTGTGCCATTTGGTGTTGTCTGTATTCTCACTGCTCTCTATATTGGACTGGTTTTGCCTGAGACCAAAGGAAAAACACTATCCATGATCACAAGCGAGTTCCACAGGCTTAACTTCCACAAGAAAGAGAAATCGGATCCAAAGTGCAAAGCTGGTCATTACCAACCAGGCGAAATCTGCCACTCAACTGCCCTCTAAGCTCCTTATTTATATTTTTGGAATTCCTGGAAACTTAATGCTGGAGCTCTCTGTTGAAGAGTAAAAGTTCAAAAGGTTAACCCAGATATAACCACATCGACATTTTATTGTGAGACCATTTCTTCACAAATTTAATTTATTTTTGTCTTATAGGTATACAAATAGAAACAGCAGATAGGGTATGGTTATCATTTTTAAACCTATTTTCACTTTATAATAATTATACCAATGAGCATTTTAAAATAATATTTTATTTTAAAGCTATTTTCTCACTTGTAAATTGTTTCACAAAAAAAAAAATTCTTAACTAGCACAAACAAGATACTGCTGGTGTACTCTTTATCCATAATAAATGATGATGGCTTTATATGATATTCTCCATACCAAGTAGAATTTGCATTTTGAACACTTATACCACGTTACTACTGTCAATCTGAAATGAGTTCTTTTTTAGATGAATGTACAGATATATACTCACTTTAATAGGAACACCTGCATGCCTATTCATTTAAGCAGTTATCCAATCAGTCAATCATGTCACAGCAGCACAATGCATAAAATCATGCACAGGTCAAGAGCTTCAGTTCATGTTCACATCAAAAATCACACACAAAAATCTCTGGAGTTCACACAGAATGGTGGGGGGAACACATCCTGTGAGTTGAGGGTCTGCAGGCTAAAACACTGCTGATGAGAGAGATCAGGGGAGAATGACCAGAATGGTCTGAGCTGAGAGGAAATCTATAGTAACTCACATAAGCACTCTTTACAAATATGATGAGCAGGAAAGCACAGACACACCAAAACTAAACAGTTTAAGACTAGAAAAACATGATTTTTTTTCCTAATATTCAGTTGTCCAGTTTGGGTGAGCCTGTACCCATGATAGTCTCAGATTTCTGTTCTTTTCTGACAGGAGTGGAAGCCAATGTGGTCTTCTGCTGTTATAATGTAGTCCATCCACCTCAAGGTTTGATGTGTTGTGCATTCTGAGATGCATTTCTACTCACCACAGTTGTACAGAAATGGTATCTGAGTAACTATTACCTTTCTGTCAGTTCAAACCAGTCTGGCCAATCTCTGTTGACTTCTCTCATCAACAAGGTGTTTCCGTCCACAGAACTGCTTCTCTCTGGATGTTTCTTTCTTTATTGCACCATTCTAATTAACTCTAAAGACTGTTATGCGTGAAAATACCAGTAGATTAGCAGTTATAGGAATTATCACACCAGCCAGTCTGGCAGCAACAATCATGCCACGTTCAAAATCACTGAGCTCACACTTTTCCCCCAGTCTCATGGTTGATGTGAATATTACCTGAGGCTGCTAGTCTGTATCTGCATGATTGTATGTATTGCACTACTGCTATACAGTTGACTGATGAGAAAAATGCATGAATGGGTAGCTGTACAGCTGTTCCTAATAAAGTGTTCAGTGAGTACAGAACAGATTTGCAGCATGAAAGTCTCATCTCATCTCATTATCTCTAGCCGCTTTATCCTGTTCTACAGGGTCGCAGGCAAGCTGGAGCCTATCCCAGCTGACTACGGGCGAAAGGCGGGGTACACCCTGGACAAGTCGCCAGGTCATCACAGGGCTGACACATAGACACAGACAACCATTCACACTCACATTCACACCTACGGTCAATTTAGAGTCACCAGTTAACCTAACCTGCATGTCTTTGGACTGTGGGGGAAACCGGAGCACCCGGAGGAAACCCACGCAGACACGGGGAGAACATACAAACTCCACACAGAAAGGCCCTCGCCGGCCACGGGGCTCTAACCCAGGACCTTCTTGCTGTGAGGCGACAGCGCTAACCACTACACCACCGTGCCGCCCAGCATGAAAGTGCACCTGAAAAATCTTTTTTTAAAGATATCTTTTTGGGCTTTTTTCACCTTTATTGGATAGGACAGTGTAGAGACAGGAAATGAGCAGGAGAGAGATCAGGAAATGACCTCGGGCCAGAATTGAACCCGGGTCCCCGGATTTATGGTATGGTGCCTTATCCACCTGAGCCACACCTAAAAAAAAATCTACATGAATTGCATGATGCAATCATGTCAACATGGACCAGAATCTTAGAGGAATGTTTCCAACATCTTGTGGAATTCATGCCATGAAGAATTGAGGTTGTTTTGAGAGCAAAAAGAGGCCTTACTCAGTATAGTGTTCCAGATAAAGTGCTCAAAAGTATCCACAGGCAACACAGTGTTGTAGTGGTTAGCACTGTCGCCTCACAGCAAGAAGGTTCTGGGTTCGAGCCCAGCAGCCGACTGGGGCCTTTCTGTGTGGAGTTTGCATGTTCTCCCCGTGTCTGCATGGGTTCCCCCCACAGTCCAAAGACATGCAGGTTAGGTTAATTGGTGGCTCTAAATTGACCTTAGGTGTGAGTGTGAATGGTTGTTTGTCTCTATGTGTCAGCCCTGCGATTAACTTGGTGACTTGTCCAGGGTGTACCCCCCCTCTCGCCCATAGTCAGCTGGGATAGGCTCCAGCTTGCCTGCGACCCTGTACAGGATAAGTGGTTATGGATAATGGATGGTATCCACATAGAGTATAACACAGTGGGATTCTTGAACCTATTTTGCACAACATTGTAGTTAACAACATATGGGATACTGACATAGAAAAAGGGCAATATGTTACTTCCCACTTTTTGTATTAAGCTTAAGTTTAGGAACCAAAGAGTTTCCTGTAGGAAGGTGGAGTATTGCCCTTTTTTTTTAAACTGAAAGAGATCTGTTTAACTGTATACATGTGTTAGTAACCTGATTAGTGTGATGAAATCCAGGACTGTAAAAATGGGTGCAACTAAACATCCTGACTGACATTTGATTGTTTTGGAAGAGTGCATACTAAATGGTTACTTGCACTTGGTGAAGCAGAGCTTCCATTTTTTCCACATGTACATTTTTTTCTCTTTCTCATTCAATTACTACTTCTACACTACCAGTCAAAAGTTTGGACACACTTTCTAATTCAGTGTTTTTTCTTTATTTTTATTATTTTCGACATTTAGGAATAATTCTGATGGCATTATGTAGTAAGCAAAAACAGTGTCAGTAAAGCAAATTGTTTTATATTTTGGATTCTTCAAAGTCGCCACTTTTTGCATTGATGACAGCTTTGCAGACTCTTGGCATTCTCTTAACCAGCTTCAGGAGGTAGTCACCTGGAATGGTTTTCCAACAGTCCTGAAGGAGTTCCCACACATGTTGAGCACTTGTTGGCTGCAGTTTTTTTTCACTCTGTGGTCCAATTCAATACAGCACTTCTTTACTCTCCTTCTTGGTTAAATAGCATTTACAGAGTCTGGAGGTGTGTTTTAGACGATCGTCCCATAGAAAATAAATGATGGTCCCACTAAGTGTAAAACAGATGAGATGGCATGTCCTTGCAGAATGCTGTGGTAGTGATGCTGGTTAAGTGTGCCTTCAATTTTGAATAAATTGCCAACAGTGTCGCTAGCAAAGTGCCCCCAACCATCACACCTCCTCCTCCATGCTTCACAGCGGGAACCACACATGCAGATACCATCCGTTCCCCCTTTTCTGCATCTCACAAAGACATGGTGGTTGGAACGAAAAATCTCAAACTTGGACTCATCAGAACAAAGTACAGACTTCCACTGGTCTAATGTTCATTTGTTGTGTTTCTTAGCAATCCTCTTTGTCTTATTGGCTTCCCTTAGTAGTGGTTTCTTTGCAGCAATTCAACCATGAAGACCTGATTAATGCAGTCTCCACCAAACAGTTGATGTTGATGTGTCTGCTACTTGAACTCTCTGAATTATTCATGTAGACTCTAATCTGAGGTGCTGTTAATTGATTTCTGAGGCTGGTAACTCTAATACACTTATCCTTTGCAGCAGAGGTAAGTCTTGGGCTTCATTTCCTGGGACAGTCCCCATGAGAGCCAGTTTCATCATAGCATTTGATGGTTGTTGCAACTGCACTTGAAGTTACATTCAAAGTTCTTGCAATTTTCTGGACCAACTGATCTTCATATCTTGAAGTAACGATGGTCAGTTAGTTCAGCAGTCCTTGTCACAATATGGATTACTACAGTTGTTGAATAGAGCTATTTACTGTATTTTTATTATTTACTGTTTGATCTCAAATGCATCAAGGCGGCAAGAAATTGCACTAATTAACTTTTGACGAGACACACCTGTTAATTGAAAAACATTCCCGGTGACTACCTCATGAACCTGGTTAAAATAATGCCAATAGTTTACAAAGTGTCATCAAGGTAAACAGTGGTGACTTGAAGAATCTGAAATATGAAACATTTAAACACTTTTTTTAAACCACACAATTCCATGTCCTATTTAATAGTTTTGATGTCTGCAGTATTGTTGTACAATGGAGAAAACAGTCAAAATAAAGAAAAACCCATGAATGAGTAGGGGTGTCCAAACTTTTGGCTGGTACTGTACATTCATCCCAGACTAGTTATCATATCTCTTAGCCACTTAGGGCACCAAGATTCAGAGATCACTTTTGTATCTCCTGTATACAGTTGTTGCTGCCTGATTGCTTCAATCTTGGCTGTTATTACCATCAGTGTGTCCTAAAACATTCTTCTCGAGTCACTATGCAACAACCTTCCCTATCCAGTGTTGGACGCATTGTTTCGCACAGGGGGACAATGCTTCCAGGTCTTCTTGGGTACAGGGATCTGGTAGATGTGGGCAAACTAGTAGATGTTGCATAGTCTGCTCCTCTCCATACAGGCAGCTGGTGTCGTCATTCTCTCTATACCCCCATGTCACTAGACCAGTTTTGCAGTGGCCTACAGCAGTTCTCATACGGTTAAGACATGACCAGAAGGGCCATGCTTCACTGAAACCAGGGGGAAGGATTTCCTTAGGGCTGATGGACACCCTGTGTGGTGCTTGGACAAGATGTTTGGTCCATAGGGACAGTCGCTGGTTGTGAGGGCTGTTGTTCAGTGGCTCAACAGAACGTATGAAGCCATGCCTTGATTTCAGTCGCTTTCCCACTGGCACATGGTTGAAAAGAGGGTGGAGAGGGTCACTTTCCTGTTTCAATTTTTCTTTCTGGGATGCAACAGTCCTTCTAATGCTAGGGGGTATGATGCCACACAGCAAGTAAAGGTCATCTACCTTTGTGGGTCCTAAAACATTGATGGTAGAACATAACTACTCTAGTATTACTGGTTTGAGTGTATATATGAAAAAGAAAAATTAATAAATTCTTTAAGCTGTCCAAGTATGTGAGATTGCAATCAAATCAATCAATAAGACTGCCAGTGTAAGATGGTTAGATTGAAGAGAAGGTTTTGCCATCCATCACGAGCCATTGAACACTTCCCCCACAGAATAAGTGGTCACTTGCGGTATACATGCTTAAAGTTCAACTTCTGTCATGGTTTTGTTTTCTTTTTTAGTACTAGAACGGTCATAGCCATGCCATGATGAAAATTAATGCAAAATTCGGATTTGAGAATTGAACCGCACTGGTATGGATGGATGGATAGAGGAAAGGAAGGAAGGAAAAGCAAACACATCTTATGTAGTTTGTTTAGCTACTTTTACAGACATCAGTAATACACATTGCATAAGGACATCACACAAAAAAAATGGATTGTATCACAAAGCATCATCCCAAATACAATTTTATTTTATACTTCTCTGTAGCAAATAAACAGAGACACAAAACAGTGTACAAAAACCATCAATAGAAAAGTATGCCTATATCCAAAAATCAATGAAATTCTTGACCAAAATTGCAAAGAAACTTTTGTCAAAGAACAGAGAGAATAACAAAACAAACATACAAATGTACATTTTCTTTCTATGTGCATGTCCTTATACAAAAGTGTCAATGCAAATCACTTTATGTACATTGTTATTCTTAAGATGGTCCTTTTAAATGACAGATTTTCCTACCCATTCACAATCAGTACTGGGAAGGCACTTTGCAACATACAATTTAAATGAGAACATAAGCAGAATACAAATAAAACAAATGTTAAAACAAACATTTCCAGTGATACAGTGTGCCACTAAAACATAAGAGACAGCACATCAGTATTTTAAATCACAGAACCTTCCCAAACGACCACGTTAATCTTTCACATAAATAAAGGAGAAACACACAGATTCGAGTGTAATTCCAGACAGTGACATGAAACCAAGTTGACAGTAATGATCAGGTTGATTTGATGAGTCAGCTAGAGAGTCAAACAATGAAGGGAATCCTGCGTAGTTGCATACTTTCTCTCTTCACACTTGAGGCCTCAGTAAGGATGCATTTTAAACAAATTAGAATGAAATGAATGAAGTGATATGTATAAATACAACAGACTGAACATGAAAAATCTTACACACTTCCAAACTAATGTGGGCTGATGTGGGGAGAAAAAAAAAAAAAGCCTTCACACATTAGATCTTGCAAAACAATAATAAATAAACTGAAAATAGAATAAATTGCAAAAATCATACTCGCATGACCTTTGAAACCTTTACTCCAACATGTAAATACATCAGAGCTCTCATACACGCTTAGCAAAACAGGTTTTTCCAAGAGTTCATTGTATAATAAGATCTTAGCTTCCACAAAATGTTCGACTTTGAACCTGGTCTGATATAGGACATGTTCTATTGTAGACATTTAAAGTCTTGCCACAGACAACCCTTAAAAGTTCTAATTTTTCTTAAGATTTTAAGCACATAAAGAAGACCTCTCACAGGCATATCGATTAAAACACCTTTTTGATATCAATCACTGCCCAGTCACATTTGCTCAGAGTACTTATAAAATGTTAGTCTAAAGGATCTAAAGTAATTTAAAAAAAAAAAGGAAAACAGGAATTAAAGATCCAACACTGAATATTCATGCCACAAAAAAATAAAAAATAAATAAAAACCACACAACCCTTATATGATCACACCCCACTACAACGAAATAAGAAATACAAGTGTAAATTTATTCAAACCAACTGAATACAACCTAAGCTCTGTCTCAAAACGCATTTCTCCACTCAAGCTTCGATTCAATCTTAATGACCAAAGGAAGTTAAATACACAGAGCCCCAATACATAAAATGAACAAACTTAATATTGGCCATATACAAAAGTTTTTATATACACACACACACACACACACACACTTACTTCTTACATATGTGAACATTATATACACATCATGAATAGGAATTCTTAAGTTAAGCAGGAATGTTTGGACCCTCATAGAAAAAAGGCCTGATATATTAAAAAACCTTAAAAAGCCCTCTGATTACATTACATTCTCTTAAAGAGACAGTGTTGTGTGAGCACACACAAGCACACACCCGCACACACACCAGAACAAACTTCTCGGCCTCCTCTAAAATGTATAATTCAAAGACAAAATAGCACAGCACAGATCTAAAGTTTACCAACGACTTTATATAAACTATTTCATAAAGGGACACCAAAATCAATAAGTTAATAAAATATACTCTTCAACTCTTGTACTATCTTACAGTCATACCTGAAATTGGTCCCTGTTAAATATTCAGCTCGTATGCCGTTTGCATGACTCCATACAATCCATCTTGCAAATATTGATGATTCAAAAAAGGGTTAACAACCATGAATTTGGGAACAAGATTTAAATTAGTCATTTAAATTAAAACAATTGCTGGGTTTCAGTCATGTGACTTTTCTTAGCGGTTTTACCGGAAATGAAATAGCTGGTGGTCCAAACAGCTGCCAGAGTGCAAACAACTAGCGATAACTTAGAGTATGCTCGTAATCTAGAAGCCACTGCTCGCTTTAGATATATTCAGAAGATTGCTATGTGCAATGGAATCAACCCCTACAGTCTGGGAAAGAAGGATTTGTCATACGATCTTGAAAACTACCGTTCAGTCGAGTTCCCCGACATCTTGAACTATCTGGTGTTGCAGACGTCCTTCTACAGTGCCTTGAAAAAGTATTCATACCCCTTGAACTTTTTCACATTTTTCCACCTTACAACCACGAACTTAAAAGTTTTTTATTGAGATTTTATGTGATAGACCAACACAGAGTAGCACATAATTGTGAAGTGAAACAAAAATGATAAATGGTCTTCAAAATTTTAAATACAAATCTGAAAAATGTGGTGTGCATTAGTATTCAGGCCCCTGTACTCTGATACCTCTAAATACAATCCAGTGCAATCAATTGCCTTCAGAAGTCATCTAATTAGTTAATAGAGTCCTACTGTGTGTAATTTACTCTCAGCATAAATACACTTGTTCTGTGAAGGCCTCAGTGGTTTGTTAGAGAACACTGAAGAACAAACAGCATCATGAAGACCAAAGAACTCACCAGACAGGTCAGGGATAAAGTTCTGGAGAAGTTTAAAGCAGGGTTAGGTTATAAAAAAATATCCCAAGCTCTGAACATCTCAAGAAGCACTGTTCAATCCATCATTCAAAAATGGAAAAAGTATGGCACAACTGCAAACCTACCAAGACATGGCCGTCCACCTAAACTGACAGAGCGAGCAAGGAGAGCACTGGTCAGAGAAGCAGCCAAGAGGCCCATGATCACTCTGGAGGAGCTGCAGAAATCCACAGCTCAGGTGGGAGAATCTGTGCACAGGACAACTGAGCAATTCCAGCGTTATGGACGGGACACTTGAACTCAAAATGGCAACAAATGACCCAGTGCATGTTTTATTGTCTCCCAGTATTTAAACAGGTGTTGCATATTTTAAGGCTGTACCATACTGGAGAAGTGATAGAACAAGAACAATTCCCATAGTACATCTAGGGCATGCCAGAAAATGCCAATAAAAGATGCGTTATGGATGTGACAGAAAAAGTATCACTTTTCTTGGGTGACTGTACATTTTTATCAAACTCTGTGAAATTGTAAACCTAATGTCGAAATGGAGATATCCATTTGATAGAGGGGTCCAAGGTGAATATTAAAAAATCTTTGTTCAAAATATTTTGTATTTCATGCAGAGTTTCGGAAGGAAAAGTCAGCGTTATGGATGTGACGAAATTCCGTTATGGATGTGACGCGTCTGAAATAGACATGGCATATGTTTAGAAAATCAGCAATTTAACCACCATAACCCTTTGAAAAACTCTCTAAATATCAGCTAAAACTATCAAAGTTCTTAAATAATATTTAGGATGGCTATTGTTTTGCTGTTTTGTGGATTTTAGCATACATTTATGTGGCTTGTGGCAATAATATAGAATTGTACATGATCAAAGTTGATTTTAGCTTGGGTTTTACATTGTAAGAAAGAAAGACTGACAGTGACATATTAGGTTGGTTACAAATTGGTTCAACTTATTCACATCTGTAAAATACAGGCCTAGGTGATATCTCTGGGAGTGGTTTTGATGTATTACATGTTGCTTTATTTTTGCATGGTGAGGTTGATATTTACATGGAATTGCCCATCTATAAGTCGTACACTCCACAAATCTGGCCTTTTTGGAAGAGTGGCAAGAAGAAAGCCATTGTTGAAAGACAGGCATAAGAAGTCCCATTTGCAGTTTGCCAGAAGCCATGTAGGGGACACAGCAAACATGTGGAAGAAGGTGCTTTGGTCAGATGAGACCAAAGTTGAACTTTTTGGCCTAAATGCAAAGCGCTATATGTGGCAGAAAACTAACACTGCTCATCACCCTGCACACACCATCCCCACTGTGAAACATGGTGGTGGCAGCATCATGCTATGGGTCTTCAGCAGGGACAGGGAAGCTGGTCAGAGTTGATGGGAAGATGGATGGAGCTAAATACAGGGCAATCCTGGAAGAAAACCTGTTGGAGGCTGCAAAAGACTTGAGACTGGGAAGGAGATTCACCTTCCAGCAAGACAATGACCCTAAACATACAGCCAGAGCTACAATGGAATGGTTTAGATCAAAGAATATTCATGTGTTAGAACGGCCCAGTCAAAGTCCAGACCTAAATCCCATTGAGCATCTGTGGCAAGACTTGAAAATTGCTGTTCACAGACGCTCTCCATCCAATCTGGCTGAGCTTGAGCTATTTTGCAAAGAAGAATGGGCAAAAATTTCAGTGTCTAGATGTGTAAAGCTGGTAGAGACATACCACAAAAGACTTGCAGCTGTAATTGCAGCAAAAGGTGGCTCTACAAAGTATTGACGCAGGGGGGCTGAATACTAATGCACATCACATTTTTCAGATTTTTGTTTAAAATTTTGAAGACCATTTATCATTTTCGTTTCACTTCACAATTATGTGCTACTCTGTGTTGGTCTATCACATAAAATCTCAATAAAAAACTTAAGTTCGTGGTTGTAAGGTGGAAAAATGTGAAAAAGTTCAAGGGGTATGAATACTTTTTCAAGGCACTGTACACCGCAAAACAGATGAAAGCGTGGAAGAGTATGGAGGCCTACAACTTTTTTGTATGTGGCTGGGTAAAGGACCTCGGTATCAAGTCGCTGCCAAATGAATCCTGTATTGTTTTTACCTGTGTAAGTATGGGGGTTTTTTTTAGCTTTTCATTTGTGTCTTTACAATGAAGCACTGCAAGTTGAAGTTTAAACAAACAGTTCGCTTGATTCTCATGTGTGTTCACTCTTATCTCTCAGGTAAATCATTCACAAAGATCATCAGAAACCCTTTTAAAGACCTGGATCTTACGTAAACAAGACGGAGAAGTGATCACGGTGCATTGTATGAGGAATAAACAAAGAAACAGCTGGGGACTTTAGCGCTTCGTGACTTAAAACAAACAAACAAACAAAAAAAAAAAGTAACGACACAGCAAGAAAAGTACTTGGAAAACACTAAGGACATAACTGAGAGGGATATACAAACCTTTCATGAAGTGATCACTGCAAACTCGCGCACGCTTTGACTCGGCTCTCTTCGATTTCAGTGAGAGGTTCAAAAGCCACCTTTCTTGACGGCTTTTTGTGAAATCCTGTGTTCGTTCACTTTTTCTTTAATTAGTTCACGGGGAACCCTGAAGAAACTTATCAGTTTCACAGTTTGATCGATTCAAACTACCTAAAACAACCCAAATGTAAATCATTTTTCATGCGAGCAATGTACCTTCTCCATACAAACACTTTGTCAGCTGAGCTTTGGTAGACCACCAGCTAAAGTTTTGAATAACTAATGAGGCGGCTGTGACGTCACATGAAACCCAGTAACTTCAGAACCTAGGGCATCCAGTAATGTTTGTGCCCAGGATTTTGTTACATGTATCTACACAAAATGAGCCGAAGGAGTTCAACCTGGGTTTCACTGGCTCTGTGGGATGATTCATTAATACACACACTGACTTTGAGTGCTCGGTTGCTTCATGTCAACAAAAACGGAAAACGTACTGGCAAACTTGCATGTCAAACATTAAATCAACTAACTAAAGGTTGACAGTAAGCAACACAAAAGACAACAGTTTACAATGGCATTGATGAGAAAAGGTAGAACTGCAGTTCCCCTCAAAGCTGTGCACATCTGGTAATAGCAAATGCCTCCTTTTCTCCAAGGGTTCATTTGTCCCCTAACCCTACAGCATTGCTCCCTACCTCAGAGTCCACAAGTGATGAGGCAAAAGCTGACTGGACAATCTGGAAACCAAATGACTCAAGCAGCGACATGTTTTGCTGTGGCGAGAATGGAGAACCCAGATCTACGAGACTGGATCCTGTTCCACTAGGTTTCTTGTGCACCCGGTGCTGGTGCTTGTTGAGGTAGGATTTAGTGCGGAAGGTCTGGCCACATAAGCCACAAGCAAATTTCTTCTCCGTGTCCGTCTTCTGTTTGGAGCTGCACGGCGTGTTTGCTGCGCCATCAACCTCACCATTGAAGATCAGCGAGGTCACCTCAAGCTCCTTGTCTTCAGCCTTATGCTCCAGTTTGAGCTCCGTTCCATTAGAAAGGTCCCCGAATGCAGCGTCCGACCCCTCAGAATCCTGATGGGGGCATTTCGCAGCATTTTCCTGCCCGTCTGAAGGAAACACAGAGTGAGATGTAGGCAGGAAGACTGTAATAAACATGAAGAATGAGGACAGATAAAGAGACAATGTTGCCAGACTCTATGATATTTACTAAGAGCAGAAAAACATGGGAAAAATGAATTTAATAAAAACAGTTGCATGTCCAAAAAAAAAAAAAAAAGTGGGAAGAATTTTTGGCCAGCACTAGTAAATGAACTAAGATTGAAAAGCTCTAACAGTTACAAAACTACATGCCTATATCTAGTTGAGATCTTGCCTTTACATCTGTGTCAATGCACAATTTGCCTTTGGTCAAAGTGACTGATTTCTGGCCTAAAAACAATGAGGTCTAGACAATGACCAGTTGGCCCATGTTTTGATAAAAACATCATGAAGCCCATCACATAATTCTTTCCTTTATTCTGTCAAATATCCAAAACAGTGTCTCACATACACCGATCAGCCATAACATTATGACCACTAACAGGTGAAGTGAATACATTTGATTATTTCATTGCAATGGCACCTGTCAAGGGATGGGATATATTAGGCAGCAAGAGAACAGTCAGTTCTTGAAGTTGAGGTGTTGGAAGCAGGAAAAATGGGCAAGCGTAAGGATCTGAGCGACGTTGACAAGGGCCAAATTGTGACTGCTAGATGACTGGGTCTGAGCATCTCCAAAATGGCACATCTTGTGGGGTGTTCCCGGTATACAGTGGTTAATACCTACCAAAAGTGGTCCAAGGAAGGACAACCAGTGAACCGTCATAAGTGTTGAAGGCTCACTGATTTGCACGGGACACAAAGGCTAGCCCATATGGTCCAATCCCACAAAAGAGCTACTGTAGCGCAAACTGCTGCAAAAGTTAATGCTGGCTAAAACAGAAAGATGTCAGCATTAATCTTTTTCAGCAGTTCGTGCTACAGTAGCTCTTCTGTGGGATTGGACCATATGGGCTAGCCTTTGTGTCCCATGCAAATCAGTAAGCCTTCAACAGCCATGACCCTGTCGCCATTTCACCATTTGTTCCTCCTTGGACCATTTTTGGTAGGTACTAACCACTGCATACCAGGAACACCCCATAAGATGTGCCATTTTGGAGATGCTCAGACCCAGTCATCTCGCCATCACAATTTGGCCCTCGTCAAAGTCACTCAGATCCTTACACTTGCCCATTTTTCCTACTTCCAACATATCAACTTCAAGAACTGACTGTTCTCTTGGTGCCTAATGTATCCCACCCCTTTACAGGTGCCACCGCAATGAGATAATCAATATTATTCACTTCACCTGTCAGTGGTTTTAATGTTATGGGTGATCTGTATAGTTCACAACACAGGAGAGATAGAACACTACAGCCAATGCAGCATCACACTTTTGCACACTTGGCCATTTGGAATGAAATCAGCTATATTTACAGAATGCAAGTTATATTGCACTTTCCTCCTCACATACAGTGATGTTTGAAAGTTTGTGAACACTATGAATTTTATATATTTCTGCATAAATATGACTGAAAACATTTTCACACAAGTCCTAAAAGTAGATAAAGAGAACCCAAATAAAAATAAGACAAATATTAACTTGGTAATTTATTTACTGAGGTGAATAATCATGTTTCATATCAATCAGTGGCAAAAGTATGTGAAACTCTAGGATTAGCACTTAATTTGAGGGTGAAATTAGTGTCAGATGTTTTCAATCAAGGAGATGAAAATCTGGTGCAAGTGGGCACCCTATTCTGATGGATCCCTGTTCTTTAAACAAAGCCTGAGCTTCACAACATGCATTTGTGGAAGTCTATCTTTGCACGAACAAAGGATATTCCTGAGGGGGAGGGATGCTGATGGTGATAAGGCTGGTAAAGGTTACAAAACCATTTCTACAGGGTTTGGACTCCACCAATTCATAGTCTGACAGATGGAGGGGAAACTCAAGATCACACCCTCCCCAGGAGTGGCCAATCAATAGAACCCAGGGTAACTTCAAAGCAACTAAAGGCCTCTCTCACACTGGCTAATGTTAAGGATTTCACCATCAGGAGAACACTGAACAACAGTGGTTCTTGGAAAATGTTTTGTGGATGTTGGAGACCAAAACAGAACGTTTTGGTTTACACGAGAAGCATTATGTTTAGAGAAAGGAAAACGCTGCATTCCAGCATAAGAACCTTATCTGTGAAACATGGTGGTGGTAGCATCATGATTTGGGCCCTTTTTGCTGCATGTGGGCCTGGATGGCTTGCCATCATCGTTGGAACAATGAATTCTGAACTATTCCAATGAATTCTAAAGGAAAATGTCAGGGCATCTCTCCATGAACTGAACCTCAAGAGAAAGTGGGTCATGCAACAAGACAACAACCCTAAGCACACAAGTCATTCTACCAAAGAATGGTTAAAGAAGAGAGAAAAAAAAAAGTTAACGTTTTCAAATGGCCAAGTCCAAGTATTGTCCTTAATCCAATGGAAATGTTGCACAAGCTCTGTAGAGAGGAATGGGCTAAAATTCCTCCAAGCCAATGTGCAGGACTGATCAACAGTTACCGGAAATGTTTAGCTGCTGCACATTTAGTTTAGAATCAAAAAAGTTCATTTCATTTCTCATTAATGTACACTCGGCACCCTATCTTGACAGAAAAAACCAGAAATGTAGAAATTTTTGCAAATTTATTAAAAAAGAAAAACTGAAATATCACATGGTCATAAGTATTCAGACCCTTTGCTCAGTATTGAGCAGAAGCACCCTTTTGAGCTAGTACAGCCATGAGTCTTCTTGGGAATGATGCAACAAGTTTTTCACACCTGGATTTGGGGATCCTCTGCCATTCTTCCTTGCAGATCCTCTCCAGTTCCATCAGGTTGGATGGTGAACGTTGGTGGACAGCCATTTTCAGGTCTCTCCAGAGATGCTCAATTGGGTTTAGGTCAGGGCTCTGGCTGGGCCAGTCAAGAATGGTCAGAGTTGTTCCGAAGCCACTCCTTTGTTATTTTAGCTGTGTGCTTAGGGTCATTGTCTTGTTGGAAGGTGAACCTTCGGCCCAGTCTGAGGTCCTGAGCACTCTGGAAGAGGTTTTCTTCCAGGATATCTCTGTACTTGGCCGCATTCATCTTTCCTTCAGTTGCAACCAGTTGTCCTGTCCCTGCAGCTGAAAAACACCCCCATAGCATGATGCTGCCACCACCATGTTTCACTGTTGGGATTGTATTGGGCAGGTGATGAGCAGTGCCTGGGTTTTCTCCACACATACCACTTAGAATTAACGCCAAAAAGTTAAATCTTCGTCTCATCAGACCAGAGAATCTTATTTCTCATAGTTTGGGAGTCCTTCATGTGTTTTTTGGCAAACTCTATGCGGGCTTTCATACGTCTTGCACTGAGGAGAGGCTTCTGTCAGGCTACTCTGCCATAAAGCCCCGACTGGTGGAGGGCTGCAGTGATGGTTGACTTTGTGGAACTTTCTCCCATCTCCCTACTGCATCTCTGGAGCTCAGCCACAGTGATCTTTTGGTTCTTCTTTATCTCTCTCACCAAGGCTCTTCTCCCACGATTGTTCAGTTTGGCTAGACAGCCAGGTCTAGGAAGAGTTCTGGTCGTCCCAAACTTCTTCCATTTAAGGATTATGGAGGCCACTGTGCTCTTAGGAACCTTGAGTGCTGCAGAAATTCTTTTGTAACCTTGGCCAGGCCTGTGCCTTGCCACAGTTCTGTCTCTGAGCTCCTTGGGCAGCTCCTTGGGCAGTTCCTTCGACCTCATGATTCTCATTTGCTCTGACATGCACTGTGAGCTGTAAGGCCTTATATAGACAGGTGTGTGCCTTTCCTAATCAAGTCCAATCAGTTTAATTAAACACAGCTGGACTCCAATGAAGGAGTAGAACCATCTCAAGGAGGATCAGAAGAAATGGACAGCATGTGAATTAAATAGGAGTGTCACAGCAAAGGGTCTGAATACTTATGACCATGTGATATTTCAGTTTTTCTTTTTTAATAAATTTGCAAAAAAGTTTCTACATTTCTGTTTTTTTCTGTCAAGATGGGGTGCTGAGTGTACATTAATGAGAAATAAAATGAACTTTTTTTGATTTTAGCAAATGGCTGCAATGAAACAGAGTGAAAAATTTAAAAGGGGTCTGAATACTTTCCGTACCCACTGTATGTAATATTGGATTGTTTTTCTTCATAAATACATGCCCAAGTAGAATATTTTTGTCTCATTTGTCTAATTGGATTCTCTTTATCCACTTTTAGGACTTGTATGAAAAGCTGATGTTTCAAGTCATATTCATGCAGAAACGCAAGAATTAAAAAAAAAAGTTCACAAGCTTTCAAGCACTACTGTATAAGATTAATGTTCCAGCTCTACTTCTTGAGTGAAGTGGTGTTCTACCAGTGTAAATGCATAGCTAGTGAATGACCCTAACCCATAACTACGTCGCTTGTTTACCGCAATGCATTATGGGCGATACCCAGGGTCAGCTATTGTTTACTTTCACCTTTGTTAAACACTGCATTGTTCTAACCAGTTTTAACCGTGCCTAAAGCGAATTGCTGCGTGCCTTACTGTGTCTCCACAACAAAGAGAACACCTAATTTGAGCTTTTATCAGCTGCCAGTCGAGAAGAAAGAAATGGATAAGTTTAATCCACAGTGAAAACCTTCGAACTGAATCGAAATGGACAAGTATTTGTAGCTTACATTTCTCTGGTGGGAAAAGATGTACTTAAACTGTGACCCAGCAATATTTCCATGGTCTGCGGAATGGCCTTCGGTTATAGAAGATTGACACAATCAACACTGTTCATCATCTGAAACTAGCGATAATCTAAAGCCTGTAAAACAAAGAAGCATTCTTCAGCCTTTGCCTCTCAACGTTCCGAAGCACTCGGCAGCCGAACAAGCCTGTCAGACCGATAAAACTCCCAAACCACGAAGGGTTCTCTTTCGGGTATGTATAATGTTCAGTTCACTAGTGGCATTTATACTGAACATGACACTGCAGATCAGCAGGTTTCCAAAGTTTTTTTTTTTTTAAATGTTTCCTGATATCAAGTTTTATTTAACTAATCACTCATTTACACTGCAAAAAAATTATATCTTAGCAAGTGAAAATATCTTGAAAATAGTTGAAACAATCTAGCATTTCCTATTAGAAGAATACAAGACACCGATTCTGAGATTATTAAACCTAGTTCTAGATTGCAACCAACTTATTCGAAGATGTCTTATCAAGTAAAAATCTCTGTCCATGCAGCAAGATAATTTCACTAGTATTAAGTAATTTGCTCCTCAAATTCAGGCCATGTACACACGTAGCCGGGTATTTTTAAAACCGAACATTTTCCCCCCCTCCGTTTTATCCACACCACCTCGTCTTCGAAAAAAATCCCTTCCACACATAACCGAACATCTGCGTTTTCAATCACATTCATAAGCATTCCAAACCTGTAGATGGCATTATTTCCCCAAATCCTACCCCCTAATCACATCAGAATAGCCCTCTGTTGGCGTCACTTCCGCCTAAACATAAAACATGGCGCCAAGCTCGTTCGTCTGGACAGACTCGGAGACAGAATTGCTTCTAAACACAATTTTGGAGTATAAACTTCAAAAGACGCAAGAAAACGTTGATTGGGAATCTTGTCAGTAGTTGGGCTTCAAAAATTAAACATGTAAATAGCACCTGCACAATAATTAACGCTTTCAAGGCACTACTCCGATCCATTACTCTTTGTCCATGCTTAATCTGGCTTCTGCAGTAAACAAAGGTCGCACGTTTGACGTCAGGGCAGATTTGTTGTCATTTTTTGGCGCAGATTGTGACGTTCTAAAACGCAAAACTCCGGTTATCTCTGTCTACACGAAAAGGCATACACGGAGTTTTCAAAAATCTTCACTTTGCCCGGAGTTTTTTTAAATATTCGTTTTTGATGCGTTTTCATGTGGATGACAGGCCAAAATGTAGAAAAATATCTTTGATTTAGCAGATACCCGGCTACGTGTGGACGGGGTCTCAGTTTTCAATTTTTTGCAGCGTATAAATGTTTTGATGCTGTTCATCTGGGCCCGGGATCACAAAGCAATCTTAGACTTAAATCAAAAAGTAGATTCTCATAATAGTTTCCCTTACTGCATCTGTAACTTTCATTGTGCTCGATCAAGACTAAGTACAAGACTAAGATTTCATTAGAACAAAGCTTCTTAGAAAACAGTAAGGAATAACTGAAGATTAAAATAAACAAATTTAGACTGAAGTCTAAGATTGGTTCATGATCCAATACATGTCCTCAGAAATAAAACATTCTGAGATTTGATGTTGTTGTACAGCGTGGTAAACTCGATCTAGATAAAATTGGTTCATGATCCAATACATGTCCTCAGAAATAAGACATTCTGAGATTTGATGTTGTTGTTGTACAGCGTGGTAAACTCGATCTAGACTCTTACCTTCTCACCAAGCTTGATTTGGATTCTGATTTTCCTGCTGTAAACCTTTGACATGATATCCACCTCTTTAAATCACTAATTTCATTGTCTTCTACGACAGAGCACAGCAAAAATTGCTCCGCTCACGTAAAATTAATCTGACATCAGTCATATCACTCAACTACCAACCCCGGCTATCCCCACAATGCATTGCAGTAAACAAGTGATGACGTAGTTATGTTTGGGGGGCTATTTTTCCATGTTGTATGCTGGTGCAATGGCATTAGTGTCTTGTTTATAAAACAGTGACTGAAAATGTTGGGTCTGTCTTATGAATCAATCTGGACTCTTTGCAAACTGTGGCAGAACAAAGAATACTCAAACTAGTAGCCATAATGGACAACTCACACTCTCGGTCTGCCACATCAGCTAAGCAGAGAAGCAGCTCCAGTGATATATTAATGCACCTGCACTGCACCTATGAACACCATGTCAGGTCATTCCACATAATGACTTTATAAAGTCCGTCTCTCCATCAGCATGTCTGTCAGTGCCCTTATCTATCAGTCTTCCTGTCCGTCGCTCTGTCCGCATGTCTGTCTCCTTGTATCCATCTATCTCTCGGCATCAATGTCTGTGTGTCAGTACATCCATCTGTCTCTATCCATACATTCTTCTGTCTCCCTGTCCACATGCCCATCTGTCTCTCTCCAAGTGTGTGGCCGTTTCTCGCTCTCTCCTTGCACGTCCTTCTGTCTCTGTGTCCATCTCTGCCTGTCTGGTTGTGTGTTTGTAAGAACAACCGTTTTTGAAAAGTGCAAAGAACCTGCCATTTACTGAGCTGTGAGGCGTAGCAGTTCTTGTCCTGTGTTGTGTGAGCTGAATTAGGCTCGCTCTACGCTCCTCTCTGGCTGGCCCATACTGACCTGCGAGAGGTGCGTGCAATGGGAGGCCTGGTGCTCCGCCACAGTGCCGCTCCCACAGCTCAGGCTGCACACCAAGGGCAGGAGGGCCTGGTTGAGCGAGAATTGCAGGCCCTGAAAACCCCCGAAAACACCCCTCTGCCTCAGGAAAGGGCATCAGAATCCGGCGACTGGTGCAAAGGTCTATACCATCACAGACCACCCCAATGAAGGAGGAGAGTAGAAAGACATGAGGGGTACAAACAGAAGGAGAGACACAGATTCCAGGGTGGACACTTACTGTCAATACAGTCAGACTGACATCAATTTCAAATGGGTTCATTTACAGACTGTGGCTTGATTGATGCACCATCTGGGTGTTTCTACTGAATTAATCTTTTTTTTCCCCCCCCTTGATTTACTTGCCAAGCCTGCAGACTTCTTGTTGGAGCTTATCGATAACTAATCAAATGATTACTGCAGTAATCACTCAGTTTAGACTTTTTTTAATTTCCTTTCTTATGGACACTACATGGTCTCTAAAGATTAACTCCTGAAACAGACTGTTGTCACAAAAATATACATAATCAGAAAAAGAAAAAAACTGCATCATGAAATTATAAATAAAAATAACTTAATATATAAGACTAATTATATTTTATTTGAGCAAAAGGTCTCTGGAATAAAACAGTTCATTTTAACAGCTAATTTAGGCTTGGTTTTCATCTTTTGCCAAAAATTCATAATAGATGTGTGTCATATTTTGGGAATATCATTACTGCTGTTTTTAGTCTTGAATTAGTCAACTAAACCTGAACCTACATTTTTAGTCTTTTTCTTGTTGTTTTTAACAAGTGGAACACCAGATCATTTCACAAATGCACACTGCCATTACAGCCTCACAAAAGCCTTTCTCCTTCTCTGATGTGCATTAGTTAAATGAAAGTTCTGCAATGGTCAAAATATGCTCGTGTGAAAATATGAAATGGAGTAGATCTTTTATAAAGAACAGGGCTCGACGTTTAGGACTGCCCGATTGCCAGGGGCAGGTGAAACCTGCATTCGGGCAACTGGGATATGTCCCTGACATGCCCGACCGGGCAAGTTGGAATAAGCATATATTACGAACTAGCATCACAAAAATTAAGGTTTTTGATCTTTTATTTCAGTTCCTAAAAGCGTCCCTCACTATGTATCTACCATTACGTCTTGGCTGTTTTCTTAGTCTCGGTTTCATTCACTGCTTTGCAAGTTATTTTATATACCCCCGCTGTTGTATGGTACGCATACTGTTAGACCCCTTGCGCATGACGTCATGCATCACGTGATAACTACAGCTGGGGTCAGACAGACACTGTCTTTCATGCAAGCAAGGCTTAATCTGTCTTCAATATGGTTAATTTTTGCTTGTTCAAACAGAGAAATAGATAAAAGGCATTACCGTCTCCCTGCTATCAAGAAAAATGTTAAATAGAAGTAAATGCTTCAAGAACAATGAGGAAGTGAGTGGTTAAAGAATATGAAGAGAAGAGCTCAGCCTGAAAACTCCAGAAAAATTCACGATTATATTTTAAATGTATTTTACAAAAACAAAGTCGGAAGTGAGTATGGAAGAGTTTGCTTAAGAATCCTTTTTTTTATGCTCGCATTCAAGTTAGCTCCTTTATGAAAGTGTTTGATTTTCTTCCAGGTGAAGCTGCTTCCTTATTCGACACAGAAAACCCAGATTGGTTTCAAACAACTCGGACATAAAAAACAAACAAACAAAAAAACAACAAGGAGTGAAATGCGCGATAAATCCTGAAAGAACAGAACAGATTAAGAGCAGAGAGAGATGGAGCTTTGTTTCTGTTATCAGAGGAACACAGTCCTGTGCAAAATATTTATATATCAGATTTTTTTTTTGTTATCATCCACCTCTAGGTTTATTAAAAAAAAACAAAAACCTGCATTGCATCCCGACAGACCGGCTGCGCTGAATCAGTTATGGGTTGCCAGATCTGTATAAAAAACACTCAACCTACACACTAAACAAATTTAAACCTGTCTGTCATGACACAGCGCGTTTTTTTTTTTGTTTGTTTGTTTTTTTAACCTAGAGGTGGATAACACCCAAAAAACAAACAAACAAAAACCCAGATATATAAATATTCTCAAACACAGTACTGTTCAAAAGTATTGGTACCCTATTGTTTTCTTCATACAAACTTTGTTATAGATTTCTATTTTATGATTTCTACATTATCGAGTAATGAACCTACAGTCTGAGAGAGTTCTACACAAACACACTGAACTTTCCAACAGCTACATGCATGTAAAATGGCAATAAATCGACCAAGGCAGGAAAAACTATTTTGGATAAAATTGTTATTGTCCGTTACAAGTAAAAAGTCACCAATAACCAAACTTAATAATAAACTTAACCAATAACCAAACTTCAACTCAGTGTGTGATCTTCATTTTATGTTGCAATTCACAACTATTTTATGGTTTTCCTAAAATAAATAAATAAAAAGTTGTACTTGCAAAATAGGGGGCAGGTGGAAATTTACCCCCACTTGCCGCCCAGGGCAAGTGGGTTTAAAAGTTAATGTCGAGCCCTGAAGAAGGGGGTCAGTTTAATAGTATTGCTCTAATGAGTGCATTTATTACACCGACTATACTTCCTAGAAATGTATGCAGCATATTAAACGATTAGTTTTGTTGCTCTGGTAAGTGAGAATGCTAGTTATGTCAAGTTAGTCTGATTAGCCGGACAAGACAAACTAAAAATAAAAAATAATAATTAAAAAAAAAAAAATTTGCAAAACTACTGCTGATGCTACCAAAAAGTGCTGAGTACAACAGCATCCTTGTTCATAAATGAAGAGGTGGCATACATTTGCAAAGAAAACCGGTCTGCAGTCTTGTAACATTCATCACCATTCATCTACTGCACATCTTCCTGTGTCCAAGCATGTCTTAATTGCATGACCTTATCAAATTTCACCATCACCAAAAGTTTGTGGACACCTGACATCACACCCATTTCTGTTTTTTGAACTTTCTATTCCAGATTTAGTCCCCTTTTTGTGGTTTTAATAACTTGCACTCTTCTGCACTGCAAAAAATGATATTGTTAAGAGAAAATATCTTTACTATTAGGTGAATTTATCCAATATTTCTGATTAGAAGATTATTAGAACACAAATACCAGTTTATTTAGCTTACTTTTAGATGCTTTTGCTCATTTCAAGCTTTAAATTGTCTTATTCTATTGGAAAATAATTTTGCTTCTTTCTAGAATTAAACACTTAAAATTAGCAAAATTATCTGCCAATAGAATAAGAAAATTTCAAGCTGGAAATGAAGAAAAGCATCTAAAAGTAAGCTACATAATCTTATATGGGAGTCCAAATAATCTTCTAATAAGAAATGTTAGATAAATTCACTCATTTTAAAGATATTTTCTCTTAACAATATATCATTTTTTGCAGTGTGCACAGACTTTGGAACGTGGAGATTTGCCTATTCAACCACAAGAGAATTAGTGAGGTCAGGCACTGATTTAACATCAGTGCCTGATGAGGCCTGGTGTACGGTCAGTGTTCCAGTTCATCCTCAAGTGTTCAGCGTGGTTGAGGTGAGGGCTCCGTCAAGGCCACTTGAGTTCTTTCACTCCAACCTTGACAAATCATCTCTTTATGGACCTCACTTTGTGTCCAGGGGTATTGTCATGTTGGAACATGTTTGGCCATATAATTCCAGTGAAGAAAAACTGTAAAGCTACAGCATACATTTTATACAATTGTGTACTTCCAACTTTTTGGCAACAGCCTGGAGAAGACCCACATACAGTATGGGTGTCATGGTCAGGTGTCCACAAACTGTTGACCATGCGGTTTAAGTAGGCAAAAATGAAGAGAAACCAATTTTACTTTTAAATCAAGCAGCTCTGAATTTGTCTAATTTTTATTCTTTAAGAAAAAGTGTACATTTTTTTTTTCATATGTTTGAGAAGGGTAGATTATTATTATTGCTATAACTTCTTTTAGTCACAGTATAAAGATTGGTGACAATTTTTGTTCATTTGGTCAGTGAATAATAAAACACTGAAGTAAAACTACCACCACTACACATTGGACAAAAACATCCAAATAGGAAATTGTAGTAATTAGGGCACAAAGCGCATCACTGATGAGGGAGGAAGAAAAAAAAACAAGAAAAAAAAAAAAAAGGGGAGGGAACCCACTGAGCTCATCTAACCATCCTCTCAACACACCCCAACAAGAGGCTGCTAATTTCCATGGCAATAATTCCTTGGGGAGAGGGAAGAAAAAAAAAACAAGTCTAGTGATTCCCAAACACTTTGCACATATACCATAGGACAACATGCACTGATAGTCAAGAAACGCTTGCTTAGCCAGCATGTGATGGAAATTACAAAAAGCAACAGATATGATTACTTTGCCATGCTAACTTGTAGCACACCAGACATCCTTCCATACTAGACAAAGCTGGTAGGGCTGCAAGTGTGATCATTTTTTTTTTATACTTTGGCCAATCAACCAACCACAGAACAGTGCAGCCTTACTTGAAATGTGCACCTGATACAGCACAAGCAAATTGTACATACATGCAGCAGCCATCATACTAATCAGCCAGATTTTATCATGAGTCCTACCAAATTACACTTTAAACTCCAAGCCTATACCACAGACTTTTCATCTGCTCCAGCCAGACTTCTAGTGGAAAACTGACTGGATTCATCTGAATTGTAGAACGACGTGATCCAAATCATAAGGAAAATTTCATTCCATGTGATGGATTATGAATCAGGCATGAAGGAAAATCTCTCATATGATTGCTTTCAACATTAGGGTTTTTTTTAAAATCCCTATTTCAACTGAATTAAACAGATTCAGAACAACTTTAAAAATCAGCACCACCAAAATGCCTGATTCAGGTTGAATAGCACTATGTGAGCAGTAACCCCATTTCCATCATTCCACTGAAATAAAAGCATGTGAGTAATTATAACCATATGTTACAGGAAGCACAACAAATAAGAATATGACTGATTTTTCAGAAAAATCTACTCATAATATGGGAGAGAAGAATGATGGAAATCAGCTGGAGTGATAAATCAGTGCAACAGTATGGGCCGAGGGAGCGAGTGAGTGCGTTTACACAAGCCGATGCAGTATTTAGCAGCAGAGTGAAAAGAGCGAGCGAGTGAGCAAGCAAGTGGCAGGGACACAGAGGCGTGCTTGCCTTCCACTGTACATTGGCGTCCTGAGTGGTAGGGGGCACCGTTGTGCATCTGCAGCCCGTTGTCACGAGGCTCTAGGAACTGCTGAGCTGTGGAGGGAGGGAGCATGGACGAGCCGTGGTGTGTTTTTACATGTACCTTTAGGTAGGACGCAGTGGAAAAACCTGAGACCGTCAAGAGGAGCAAAAAGCAAAACAGAAGAAACAGAAGGGAAAAATAGAACAAGCAGAGACTTGTTTAACAATAAGATGAGAATCTCCTGTTTTCTTAGCATCATTAAGGAAGGAAAAAAAAAAAAACCTTGCAAGGCCTTGAACCCAAAGACTTTCTAGTCTAAACGGTTCATGTTCGGGGCCTCGAATGAACTGGCGATCCATATAGCAGGTGCTGGCAATCAAGTCTGGCAACAGGCCAGGTTTTTTTTTTTTTTTAGATCAATTCACTGTGGGGGACACGGCAGAGCTGTCCATTTTCCTAAAGTACTCCTGAAAACCCACCTTAAATAATAAATTGTTAGATAAGATGCTCCGCTGCAATATGCTACCATAGTAAGAAAACACTAACAGCAATGACGGACTGTAGTTTATTTTAGGTAATATTAGCACATAGCTAACCAATAAAGTAACTGATCCTGAGCAACTTCACTGCAAAAAAATGGTGTCTTAGCAAGTGAAAATATCTTGAAAATATTTGAAACGATCTAGCATTTCTTATTAGAAGAATACAAGACACCAATTCTGAGATTATTAAACCTAGTTCTAGATTGCAACCAACTTATTCCAAGATGTCTTGTCAAGTAAAAATATCTGTCCATGCAGCAAGATAATTTCATGAGTGTTAAGTAATTTTCTCCTCATATTCAGTTTTCAATTTTTTGCAGTGTTCACATTCGTCACAGTAGCTCAGCCCATCAAAACAACTTTGTTAATCAACATTAGCTCAACGAGTTAGCAGTCCAGCACAGGATGCAGGTTCTGTGACACTAACTACTGCTTACCACATCATTATCCTCTCATAATTTGTTTGTGAGAACAACAGGCTCAGGGGTTTAAGCTGGCTTTACACTGTAGGAGTTTCTATCTGAATTTGCTGCTGCAGGCAAAAATCATACAGCATAAAGATTTTTTTTTTTGTCGCCAGTCTTAGAACGCACAACACTACACATACACGACAGCAGCCGATTTAGTGTCATCGCATCCAAAGACAGTCTACAACTTAAGTCTGGTAGTGTCAGATTTTTTTTTTTTTACCAAATCTCAGTGTGACCACTGATATGATGCTTAAGTGTCATAAATAAGAGGATGCCACTGTATGACAAAACGCACAAGAGAGCTACAAATACAGTTGTGGCAATGGTGAAACAAGAACTTGCTAACAAACAGAAAAAAAAATCTTTATTGCCTCAAGCTCACTATGAAGAATTGAGCTTCTAAACCTATTCTAAACCTATTCTAAACCTGCTTTTACTAAACACCCTCGCACCGGAACAAGTTACCCCGGCGCAACTGCCTGTCTAAACACGACTTGTTCCAGAACAATTTGACACCAGTGTGTGCAACTTCCTCTACTTTACAAGGTGGTACAACTTGTTCTGGAACATCTTGTTCCGGGTGCAACTTGTTCGTACTTACCGTCTAAACACAATCTGCGGCAAGTAGGAGGGCTTACGCGTGTATGATCATGTTCATCCGGGTCATTTATCATACGAACAAGACCGCTTCACAGCAAATTCAATGGACAGTTGTTCTTGACTGCTTTCCCTTGTCAGATTTCTCCACCTTTAAAGGTCCCATGGCATGGTGGCTTGTTGATGCTTTAAACGGGCTCGTGGAGGTTCCCGGATGTTATATCCGCAGCCTTTCTTGAAATGAACCCTCGGCACGTAAATATAGCCTCCTGGGAGAAAGCCCTATTTCAGCACTTTTCCCAGTGCGTCGTTTTGCTAATGAGAAGCAGGAGGCGGGGAAGGGTAGAGGGTGGGGGCGGGCCTTGGGGGGAGGGGGAGGGGCTTGACCAAGCTGCGCGCACACACATACTCGCTGCTATCAGCGCCTGTAGCCACGCTGCTAAGACAAAACCCCGTTCTCCCTCGGACTCCTTTCGTAAACTCAACGTGACGCAGAGAACAGAGAGTGAGAGTGTTCGGAGTGGTAGTTTACGAACGTATAATACCCTAGGCTTGAACACGCACTCCATAACCAAAGAGGATAGAAGCAGCAACTACAGCAACATATCGCTTATCCAACAGAAGACATGCATTGCGGAGCAATAGTCAAACATAAGCTCATAAGTTACAGTCAATTTCCAGACTAAACTCAGTTTAACAGAGCATGCTGCATGCTCTTTAGTTTTGTAGCGCAGATTACCTGGCTAACTGCAGGAAGCGGTTAGCTGCACAGCTAATGTAGCCATTGCTAGGCTAACGCACCGATTTTAAAACACAGCAAAACGACCAGTTATACACTTACTTGTTCGCTGTTTGTGGCTGATGCGGCAGGGATGCTTGGTACGGACCCAGGCTTCAGTGACAGTTGATGTGCAAAACCTGCCCTGTACTGTCCCAAGTTGTGGAAACATTCCTCAGGAAAATGCTTCCGACAAACATACACCGTCTTAGGTAGACTCGACGGCGTATTATTGAAGTAAATAAAATTAAGCCACTGCGTCTTCAGGGGCTCTCCCGTCGGCAGTAAAAACAGACTCTTTTCTGTGTTGTCACATCCATGTACAGCGCAATTTCCATGTTTCGCTCGCTTAGGTGATGCCATGTTGTTGTGTCCTCTATGGTCTCCTCACTACAACTGGGCGGGGCAATCCATACAGTGGGTGGGAATCCAGAGGGGGGGCGTGGGGATCATCTCCCTTGCTGACGTAGTAAAGGGAAGAGCTCATCAACGCGCCGTTTTGACGCGCCATTCTCAAATGTTGGGCATAGTTTGGTTTACACATTATGAAATTTCTAGCCACTGGGGTGACTTAAGAAGGTCAGAGGAACTCATTTTAATGTTAAAAAACCTCAGAAAGTGAAAATTTCATGCCATGGGACCTTTAAATGATGGAGTCAAGCAATTCCCAAGCCAATCGCAGCGATAACTGAACTAAAGTAGTTCTTACCCTCATCCAGCTGTGGAGAGATGTAGATAGCCAGTTGGATTTTGAGAAATTGGGCTGCAATGAGCCAATTTCCCACTGAATCACCGAGCATTTCAACAGAAACGAGCAGGGAGAGGACAATAAATCAAATTAAAAACAAGCTAAAAGACTTATTTCTGATCAATGATTTGCGCATATGCACTTTTATGTTTACCGGTCCAATTTCCAGTTTCCACCGACAGAGAGAGAGCATGTAAACACGAAGGAAAGCATGCACAACTTGTTCCGGGCACAACTTGTTCCTGCTGCCAGTGTAAAAACAGCTTAAGTGTCTATGTTTTGACAACATTTTGTGCATGAGCCCAGATCGTACTGATCGATAATGTAACGTAAGCAGTGGTTTTCTTTAAAAGCTAGACGGCCTTTCGATTTCATAAAATTGGTGAAATTTAGTTCCCTCTGAAATTTGGTCGTTGTGATACATGTTTATTTCTGCAATATCTTTAAAAAAAAAAAAGCCATTCTGTGGCTGGGAAGTTATTTAATTTGAGGGGATTCTCTAGCAAATAATGCGCATGAAATCGCTTGCTTCACGCAGTCAAGCAGACAGAGGAAGTCCATGTGCGCATGTGCAGGTGTACCTCCTTCTTTTGGGTCTCACAGCTGTTGGCATCCACAGTGTTGCATGACTGCTATCTACAGGTTTACCTTTGACCATTCTCTGACAGTTGCATCATTCTGTTGCTAAATGAACAGCTGATCACACCGAGGTGCTCGCTGACCACCGATATTTATTAGTTTGGTCCTGTGTTTCCTTTCATTTGCAACATAACGTCTTTTCTTCTCCCTTTCCGTTACTGTAGTCAGTCTTTCGCTTTTCATTCACACACTCGTCCATTTTTCTCTCCCATTTCAAATTTGTATCCCATAATGCCTTGCACGAATGGGGGAAACCCACCACGTGATGCATGATGTAGTATTTTAAATTGGGTCATGGTGAAGCAGGAAAAAAATAGAGAATTTAGGGCTGCATGGCCCTATATTCATTAATTGTTCTATTTTTAAAAAAAATTAGAAGTCTGATCAGAATTCAGTAGCTTTCGGTCCACTGAACAAAAATAATTGGGTGTCAGGGAAAATTCTCAAGACCTAAAGCTGAAAAATCTGAAAAGCAGTCTACCTTTAAAAGCAGTTCTTCAGTTCACTGTATAATCTGACAGAGAACAGGTGATCTGAGTCGGTTATAAAATTCCACCAAGAGCATCTCGTACAGTGTGACGATCTTAAACTGCTGTAACTGCACTGTCTAAAGCTGACTTTTATCCTGTTTCTCCACTTCAAACTTTTCTTCATACACCAATTCTTGAATCAGCTTTTTTCTCACAAGTACTGACAAAGTAATAAATGTTTAAAGTAAAGATTGTCTATTGCCGTGTTGAAAGGGGAAAAAATCCAAGTGGAATTATTACATTTTTCCTAATTTCTTTAAGGAGTCTCTTTTTTTTTTAAATAAGGAATATTCAAATAACTGACTTTTCCAAAAAGAACCATTAAAACAATAATGGGTAACAGCCCATTAGCATTTAATGTAGCATTACTGTAAAAAAAACCCTTTTTAAACCATTAAAAGGTAATAAAAAGTAACTGAATAATAATTCATATAATTCAATGCCAAAGACAATATAAAAAAAAAAGAATATCTCCACAACTGTACTCTCAAAGTGCAAGGATTTATGGATAAACATGAATATGCAAATTGGAAACACCTTTATATACTCCTACCATCTCAACCACACACCCTTCCCCCGCTTCCCTTGTTACGCTATGCTATTATGCATGTATTACAGAAAGGAAGGATGTCATATTGGGGGGGGGGGGGGGGGGGTACCTACAAGTGTAAACCTCAGACTGACTCAGAGTAAGGCAATATCATAGCTCTACTGACAGAACAGTAAGCGTAGTTATGAATGTGCACGTAACAATGTTGCTTTTTAAATGTTAGCTCATAGTAAGTGCAGATAGGTAAAATCCTCATAACGCAAGCAAGCAAGTCCATCCGTCGCTGGTAAACACAAACCTCAAAGTTTATTTGAACAAATCATTCCCAATAGTCAGATCTGTCCAAATACATCAGAACTTCCACAGTTTTGCTCATTACTTAACTGGCTAGCTAAAGAGTTAAGCATTCATGTCCCTCTGGTTAAAATGTTCCAGTTAGGTCATTCCCAACATTCCCTAATAAACATCACTGATCACTAACTGCAACTCTCCCTGAATCTTTTTTCTCCACAGAAGTATTAAGTGTCGGTTTTAAATGGAAACATATGGATTTAAGCACGTATTAACAAATGTGACAAACACAAATATCTGCCATTCATGAGAAATTATCTATTTCAAATTTTAATCAGGGGCGGCACGGTGGTGTAGTGGTTAGCGCTGTCGCCTCACAGCAAGAAGGTCTGGGTTCGAGCCCCGTGGCCGGCAAGGGCCTTTCTGTGTGGAGTTTGCATGTTCTCCCCGTGGGTTTCCTCCGGGTGCTCCGGTTTCCCCCACAGTCCAAAGACATGCAGGTTAGGTTAACTGGTGACTCTAAATTGACCGTAAGTGTGAATGTGAGTGTGAATGGTTGTCTGTGTCTATGTGTCAGCCCTGTGATGACCTGGCGACTTGTCCAGGGTGTACCCCGCCTTTCGCCCGTAGTCAGCTGGGATAGGCTCCAGCTTGCCTGCGACCCGGTAGAAGGATAAAGCGGCTAGAGATAATGAGATGAGAAATTTTAATCATCATGTTCACTAAATGTGTTTCAAAATATGGTGACAACATAGTATCGCCGTAGGTCTACACGCAACAGCTCCTGAAGGAGACTCCAGATCACAGTATAAAACAATTACAAGTTCCTGGAAGACATTACACATATATATTGTTCAATCAAGCCTTACATATAAATTTTTTGTACAACCCCGATTCCAAAAAGGTTGGGACAAAGTACAAATTGTAAATAAAAACGGAATGCAATAATTTACAAAATCTCAAAAACTGATATTGTATTCACAATAGAACATAGATAACATATCAAATGTCGAAAGTGAGACATTTTGAAATTTCATGCCAAATATTGGCTCATTTGAAATTTCATGACAGCAACACATCTCAAAAAAGTTGGGACGGGGGCAATAATGCCGCTTTTCCACTACCAACGCGGCTGAGCCGTGCCGTGCTGAGTTGGGCTGAGTCGAGCTGAGCGGGACTGTTGGAGTTGCATTTCGACTACAACCGCGCTGAACCGTGCTGGCTGGAAGTGGGTGGACACGTTGGGTGGAGTTAGCGAAAGTGGGTGGACGTTACGTGATGTCGTTAGGCGGCGCAAACAGTGACATCAGTGAGCTTTTAAGCAGTAGTCTCAAAACCCGGATAGTAAACAATAAACATGGAGGACATGGAGTCGTTAGTGTTGCTGGTCTTGGTGCTGTGGCTTGTTGTCACCGACAACGCCAACAGATACTGGCAAGAGCGTATAGATGAGGCGAGGCGCATAAGGCTTCAGAAATTCTCGTAATTCGTAATTCTCCTTCTTCCGGGTTTACGGTGTTTACAGATCCCAGCGTGCTCGCGGGGCGTGTGTGGGCATGTGAGGACACTCCTCCTCACCAATCAGTGCACAGGGGAGTGTCTCCTCACACCCCTAGCTCCACTCGGCTCGCTTTGGCTCGCTTCAGCCCCACTCCAAAACCGTGCGAGTTTTGGGTGCTAAGCAGGGCTGAAGCGAGCTGAGTTGTGCTGTTCTTAGATAGTCGAAACGCGAGCCGTGTCGGGCTGAAGTGAGCTGAAAAAGGGTAGTGGAAGAGGGCCATAAGAGGCTGGAAAAGTTAAAGGTACAAAAAAGGAACAGCTGGAGGACCAAATTGCAACTCATTAGGTCAATTAGCAATAGGTCATTAACATGACTGGGTATAAAAAGAGCATCTTGGAGTGGCAGCGGCTCTCAGAAGTAAAGATGGGAAGAGGATCACCAATCCCCCTAATTCTGCGCCGACAAATAGTGGAGCAATATCAGAAAGGAGTTCGACAGTGTAAAATTGCAAAGAGTTTGAACGTATCATCATCTACAGCAGGGGTGTCCAAACTGATCCATAAAGGGCCGTGTGACTGCAGGTTTTCATTCCAGCCATGCAGCAGCACACCTGACTTAGCTCATTCAATCAATTGAACTGTCTTCACACAGTCAAATACTTGCAGCCACACCCACCCTTGATTAAAGGGTGGGTGTGTCAGCTGATTGAATAAGCCAAATCAGGTGTGCTGCTGCATGGCTGGAATGAAAACCTGCAGCCACACGGCCCTTTATGGATCAGTTTGAATACCCCTGATCTACAGTGCATAATATCATCAAAAGATTCAGAGAATCTGGAAGAATCTCTGTGCGTAAGGGTCAAGGCCGGAAAACCATACCGGGTGCCCATGATCTTCGGGCCTTTAGACGGCACTGCATCACATACAGGCATGCTTCTGTATTGGAAATCACAAAATGGGCTCAGGAGTATTTCCAGAGAACATTATCTGTGAACACAGTTCACCGTGCCATCCGCCGTTGTCAGCTAAAACTCTATAGTTCAAAGAAGAAGCCGTATCTAAACATGATCCAGAAGCGCAGACGTCTTCTCTGGGCCAAGGCTCATTTAAAATGGACTGTGGCAAAGTGGAAAACTGTTCTGTGGTCAGACGAATCAAAATGTGAAGTTCTTTATGGAAATCAGGGACGCCGTGTCATTCGGACTAAAGAGGAGAAGGACGACCCAAGTTGTTATCAGCGCTCAGTTCAGAAGCCTGCATCTCTGATGGTATGGGGTTGCATTAGTGCGTGTGGCATGGGCAGCTTACACATCTGGAAAGACACTATCAATGCTGAAAGGTATATCCAGGTTCTAGAGCAACATATGCTTCCATCCAGATGATGTCTCTTTGCAAGGTCTTCCCTGATTTTCCAACATGACAATGCCAAACCACTTACAGCATCATGGCTGCGTAGAAGAAGGGCCCGGGTACTGAACTGGCCAGCCTGCAGTCCAGATCTTTCACCCATAGAAAACATTTGGCGCATCATAAAATAGAAGATACGACAAAAAAAGACCCAAGACAGTTGAGCAACTAGAATCCTACATTACACAAGAATGGGTTAACATTCCTATCCCTAAACTTGAGCAACTTGTCTCCTCAGTCCCCAGACGTTTACAGACTGTTGTAAAGAGAAAAGGGGATGTCTCACAGTGGTAAACATGGCCTTGTCCCAACTCTGAGATGTGTTGTTGTCATGAAATTTAAAAAAAAAATCACCTAATTTTTCTCTTTAAATGATACATTTTCTCAGTTTAAACATTTGATATGTCATCCATGTTCTACTCTGAATAAAACATGGAATTTTGAAACTTCCACATCATTGCATTCCGGTTTTATTTACAATTTGTACTTTGTCCCAACTTTTTTGGAATCGGGGTTGTATGTTGGGAGCGTGTATTGGAGGAAGCTGGTCAGTTATCTAGTTGGCTGAATTTGCCAAGTGTCCTAGAAGTGGTTATTAGCAAAAGTAGTGATCTGATAAATCAACTAACAAAAGCTCCTTCTACATAGTCTGTACAAGGTGGGAACGCTGTGCTTTTTTTCTGCCTCGATTTTCTGTGTCACAAAATGGAACGGGGTGCCATTTTCTTCCACCTCTGAGCTGGAATGATTAGTAGTAACAGAGATTGATAGTAAAAAGTAAAACAGTAGGACATTATACCATCTACTCCCAGAATACTCCTGACAATCTGTAATCTGCCAAAAGCACTTGTTATATAACAACATGTCTACCACGCTACTGCAACAAAAGGAACTTTCTCCATTGTGTATCCGAAGGGACCGTTCTGATGTGCCTAAAACCTCAAAAAAAAAGAAATAAAAAAGTGCTATGGGCTTTCTGTACTTTATAAAGTTTTTGCACCAAATTTGTATATAGCTCAACTTTAGCACTTGAAAATGGTCAGAAATCTAGGATGCAGTTTAACATGCTGACTTCCATATTTTCTATTTGGACAAGTTGGATCTGGCCTGTGGGCTGCTGTTTGCCAACACCCACCAAATACCATATGGAGTCCGAGGCCTAGTAAAATATTAACATTTTTCCTCGTTATTTTGTCGTTAGTAACCCAAAAATTCAACCAGTCTCTAGCTCTCCGTTAACACTGGATTTACATATTTTTTACTTGACCACAGAAGTGCATTTCTAGAGAGCAGTGAATCGAAGAAATCATCTGTAACATGCGAGCGATGCACTATATTAGGTGTCCGTATGAACATTACCTTTATTGCATATGCTGCAGTAGTTGTGAGGTCCTTCACTGTGTTTTTTCAGGTGGTCTGTCATATAAGCAGCCCTTAAGAACTTGCCGCACACTTGGCATGGGATTTTATCCTCATGGCAGGCCAGGTGAGATCTCAGACGATCTCGTGTTGCAAACGATGCATTACAAATCTGCAAAAACAACAAGGGAAACCAGACCGGTGACACCGAGAAGGACTGGATGATGACTTTGAACAGGTACAGAAGATGCTTCAACATGTTCATATTTGAAAACTCAGGAAGTGGCGCTCTTTCTCTTCCTCACCTGACATTTATGAGGTCTCTCTGTTGTGTGCACCTGCTTGATGTGTCCATTTAGGTGATCTGGCCTGTAAAGAACATACAAACAGGTTCTGATGTTTTCTTCCACCTACACATATTAATTAACCTGTACTGTGCAGCTGAGAGTTTTCTGACAAGGGGTGTGGCTCGAAGTCTCATCTGCCCAAATATCAACCATGCAAATGAAGCTCGGGACAACTCACCTGGAGAAGCCTTTTCCGCAGTTCTGGCACACGTACGGTTTGCCCACGGCTCCATCGTGAGAGCGCACATGGTAAGACATCCGGTCTTTGCGCTTGAACCGCAGGCCGCACACAGGACACGCGTATGGCTTTTCCCCGGAGTGAGACAACTTATGTCGATTGAGGTGATACACGTCTCTGAACACCTTCCCGCACAGATCGCAGCCCACGTGTCGTCTTGTCCTCTCTCGTTTGCGGTTCCCGTCCGTCTGCACGCAGTTCTGAGTCTGAGGAGCCGCTACAGTCATATCCACGGACACCAGCTCTCTCCCTACGCTACCGGATCCATGCTGGGCCTCGTGGTTCCTCAGTTGCACCGAATCGCTCAGCATTTTACCGCAAATACCACCAGGAAAAGGACTTTCACTGGCGTCAGTCGTGCCGTTATTGTACACACCGGGCGCTGGCTGATCTTCCTTCTTGGGCCGTCCTCTGGCTCGCTTGGAGTTTGGCGAGGCCTCGCCGTTTACCAGGTTGGTCGTTAAGGCTGAAGGAGAGACCGGGAGGCCGATCGGGTGCGAGCTGCTGTTCAGAGGAGGAGCGCTTATTGTGCCGTCACTCTCGAGGCTGTGCCTATTAATAAACACGGCGCCGTTTGGCACGTCGGCGTGTATGGCGTTTGACAGGTAGCTGAGCTCTCCACCGCGGGACGGCGGCACCAAGATCTGCACGTTGGACTGTTTAATCACCTCCTGGCAGATCTCAATGACCGAGCGCATGAGCAAGAACTTAGCGGCCGTCATGAGCTCCGGGAAGCACTCCAAGCGCACCACGATCTTCGACGTGTACGCGAAGTCCAGGATGTCTCGGAAAACTTTAGGGCTGATCGTGTGCATCTCGAGCTCTTTGCCCTCGCCGTCGCCCTGACAGCTAAACACCGACTCGAAGTACTCACTGCACGCCGCCAGCACCGCCTTGTGCGCCGGGAAGCTTTCCTCTCCGACACGCAGGATCACGTCGCAGAACCTGCCTCCATCTTTTCTCTGGCTGTTGAGGTTGTGTAGCATCTCGGCGCTGTGCTCGCTCACCTGGTACGTGTAGGAAGAATTCCACGGCTGTTCTGTTCTCTCCATGCCGCCTTCCATTAACCACGACGACTAGCGCATGTGACGGAGAGGCGAACAAACATAAACAGAAAGGAAAAAAAGAATCCCTGCGGTACGAAAATAAACAAAACACGCTCTCAACAACGACCACTACTCTTCGTTTTAGCATCTAACATGTTAGCAGGGGGAAAATGGCAGCCCCCCAGCTTCCTGTGAACTTTGACCTTTGTTTTGGAAGGAGGGGGGGTCGCGCGTGCTTTATTTCATATATTTGGAGAAGCCGGATCGCTTGTTGTTCCTGACTCTCAGGCTGGACGCGTCTAAACCGCACTCACATGTCAACTGGATTCACGGATTGCAGTTTTCATGCTCGTGAATTCTGCATATTGTTCGTCTTCCTGGTTTGTAACCCCCTCCTCCCCGTCATGAATTCACATCCTTGTTTTCCAGCGAGCCCCCTCCCCCTCTGATTCCCCTCCCCCAAACGGAGACGATTTCAACACGAAAAGCCGACAGTGACCAGATCAGATCAGATCCCAGCGCTTTGTTCCCGCTGCACACAGCAATATTGTAGAAATACAAATAAATGCGTAGTAAGGGAGCGGAGAGAAACCCACACGCCCCGCCCACCTTGCCCACCTCGGCCCTGTCCCTTTCCTCTTGACACGCGCACACTACCATAAACGGAGGGTGTGTGTGAGAGAAAGAGGGGTTGGGGTAGATACATTAATGTGTTATGTATAATATAAACTAGGAAAAATATCTGTGTTGTCACTGCACAAGCAAACATGATGGTTTTCAGTACATCACCTCTTGCTTCTTTCCAACCAATTCAACTTGCCTGCGACCCTGTAGAACAGGATAAAGCGGCTAGAGATGATGAGATGAGATGAGATGAGAGCTCATTAAGTTGGGGGATATGTTTTACTCTTAACGAGCTTTGTCTGAGAAGGGTGCACTTTAACAGCTGCTGACTAAAAACCGTGGTTACTGTATAGTGTTTTCCAGACACAATGGACTAAGGCAGGGGTTCTTAACCATTTCTACTGTAAAGCCCACCTATTCATACTTGTAACAAGTCGGGGCCCATTAAAAAGATCCCCGATTGTTGTGGCTCCTCTATTCTATTAGAATCTAACAATCGATTGTAAAAGTGTCCTTATGAGATGCAACATCACTCCCAGTTACAGATGGAAGCCCAGCTATGCAATTAAAAAAAAAGGTTTTTAATTGGTGGCACGGTGGTGTAGAGGTTAGCACAGTCGCCTCACAGCAAGAAGGTTCCAGGTTTGAACCCAGCGGCCTTTCTGTGTGGAGTTTGCATGTTCTCCCTGTGTCTGCGTGGGTTTCCTCCAGGTGTGCCGGTTTCCCTCACAATCCGAAGACATGCAGTTAGGTTAATGTGGGGCGGCCTTGGGCTGAGGTGCCCTTGAGCAAGGTACCTGACCCCTGACTGCTCCCTGGGCGCTCTGGTTTGGCTGCCTACTGCTCTGAGTGTGTGCGCGAGCGCGTGTGTTCACTGCTTCAGATGGGTTAAATGCAGAGGATGAATTTCACTGTGCTTGAAGTGTGCACGTGACAAATAAAAAAAGGTTTCTTCTTTCTTGAAACCGATGTGCCAGAAGCCAACAAACCATGCACACAGGGCATTCTCGGTCAAAAGGGATTAATGATCCAAAAGTGGAATCTGGCCTATTAACACAAGAACTTATTGCTGCGTTTGTGTACAACCAACCAGCAGGTCATTAAAACCAAGAAATATACTCAAAAGAAGTGGATATAGAAACCATTCAACAGATAGATCCTTATATGCTAACAAAGAAGGGTTTTTACAGAGTTGAAAATTATCCATCTGTTGAGTTCCTAGACACCTCAGACTACCTGGTGCTACAGACTTCTTTCTACATGGACAAACAGATGAAAACTTGGAAGAGCACAGAGGCATACAACTTTTATAAAAAGTGGCTGGGTTACAGGTCTGGGGCTCAGGACGCTACAAAATAGAGGGTGGTAGACAGATCCAAATGCAGGGGGAAAAAATGTTCATTAGCAGGCGTGATATTTACAAAAAAACAAAACAAAGCAGAGTATTTAAAGTGTTATAAACAAACATGGCTAAAAATAAACATGACCGTGATAATGCTTTGCAAAGCCTTTGTGAAAACACTGTCCGTATCTACACGTGCCGATTGCGCTCAAATCAGTATGCTTCCTCTAACGACCGGGTCCCAAGCATCCGCACAACACACTCCAGGAGCTGCACCAGACTCAAATGTTCACCTGCGATGTCACCACAACTTTTAGCTCACATGTATATGGCCATGCATCACCACCAAAATGACTCATTTTCATTGATAACCCCTCACAAAGTATCATGAGCTGTAATGTGACTGTAGCTTAATGAGGCAGCTGACATCAAATGCTACCCAGCAACTGCACCCGACTACGAGTAAAAATTAGCTTCAACTTGGGGGGCGCAGGATCACAGCCGACAAATGGGCCACAGCCTAGTGGTTGAGAAACACTGGACTAGAAAGATTATGCACACCTCCATGAACAAAATCTTTGGTGAACTGGAGAAACTGGTTGAAAAGTTATCCTAGATAACCAAAGGCTTGTCTGTATTTCTACACTGAAACGTGTGTCGAGAGAGATACAGCCACCCCCCAAAACAGTTTTATTTTTAACTAGCTTTATTGAAAACTACCCATTCATTCTTTTAAAATAGCAAAGGACGCACCATACCAAAAATAAGCGTGTGGTGTCAATGACACGATAACATCAAGATACTTTAAATTTACTTAGCACAGTCCGATTGTTAGCATACCACATATGAAGTGAAAGGTTGAAGTTCAGTTGCAATGCCTGGTGAGTGGCAATCATTTCATGAAGCATGAAAAGCATCAGGAAAATGAATGATCAGTTAACAATGCATCAGACTTAATGATCACAAGGATCTGAGGCTACCATAGGCACAGGTTCACCAAAACTAGACAGTTGAAGACTTTATTAAAAAAAAAAAAAAAGGGCAATTCCCCCCCAAAACAATCTTTAATTGTCCAGTTCGGGTGAGCCTGTGCACACAGCCTCAGACTCCTGTTCTTAACTAATGGGAAACGAAACAGTGCAGCCTTCTGCTGTTGGAGCCCATCCACCTCAAGAGTGGATGTTTTGTGCATACAGAGATGCTTTTCTGCTCACTACAGTTGTAAAGAGTGATTTTACTTTAGTTACCATTTCTGTTGTAGCACCTCAAACCACTCTGGCCATTTTCCTCTGAGCTCCCTCACAAACAAAGGGTTTCCACCCACAGAACCTTCACCCACTCCATGCTTTTTGTTCCATTCTGTGTAAAGTTGAGACTGGTATGTGTGAAATTCCCAGATCAACAGTTTCTAAAAATGCACAAACCAACCCAACTAGCACCAACCACCATGCCAGTCACATTTTACCCTCTCAGATGTTTGATGTGAACATTAACTGAAGCTCAACTTGTATCTTCAAGATTTAATGCATTGCGCTGCTCTCACATGACTTGCTGATTGAAGAACTGTATGAATAAACATATGCATACATCTCAGATCAGCAATAACATTAAAACCACCTGCTTAATATAATGTAGGTCCCCCTTGTGCCATCAAAACAGCTCTGACCTGTCAAGGCATGGACTTAAACTTCTGAAGCAGTGCTGTAGTATCCGGCGCAAAGTTGTTTGTAGCAGAACCTTCAACTCCCAAGTTATGAGGTGAGACCTTCATGGATGAAACTTGTTTGTCCAGCACATCCCACAATGTGCTCAGATGATCTGGGAAACTTATAGGCCCTGAACTAGTCATATTCACTCTGACCAGTCTGCAGCTACACAGCCATACACACTGCAAGCTGCAACACCTTTATCATAGCCAGCATTAACTTTTTCTTCAGCAATTTATGCTACAGTTAAGGTCTTCCCTGCATTCAGACCAGCCAGGCTAGCCTCTGCTTCCCAAGAAAAAAGGTCAAGTCAGAACCCACATCAATAGGGCTTTTCAATGAGGGTGACAACTGAAGGAGGTTTTTTTTTTTTGGGGGGGGGGGGGGGGGGGGGGGGGGTTATGACCATGCCCTACACTCCTCTTCCCCCACTCTCTTATGGACCCATCCTCCAGCAGTAAAATCAGCCAGCATGCAGTCATGTGTTTTGGAAGGATTATTCAGTTGGATACTTTCAAAATCTTATTGCTCCTGCCTTTAAAAGAAATTAAATAAGACTTGTTACATGGATGTATTCTCAACCACAAAATGTCTTCCAAATATCATCCATGTTCTTGCCACTGCACCAATTACCCCAACAGGAATTAAAAGCAGAATCCAAACAGATTAACAAAAACACAAGTGAATTTTTATTGAACATTTTATTGTGCTTGTTTAATTAGTAGCACAATTTCTTGAAACCCCTGCCACCCTAAAACAAAACGTGATTCAACGCAGTGCTTCTCTTAGTGACTGGCTAGGGGAGGAAGTGAAGGTTGGGGAGAAGGCTTTTTTTTGGGGGGGGGGGGGGGGGGGGTTAAAAAAGAAAAAGCGTGGGGGGGGGGGGGGGGGGGGGTGATGGGAAAGGCACATACATACTGTAGCCCCACTTGGGCTCAGCTCCAGCAGGTTCCAGCTACTCTTGTCCACAAGAAATTGTGTACTGGTCAGGAAAGTATTGTTCATACTTGTGGGCATCTTGGTTTTACAAACCAGTCATCAGCAGCACAGCCCATTTTCCACTCTGACCAAATCCAAGGCTGCAAAACGTAGAACCCTACCAATTGTGGGGGGGAAAGAAAAGAAAAAAAAAGTCAAGGGGAAACTCCCAGTGGCCCTATTCTTTACTTTGAAACCTTCCACACAGGAAAAAAAAGAAAGCTATGTACAGGGAGAGGGGGACGGGGGAATCCCATAGTCTGTACAATTCTGACCTATACATTATTTACTTTACTGCAAAATAAACAAACAAAAAGTACAAAAAGAAAATCAAATCCCTAAATAAGCTGATAGGACAATTTCAACAGGGGAGGGGGGAAGGAAAAAAAAAAAAAAAAAGTCCAAGACTCTTAACTTCTAGGCCTATCAACAACTAAGATTTAATCATATAAAACACAGGGCTCCATCACCTGTACATCTTCATAGAAATTAAAGTTCACATTTTTTTTATTTATTTTTTTAAACTAAATAGGGCCATGAGGAAGAGGTCTTGCTGTACTCTGACTGGCTGCAGGATCATATCACTGGCGGAACTCCAGTTCATCAACACTGATTACTTTAGTAGAAGGCATGGAAGGGAGCGGTTGCTGTAGCACATCCGAGCCAAACCACTTGGCCAGGCCTAGAGGTGGACTCCCTGCTCGCCTTTGAGAGTGGGTTGTCCGATGTGTGCTGTGGCTCTGTGACTGCAAAGTTCCAGTGGGCATCGTGTGTATATCTGCAGGGAGAAACAGGTCTAGGGTAAAAACAAATACCAGTGCAATTTCTAGCTACAAGTGCCCTTTATACAAGTAGGACTTTAAGACTCATGTTAACCAATAACTTGCATCAATACAACTCTTGGTATTTACTAGGTCTCTGCTGCTGTTGGAACTGTTGTTGCATGACCGCTAACTGCATGTGTGGTCCAGCAGCTCTCGGGGGAATAAGTGGGTGTCCTGTAGTGCCCAGTGGATACAGAGTCTGGCCTAAGAGAGCAGGAGGCAGACCCTGCAGCTGGGACAGATCCACAGTCTGGGGGAAAAGTCCTGTTCAGACAGACAGACCATTGATATTACAGTCACTGTACACTCTTAGGAGGCACAGGAATATCTCCATTAAACAAAATGAACCTAGACAAACCTCGCAGCTAAACACCAATCCCCACCTGTTTGTAAGAGTGCGGGTCCTAGCTGCTGCGGTTGGATGCCTTGGGCGATCATCCGCTGTACCACACCAGGATGCAATTGTGGTGGTGGAGGCCTAACCAAGGGGACATGCGACAAAAGCGGTACTGGGTAAATGGGTCTGGGGAGAGAGGAAGAGGACCCTGGGGACAGCATAGCAGGAGTGTGATGCCCTGTGGTAAAGCTAGGCCTGGCTCGCTCAGCCTCTTTCGAGTGGCGATTCTGGGCAGATGCAGGGGTGGAGCAGGCTTTTATGCCACCTGCTTGAGGCCCACCACTGTCCACACCATCAAGGAAGGAGCTTGGGGAAGGACCGTCTGTAAAGGGAAACAGTTGAAAGGCTTATAAACCGAAAACTTCAGAACAACACAGCACAGCTAAACCAAGAACCTTACCTTCCTGTGAAGGTATTGTGTCCTCTTTGCTTCCTGGCCTATTCACTGGCTCATCTTTAGTCTTCTCCTTTGACTCATACATTTTTTTAATCACTGAGGTTGGAGTAAAAGATGGAGACAGCTATTTGGGAGGGGAGGAAAAAAGAAAAATTGGTAATACAATTCCAAGAAACAAGCAGTCACTGCATCAAGAGGACATTTGACAATGCAAGGGTTCGCAACTAGTTACATAACTTGCCAAAAAAAAAAAAAAAAAAGACACCACCCAGTAAGGGATGAGGAAGTCCGCTTAAAACCTGGAATTTTGACCTGCTGCACTGCCCAGCTAAAATAATTCCAATTCAACAATTTTGAAAGCAAATCTATAGGGCAAAAATCAGCTATACAGAAGGGGTGGGGTGTGTTTGGACCCATTTATAGTAACACTCACCATGCTTGTAACTGGGGAATGCCTGCCCGGCAGGTGAGGGCCAGGGGACCTGTTAATCCTAGTCTGCCTACAACACAGAACAAAGGCTCTGAACAATTAATTCAACTGGCCACCTATAAGGTTATTTTCAACCATTTCGATAAACAAATCAGGTCATCATTCAAGGGACCTTGGCTGTGTTTGAAATGGCATATGTATCACGCATACTAATTTTAGCATGGTTTATGCTGTAAGTGAATAATCTGGACAGAGGACATCCTTGGCAGCATATCCAAGTAGTTAATATACTGGAAATAAGTTTTTGTGCTGTACTGCATTCCATAATGCAATGTAGTCTCAAAGCTTAACAAAAAAAGGATTGCAAAGAAAGCATCAGCACACATGTAAAATGCCATTTTGTACCACTCTGTTCTAAATATAACCCAAGGTAAGTTTTATTGCAGGCAGTTTATTTTTGGCATTACCTCTGTCAAGACTAAGCAAGCTGAGGCAATATCAGAAAGGTGATCAACACTGCAGACTACTGTTCAGTCTGAGAGAAAAGGGTCCATCACGGCACAAGACAGGATATCCTGAACAAACCCTCCATGTTTATTATAAGTCACTGGTTGTGTGCTTTTGCGCATGTTTGGTGGTGCACATATGAAACGATGTTATGACAAGCCAAAGTTACCACAATTCAGGTTAAGTGTCCAAAGAGGAAGGGGGGGAAGCATCCATACTGTCAGAACGTTATGGGGATAACAGCCATCCGTTTCAGTAGCCAAAAATATTTTTTTAAAAAAGCCTGCTTTTGAATGAGTTTATACCATGCTGGGGTTTTAACAATGCCTTAGAAACGTAACAATTTGTAACTTTGGCTTGCCATAACTTTTCACTTGCACACAAAAACGTGAGTAATAATACATTCCCATGTGTGATGCATTGACATCAGGAGTTTCATGCAGCATTGCTATAACGACCAGCTGTACTGGAAAATGAACTACTGATACCAAAAGCAAGTAGTCAGTACTATGTAGTGGAAAGAGGCCATTAGACATTTAAAAACTTGTCAGTTTGTGTGCCATTCTGAACACAGCCTTTGGCTACCACTTGAACGAGAGGACTTTCCTAACCTGAGCCGAAAGGACTTCTCAAGGCCATGTTTGTTGTAGCCTTGCTGATACTGGCGACCATGTAACGCCAGATCCTGCTGGAACATTACAGCATCCAATTCTGCCTGGTCCATTCCCATAGACAGCGCCCTCAACTTAAAAAAAATAAATAAATAAATAAAAATATATTATATACATACACAATTACACTAATTCATGAAAGTTCATTCATATACAAAATCTAGCTCAATATTTGTATACTGCATAACAGTTTTCACCTGTTGTGGGGTTGCACCAGGACTTACAGCTCTATGCATATCAGGAATTTGATCACCCAGAATTTGTTGTGGGCCACCAGCAAAGCCTGCAAAGAAAATTATAGAATATTCTCAAACTCAAGATTTTCTCAGTCAGAACTAAAGCCAAAGTCTAATAGTAAGAACGTTTCATTTAAAATTGCAGTTCTGTCCAGTACTACATTTCAAATTTTGCTACCTGTTCCTGTCTGCATACCTGTATAGAAGTCGTGAATGGGCCCTCTGTGTGGAAACAGAGGGGGTGAAGAACCACGGTGGTGCAAGAGGCCAGGGGCTGGAGCAGGTGCAGCTTCAGGGTTTGCCAACAGCCCACTCAAGAGTGGCGAACTTGCCCGTGGAGCTCCCTGAACACCCAACAACTCCTAAAGCACAAAAGCAACAGACCAATGCGAATTCAGATCTATAATGTAGTACAATTTTGTGAAATGCTACCAAGAGCAGAACAGTAAAGACTTGGACACATCACCTGGAATATATTCTTCTGCTGTACAGCAGGAACTGGAGACTCCGTTATGGTGCTCAGGATAGCAGGATCTGCTGACTGCTGCAGCTGTGCACACAAAAGGAAAGGCCCATCACAGCTTTACAGTCAGTCAATCAGCTTTACAAGGTTCAGTGCCCCACACCAGTGTTTCCCCACACCAATAACGTGAAAGCCACCACCCCACAATCAGATTCAAATGGACAACTTCACAATGCAGCCTTCATACAACCCAAGTAAGATACAACCATGTACAAACTACAATTTCAGAAATTACAGCTTGATTTTCATGCCAAGTATTTCAGCACTTAACTGTAACATACCTGGACAGATCGCTCAAATACACCGACATACTATGGCCTGCCATAAACCCTGCAGCTGTCTGCTTCTCTGGCAAAACATCATTAGAATTCAAATAACTACTTTTGATGCAAGCTTTTAAACTTGCCAAATGAACAAAACCCACAAGTGTCCTTTCTCTAGGAATAAAAACAGCAATCCAACTTGTTCAACTGCACAGTACAAAACATATGCCCATCATTAATCCAATTCAAGACAGTATGACCGACCAATTACCCTTAAATTTAACCCCCCTTCCACCACACACACTTGCCTGCCCATGGTGTAAGCCATTATGCCTCGTTGCATGCATTTAATGGCAAGCTTTTAATGAAGCTAGCAATATGCATATAAAAGACTCAGAGTCCAGCACTTTTGCTGCATCACCCATGACTCCACTCAAGCTAATAAGAAAATTCATTAAAATTTGACCAAGTGTTTGTCGGAGAATTTTTTGGAGAAAACAATGAGATTTTTTTTTTTTTAAATACCCTCAGTACAAGGATCCAGTAGTTCTGCAGACTGCAGCATTAGCAATAATTAAACTACATTCATGAACCCCAGTTCAATTAGAACCATATACATGGCAAAAATACCCAAGTTTACAAATATACAAAGTATTTTTTTTTCTTCAACACAGCATACATTCCACTTTTGCTCATTTACAGAAGTGTTCCATTAATATTTTCAAAACTGTTTCTCACTGCTAAACACAAACCTTTCAGCTGATGTCTGGAATATTTAGTTCCTTATAAATAGTCTTCAGTTTAAAAAATAAATGAATCACGCCCGAATCAGTGAGAAAACCAAGCACACAGGAATATTTTCTACACACGATGTTCCTTGGGAAACAAATTTACCCGACACTCACTCCCAGCTTTACCTGATGCAGAGAAGCATGCTCACACGTTTAACCAGCTGTGTGGTCACACTTACACTGCTCGTGCTGGCCTTGGGCTGCGTGGGCAGGGTTCCACTTGCCTTCATACTGCTCACCAGCTTGTTGAAGGCAGACATGTCAGCATCACGGGGACGGGCCATGACCCCTGTGCCTCCTGTGAGAGCTTCTTCCAGGTGCTCAGCCATGAAAGGAGTTCCCCTACCCTGAGCCTGCAGTTGCCTGGGGGTTGACTGAGGCTGCTCACTCTGAACTTTTAGCCCCTTTAAACTGCTCTCCACCTCCTCCAAAGACAACACCACCCCAGAGTTAGCTAAAAACAGACAGACAACACAGGATCCTATTAACTCTGAGCCAGAGAGGAAAAACAATTCAAAATGTTACATCAGCATTACTTACTGCTCTCCTTGAGATGAGCCTTGTTTGCATTCAAGCTGGAGAGAAGGGGTTTAAGGTCAATTTTGGCTTTATGGAGCAGCTCCAAGATGTCGACTTTTTCTCTCCTCTCCTCCGAAGGAATTGGTGTGAAATAGGGTGTGGGACCCTGACTAGGAGAACTACTACATGGATCTACATATGGAAAAAAGAGAAAAAAAAAATTTGCAGAAAGAAACTAATGCACTTAGTTTACATGACTGGATAGTAAACTAGAAGTTTGTCACCAGTTCCTTTTTTGTGGAAATAAATGCAGCACTGAACCATGCCATTTGGCCTATGCTACCACTGTTGACCTCAAGCTTGCAATAAGACATGGAACAATTATGGTCATGTAACTGTAGTGCTGTGTGATAAAGGTTTCGGTTTCCCCATACGGTATGAATTTCATACACTGCCATAGCATAGCTGAAACAGCTGTAACGCTTCAAATAGACAGCAAGTTTAGATAATTGTTCACTACTAGAAGTACTATAGACCACTATAAAGAGTACGTCACCATACGCAGAAGTCACTGCACACCCACTGAATACATACTGAAAAGGCAGTGTTCCACTCAAATGCCACACACACAAAAAAAAAAAAATCTAAAATGTGAAAAGATGTTGTGTGATTGCCTGTACAAAGATTCAATGAGAAATTAGAGCCATCTTTTTTTACAGACTGCCAAAAGCAAAAGAAAAGCAGAGCAGATGGATTGCTGCAATTTCACAGAAGTAACTGGAATCCAAGCACCAAAAAGCAGACACGCAGGTGCCGTTTTATAATCGGCATGTTGTAGGATTTTTGGGTAAAAATTTTAAGTCATATCCAAGTAAGTGATAGTTTGCTGAAACATCTTTCCTACAGTTTTGACCTTCAATAGTTTTAAACTATGAAGTCAGGTCTAGGTGTGCCAAGGTCTCACTTTCCAAACTCAGACATGAACAGTGCAGAAATCACCCCCATTAAGCCCAACAATTATTTGCCAAAGGCGAAGTAAATATCGGTGAATAATAAGGGAGACAAAGTTGGTTATGTAAATATTGGCTGGCGTTGAGTAGTACATCAGATATATTCCATTCAGCTAGCATGATCTTGAACTCTTCAGCTCGTTCAATACCATGCTAGCTGAATAGAATATGATACCATGAAAAAAAAGCCAGACAATATTATACATACACATTCCTTTCAGGTGTTCAAGTCTCCTTCAAAATCTCCCATATTTAACAAAACTTGGCAGCCCTGTTTGTTTACAAATTCTCAGTCACTCTCTAGCACGAAAGTTTTACATCAGACACATGATGTCTTGACAATCATACAATAATCAAACCATATTGAACACTCATCCACCTTACCTTTGAATAGTTTTAGACCAAACTTCATAACAGTGTTTATAGGAGCAGCATTTTCTTTCATAATTTTTCACTTACAGTGAAGGGCTTGGCTGCCATTTTGCCAAGTCATTGGAGGTGATTGGTTAAGAGATTCATGTTTCTCAATCAGCACGCATGATTTTCTATAGTCACCTCTGTATTTATACTAAACATTCTATATAACTTGTCAAGACTAATTAAATTACAAGATGACCACACAGAAAACACTAAAGCTTTGGTTTCAAACAGCAACCTAAAAGCTTTCCCAGCTTCTGAATAGGTTAAATATCTCATCTCATTATCTGTAGCCGCTTTATCCTGTTCTACAGGGTCGCAGGCAAGCTGGAGCCTATCCCAGCTGACTATGGGCGAAAGGCAGGGTACACCCTGGACAAGTCGCCAGGTCATCACAGGGCTGACACAGACACAGACAACCATTCACACTCACATTCACACCTACGCTCAATTTAGAGTCACCAGTTAACCTAACCTGCATGTCTTTGGACTGTGGGGGAAACCGGAGCACCCGGAGGAAACCCACGCAGACACGGGGAGAACATGCAAACTCCGCACAGAAAGGCCCTCGCCGGCCACAGGGCTCGAACCCAGACCTTCTTGCTGTGAGGCGACAGCGCTAACACCACCGTGCCACCTAGGTTAAATATATTCTATCCAATAAATAAATAAATAAATACTTCTATGAACTGTACATCAAATGGCTCCTTACAAAAATATTGGGCGTTAATATCAAGCTTGTTAACTTGTGCAATAAAATGTTTGAGAAGTCTGAATATTTAAGACACCAAGTATCTTGGTTCTATAAACTACACTGACCCATCTTAAAATATCTTTTGAAAAGGAAGCAAATGGTACTTCAACAATAAACACACCACACCCACCCTTACTGTGAAACAACTTTTTCGTCATACCACCCAGCATTACATAACCACAGTATTAAAAACGCACATGCAAAAAGCTATGTTCTGCTACCTGCTAGTTTCTCAAGCTCTTCATGTGGGGTGGAGCGTAGGCTGCTGGAACGGCTACCAGAGGGACTCTGATTACTATTGAACCAGCGGCTGAACCGGCTGGCCGTGACTGGCCCTTCACCAAGCACATCTTCGATCATCTGAAAAAATGAGAATAGGCAAGTTGTTGAATTTAAGTCAGAGCAAAAATAAAGGGTTAATGGGGGGGGGGAGGGGGGGTTGAGAATGGCACTTACATGATTAGAGCTTGCAGGCGGTTTAGAGCAATGAAGGCAAAATCAAGTGTGGGCTTTTGGGAAAAGGTAATTCAAAACCATGGGCACAAATGTTCACATTTAACCAAAATATTCATCAAAGGGTCTCCGTGCTCTTAGAGCACAAGACTTTTGTACCACTATGACCATTGAAGACTCACACCAAGCACGCATTCAAACTAATCCTTAAATGGATCAGCGATGGGCATAAATTTGTATCCCCTTGTCTACAAAAACTTCCTCAGCCAACAAGGTAGCCAAATGTCTTAGTTGAGTGCAAACAAGTCTCAATCATAATGCATTACCAATCACTCAAATTTAAAAATAATCAGGGCAGCTGCACAAGCACAAAGCATCCCACAAGGTGGACTGTGAATAAGGAAAAGACCCAAAAGAAATGCCACAGGTGTGATTATTGTTCAGGACAGCCATCCACACATCAACCCAATCACCCTTTTAAGCATGCAGTGCTCCCCATAGCTTACCGAAGCCAGGCCAGGCATTGTCTTCTCCAGATTAAAGAACTCATTGAAGTCAAACTCCCCAGCTGTTGGTTCAGGTAGAATGTCTGGATGAGGCACCTCCTGATCAGTTCCTCTCTCTTGGACTACCTGGGTCTCCTCAGAAATACCACCATTGCACTCAACTGCACAAGAAAGGGTGAACAATTATGCAAAATCATTCCCGATTATTCATTTTTGCATGCAATTCAGTGAAAAACCTAAAAAGCCATGTCAATTAAAAGCACACATTCCACATGCCTTCTTTTGCAGGCTCTGTTCTCCTCCTTGAACGCTTAGATTTCCGCTTATCATCCTCCAAGACTTTATCATCAAAGCCAATAAGCTCAATGGTCTCTGACTGGCTTGTGGGTCCACCAGAAAACCATTCCGGCTCCTCTTCAGCATAAGAGTCATTTCTTCTCCGCTCACTAAACACTCTTTTGTCACCGAAGTCTCTCTGTAATAGCAACACAAACAGGCACTAGTTACACTGTTAACGTGTACAAAAACTAAATAAGACCCAAAAATTTGAAGTAAGAAAAGCCAGGAGTTCCAATCTGTAGATGTTGGCTATAAATTACAAGCTAGTTTTAGCACTAGGGCAGCAGATCATTGCTCTACTAAGATGTTTAAAATCACCAACCACCATGATCAGCAAAAATATAGAAAGCTGTGCGAGTGTACATTATACAGTGCTCAGCATAAATGAGTGCACCCCCTTTAAAAAGTATTTTAAACGATCTCAATGAACACAATTTCCAAAATGTTGACAAGACAAAGTTTAATATAACATCTGTTTAACTTATAACATGAAAGTAAGGTTAATAATAACTTGGATTACACATTTTTCAGTTTTACTCAAATTAGGTGGTGCAAAAATGAGTACACCCCACAACAAAAACTACTACATCTAGTACTTTGTATGGCTTCCATGATTTTTAATGACAGCACCAAGTCTTCTAGGCATGGAATGAACAAGTTGGTGACATTTTTGCAACATCAATCTTTTTCCATTCTTCAACAATGACCTCTTTTAGTGACTGGATGCTGGATGGAGAGTGATGCTCAACTTCTCTTCAGAAGTCTCCAAAGAAAATAAATTTCTTTACAACACAAAGGTGAAGGCTACAAGATCAGCAAAGCTTTAATTATCAGTCAGAATACTGTAGCAAAAGTGGTACAAAAATTTAAGAAAGATAGAACTGCAACCATCTCATAGAGACGTCGCGGTCGTCCATGAAAGTTAACACCTCGACAGGAGCGTCTTCTGATGAGAAGGGTTGAAGAAAATCAGCATGCAAGTTCACTGCAGTTATCTAAAAAAGTAGAACGCCAAACTGGGGTGACCATTTCCCATGACAATACGGCATACACTGCAGAGGAATGGCAAGCATGGATGCCATCCACGAAAGAAGCCTCTCCTAAAGCCCAGGGACAAAAAAAGCCCGCCTAGAGTTTGCCAGGGCCCATGCTGACAAAGATAAAGACTACTGGGACTCTATACTCTGGAGTGATGAGACCAAGATAAATGTTTTTGGAACTGATGGCTTAAACTGTATGGCATCACAAAGGTGAGGAATACAAAGAAAAATGCATGGTGCCTACAGTGAAACATGGTGGTGGCTTATGTAGGGCTGCATGAGTGCTGCTGGTGTCGGGGAGCTGCATTTCATTGATGGCATCATGAATTCACAGATGTATTGCTCTATACTGAAAGAGAAGATGCTACCATCACTCTGTGCCCTTGGGCATCATGCACTTTTCCAACATGACTAAACACATCTAAGGCCACTGTTGGATTTCTGAAGAACAACAGGGTGAAAGTGATTCAGTGGCCAAGTATGTCTCCTGATCTGAACCCAGTCAAACACCTATGGGGAATTCTGAAGAGACAAGTTGAGCATCACTCTCCATCCAGTATCCAGTCACTAAAAGAGGTCATTGTTGAAGAATGGAAAAAGATCGATGTTGCAAAATGTCGCCAACTTGTTCATTCCATACCTAGAAGACTTGGTGCGGTCATTAAAAATCATGGAGGCCATACAAAGTACTAGATGTAATAGTTTTTGTTGTGGGGTGTACTCATTTTTGCACCACCCTAATTTGAGTAAAACTGAAAAAAAATGTGTAATCCAAGTTATATTATTAACCTTACTTTCACGTTATAAGTTACAGATGTTTGTCTTGTCAACATTTTGGAAATTGTGTTCATTGAGATATTGTTTAAAATGTTACTTTTCAAAGGGGGTGCACTCATTTACGCTGAGCACTGCATTTCTGTAGGCTTGGTTTTCAGGAAGTGAAATTGGCAGTAGCCAGAATATATACACAGCATTTTTACACAATACCCTGAATCTCTTGTCCTTGAGGTCACGTTCTCTTTCACGGTCCCTTTCTTTATCCACCCGAATATCCCTCTCGAACCCACGTGCTGCCATGATGCGACCACTTCCGATGCGCCGTGTGCCCCCAAGACGGAGAGACTCGTTCTCTTTGTTCTCAAGGGGACTGATGGGACGCCGAGTCAGGGAAGCTGGTGCCACTTGGCAGCCACCGCCAAAACTACGGCGCTGGGGGCTAAGAACTACCTCCAAGTCATCCTCTTTAATACGCTCTCGTGGGTCTAGAATCACAACACAAAAAAAAAAAAAAAAGGTAATTATAGTGCTTCCTCCCCAAAAACACTGCTTAGAACTGAATTTGATAGTTGTATCAGTGCATGAAATTACCAGCAATTCTACGTTTCAGGGGAGGTCCATCCTCAGCGTAGTCTCTCTTGTATCCCTCCATTGCTAAGTCACACTCTGAAGGATACAGTGACGCATGCCATTTTTCAGGATCCCACACCCCATCGCTAGAGAAATAAAAACATTTAGATTTTCAAAGCAAAAGCAGCCATCACAGCAATCGAGACATTTTTGGACTGTTCCAGAAAAACTTAAAATACAAATTCACATTTAATTTTACAGAACTTTACAAGAAAGATGAGCAAATAAAGGGAATAAAACAGTACCACAATCTGTGCATTAATTTATTTTGTACAACAGTTAGTTCTATTCCATTAATTTGACTGGTCAAGCAGCATTGCAAGAAGGCTGATGTTTATGCGCATCACTCCACTTGTCGGTCCTAAACATAAAATTCCACTTCCCAGTTCTAAACTACTTTCAGGAATATAACCTTTGACTTAACGTGAAGGCTTTTTAGATGAAGATGAAAACAAAGGGAAGCTAATTTTACTAGAAACACCTGACAATCAATGTGAGCTAGCTAGCATGCTATAAAGTGAGCACAACAACTTTGGGATCCTTTTCCACTAGTCTAGCAAAAATAAATAAATTTAGCCATGTGTCCCCAAAATATCACACAATGTTAAGTTATTGTCTTTAGAACTGCTGTATAAAAGTAAGCTCACACTCAGTCATGCTGTTATACTGAACATCAGCATGACTGATTAGCTATGGCCAAACAGCACTCCCTCCTGTGATGTTTAACTACAACTCACCTATCATATTTCTGAGACAAGCATTCTGGTCTCTCATTAGAAATAGGTAGCGCTTTGATTTCCAAAAGCTCCTCCTGTGAAAGAACAAGAAAACGATCACAAATTAAAACCAGATTACACGAATCAAAGAATAAGAACAAGACAGTCAAGAACACGATCTCTCGACTTGGCTGATTTGGAAAGTGAAGCCGATTTACAAAGTGCGCCAACCTTCGTGTATCGATAGGCAGAAGTCAGCTGAGAAGTCCTCACAGTGTGGATCATTTTATTGCCATGTTCCTGATCCTCTATACGAGCATCTTTGTCCATGACTGAGGCAGAAGGCCAAAGTATAGCTTCTGTCTTGGACACTCCAAGTACCTATAGGCAAAGGATCTGGTCAGATTAAAACGTTAAGAAAAATATTGCCAAAAACTTTAGGAATACAAGCTATAAAAAAACATAGGTTTATTCAAGTGGCTAACTTCAGTAACATTTTTAGTACACGTGCTGAAATCCTAAAGTCTCCAACGACACTAAAAGCACAGCTGTGTTGTGGCCGAGCAGCATTATTAGCGTGACGTTAATCAGCGTCAACCAGCGGTGTGTGATCAAGTAACTTTAGCAGTTTGTACAATGAAAGCGATGTTGATTTGTAACCAACTTCGTTTAAAAACTGCTGTCGCGGTTATTGCCTTTGACCAGCATCACACTAAACCGAACACGGAAGGAATACGCACAAGGATATCACCAGCTCTCTCCTCTCACTCAGAAGGATTGTTACAGATACTGATTTCTGCCAAGAACCATAGCTGAGTGGAACCAGCTACCAACATACTTGCATCAAGCTACAGCCATGGATAAATTTAAGATGGGACTTAACAGTATGCACAAGTCTCCCTGGATCCGGGGGCCCATTATTAAACTTTCCACTAGTCACCATGCGCCTGGAACAGTGCATTCCTGCAGAGGAGATTGTTTACAGTCGAAGCAGAACTGTGCAAGAACAGCAGCTAACCCGCTTGTTAGGACCAACTGTCCATTCAGTTTAGCTTGTTAGTGTTAATTGCGTGGACACATTAATTTGGGCGCTAATGTTTACGCAGCCGGATGCTAGCAATATGTAGTTAGCATCCCGAGTTAGCCTTTAACTGTCAGCCAAAAGCACTTGGTAGATTAATTCACCAGTTTACACACCAAAAGGCAATAAAACAGCAGTATATTCTTTTGCTGGGAGCCAATTAACTTACCTGCTTCTAGCCAAAACCCCCCTCAAGTTACTCCTCACTCCACTGATGCTACAATTAGCTAACTTTTACACCAAACCAACGCCGAGTCTTACACAAGTGCGTCCAGGTGATTGAGCTGGACCCGGGCAGCCGCTTGCGGGCCAATTTTAGACTTGAACTCTATATGTATGTTGTGTTTACCGAACTACGGGACGTTAATGATGTGTACAGTTCAGGTAAAACGTTTCCAAGCGTCGACTAGCTAGCGAAGGAGCTTCCAACCAAGCTAGCCAAACGCCTAACAAATTAGTGCTGTTTTTGCTTCAAAAAAATTATTTATTATTATTACTACTACTTCTGTTGCAAAAAACCAAGTCACAAAACCATGCTTCTCTTTTAACACAGAGACCGAGCAACAAAACTACTGCTATTATAATATTTCTGGGTTTGAAGCCTTGCTTACAAGCTGTCGGAAACAATCCAAAGGCTAGCCGGCTAGCTAACCAAATTCTTACTATTCACTTCTAAGCATGATGTGCCCAAAAAGCACGCTTAAATAGCTACTGAAACACGGTAGTGAGTTTGCATCGGTTGGGTTAAACAGGATACTGAGCTCAGCCGCTTTAGTACAGACTGACCGGAACTCCACTGTACCTCCAGCTAATGTTACTTTGTTAAATAAGAGCTCTCTCTGTATGTATCTGTGTGTCTTTCTCTCTCTCCAGTTGCTCAGCAGCAATTTTCCTCTAATCACCATAGGTCCTAACTGAAGGCCCAATCCAGGATTATATAGCGATAGCTTCTGCCTTCGTTAAAATGTAAAATATCCACGCATCTTTTTTATTACGTTTTTAAATTCTCAGTAACGTATAATTATAATTTGGAAAATTAAGATATATATATTTGTTTAGAAATTATACGTAATTTACAAAGCGTGCCATTGAATATTGGTCAGGCATTCCAAATGGCCACCTAATATAGACCAAAAGCGTCGGGGTTGTTTTTCCCCCAGATGATGAGTCCTCTTGGGTCTGAATACTAGTGGTTCTGTTTCTATCCAATAGAAGTAATATTAAAACTAATACTCTGAAACCGATACATTGAAAAGTTTCCTTGTGTCTGTAAAAGGGGGAAATATGCGATTTATACAGTGATAATATGCAAATAATTTTCAGTTACACATGGGCTCTGGAAATTTGAAATCCTTGAATACACTTAAATTATAAATAAAATAAAATAAAACGCTACTTCGAGAAACTTAAAAAAAACTCTTTAAAATTAGTTTAAATATTTTAAACTTAGTTTTGTGGTGTTGCCACAGTATCTAACCTCTGGCATGTGTTATATTTTTGCTCCATTATTGTTTTTTTCTGTAAAATAACTCAAAATACTGCTTCTTTTCCTTTTAGTCATATCATTTGCAATATGTATTAATTCTTTCTCTAAAAATGGGTTGGAAGGCAGAGAGGGAAAGGGATAAGATCATGCGGATAAACTTATTCACACAGTTAGGTCCATATACTGTATATTTGGACACTGACACAAATTTTCTTTTTTACCTGTTTACTTAAACATATTCAAGTTATAGTTATATAATGGACATAAAGTCCAGACTTTCAGCTTTCATTTGAGGGTATCCACATTAAAATTGGATGAAGGGTTTAGGAGTTTCAGCTCCTTAACATGTGCCACCCTGTTTTTAAAGGGACCAAAAGTAATTGGACAATTGACTCAAAGGCTATTTCATGGGCAGGTGTGGGAAATTCCTTCATTATGTCATTCTCAATTAAGCAGATAAAAGGCCTGGAGTTGATTTGAGGTGTGGTGCTTGCATTTGGAAGATTTTGCTGTGAAGAAAACATGCAGTCAAAGGAGCTCTCCATGCAGGTGAAACAAGCCATCCTTAAGCTGCGAAAACAGAAAAAACCCATCCGAGAAATTGCTACAATATTAGGAGTGGCAAAATCTACAGTTTGGTACATCCTGAGAAAGAAAGAAAGCACTGGTGAACTCATCAATGCAAAAAGACCTGGACGCCCACAGAAGACAACAGTGGTGGATGATCGCAGAATAATTTCCATGGTGAAGAGAAACCCCTTCACAACAGCCAACCAAGTGAACAACACTCTCCAGGAGGTAGGCGTATCAATATCCAAATCTACCATAAAGAGAAGACTGCATGAAAGTAAATACAGAGGGTTCACTGCATGGTGCAAGACACTCATAAGCCTTAAGAATAAAAAGGCTAGATTGGACTTTGCTAAAAAAAAAACATCTAAAAAAGCCAGCACAGTTCTGGAAGAGCATTCTTTAGACAGATGAAACCAAGATCAACCTCTACCAGAATGATGGAAAGAAAAAAGTATGGCGAAGGCGTGGTACAGCTCATGATCCAAAGCATACCACATCATCTGTAAAACATGGCGGAGGCAGTGTGATGGCTTGGGCATGCATGGCTGCCAGTGGCATTGGGTCACTGTGTTTATTGATGTGACACAGGACAGAAGCAGCCGGATGTATGCTTTACATGTATGCCATTTGTCAGATGCCTTTATCCAGAGCAAGTTACATTTGTCTCATTTTTACATCTGAGCAGTTAAGGGCCTTGCTCAAGGGCCCAAAAGCTTAGTAGCAGCTTAACAGTGCTGGAGTTTGAACTCATGACCTTCTAATCAATCGTCCAACAGTTTAAACACTATACTATTACTTTACAGTCATGGGTTGAATCCATGTGTCCCCTTAGAGAGAAGGGTTATTGAAACCAATACAAAGTTATTCTTCTTGATCACTTTTATCCTGTGATGAAACATTTCTATCCTGCTGTCAGTGGTCTCTTCAGGATGACCCTGTCCCCTTCCACAGGAACTAAACACCAGTTGGAGATTCTGGACTGATGTGTGAGACAGCACTCTCCACCACCATCATCAAAACACCAATTTGCGGAACATCGTTTAGAAGAACAGTGTTTAGCCATCCAGTATAGTTCCAGAGACGTGTAGAGTCTCTGAACAGTGAAGTTGTTCTGCTGGCTTGTGGTTCTCCACTTTATGCTTTTTCCATTTGGCTGTATATATACACCTGTATGTATGTATATATTTAACATAGGTGGATTAAAAAAAAAAAGACCCATAAGAAAATTTTGAACCACTGCCAGTGCTTCCTAATGATTATATATTTACATTTATGGCATTTGGTAGATGCCCTTATCCAGAACGACTTACAGAAGTGCTTTGAAATCTCTATCAATAAAGACACCCTGATACTGGTTCACTAGGTCATGGACGAAGAATACCATCAGTCTTAGAACTCTGTTAGGGTGGTAATATAGGAGGAAACATACACAGACAATTTTTTTTTTTAAATGAAACTGCTCGTTTAAGTAATTCAAGAAGAGGTAGGTCTTTAGACATCATTTGAAGACTGCCAGTGACTCAGCTGTTCGGATATCCAGGGGAAATTCATTCCACTACCTAAGTGCCAGAACAGAAAAACGTTTTGATGCATGTCTTCTTTGTACCCTGAGAGATGATAGGATTACATATGCAGTATACAAAGTGTGTAAATTATTATACCACAGCGCTATTAAATGCTTGATTCTGACAATAGTACAGGCTGCAAGGTTTATATTAATGCACTTATTTTAATACATTATGGTTTCTATAGTAACAATTTGCACAAGGAATGTATTGCAGACGCGCCACATAAACAGATTAAAAACTGTGTAATTGTTAATACAGGGAGATCTTCTGTAAGCAAATGTTTAGATAGCATTTTTGAAAGGACTCTCCAGTCTCAGTGCTTTGTAACAATCAGAGGAAAAGCTAAAATTATGTTTTCTGACACAGTGTCTTCATGGTTTCTCAGAGACATTACAAGTTGCATTTTGTGAACATGAACCTCAAGAGAGCAAGAAAAAAAGAAACTGGTGAGAGAATAATTAAGCAATATCATACAAGAGGGAGTGCTGTTGTACTGAATATTAGCACAGCTCTGATTCGGTCATAGGCATGAGGCCAGTAGCCGAGCACTATAGCTCATCACAGCCATGTTGATATTCAGTGCAACAGATGATAGTTGGAAGTGGAACTGGGAAATAGAATTTTATGTGTAAGATACAGATGAGTGGAGTGATAGACATGGTGAAATGTCCCAGAGCCATTATGCATAATATCAGTGCTCTTGGAGCATCGCTCGACCAATCAAATTAGTGAACCAGAACTAAAGTGTTGTATAACAGGAACTAACTTGTTTTGCGGATGTTTGGTTTAGTCGCCACTTTCTCACAAATCAAAAATGCTACTAATTATGAACAAACGAAATATGGCAGGGGGAAGAAACAGGAGTTACGTCCCAATTGCCTACATGGTAAAACATGGTAATACAAAGATTACACTGTAAAAAATATTACACCACAACACACCATAATGACAAACATTTAATAAAAAAAAAAGTGCTGACATGAATCAGTGTACATGTTGATGAATAAATATAAGAGATTTAAAAAATTAAGTCAGACACACGGCACAATATTAGCACGAGATGACAAAAACAGAAAAGGGGGGAAAGAGCAAAATAGTTAGACATAACCAAAGAAAGCTAGCTGTTCAAAACCAGACAATAAAAATTGAATGATTTCAGTTAATGAACTATATAATGAGGAAAATATGAATAAAAAATTACATTTTCATTAGATGCTAATGTGGGGGACTATAAGTTGCTCATTTGAAGGCAAGACTTAAACATGTTTTACAACATTAACAAAATTGTGTACTAGAAACAAACAAAAATTATGCTGCCATTTTTTAAATTAATAAAACGTTGGAATAGCCGGCAAATTGCTGTGGTATAAAGGAAACACTTCTGGATGTGCTGTTACTGGAAAATAATCAACTTCACTTCTGCATTGCTTCAGGTCGCATCACACCACCTCTTCTTTGATTATTTTTCTGCCCCATTATGTTGTACTCTCCATGTAGTGTAGAGCAGGGGTTCTCAAACTTCTGTTTTGAGGCCCACCCATTCATACTTGTAACGAATCGGGGCCCATTAAAAAAGATCCCTGATTATCTTGGCTCATCTATTCTTTTAGAATCTAATAATCTACTGTAAAGTGTATTAATGGGATGCAACATCACTCCCTGTTACAGATGGGAGCCCAGGAATTAAATAAATGCAATAAAAACCAAACTGTTTTCAATTGTAGGTGTTGTATCTAAAATTGTATGGATGTGCCAGAAGCCAACATAAACCATGCGTGCAGGGCATTCTCAGTCAAAAGGGATTAATGATCCAAAAGTGGAGTCTGGTCCATTAACACAACAACTTATTGCCATGTTTGTGTACAGCAAACAAGCAAGTTATTAAAACCAAGAAGTACACTCAAAAGAAGTGGATATAGAAACCATTCAATGGGATTAGATCCTTACACGCTAACAAAGAAGGATTTTTCCTACCGGTATGAGTTGAAAATTATCCATCCATTGAGTTCCCCGACATCTCAAATTACCTGGTGCTGCAGACATTGTTCTACACGGACAAACAGATAAAATCCTGGAAGAGTATGGAGGAGTACAACTTTTTATATGTGGCTGGGTTAAAGATCTGGGGATCAGGACACTACAAGATAGACAGCGATAGACAGATCCAAGTGCAGGAAGAGTGTTTATTAGCAGGCATGATATTTACAAAAATGAAAGCAAAACAGAAAGCAGAATCATAAAGCAGAGTATTTAAACAGCGTTATAAACATGACCAGAATTAAATGTGACAATGATAATACTTCGCAAAGCCTCTGTGAAAACAGCGTCTGCATCTATGCGTGCTGATTGTAATCAAATCAGTATCAGTTGTTTCCAATAACGATTGGGTCCCAAGCTGCGTCAGACTCAAGTGCGCAAAGGCGTGACAGTCCAGTGCTGTGTGACCACAACTTTTAGCTCACGTGTATATCACCATGAACAACTGCCAAAATGCCTCATTTTCATCAGAGGTGGACAGCAACAAAGTACATTTACTTGAGTACTGTACTTAAGTACACTTTGAGTATCTGTACTTTACTTGAGTATTTTTTTTGGAAACTTATGACTTTAACTTCACTACATTTTCTATCAAGGTTCTCGTTACTCGTTACTATGAAGCAGCTTTGAAAGTGGATGTTTTTTCTTTTCTTTTCTAAAACGTGATTGGTTTTTTTCTCAGGTAACACTGAGACAGTCTATCAATAATCACTAGGGTCACGTCATGTCCATAGACTGTATAGAATCAAGTTCAATGATTTCTCAGCATCATTATTTAACACGATCAGTTGGTGGCTGAATGGAAGGAGGCAGTTCTTCTGAGGAATGCATACACTCATGGTCATACCCATGTTTGACCATGAGTCAAACCCATGTTTCAGTTTTCTGAAAGGATTAAAGATTCGTTTTGATTTAAATGTTTGCTGAAAATGAACCACATCACGGCCTACAAAAACTCACCATCCAACCTGCAGGAGCATATTGAGGTCTGTAAATGTTTTATTCCAAGAGAAAGCTTGCAATAAAGTTGTCTGTGCTTTTAGAGCTAGCGATAATGTTGCAATAGCTATGCAGTCTGGTTAGTCAAATGACTTTCTATGGATTTGCCCACCAAGTTGCCATTGCCTTGTCCATGGCTAACGTTAACACATAGCTAGTTAACTTAGACACTGTTAGTTAGCATGTAAAAACAGAGTTATGCTAACATGAATAATGTTGACTTATATGAAGTCCTTTCAGAAATATGTTTTAGCATAATCTTGGTAAATAGAATGTAGAAATCTCTCTTTTCTAGTAGCATTAGCTACCCAATACAATTTTGAGTTTGAAAAGAGTTTGCTAGCATGTCAGGTGGAGTTTCACTGACTAGCTAGCTTAACGTTAAACCACCATGATGACACAGCATGTGTTCATTTTGTGAATTCACATTTCTGTCTTTGGTAACGGCATTAGGTTTTGTGTTGTGGCAATAATATAACGATGCGTTGACAGAAAATGTACTTTTAATACTTAAGTATTTTTAAAAGCAAGTACTTCAGTACTTTAACTTAAGTAAAAATTTGACTGGACAACTTTCATTTGTATTGGAATAACATTTGATCAGTGGGATCTGTACTTTGACTTAAGTAATGAAGTTGGGTACTTTGTCTACCACTGATTTTCATTGATAACCCATTGCAAAGCATCACGAGCTGTAGTGTGACCGTAGCTTAATGAGGCGGACGTGACATCGGATGCGACGTCAAATGCAACCCAGCAACTGTACCCTACTATGAGTAAAAATTAGCTTCAACTTGGGAAAAAAAAAATCGCGGCCCAGTTGTTGAGAAACACTGGATAGGAATATACAGAGGTGGACAAAGTACCCAACTTCATTACTTAAGTCAAAGTACAGATACCACTAGATAAATGTTACTCTGATACAAGTGAAAGTTGTACAGTCAGATTTTTACTTAAGTTAAAGTACTGAAGTATTTGCTATTAAAACTACTTAAGTATTAAAAGTACATTTTCTATCAACGTATTGTTGTATTATTGCCACAACGCTTCCAAATACCTAATGCCTCTGAAGCAACCTACTGGATTTACTGACTAGCTTGTAGAACCTGTCGAGTAAACACCTTTAAACACAGATATCTACATTCTGTTTATTTGGCAAGATTATGCTAAAACATATTTCTGAAAGGATTTCAGATAAGTTAACGTTATTCATGTTTGGGTAACTGCGTTTTTACATGCTAACTAACAGTGTCCAAGTTAACTAGCTATGTGTTAACGTTAGCCATGGACAAAGCTGTGGCAACTTGGTGGGTAAATCCACAGAAAGTCATTTGACAAACCAGATAGCATAGCTATTGCAACGTTATTGCTAGCTCTAAAAGCACAGACAACTTCATTGCAAGCTTTCTCTTGGAATAAAATGTTTATAGCCCTCAAAATGCTTCTGCAGGTTGGACGGTGAGTTTTTGTAGATTGTGATGTGGTTCGTTTTCGGCAAACAAAACAAAATGAACCTTTAATCCTTTCGGAAAACTGAAACATGGGTTCTAATTATAGCCATGAGTGTGTGCATTCCCCAGAAGAACCGCCTCCTTCCATTCTGCAATCAACTGATCGTGTTCAAAAAAAGCTGATGAGAAATAATTGAACTTGATTCTATACAGTCTATGGACGTGACGTGACCCTAGTGATTATTGATAGACTGTCTCAGTGTCGCCTGTGAAAAAAAAATCATGTTTTAGAAAAGAAAAGAAAAAAACATCCACTTTCAAAGCTGCTTCATAGTAACGAGTAACGAGGACCTTGATAGAAATGTAGTGGAGTGAAAAGTACGATATTTATCTTTCAAATGTAGTGAAGTTAAAGTCATAAGTTGCTAAAAAAATTAATATTCAAGTAAAGTATAGATACTCAAGTAGATGTACTTCGTTACTGTCCACCTCTGGGAACATCCATTATCTGTAGCTGCTTTATCCTGTTCTACAGGGTCACAGGCAAGCTGGAGCCTATCCCAGCTGACTATGGGTAAGAGGCGGGGTACACCCTGGACAAGTCATCAGATCATTGCAGGGCCGACACATAGACACAAACAAACATTCACACCTACGGTCAATTTAGAGCCACCAATTAACCTAACCTGCATGCCTTTGGACTGTGGAGGAAACCCACACAGACAGAACATGCAAACTCCGCATAGAAAGGCCCTCGCCGGCCACTGGGCTCGAACCCAGGACCTTCTTGCTGTAAGGCGACAGTGCTAACCACTACACCAGTCCTCCTCTGGGAATATCCATCCATCCATCCATCCATTATCTGCAGCCACTTATACAGGATCCTACAGGATCCTGCAGGATCGCAGGCAAGCTGGAGCCTATCCCACCTGACTACGGGCGAAAGGCGGGGTACACCCTGGACAAGTCGCCAGGTCATCGCAGGGTTGACACAGAGACACAAACAACCATTCACACTCACATTCACACCTATGGTCAATTTAGAGTCACCAGTTAACCTAACCTGCATGTCTTTGGACTGTGGGGGAAACCGGAGCACCCGGAGGAAACCCACGCGGACACGGGGAGAACATGCAAACTCCACACAGAAAGGCCCTCGCCTGGCTCGAACCCAGGACCTTCTTGCTGTGAGGCGACAGTGCTAACCACTACACCCGCTCCCCTCTGGGAATATACGGTTAGGTCCATAAATATTTGGACAGAGACAACATTTTTCTAATTTTGGTTTTGTACATTACCACAATGAATTTTGAACAAAACAATTCAGATGCAGTTGAAGTTCAGACTTTCAGCTTTAATTCAGTGGGTTGAACAAAATGATTGCATACAAATGTGAGGAACTAAAGCATTTTTTAAACACAATCCCTTCATTTCAGGGGCTCAAAAGTAATTGGACAAATTAAATAATTGTAAATAAAATGTTCATTTCTAATACTTGGTTGAAAACCCTTTGTTGGCAATGACTGAGTAGAGGGGACAGGGCCTTTGCTGTCATTGGCCCTAAACTCTGGAATGAGCTCCCTCTTCACATCCGCCTGGCCCCCTCCTTGTCTGATTTTAAAACCTACCTTAAAACACATTTCTATGCACAGGCTTTTAACTCTATAAGACCTTAGTCTCGTCTGTTTTAATATACCTAGGGCTTTTGAGGTTTTATTTTATCTATCTATGTCTGAAATCCCGCTTTTAACCCATCTTTTATTGGCAAAATTGTCACTTTGTTTTATTCTTTTAATATATTTATATTCCATCTACTGTAAATAGCCCCCCTCTTGTGCTGGTATTTTATTATTGTTCTCCTATGTGTTTTATGGTTGTTCTTAAGTCCTGTGTGTCTTTCAAGTCTTGCGTGTTTAGGGCCTTTTGTTAGCACTTTGGTCAACTGCCCTGTTGTTGTTTTTTAAAGTGCTTTATAAATAAACTTTGACTTGACTTGACTTGAATGACTGCCTGAAGTCTTGAACTCATGGACATCACCAGACGCTGTGTTTCCTCCTTTTTAATGCTCTGCCAGGCCTTTACTGCAGCGGTTTCCACTTGCTGTTTGTTTGTGGGCCTTTCTGTCTGAAGTTTAGTCTTTAACAAGTGAAATGCATGCTCAATTGGGTTGAGATCAGGTGACTGACTTGGCCATTCAAGAATATTCCACTTCTTTGCTTTAATAAACTCCTGGGTTGCTTTGGCTTTATGTTTTGGGTCATTGTCCATCTGTATTATGAAATGCCGACCAATCAGTTTGGCTGCATTTGGCTGGATTTGAGCACACAGTATGTCTCTGAATACCTCAGAATTCATCTGGCTGCTTCTGTCCTGTGTCACATCATCAATAAACACTAGTGACCCAGTGCCACTGGCAGCCATGCATGCCCAAGCCATCACACTGCCTCTGCCGTGTTTTACAGATGATGTGGTATGCTTTGGATCATGAGCTGTACCACGCCTTCACCAAACTTTTTTTTTCTTTCCATCATTCTGGTCGAGGTTGATCTTGGTTTCATCTGTCCAAAGAATGTTCTTCCAGAACTGTGCTGGCTTTTTTAGATGTTTTTTAGCAAAGTCCAATCTAGCCTTTTTATTCTTAAGGCTTATGAGTGTCTTGCACCGTGCAGTGAACCCTCTGTATTTACTTTCATGCAGTCTTCTCTTTATGGTAGATTTGGATATTGATACGCCTACCTCCTGGAGAGTGTTGTTCACTTGGTTGGCTGTTGTGAAGGGGTTTCTCTTCACCATGGAAATTATTCTGCGATCATCCACCACTGTTGTCTTCTGTGGGCATCCAGGTCTTTTTGCATTGATGAGTTCACCAGTGCTTTCTTTCTTTCTCAGGATGTACCAAACTGTAGATTTTGCCACTCCTAATATTGTAGCAATTTCTCGGATGGTTTTTTTTTCTGTTTTCGCAGCTTAAGGATGGCTTGTTTCACCTGCATGGAGAGCTCCTTTGATCGCATGTTTTCTTCACAGCAAAATCTTCCAAATGCAAGCACCACACCTCAAATCAACTCCAGGCCTTTTATCTGCTTAATTGAGAATGACATAACGAAGGAATTGCCCACACCTGCCCATGAAATAGCCTTTGAGTCAGTTGTCCAAGTACTTTTGGTCCCTTTAAAAACAGGGTGGCACATGTTAAGGAGCTGAAACTCCTAAACCCTTCATCCAATTTTAATGTGGATACCCTCAAATGAAAGCTGAAAGTCTGGACTTTATGTCCATTATATAACTATAACTTGAATATGTTTCAGTAAACAGGTAAAAAAAAAGAAAATTTGTGTCAGTGTCCAAATATATATGGACCTAACTATATAGCATACAATATAGTGTCCTCCTCATATACAGAGTAGTGAGCTTGTGGCTTGACTGAACTTTTATTGTGAAATGAAACAGGCGGATGTTTCCTCAGGGACGCGGTAGTTACGGTTTGTTGTACCTGTAGAAATGGATTTGTGTGAAGGCTATCAAGAAAATTTCACTCAAATGCCATTAAATTATGTCTAACACCATATGTGTGGTTTACTACCTGATTTAAAAAAAGAAAAAGAAGTAAAGACGAGACTTTTGTCTGAAGAAGTTGTGTAGGTAGGGATTTGACTAACAGGAACAGAGTGGTAATGGAACGCTGAAGAGAGGGTTCGAGGTAGGGGACTGTTTCTTCATCATCTCTCTAGGAGTGATCAAACATTTATATAAAATGTCTAAATCTGTCCGGTTGGTTTGTTTTATACAATGAACCCAAAACTTGACTTCTATGGAAATATGGGGTTATTTTCTGTCAAACACCGTCAATCTTGTAATGTACACTACCGGTCAAAAGTTTGGGGTCACTTTGAAATGTCCTTGTTTTTGAAAGAAAAGCACTGTTCTTTTCAATGAAGATCACTTTAAACTAATCAGAAATCCACTCTATACATTGCTAATGTGGTAAATGACTCTTCTAGCTGCAAATGTCTGGTTTTTGGTGCAATATCTCCATAGGTGTATAGAGGCCCATTTCCAGCAACTCTCACTCCAGTGTTCTAATGGTACAGTGTGTTTGCTCATTGCCTCAGAAGGCTAATGGATGATTAGAAAACCCTTGTACAATCATGTTAGCACAGCTGAAAACAGTTGAGCTCTTTAGAGAAGCTATAAAACTGACCTTCCTTTGAGCAGATTGAGTTTCTGGAGCATCACATTTGTGGGGTCGATTAAATGCTCAAAATGGCCAGAAAAATGTCTTGACTATATTTTCTATTCATTTTACAACTTATGGCGGTAAATAAAAGTGTGACTTTTCATGGAAAACACAAAATTGTCTGGGTGACCCCAAACTTTTGAACGGTAATGTAGATCACACAGCTGTCATCATCTTAGGTGGTGTTTACATTAGACCGTATCAGCGGATCATCAGATTAACGTTTTTAAAACGATTAGTGTGCACACAGCAACGCCAATACACGATTTGCGTGCACACAGCAACGCCAATACACGGATACGCTCGGCTCCGCAGGCATCCTGCGCTCCAAATCACTCCGCCCTGAACAGCGAGTGCCCTCTGGAGGGTGCGCACTCCGGCCCTGCGCAGCTCACAGAGCACGCGAGTGGAGTGCACGAGCAGTGATTTGGGACTGAGCCGCTGTGTGTGTGATTTCAGTGCATGTCGGGCACTTACCACTTGCAAGTGATAGGATGGCAAGCCTAAAGACAACCATAACTACACAATGGGCAGTATTTGCAGTATTTTCATACTTTTATACTCTTTAATGAAAGGTGATACAAGGCGGAAGTCCGCGCCGTTTTTCAGCAGTCGCGTCACATGACCAACGCCAGCGAATCAGGAAGGTGGATGTCACAGTGACGTTGTCCAATGACGATGCCAGCTAGAGCTCAGCACAGTGTATCCGTGTATCTCAATGTTTACACAGCACCGGAGCTGACACGATCTGGATTGAATACGTGGACCCTGACGGATTCCCGTTTCCCGGCGTTTCAATGTAAACGGACAGTGCATCTGCGAAGAAAACGAGACAGATACGGTCTAATGTAAACTTGGCCTTAGGTTTGTGAGCACAAGCCTCACATTACAGCACTGAACCGTAGTTTCCGTCTTTAATACTTAAAAAACAAAAATAATTGTAAATCATTATTTGCATGCTTAAAAGTCCACACTACATTCACAAATGGCTGGTTTCTCTGCCGCAGCACACGGGTAGGCACACTTTGAAGGTTTTGACACCTCATTATAATCCAAGGAGACAGTTAGGGGAATAAAATAAAGCTGAAGTTATCTAAAACTAGAGATTTTCTTCTCAGATTGATTTGTTGCCCCTCAGTGAGTAACTGGAGATGAAAGCAACATGGAAATCATGTAGATTTTTTTTCATAAACATGCAACTTGTAATTTTGCATGATGTACAACATTATGTATGTGCTTCTAATGCAGTCAGAGCAAATAATGATTTAATAGGTTTGCAGATTTTACAAGAAAAGGTTTTGATAGTTTGTACAGTGGTATGCAAAAGTTTGGGCACCCCTGGTCAAAATTGCTGTTACTGTGAACAGTTAAGCAAGTTGAAGATTAAATGATCTCCAAAAGGCATAAAGTTAAAGATGACTCACTCATTCTCTTTATATTTTAAGCAAAAACATTTTTTTATTTTTCATCTTCTACATTTTCAAAATGACAAAAAAGGAAAAGGGCCCGAAGCAAAAGTTTGGGCACCCTGCATGGTTAGTACCTACTAACACCCCCTTTGGCAAGTATCACAGCTTGTAAACACTTTTTGTAGCCAGCTAATAATCTTTCAATTCTTACCTGAGGGATTTTCACACATTCGTCCTTGCAAAAGGCTTCCAGTTCTACAAGTTTCTTGGGCTGTCTTGCATGCACTGCTCTTTTGAGATCTAGCCACAGATTTTCAATGATGTTTAGGTCAGGGGACTGTGAGGGCCAGGGCAAAACCTTCAGCTTGTGCCTCTTGAGGTATTCCATTGTAGATTTTGAGGTGTGTTTTGGATCGTCGTCTTATTGTAGGACCCATCCTCTTTTTAACTTAAACTTTTTCACAGATGGTGCGATGTTTGCTTCCAGAATTTGCTGGTATTTATTCGAATCCATGCTTCCCTCGACCAATGAAATGTGCCCTGTGCCACTGGCCGCAACACAACCCCAAAGCATGATCGATCCACACCCATGCTTCAGAGTTGGAGAGGTTTCTTTTCCTGGAATTTGGCACCCTTTTTTCTCCAAACATACCTTTGGACATTGCGGCCAAAAAGTTCTATTTTGATATCATCAGTCCACAGGACTTGTTTCCAAAATGCATCAGTCTTATTTAGATGTTCATTTGCAAACTTCAGACGCTGAATTTTGTGGCTCGGACGCAGGAAAGGTTTTCTTCTGATGACTCTCCCATGGGCGGCACGGTGGTGTAGTGGTTAGCGCTGTCGCCTCACAGCAAGAAGGTCTGGGTTCGAGCCCCGTGGCCGGCGAGGGCCTTTCTGTGCGGAGTTTGCATGTTCTCCCCATGTCCGCGTGGGTTTCCTCCGGGTGCTCCGGTTTCCCCCACAGTCCAAAGACATGCAGGTTAGGTTAACTGGTGACTCTAAATTGACCGTAGGTGTGAATGTGAGTGTGAATGGTTGTCTGTGTCTATGTGTCAGCCCTGTGATGACCTGGTGACTTGTCCAGGGTGTACCCCGCCTTTCACCCATAGTCAGCTGGGATAGGCTCCAGCTTGCTTGAGACCCTGTAGAACAGGATAAAGCAGCTACAGATAATGAGATGAGATGAGACTCTCCCATGAAGGTCATATTTGTTCAGGTGCCGCTGCATAGTAGAACAGTGCACCACCACTCCAGGGTCTGCTAAATCTTTCTGAAGGTCTTTTGCAGTCAAACAGGGGTTTTTATTTGCCTTTCTAGCAATCCAACGAGCAGTTCTTTCAGAAAGTTTTCTTCATCTTCCAGACCTCACCTTGATCTCCACTGTTTCTGTTCACTGCCATTTCTTAATAACATTACAATCTGAGGAAACAGCGACCTGAAAACACTTTGCTACGTTCTTGTAGCCTTCTCCTGCTTTGTAAGCATCAGTTATTTTATTATTCAGAATGCGAGGGAGTTGCTTAGAGGAGCCCATGGCTGTTGATTTTAGGGACAAGTTTGAGGAGCCAGAGAATTTATACAGCTTTGAAATCTGCATCATCTGACCTTTCCTAACGAAGAATTTAAACAAGCCACAGCTCAATAAGCTAATTAAGGTCTGGAACCTTGGTAAAAGTTACCTGAGAACTCAAATGTATTGGGGTGCCCAAACTTTCGCATGGTGTTCATTTTCTTTTTTCACTCTCCAATTGTACAAAACAAAAATAATACACAAATCTTGCAGAAAATGCTGAAAAGAAATGTGTCGTCTTTACCTTTATGCCTTTTGGTGATCAGTTCATCTTCTGCTCACTTAACTATTCACAGTAACAGACATTTTCAGTAAGGGTGCCCAAACTTTTGCATGCCACTGTAGCTGCTCGCTGCAGTGAGAAGTTTCTGTCAGTAATCAGTTTTTTGTACATGTATAATGAAACAAAGACAAATAAGTCAAGTCTGTTTGTTTGTATAGCGCTTTTAACAATAGACATTATCCCAAAGCAGCTTTACAGAATTTGAACGACTTAAAACATGAGCTAATTTTATCCCTAATCTATCCCCAATGAGCAAGCCTGTGGCGATGGTGGCAAGGAAAAACTCCCTCAGACGACATGAGGAAGAAACCTCGAGAGGAACCAGACTCAAAAGGGAACCCATCCTCATTTGGGCAACAACCAACAGCATGACTATAACAGTTTTAACATGAAGTCAGTTTCGTTGATGTTATAACTCTTCAGTTGATGGAAACTTGAGTGCAAAACTGTTCATGACAACTGCAGTCCTAAAGTTAGCAAGTCAACTGTAGTCCTCAGCCATAAAAGCATTAGTGTAAGAGTCCAGCGCGTCTTCCAAGTGTGACTTTCAACTGTCCACATGGGGCCGTCCTCTACAGGAGCGTTAATAATAATAATTCATAGCTGTAATGTGAGGTTTGTACTCATAAAACCTGTCATTACAGTCATACTCACAGGTCTGATTATGGATTTTGTACTTCTTAAAAACTCATTGGTTTTATATAATATTTTTGTCAGGGAATTAACTCCATATTGTAGCAGTATAAGGTGTTTCCTGGAACACAAATGTGAAGCAAAACATTCAAAATCTCTGCTTTAGTTTTAACCAGTGCTAAAGCTGAACAGCAATCACAAAGTAATTTAGCTTCATGAAGTATTTTCTCAATAATGGACCAATGCTAAAGGGCAGCACGGTGGTGTAGTGGTTAGCACTGTAGCCTCACAGCAAGAAGGTCCCGGGTTTGAACCCAGTGGCTGGCGAGGGCCTTTCTGTGCGGAGTTTGCATGTTCTCCCCATGTCTGCATGGGTTTCCTCCGGGTGCTCCGGTTTCCCCCACAGTCCAAAGACATGCGAGTTAGGCTAATCGGTGGCTCTAAAGTGAGTGTGAATGTTTTTTGTCTCTGTGTGTCAGCCCTGCGATAACCTGGCGATTTGTCCTCTTGCGCATAGTCAGCTGGGATAGGTTCCAACTTACCTGCGACCCTGTAGAACAGGATAAGCAGCTACAGATAATGGATGGACCGATGCTAACATTCACCATTATATACATTTTGTTTATTTCAGTCAAAGACTATGCACAAAGCAAAAACCCAGTGTGGAAAGCAGGGTGTGTCTGCAAAGGGCTTGATGAGGAAGACACCAGTCCATAGGGTCAGCTACAGAGTGGGATACACATGGAACAGAGGTGGACGACTCAAAGAGATCAGGATACGGTTAGTAATAAATAATGCAGCGGGATGTTCTTTAACCCTTGTGTGTGGAGTTCATATTTTTGTTACTCAGCCAGTGCTCGTGGGTCTGGTGGACCTGCTGCATTTTGGTGTTTTAAATTCAACATAATCAAACAATTTTACATTAAATACTTAACAGACGTTTACTTCACCCCGATTACAAGCAATATATGAGCAGCATACAGTATATGGTTAAAAAAAAAAAGAAAATGGGTCCCACAGACCTGAACACCATACAAGGGTTAAGAAAGTGACTTTTTTTTTTTTTTTTTTAATGATTGTGCCAAAACCAATGCTGCTTCGGGTTATCTGTGTAGGCATCTTGCACGGAAGTTCCTTCACCTCTGGATTCAGAAGACTTTTGGAAGAATCACTCCATCACGGGCCAGGTTCAGTTCTTGGCCATACTGCCTTTGTTGTACTATTTGGAACTATATTTAAAAAAATTAATAATAATGACAACAGCAACTCCTAGTACTACTAATAAAAATCAGTAACTCCAATAGGTAGTTGTGTGAATGGGTTTAAAGTGACTTTTGTTTCCCAGGTCTCACCACAATAAGGTGGTCCTGAGGAAGGTTCTGAGGGCCTGGAAAGATGAGTGGTGGCATGCCAGAAGAGAGTGGACACTGACTATTAGAGCAGATTGTCACTATAAGTGAGTATTTAATAGAGAAGGAATTTGTGACTAAATAAATAAAAACTAGGTTATCACTGTACAGGTGAAACCATGCTCACTGTTTCCTATTAGTTTTATTTAATGTAATGTCTTATCCACATTTCTGTCTTGACTGACAATGTTAAAACATACTGGTGAGCCAAATGTTTTAAAATGCATTTCTGACTTTAGTATTACAAGTTGCTACCCAAAAGATAGAGAGCCACATCAAATCTTAAAATACTAAGGCAACGGTTTCTCATGTCTTTTGTCCTCTTACTGCAGGTATGTCCTGTACAGTAAATTGTACCAAGCCTGGTGTGAATATTTGTCTATTCAGAAAGAAGAGAACAAAAAGCTGCAGATCGCACTCATCTTTGGTACGGGACATATGCACATTTCAGTACATGTTTCTGATAAACTTGCAACCATAGTGCAATAATCAGCTCTTTGCATAGATGTGTGTCATTGTGTGCTGCGTTGCAGCGAAGCGGCATCGGATGCGTGTCGTGTGGGATGGCTGGGAGCTGTATGTGGAAATGAGGCGCTTAAAGCACAGGATGTATGACACAGCCCTAAAACACTACAGACGCACTGCTACTGGGTGAGCGTTTATGTCTGCTCTTAGTCAGACACAGGTTAGTGTGAGGAAACCGTATAGACCTTTATTTGTGTGTTTTGTGTTAGGTGGGTGTGGACTGCATGGCAAACTGCACTACAGCAACGCAGAACAGAGCATGTTCGTGAAGACTTCGCTTTACAGCAATGGACTATGTCTGTACAGAGCAAAGTAAGTGTGTGTCTAGAATGAGGAGTGTTAAATTTCCTTGAAAGCTTGAATTTGGATGTTATTTGGGAGTTTTACCCCCATTTTCTCTCAGTTTGTTCATCTGCCAATTCCTATCCACTGGCTAGCTCTGTCCTATCAAACAACAGTTAAAAACCAAGGATATTTCCTTCAAGATATGCAAAGCCAGTCACTGCGTCTTTTCACACTGCTGCTCATGCTACGTTACAGCGCAGATGAGCACACTTGGAGGAAACTGCCCTCTTCTGCATACATTAACTCACAACTGCCTACAATTGATTTTGCCTCACTCTGATTGACAGGCAAGAAAGTAATGCATCACACCCAGAAAACACAGCCAGTTTTGCTCTTTGTACTTCCAGCAGCTTTTGGCTGTGGCATCATCAGGATTTGAAGTCACAGTCCTGCATTGGACCACTTGGGAACCCCCAGTGCATTTTGATTTTAATTAAAAACATTTGATAACTGTACAGTGCCCCAGAGTGAACATGCGTTGATCTGGTAAAAACCACAAAAGGTAAAATTTGTGTTGTTTCTGAGACACAATTGTCACTACATGGCAATGTCACAATATTTGTAAACGTAATTGTTTCAAATCTGTTTTTATAGACCCATGCGTTGTGTTTTCTTGTCAATTATCTTTCACTAGAGTTTTACGTTTCTTGGGCAGCCTTTTCACACAGTTGAGAAGAATCCAAAGTGGTTTCTTGTTCATCGTATAACATGGTGTCTTTGTAGAACCTATGAAGAGCAGTGCACTGTTTGCCTTTTTTCAGTGTGGACTATCCGGTTGTAGTTTTCCACATTCATGGACTAAAGACTATTGTATAATCTCTTGGATGTGTGTTAGGGCGTCTCTGTGTTTAGAAAGTGTTTGTGGTGTTCTCCATTTACAATGGAGTTGTCATTGTGAACCTGTTTCTTGTCCTGTTCCCTTAAACAAAGTAATGCCCATTGTATGACAATCAGTACAATTACATGCACAATAATATTCCACGATTATTCAGGATATGACAGTATTTTGAATTTGATACGGGTCAAGTAAACGGCATATTCTGTTCGGATATTCCGAATTTGGCCTTATTCCGAATTTAGTATTTTCTGATTAAGACATAAGGGATATGCCGAGATTATTCAGGTTTTGGGAGCATTCTTTGGATGTGTATACAGTGCATTTGGAATACGCATCTCAATTTGGGTTTTAATGGCAGTTTGTAACACACGGCCTCTTGCCTATTTACGGTCAAATCTGTGTGTTGTACTGTTACATGTAAGCGCGAATATTATTGGAATATTCAATTTCATTAGCCATGACTTGGTGTTCCCGAAAAACATTCCTTAACATCAGTCATATTGTCTGACGTTGGGCAGATCTATGTCAGACATTTTCAGACCTTGTCAGACAATTTTAGCTTTGTGTAAAATGAATGAAAACAAGCAAGAAAATCAAGGACTATTATTTATTCCACAATGTCCTGTTCGACAATGTCCTTTCCAGCACATTGAAACGGTCAGTTACTGATGATATTTTTTGTATCAGTTTATCATTGAACGCATCAAAGCTCATTTCTGAATTTCTCAAGCAGACGGTTGTTAGTTTCCTCATCCTGCTCATCAAAGCTCTCATAGCCTGCATCAAGATCAGAATCAGAATCCTGCTCATAACACTCATCCAAGGTAAACAAATATGGTGCGAATGCATTCGGACAGCATATCGATCGATAACGTATCTTCTCAATGAACTAAGTAGGTTGCTGCAAGAAAACTCTGTGCACCATTAACGTGTATTTAAGGTATGCGAAACCGCATAGAGACATCAATGCATGGAGTATTAGAACTTTGTTTATTAAGTTGCGATAAATACGATATTTGTGAGTGTTTTTTTTTTCTCACGTTAAATTCAGGCATGTTTTAGATTTGGATGTTTATATTAGTAATTACAATAGCTATCGGTCAGGTTGACTGACGTTTTTTTTTTGGGGGGGGGCTTTTTTCACCTTTATTATTGGATAGGACAGTGTAGAGACAGGAAATGAGCGGGAGAGAGAGACGGGGAGGGATCGGGAAATGACCCCGGGCCAGAGCCGGGTCCCCGGATCCACGGTATGACGCCCCATCCACCTGAGCCACGACGCCCCCAAGGTTGACTGACGTTTATGTTAATTACGTAGGACAACTGAATTTTTCGTCTGTCATGACCGGTGTCCGACGATATTTTGGGAACACTTAGACAGCTTAGTAGGAATATTGTCTTTTTCAGAATAAAGGTAAAAGCCAAAATGTTTTAAGCGTGTAGATGAAGAACAGAGGTGGAGTGAAAGGCAAGTGGATCGTTGAGGAGTAAATAAATATTGGATGCTCAGAATTGAATTAATCATAAACCACCGACACATCTTACGTTAAACAGATTCCAGTTTAATTTTATTTTTTATTCACACTAATTTATCAGATTAGTTAGATATGCATCACTTGCTGGTGCTGTGGGTGAGTCAGCATCTGTCTTTTTTTCTTTCTGGGGCTGATGATGATCTTTGCTTCTGATGGAGTTCTTTATCATTGAGAGGTCTTCAAAATCTCTGCTATATGCATGAGAGGAAGTCTAATTTCTGATGCTGACCTTTCTCTTTTTCTGAATTTGCAATATGTAATATAAAATGCGTATTTCATATTTGACTGAATTGTGCGTGTTGATTGCAGGCATGGCTGCAATGGAAAAAGAAATATGCACAGGCATGCATCTTGAGAGAGAAGGAAGCCACAGCACATCTTCAGTACTGCCAGCAAATCCAAAAACGTGTACTACAATGCTGGATTACACACACTCAACACAAAAAGGTTAAAAATGAGGCAAAAGGTACCAGACCTACCCTACCTGTGTTCAGCTACCCAGAAACATGTTGTGCTTATTCATAAGATCTGAAAAATTAATTCAACGTGCAGTCTTTCCTTCACAGGGAGTCTATCTGTAATTACAGTAGGGGCGTTTTCACACTTGGTCCCTTTCAGCCATCTAACCGAACTCAGATCGATGACTCAGCATTTTTTGCGCATATGTGAACACTCCAACCGTACCCAGACCCCTTTAAAGCGAACCGAACTGAGACCACCTCAAGAGGTGGTCTCAGTACGGTTTGCTAAAAATCAACGGTACGGTTCGCCTAATCTGCGCATTGTGAACAAACAGCGCACTGGGTTCACTTCGCCTTTTTCACTGTAGTTTAACCTTCGTTTGCCGTAGTTGGTAACGTGACTGTAGCATGGAAAGTCAACTTCCTTTTGGAACTTACCACAGCCGCTTTACAGTTCTCTGAACTTACTGACTGATGAGTCGGCCACAATAATATAACTATATTATAAATATATAATATTATATATATATATATATATATATATATATATATATATATATATATATATATATATAATATATATATATAAATACATTTATTTTTCCTTAATCCTCACTATTTTGATCAAAGAATACAGCAGGGCAAGCATGGCAGCAGACATTTTGATTCAAGAGAAAATTACCCAGAATTCCGTGCACTGGGGGTCTGAGGGCTCTAGAGGACCTGGTGTGAACAGAAAGAGGACTGAGGCCCCATCAAAGCTTAACTGGACCAGAAAGAGAACCCAGTCCTCTTTGTAATAAATTCACAGTGTGAACACAAAAAGAACTGAGTTCTTTTTCTGTTGGTCCACTTTTTGGTCCACTTAAAGAGGACTGAGTCTGGTTCCTTTAAAGGGGACCAGGTGTGAAAACACCCTTAAAGAGGACTGAGTCTGGTTCCTTTAAAGGGGACCAGGTGTGAAAACACCCTAGAATATCTCATTTTAAGCTCATTGGATAGCCCACATCCCATGTTTTGTGTTTCTTGATATAAATGATAAAGTTGTCAGGAAATTCATCTTGTATAAAGCCCTAAATTGCTCATGTGTTGCAGCTGTGGCTAGCAGTGTATGGCGCTGCTCTGTGTTGAGGAGATACTGGTGTGCGTGGCACAGAGCTTTGCAAAACAGAGAGACTGACAGAGTTAAAGGACAGATTGCAGAGAATCTAGCACTGCAGGCCACTCAACGCCGGGCATTTTCACATTGGAGAGATTGTATCCTTATATGCATTCAGTCATTACTTTTAAAAGTGATTTTCTAATAAATTTATCTCCTCGTTTTCTCCAAATTTGATCCTAGTCAGTTTCCACCAGCTATTTTTCACTGAAAGCATGGTACTGGGTTAATGTTCTTCTGTTGAGCCACGTAGCCAGACGCTGCCTCTTGAAATACTGCTGACATAATATTTAGGAAAGCTGAATTCTCTTTCAGGAGAGCGCTGCTTATGTGCCGCTGTGGCATCATCAGGATTCAAGTTTGTATTTTTCTTAGGATTCTTAGGATAGGGTGACAGTTCTACCACTCTAGAGCTCGGATACACTTTTTTAATCTTAAAATTAGTGATGATGGGCTCCCAAGTGATGTAACAGGAAAGCATTCGCCCAATCATCCAAAGATAGTAAGTTCGAATCCCAGTGTTCCCACAAGCATCTGTAGCCAGGAGCCAAAATTGTCCGTGCTTCCCTGTCAATCACAGCGAGACTAGCCAGTCGTGACAGTCTTTGCCCTCCTTGGTTGGTACAGTAGCTGTTATGTAATGGGGTTATAGAGCTGCCTGATGGGTGGGAATTGGCTATAACTAAATTAGGGAGAAAGTCAGGGGGAAATCCTCAAAATAAGTGATGACTCCAATAAATTTCTGCCTCTTATGAGGAAACCAATAAAGATGCAATTGTTTCATTTCAAACTTTTTCTTGTAAACCACACTTTCCTGATCTGCTTTGTAGATGTGCACATGTGCTCTGTAAAGGCCAAGAAAGAACAGACTGCCATTCAGCATCGACACCTTCACCTGCTGGTCAGAAACATATGAGCTGTGCACTCTTGGAAATTCTAATACAGGAAGCTCTTACACATTTTCTACTCTAGGGAAACATTCTCTATTTCTCACTTCACTCTCTCTTCTTTTTCAGCGTGTAGGGTTTAAAGGCTTGACCCTAAATGCCACTCGCTGTAAAACTCATCAGTTGAACAAGAACATTAGTGCAAAGCATCTTCGGCACACAGTAAGAGAAACTAATTGTTACTGTGTATGAGATTTATGCAGTAGCATCTTTAGTATGTAGTATCTCTAGTACCTTGCAAAAAGTATTACTTGAAACAATTGATTTAATATAATTGTACATTTAGTATTGCATTTATTAAAGTTTATTCAATATGTTAGCTTTTATGTTCTATTCCTTAGATAACTTGTTGGTTGTTTGCAGATGATGGTGAAATATTGGAAGCGTTGGCAGTTGCGCTTGGAGCAGATCGAGGAAAGGCGTGTTCAGCCCCAAATCACTGTCGCAGTGAACTATCACAGGTTCATAATCGATTATCACAAGTGTAAAAATCTACTATTTTAAACACCTTGGACTTAGTTTAAGGCACTTCTTCTTAAACGAGTTCTCAGGGATCTCTATATGCTTTTTGGCTTCTCCCAGCATCCAAAACACTTTAACCAAGAAATCGGTAACACTGAATATCTAAGATTTGAGAAAGGGAAAAAGTATTGACATCTATAGGGCTCCAACAAGCAGTTTAATAAACACTGATTTACGGCAAATCCATTGGTAAGCAGCTGATGTTTTTCAATGGGGCTATTAGATAATGTTAGTGTTTTTAAATTAAATGAACAAAATGGTTTGTAAATGGCTTTATGCAGCATTTTATCAAAATATAGTGGATGAAAAGCATAAAGTCACATGTTTTAGCATAGAAGGGATGCCAAAGATATCGGGATTCCAGCAGGGTTGTTTTGTTTTTTTTTCCACTGGCATTTTCCTGTTCAAGGACAGCTTATTTAAATGAAAAGTTAATACCAAGGTTTAGTAGGTGTGCTAGAGCAGGGAACTCCATCTGGTCTACCAGTGCTGGAGTTACTACATTTGAAACAGACTTATGGAAGCATTAAAAACTTTGTATTTATCTTTAGAATGGCAGTGCTGAGAGTTTATCTTCACAGATGGAGGGAGCAATGCAAAGAGCACAGACACATGCAGGTACCAACCTGAATCTGAATCATGTTTTATCACATACCTTTCCTCCACAGTTAGATCAGCTGATCCTCTGTTCACCTGCCCTATCATAAACCACTGTGTGCATTCAGTACTGCAGTTATCATCAGCATAATGAAAGACTCATTTGTCACACTGTATGAATTGTATTTTGTTTGTATGCGTGTTTGTGTGTATGTGTAGGATTTAGAGTTGCGAGCTGACTCTTGGTTTGAAAGCCGGATCCTTCCAAAATATATGAAATCCTGGACAGAGTTTACGAGACAAAGAATAGAGCACAGAGAGAGGAAAGAAATAGCCGAACAGTGTCATCAGTGAGTATTTGGACCTGTGTGTGTGTGTGTGTTAAATGCATTGTGATTTAAAGCCCCTGCCAATGTACATATATTTATGATATTTGTTTTATACGCATCTTTGGCTGCAGCTTTGACTATACTGTAGATGATAGTGACTGTCTCAACAATGGGAGACTTCTCAGTTGATAGATTTGTACATGAATACCTGATGTCACTTAATCCCAACATGATCCCACTGAACTCAGACCAGCCAAAAAGTCAAAAAATATAATTCCTCTGCTACCAGGTTGTTCGTTCAGGTCTTCTGTCTGAGATTCTTCTTGCAGTGATATCTCAAGGAGTGGTTGAATGTTTGTAAAATTTATATGGCATTATCATTGTAATTTTTGCCAATTTTCATTGGCAGATGAACTGATTAGATGTTGGAATTGAGCCAAACGGTTCCAAACAGTAATAAAAAGGTTGTGGTCAGGACGAGTGAAAATCTTGCTGCTTGCCCGACCGGATAAGTAAATTAAAAAGTTAATATCAAGCCCTGTATACTTGAAATATCCTTAAAATATACTTCAAACACGAAGAAGACTTTTGAAGAAAAACTATCAGACATTTGACTTTACTATGTATTTACTAGTTCAGTGAAAGGAAAGTGATTAACAAAGTTTACCAAAAAGCAGGTATAGTTATGATTTTTTTTTTTTTTTTTAAAGTTTGGCCCTTTTCATCATTTTTGAGATTCTTTGTCTGTGTATTCTAAGCATCACCAATAGCTTATTTTTTACTGGATTGGGTTGAAAATCCAAGACACCCTAAGGATAATGTACATGTATTCATGTGCATAGTTTTTGGTGAATATTTACAGTAATCAAATGAATGAAAGAATTTTTTTTTACCTGAATGAAGATGCTTTAATTTTCAAAAATTAATGTCCCCATTAGTTTTCATTTTCTTGCAACCAAAATTTAATTCTGTGTATTGTATTGCTATAATTCTATCACATCTAGAAGTTATTTGGTCCTGCATTAAAAAAAATCGAGTCCCACAGATCTTGTCAAATCTAGCTTCCCAAGAAGGATTATTTTAATTTGTTGAAACTTTTTATGGGAAAGTGCTAATGTTCATGGCTAAAAAGTGTATACATTTAAAAAAAAAAAAAACTAATTCAAGTAAAACCTTTTTCTTTCATTCATTTGTTTACAGTAAACATGCAGCAAAAACTGTGTACATGAATGCATGTACATTGTCTTGAGGGTGTCTTGGATTTTCAGCACAAATTTCAACCTAATCCAGTGAAAAATAAGCGGTTGGTGACTCTCTTAGAATACGCATACAAACAATCTCAAAAAAATCATACCTGAAAAGTATTTGGAGTAGAGCTATAGGATTTTGCAAAGTTCAACGAATTTAAGAGAAGTTTTTACATTAATCTTTTTCAAGAAAATCCATGACATTAACTGGGAAAAGTTATGAATTTTGCGTGAATTGGCAAGGAATGACCTAAATCAGCTTTTTGTTACATAAATGAGCTATTGTTCTTGAACACGACTTTTTTGCTGAAAGTGAACTGCGTGACTGTGCATATTAGAACTTACTGAGGTGTGTGTGTGTGGTGTTGTTGTTGATTGTATAGACAGCAGATGTACAGCTGGGCTTTTTATACCTGGTGGGAACGTTGTGTTCATCAGAGAGACCAGAGACTGGCGGAGAGAATGGTAAACAATCAGGGAAACAGACACACATGCATCATTAACTGTATAAATGGACATACAAAATTATCTTGAAAAGGGTTAAAAGACTGGAGATTTTTTTTATGTAACCTTCCTGTTAGAAGTTTCTTTTTGTACTGGAATACAGATATAATATTTTGAATATGTAATTTGAGGCAAATATAAATACTAAGTAAGTAACCTTAAGACCTTTTAGAAAGTAAGATTAAAACTGTCCAAAACAGTGGTACAGTACTTCTGGTAGCAGACGGCTGGAACCGTGCTTTTTCCTTTGGCTTTGTGTAAAACAACATCAATTCCAGGGGATTGTTTTTTGCTACCCACAGAAGATTGGCATCAATTTACTTACAATTTCTTTAAGGTTTGTATTGGTCATGTATAAATCAGATCTTGTTTTTCACCTTGCAGTGGAAAATACCCCTATTAATATTATTGTTTATAGCTCTTTCTATGATAAGGGGTTACTACTTTGTGACATGTCACTCAAAATTTAAAACTGCAAGGAGAGCTTTAAATATGGGTTATAGTTAACAGTTATAGTACCCTGGTGTATACATCATAAGGGGGAGAGAACTCTCCCATTGTGTTGTGCAGGAGACCACATTGAAAACCGTGAAAATCTGGCATCACACGTGTAACCTGGACACTAATTTCTGAACCAAAAGTAGGGTGACCAGACATCCCCATTTTCTGGGGACAGGCCACCAAAAACAGGGACTGTCCCCGGAAATGTCCCTATTTTTAACCATGACTGACAGACCCGGGGGGAAAAAATCAGACCGAAACATCTACCAGATTTCAACACACACCTTGCGTATTGTTTTATGGATCACTTTAAGACGGGCTCAGGCCGATAGCAGAGATGTTCTAGAACACTGGCGCAGATTTAAAGGGGGGGATGCACCCTCCATCCAAAAAAAAAAAGTTTTAGTATTGCAGATACCGTGATATGCCTGCTGTTTTTATTGAATTAATAAGGTTTTAAAAAATAAACAAAATAAATCGTTCTGTGGGATTGAGCTGAAAAGTTTATGGTATGAATTTATATTTAATAGTAGGTCCTAGCTTAGGTTTTTCGTTGGTGACACAAATGCAGTGAAAAGCAAGCTGGGTGAGTCCTGTTGGATTTTAACAAGGTGCAGGAACTTTGTGCATCGACAAAAAACCATCCTGTATTCCCAGATTGCACTGTAGACTACATGTAAAAGGTGTACGCCATCCTTTTATGTTTATGGTATTTGTTAAAACGCGTGTTCACAAGCCAAAATGATAAGGTGCTTCAGCAGGCTTACTTACTGCGTATATACACACACACACAGTCTGGCTACTGCTCGTATTCATTAATAGAGTATCCTTGTACTTCTTGTACCCTGTCTATGTACATAGTACATATGTCATTTTGTGGGTGAATCTCACTTTGATTTTTACGACACCAGCTGGATAGGTCTGTGAGAGATGTTGATTTTTGCAACGGCTCTGAAGAAAATCTGCTTGAGATCTCCTGAGTCTTGGGAACTTAGGCTACGTTTACACTAGACCGTATCTGTCTCGTTTTCTTCGCGGATGCACTGTCCGTTTACATTAACCCCCCTGAAAAAGTGGGGAAACGGGAATCCGCCAGCGTCCACGTATTCAATCTAGATCGTATCAGCTCCGGTGCTGTGTAAACATTGAGAATACGCGGATACGCTGTGCTGAGCTCTAGCTGGCGTCTCATTGGACAACGTCACTGTGACATCCACCTTCCTGATTCGCTGGCGTTGGTCATGTGACGCGACTGCTGAAAAACGGCGCAGACTTCCGCCTTGTATCACCTTTCATTAAAGAGTATAAAAGTATGAAAATACTGCAAATACTGATGCAAATACTGCCCATTGTGTAGTTATGATTGTCTTTAGGCTTGCCATCCTTCCACTTGCAAGTAATAAGTGATATGCGCTGGGATCTCACACACAGCGGCTCAGTCCCGAATCGTGGCTTGTTCACTTCACTCGCGCGCTCTGTGAGCTGCGCAGGGCCGGAGTGCACACCCTCCAGAGGGCACTCGCTGTTCAGGGCGGAGTGATTTGGAGCGCAGGATGCCTGCGGAGCCGAGCGTATCCGCGTATTGGTGTTGCTGTGTGCACGGCTAACGGTTTTAGTGTAAACGCGAATCGTTTTAAGAACGTTAATCTGATGATCCGCTGATTCGACGTAATGTAAACGTAGCCTAAGACTTATTATAGGAGTTTACCTGCAACTCACACAATCATTGTATAGTTATTTCAGTCTGTTAGACTCAGGAGCTCAGATTGCAGTTACTGACTTTGTATTATAGACATGCAATTCTTGCAGTCTTTGTTTATAGTTATCTCGGTATTAAGCTCTGTCTTAAGTGGCCACTTACATTCCCTCAGTTTACCTGGGTATATTCACTGAATTCATATATTCTTATAAGAATACAAGAATAAGAATACTTATAAGAATACGTATATTCTTATATGTACACTGAATGTTCTGAGCAAGAGCTCAGATTGCAGTTGCTAAAATAGTAATAATTTATTGCTATAAGGTGTTTTGTGGTCAGTGTACTACACTGTAGTGGGTCATGTAGTAATGCATTATATGACAATGCACCTTTCATAAATGTTACCATATATCAGTTGTAATTACACTACCGTTCAAAAGTTTGGGGTCACTTTGAAATGTCCTTATTTTTGAAAGAAAAGCACTGTTCTTTTCAATGAAGATCACTTTAAACTAATCAGAAATGCACTCTATACATTGCTAATGTGGTAAATGACTCTTCTAGCTGCAAATGTCTGGTTTTTGGTGCAATATCTCCATAGGTGTATAGAGGCCCATTTCCAGCAACTCTCACTCCAGTGTTCTAATGGTACAATGTGTTTGCTCATTGCCTCAGAAGGCTAATGGATGATTAGAAAACCCTTGTACAATCATGTTAGCACAGCTGAAAACAGTTGAGCTCTTTAGAGAAGCTATAAAACTGACCTTCCTTTGAGCAGATTGAGTTTCTGGAGCATCACATTTGTGGGGTCGATTAAATGCTCAAAATGGCCAGAAAAATGTCTTGACTATATTTTCTATTCATTTTACAACTTATGGTGGTAAATAAAAGTGTGACTTTTAATGGAAAACACAAAACTGTCTGGGTGACCCCAAACTTTTGAATGGTAGTGTATGTTCTACGCATATACCTGCAACTCTGACAATATCATTTTCAGTGACTAATAAAATGGTTTTGAAAATTCCTACTTTTAAAACATATTTTTGATAAGGTCATTTTCTTTAAGAGATTTCATTTACAACATGTCTCTGACAGCTCAAAATGCATCTCTGGGCATTTAAAAACTGCAGAGCTTCGAGGGGCCGACCCCCGGCCTTACTGGGTTGACACCCCCCTTCCCATTTTCTTGGCTCCGCCCCGGAACACCTCTGGCGATAGCCTTTCCAGTATTTTGACTGGTGGTGCTGAGGAACAACTTTTTAGCGGAGCGCTAGAATCTTTGCCTAAACTAAAGTCATTCATTCTGCTTTGACAGATCGCTTCATCCGCTCCTGGACAGGTGAACCATAGTCTTTTCTTGTAGGCCTAAGTGATATTGTTTGTCATCCATTTTATTTAGCCTTTAAATGTGTAAGCTACATTTTGTGATGTTGTAGATGACATAACATTGCTTGTCACGCTGTACTGAGATGTAGCGGTTGACCTAACAAACCGTAGCCTACTGCGGCCAATGCTAGCAGGAGAAAGCTCAGTGCAGCGCCATTCAGTCAGCTGAAGTTGTTGCTAGATGTAGCGTTGCTGTAACAGAAATCCAGCGGAGGTAAAATTGTAACAGTTCAACAGCATAAGCTAACTTGCACCAGATTGGTGTGTTATCCCACAGAGTAGCTGCCAATGTAAAGCTGTAGGCTTATAGTAATGTTACCAAAGTGTCAGTAATTTGTATAATTAGTTGTGATGTGTAGTGGACTACACATTTTGATTAAGGTTACTCATTTAGGCGAGGTCATCAATTCAGCTATGGCTGCAATTTAGGCTATGGGAGATCAGGAATAATTTGTATCCTCAATAATAATAATAATAATAGTTACTAGACCTTGAAATTGCTTGGATTGAAGTAAACTGTTTATTTAAATTGTGTTGCGTGTTTTGGATATTTTTAAATACAGTGTCCGTTACTAGTGGCATATACGGTAATTCATTTAATATATTTACTTTCATGGGTCTAAAACATCTATTTCAGCTAGCCTACAATTTAAGAGTCTATAAATCTAAACTCTGTACCCATACCAGAGATTTTCACATTGTCTTTAATTAATGTTAACCTAAAGCAGTTGCAGAATCGGCCTACAGTGCACTCAGTGAGGAAAATCCCACTTTTTATGCAATGCATGATCAAAATACATGAAAACCAGAAACGTCCTTCCTTTTTATTACAAAGATGAAAACATTAGATGCTTTAATGATATTTTCACACCGAACTAAAAATGTCCCCGGTTTACTTCTCAGAAATCTGAAAAAGAAAAAAAAAAGAAGAGAGCACAACTTTATTCATCACACACTTGTGAAATTTCCTCTCTGCATTTAACCCATCTGAAGCAGTGAACACACACATGCACACACATGTAAGCAATGAGAGCGCACACATACCCAGAGCAGTGGGCAGCCATGCTAACAGCGCCCGGGGAGCAGTTGGGAGTCAGGTGCCTCGTTCAAGGGCACCTCAGCCCAAAGCCGTCCCATATTAACCTAACCTGCATGTCTTTGGACTGTGGGGGAAACCAGAGCACCCAGAGGAAACCCACGTAGACACGAGGAGAACATGCAAACTCCACACAGAAAGGCCCTCACCGGCCACGGGGCTCGAACCCAGAACCTTCTTGCTGTGAGGCGACCGTGCTAACCACTACACCACCTTGTCACCTTCGCCAAAAGATTTACAAAAATAGTCATGATTTCTCATAGGGAAATAATAATATAGGAACTCTTCTTAATAGGGAAAGAAAATAATTTCAAATATCATGCAGAAAAAAATGCATAAATTGGCTCCAACCGTTTAAAAAAAAAAAATTTAATGTAGATTTTACCCAGGGAAAACTATTGGAGCCAGAGTAGTGATAACACACTAAAATGTACCTTGTAAGGTTGTTATTTAACCTGAGAAGTAAAAAAAAAAGAACCTCATTCATAAAATATTTATGAATTGGAACTACAGAAGTCACTGGTGTGGGATTGGGGGGGGGGGGGGGGGGGGGTCTCATCCTGTCTCAGGCAGAGAGGGCCAGCAGAGCGGTTATAACTGTAAGAAACTGGAAAGTGATGACCAGGTTAGGTTGTTATTAGATGGGATATTAGAGGTTTCTAATGATATGTGGTCCAGTAACAAATTTTTCCAGGCAGATATATGAATTTTGTTCTTTGATTTCCAGTTCATGAGGATAGTTTTCTTGGCGACAGCTAGCGCAACCAATAGGATGATGTTATTAGAGTGATTCAAGGTGGATACAGTGGTATCTCCAAGCAAACAGAGCGATGGAGAGGTTGGGATGCAGCAGCCAAAGAAAGTAGAAAGTAGATCTATTACCTTCTCCCAAAATTGTTTGATGGGGGTGCAGTGCCAGAGTGTGTGAATATAGGTGTCCGGACAGTTTTGAGTGCAGTGAGGGCAAATGTCTGTGGAAAAACCCATGCAAAACAATTTGTGGCCCGTGAGATGAGTCCTGTGGATAATCTTGTCTCATCTCATCTCATTATCTCTAGCCGCTTTATCCTTCTACAGGGTCGCAGGCAAGCTGGAGCCTATCCCAGCTGACTACGGGCGAAAGGCGGGGTACACCCTGGACAAGTCGCCAGGTCATCACAGGGCTGACACATAGACACAGACAACCATTCACACTCACACCTACGGTCAATTTAGAGTCACCAGTTAACCTAACCTGCATGTCTTTGGACTGTGGGGGAAACCGGAGCACCCGGAGGAAACCCACGCGGACACGGGGAGAACATGCAAACTCCACACAGAAAGGCCCTCGCCAGCCCCGGGGCTCGAACCCAGGACCTTCTTGCTGTGAGGCGACAGCGCTAACCACTACACCACCGTGCCGCCCGGATAATCTTGTATTGGATTAATTGTAAGTTGGTATTTTTAGTCATGAGAAAGGTATTTTTGCAGACTTGAGTCCAGAAATTGGCATCAGTAGTGATAGAGAGGTCTGAATCCCATTTGGCAGATGGTAAGCTCATACTGGTATCAATTTGTATCAATAACTTATAGATTTTGGATAATAGCTTTTTTGAAGAAGATATATTAATAAAATTTGAGATGGGTGTAGTGAGTTCTAAATTGGGTGTTGAGGTATTCATTGTGGATGTGATTATTGATTTAATCTGTAGGTATCGTAGAAAGTGCTTGTTGGTGATGCCGAATTTCTGGACCAAGTCCGCAAATGTGGAAAATTTGCTGTTCGTAAACAAGTGCTGTAAGTGTGTAATGCCTTTATCTTTCCAGGTGCAGAAATTGAGTGTTCGTTTGTTGCAAATTAAATCTGGGTTATTCCAAATCGGGGTGAGCTTTGAGAGTGAGTGCTTTGTGTTAGTGATGTTGTGGAATTTCCACCAGGCTGTCAGACCCGAACAGATGGTAGGGGCTTTGAAACAGGGGTGTTTTTTAATTGTTGGAGTAAGGAATGGAAGATCTGAAATCAGAAGGTCATTGCAAATTGTCTGTTCTAAGTCCAGCCAGATAGTATCGGATTGGTTATGGTGGGTCCATCTGTGCACATATTGGAGATGATTTGCCAAACTATATAGAATGAAATTTGGTGCTTCTAATCCTCCTAGGGACTTGGGTTTTTGAAGGGTTGCTAGTTTAATTCTGGGTGTCTTGTTTTTCCAATCGAATTTTGTGATTGCTGAATCTAGAGATTTAAACCAGGATGTGGGTGGTTGTATTGGGATCACTGAAAAGAGGTAATTAACTTTGGGTAGGATTGTCATTTTGATAGCAGATATACGGCCCATGATGGAGAGTGGAAGGTTTGTCCAGCGTTGCAAATCATCCTGAATTGTTTTTAGAAGGGGGGAAAGTTTAGAGTGAATAGATCAGACAGCCTGGGGGAAACTCTTATTCCTAAATAGGTGATGTGATCGGTACATAGTGAGATAGGAAGGGTGTTGGCTGCTGCATCCCCACTTTGTGGTTTTAAAAGGAGAGCTGATGATTTATTCCAGTTGATTGAGTATTCTGAAATATTGGCAAATGAGTTTGTTTTTATTGTTTCTTGTAATGAACTTACTGGGTTTTGGAGAAAAAGTAGAATATCATCTGCGTAAAGGCTTATTTTATGATGCATGTTTTTAGTCTGAATACCTGTGATTAACGTGTTTTGACGTATGGCTGCAGCTAGAGGTTCAATGAAAATAGCTCCCCCCCCAATCCCCCCCGCCCACCCCCCCCTTTTCCATTGTTTATTTATCCTCCCCCCGCACCTCCCATCAAAAACACAACATAACATCAGTCTCTCCTGTACTGCTCTGGCTTCCAGGGGTCGGGGGCTGGCTGACTTGTGTGGGGGGTTCTGGCCATGGTGGGGCCGTGGTGGGGCCTCTCCCCCGCTGCCTCTGCTGCGGACCTCATCTTCCCCTGGAATGGACCGGGCTGCCTCCACTCTGCGTGTCTCACTTTTTAACGCTCTACATTAGCTGACTCGGAAGGTACATTCCCACTCAATGATACAAACACCTCCAGTAAGTAAGGGCTGAGGTGGGGCGCTCTGTAGAGTGGCCTGTAAAAGGGCCCGAATCAGCTTGCGCCTCACTTCTTTTAATGCATCACATCTTAGAAAAATCATAATCTCAATTTATAAGAAAGGTGGGGGTTGGTCGGGGGGGGGGGGGGAGTCTTTAGTAAGGCTCTCTCTCTGCTCTGCCCCCCCTCTTTTTAATGCATTTAGACATTAGATAAAACATATCATAGGGCCAGTGAGGCGCGTGGATTGGGGGAGCCTTGGGCTCCTGTTCTGTTCGGGATGGTGGGGGCCGGGGGTGGGCGTGGTCTGGGGGTGGGCGTGGTCTGGGGGGCTCTGCGGCGGCCCTTTCCTGTCCTCTCCTCCCGCTGGGGTTCGGCTTGTACTTCTGCACTGGGGCATGGAGTGGTCAAAGGAAGTCATCTTACCACCCCCTCCCCCATTTTATTTTATTTATTTTTTCTCTTGGGGGTGAGTTTGTGTCTGGGGAGGTGCATTAGTTTGCCCGAAATCTGCTTCTCCTTCCTTTGTCTCTTCCTCCCTTCCTCCACTCCTTCCCAGTGGGACTCATCCTAATCCCCCATGCCCTGGACTTTTCTGCTTACATATCATTTACATAACTGCTAAACTGATAATATACATATGTATTCATGTACACACACACACGCATACACACGCATACACAAATACCCCCCTCACACCCATACTCAAACATCCCCCCCCAACACACTCATAGACACACACACACACATACATTCTAATAACCCCCCCAGTATCATGTCCCTAGCCCTTATTGAATGTCAAAAAACAAAAAAAAAGAAGTCACTGGTATGTAATGCATGTAACATGGTTGTAATTTTGTTGGACAGATTGCGACTTTCACCTACCTTTGCCGCCATTCCATGCATCCCGGATGTCTTGCGCCATGACATCACATGAGTGTGTCTGAAAATCCCCATGACCTAGTTAGCTCAGTCTTAACACTTCCGAATAGGAATTAGCGCGCACATAACAGTTGGACGGAGGGTTATGACCATACATTTAAATCCAAATAAAAGACAAATTTATCAGAATTTTTTGCCAAAAAACTCCATAGCATTCAGATTTATATCTATTTAACACACATACGCCTGGCTTTTATTTAATTTTAAAAATAGCCTTTCAAACACTATCTGAACGATCATAACTTAGATGGACAGAGGATGTTACATACGTGACACGATATTTGATTGGCGCCCATGTGGATTTGGGAAGAGTTAGAATGAAAATATTTTTCCATGTTTAACTTCGAGTTTAAGCCTTCCATCAGTACACTAGAGTAAAATTTTAATTTTATCTTATTAGTGTGACATTGGATTGAAATACCAGCACCAATTTTGTCACAAAACGGGTCTCCAGAACCATCATCATTTGATGAAGAGATAGATTAATTAATTAATTAATTAATTAATTAATTAATTAATCCAACAAGATACCGTGCTTATTTTATCAACACTATCTAACAGACATACAATGACCACAAAAATATATTTGGCTTTTATTTCTATTTATTCTCACCCATACTACACAACCACAAACCTGGCATATGGCATTTGTAACCCCTTATCATAGCCTTATTCTAATTCAGTTGAAATTAGGCATTTCTAATAAAATCTTACCTGATTCTACACACACCTGAAAACTCGCATTTATTTCCCAACGTGCTCTTGATATTTTTTTTCTCAGGCTGTGTTGCATGCAGAGCGAGTGTGTCTGTCCCATGCCTGGTCTAAGTGGTTGTCCAGGATGTTTCAGCAGAGAGAGGACCGGCTCAAAGAAATGAAAGCTGCAACATTTTGCAGTCGCACTCTTCTGCACAAAACTCTGAAGCAGTGGCGACACAATGTCAGCAACATTCAGAGGAGGTGCGCCAAAGACACTGAAATCAGGCCCCGTGCACTGTCGGTAATTTCCTCGTTGCAGTTCGCTGAGGGTGGTGTTTAAACTCATGTCTGGTTATTGTGTGTTCTCCATCAGTCAGAGATGTTTTGAGCAGGCAGTGGTCCATGACAGCCAGCAGTCCATGAGGCGAGCTCTGATTGGTTGGCGTAAGGTATTGACAGTTACTATGAACTACTGCAGATGTTTTTAAGAACGCAGTATGAATGAATGAGTGTGATTGTCTCTGTTTTTCTAGTATATAGAGTGCAGAAGAGAGAAGTACAGGCGATTGATGCAAATTGATGAGTATTATGAAGGAAGACTGCTCAAGCACATGTTCGAAACGTGGAAGGTAGAGTATCCATAGAGAGAGAGAATATTTAGATGTTGATTTTTAGACATTTACATTGATGCTAATAGAACATAAAGATGCAATTCCACCACAGGAACCTTTTCAGGAACCTTATGGACCAGGGCCAGTTTTTATTCCTGGGTTGTAGTTTCAAGAACATTTTTTAGGTCTTGCTTTAAAATAATAACTAAAGAATCAAAGGTTTCTGAAATGTATTGGGAACATGAACTACAAACTAAGTTTTAAAGTTTTGGAACATTCTGGAATGTCAGTGAAAACACAGTTATCAGAAATGCATAAAATGTTACTAGAGCAGCGGCTACAGTTATTGACACCTTAACGATCTTTTGGCCATTGCAAAAGTAGAAAAGACTTTCAGTACGTAAATTGTGCATAAATAGTTACTCAGACGTCCACTGGGAAAAAAAACGAGTTGATTCCGTGTATCAGATCACATGACACTGTTCCACAATTATCGACAGCCAGATGATTATTTATTTTTTTAAAAAATTATAATTGGTGTGTGGTATTAAGTTAACAAAACAGTTTTTATTTAAAATTTGTTTTACACAGACATATATTTAGTACAAAATATCTTTTATATAAATATATCGATGTAAATGAGGAAGTAATTCTAATGTTTGTAAACAAATGAACTGATAATGTTTAACCTGTGTCAGAAAATCTTTTTGTTCCACTTTCTAAGTATTTTTGTAGATCACATTTTGTGAATCGTTTGTTGTTGTTTGTATTAATTTCTCGTTTTGTAGTTTACCAATAAATGTCAGCAGGCACTCGACATTGTAACCACATGAAAATCCAGGTCAAAGGTCGCATGTCATTCCTCGAACCAAAATATAAATTGTCTACTGATATTGTAATATGTGGTAGATATTTACAACAAACTGCAAAAAAAAAAATCTGAATGGAATAGAAAAATCTGAATATTTCAAGCATTTTTTATATTTTTAAAAAAATTTTATATTTCATTTTTTAGAATTTTTTATATGCTTGGAATTTAATTCTGGTCTACTTCTATTTATTGCAATAGGATTCCAAATACTCTATAAGCATTCCATTCTGTTATGAATCAGAAAAAAAATTATAAATCACAACACTTTTATTTTTTTAAAGTACTTCATCTACTTCAACAATGTTACCAAAGATCGATCCATAACAGTTGTAAACGTCACTTAATTCCACAGGGTGTCAATAATGGTGGACACCAGTGAAAGTGATCACTATTATCAGCACCTCTCAAACATGTGTTTAGATACAAAATGGCGACTGTCAAATGAAAGAGTAAGAAACAAAGTAGGTTTCGACAAGGAGATCATGAAATATCAGTGAATTTGATCAGTAAAAACATGTCCATGATTTTTCCACCATGCTTACCTGTGATGATAACGTCCGGGTTTTCCTCAAATTGCTGATCATGCTAAAAAAAAATTCCATCTAAGGTAACGAGCTGTGTCATCAGACGACAAGATCAAAGGGTGAGATGGGTCTTCTGGTTGATTTATTAACCAATAATAACAGTTGTAACTGAAACTCACCTTTGTAAAATTGTTTTTTTATTGTTAAATCTGAAAAGGTGTCTAATTATGGACTGTCGATAATTGTAGCCACCGCTGTATTAAAATTTTATATGAATCTAAAATGTATAAAAAAAACCACATTCAAATTATTAATAAAAAGGTACTATCTTTTAAAAAAAACAAAAACAAAACCTTGTTATAAAGAGATTAGTGCCCTCATCATTTTGTGTGTGTGTAGCAACACCATGCACAGATCCAGCAAGTCAATCTAAGTGTAGAAGAACGTCACCAACAACATCAGAAGCATCTGCTCAGGTATTACACTTACACTGCACTGCTGTTGTGAATATTTTGTTATTTATTATGAACAATTCCTGTTTTTTGTGTTTGCATCTGTTTACATTCACTACAGGAGGATGCTGCATTTGTGGAGGAGGAATGTACGTCTGTCAGTGGAGGAAAAAGAGAAAGAGACACGAGCAAAATGTCATTATCAACACAGCTTACTGTCAAAGGTGCTCTTGACTGCTTGTATATGACTGTGGCATGGGATGATGCTGTAGGTCTCAGGTCTTGAGTTTTCAAAGTAATGGCACTGAAAACTATAAATATTCTTCCCTTCAAAAATTGACTGGGGTCCCATCCGGGTTGTATTTCACGTTGCTCCCTATGTTTCCAGGATAGGTTCTAGGTACTGAAGATGAATGAATAAATGAATATGGTTTCTTGAATACTATTGCTAAACACTAGCATTATAAACCAGGTGAAAGTCGTGTTCTTCACTGTCCCCTCTCAGACATGGATGCTGATACAGATAATGATGCTGCTCTGTACATGTTTTGTTTACCTAATATCCATCTCTTTATTGTGTCAAAAAAAAACCTGAAATATTTCATATTTTAAGTAATAATGTAGTTATTTTTTTACACACAGGTGTTATTAGCATGGCATCAGAGATCAGCATTCAAAGCTTTTCATCATCACCAGCAGGAGGAAGCACTGAGCAAAGCGCAACTTCACTTGGACAAAGGTATTATTTGCATCACATTATTTGCTTGTTTTAATATTCAGTACTATACATTTCCCAGAATTCCCCTTGGGGATCAATAAAGTGTATACAGTTAGGTCCATATATATTTGGACACTGACACAAATTTTGTTTTTTTTTACCTGTTTACTGAAACATATTCAAGTTATAGTTATATAATGGACATAAAGTCCAGACTTTCAGCTTTCATTTGAGGGTATCCACATTAAAATTGGATGAAGGGTTTAGGAGTTTCAGCTCCTTAACATGTGCCACCCTGTTTTTAAAGGGACCAAAAGTAATTGGACAATTGACTCAAAGGCTGTTTCATGGGCAGGTGTGGGAAATTCCTTCATTATGTCATTCTCAATTAGCAGATAAAAGGCCTGGGGTTGATTTGAGGTGTGGTGCTTGCATTTGGAAGATTTTGCTGTGAAGAAAACATGCGGTCAAAGGAGCTCTCCATGCAGGTGAAACAAGCCATCTGTGAAAACAGAAAAAAAAACATCCGAGAAATTGCTACAATATTAGGAGTGGCAAAATCTACAGTTTGGTACATCCTGAGAAAGAAAGAAAGCACTGGTGAACTCATCAATGCAAAAAGACCTGGATGCCCACAGAAGACAGCAGTGGTGGATGATCGCAGAATAATTTCCATGGTGAAGAGAAACCCCTTCACAACAGCCAACCAAGTGAACAACACTCTCCAGGAGGTAGGCGTATCAATATCCAAATCTACCATAAAGAGAAGACTGCATGAAAGTAAATACAAAGGGTTCACTGCATGGTGCAAGACACTCATAAGCCTCAAGAATAAAAAGGCTAGATTGGACTTTGCTAAAAAACATCTAAAAAAGCCAGCACAGTTCTGGAAGAACATTCTTTGGACAGATGAAACCAAGATCAACCTCGACCAGAATGATGGAAAGAAAAAAGTATGGCGAAGGCGTGGTACAGCTCATGATCCAAAGCATACCACATCATCTGTAAAACACGGTGGAGGCAGTGTGATGGCTTGGGCATGCATGGCTGTCAGTGGCACTGGGTCACTAGTGTTTATTGATGATGTGACACAGGACAGAAGCAGCCGGATGAATTCTGAGGTATTCAGAGACATACTGTGTGCTCAAATCCAGCCAAATGCAGCCAAACTGATTGGTCGGCGTTTCATAATACAGATGGACAATGACCCAAAACATAAAGCCAAAGCAACCCAGGAGTTTATTAAAGCAAAGAGGTGGAATATTCTTGAATGGCCAAGTCAGTCACCTGATCTCAACCCAATTGAGCATGCATTTCACTTGTTAAAGACTAAACTTCAGACAGAAAGGCCCACAAACAAACAGCATAAACTGAAAACCGCTACAGTAAAGGCCTGGCAGAGCATTAAAAAGGAGGAAACCCAGCGTCTGGTGATGTCCATGAGTTCAAGACTTCAGGCAGTCATTGCCAACAAAGGGTTTTCAACCAAGTATTAGAAATGAACATTTTATTTACAATTATTTAATTTGTCCAATTACTTTTGAGCCCCTGAAATGAAGGGATTGTGTTTAAAAAATGCTTTAGTTCCTCACATTTGTATGCAATCATTTTGTTCAACCCACTGAATTAAAGCTGAAGGTCTGAACTTCAACTGCATCTGAATTGTTTTGTTCAAAATTCATTGTGGTAATGTACAGAACCAAAATTAAAAAATGTTGTCTCTGTCCAAATATTTATGGACCTAACTGTATCTGCCCATCCGTCTATCCATCCATTTAACCATACTGTTCAGTTTTAATATTCAATACTCTGTGTCTCTCCTCTCTATACAATACAAGTCAAAAGTTTGGACACCTTCTAATTCAGTGTTTTTTCTTTATTTTCATTAAGTAAAAGACACATCATGTCTTAAAGTAACGATGGATGTAATTTCTTTTTACTTAGTTGAGCGGTTCTTGACATAATATGGATTACTATATATATATATATATATATATATATATATATATATATATATATCTTATCTAGAGTGTTTTATACTGTTTATATTGTTTATTTCAGTTATTCTGTTTTTATTTATTGCATTGCCTGTTTGCACCGTGGGTCAGAGAGGACTGAAATTTCATCTGTGCTGTATGTCGAGCATGTATAGCATATTTGACAATAAACTTGACTACTACAGTTGTGGAATAATAATTTTTATTATTTACTGTTCAAGCTCAAAAACATTAAGAATGCAAGAAATTGCACTAATTAACTTTTGACGAGACGCACCTGTGAATTAAAAAGCATTCCAGGTGACGACCTCATGAAGCTGGTTAAGATAATGCCAATAGTGTGCAAAGTTTCATCAAGGTAAATGGTGGTTCCTCTGAAGAATCTATTTCCGTATACGTTCCATATATGTTATTTCAGAGTTTTGATGTCTTCAGTGTCTTTCAACAATGTCGAAAATGGTCAAAAAACAAAACCCAAAAACTGTGAATGACTAGCTGTATCCAAACTGTCTGTATGTATGTAGATGTGTGTTGCTTTGCCACAATTCACAATTAAACACACAATTTCATTGAGCTGGAAACACGTATTAAAATGTCAAGTGTTAGTTTATAACACTGCCTAAAATATCAATATTCAATAAAGCAAATTCTGGATACAGAAATATTGTGACTTTCCATTAAAAAGGTGTTTAATTATATTATTGAAATGTATTATCCTTAATCCCTTTTAATAACAGAACTGATATTATTTTATCAGAAATACATTTTTGGTAGTATTAGTGTTGTATTAGAGATTTTATCCACTCTGGTGTTGGAACCGTCCTCATGTGTGTTTTACTCGCAGTTCGTATGCAGGCAGTTCTTAGGAGGTGGAGAGAGAAACACAGTGAGGTGAGAGAAGAGAGGCTGTCTATGGAGAAAGCCTGCAAATGTCACCGCCGTATCCTTCTCAAAAAATGTCTCAGGGCCTGGATCTTGAATAATTACCGACAAAAACACTATCAGGTGCCTATCAGCACATTTACCACCCTGTATTAGACTCCAATACTCATCCTTATTTTCCTGATAGATTTATGTTGAATGTATCTATATGTATTAGGTCATGAAAAACAGAAGTACTGAGCTACACAGATTAAGAGTGTGTCAGCATTTTTTTATCCTCTGGAAAGCACAGGTGAGTACATTCATTGTTTTGTCCTATAGACACCTCCAAGTTTGTGTTTCATACATTATATAGAGCATTATTGTGTTTTAGGGTCAAAAAGAAAAATAAAGCAAAATAAATATCAAATGTGTAACACTCAAAGATATTCCACAGAATACTTTGTCCTTAAGGACAAAACTTTTAATAAGACTATAAACTTTATAAAAAGGTTTATAAAACTTCTGGAATTGTAATACAGCTATCTTTACGGGAACTTATGCATTCAGTATAAACAGACAAAGTATGAGTTGTAACTATAGCAGCAAAAGATTTCAAAATAAAATAACTGAATTTTGTGAAGGTATATGATCCTCACAGTGTGATTTTGTCCTCTTTTGTCTTTTACCCATGTATTTATATATGCCACAGCTACAGAGCAGAAGAAGAGAGGCAGAGCTAACAGAGATAGCCCTTTGGCACTGGTCCCTGAACCTGCAAGCCAAGGTAACACCTGAACAACAACTACTTTGCCTGAACATTTAACTTCTTAACAATTATAGGATTCAGTTGTGTGTGTGTATGTATGTTGATGACTTCAGGTGCTCTGTGCGTGGAGATACTGGGTTACTGAGTGTCAAAGAAAAAAGAGGCGTCTTGCAGCAGCAGCTCAATTCTACAGAGATGAACTGCTACAAGAAGGCGTTAGCCACATCCTTACATACACAACACATATGAGTGCATTCTCCACAAACATGGCTCTCCACAGCCATGAACAGGTATGTGTTCATGTGTTTGGAATAGGGACATGGCTTCTGCACAGCTTTAATATTGTTATGACGAGGTTTTGATGCGTTGCTTAACTGCTTATTCAAACACTGATGCGCATCCTTAATGTCAGTACATTTTGAAAAGAATATGTGTATGTTTAAAATTTTATGGCATAGAATTCACGGCAGCTGCAGGCTGTGGTAAGGCGCTGTGCCTTCAGATGGAAGCAGCGGGCGTTGTGCAAGCCTTCCAGAGTCAGCGAGACAAATAAAAATGACAGAGCCCCTAAAACAAAAAAGACTGTATCCTTCTCCTTGCCTGAAGACCACAACCACACCTACCAACCAATCAGGAGCCCAGCCACAGAGCAGAGGGCAGGAGATTCCACAGTAAACAAACTGTAAGTAAAAACCCGAAGAACAAGTAACTGAATTACATAGATGAATTATATAAGTAGATAGATGAAGGTTACATTGATTACATCATGCTTGATTTACTTGCCAGGGTGGGTAACTGTACACAGGCCTGGTATTTAACAGTTATTCCACAAAATCGAGTCTTATATGAGCTGATAGCCGACGAGGCGCATGGCACCGAGTTGGCTATAAACCATGTCTGATGAGATTGAGTGGAATAACTGTTTTATTCTATCCACGTTTACTGGATTTTAAGAAACGAAGCATTTTTATTTTTTGCAAATTCGATAAATAAAAACTTTATACAAAACATCCGACAAAATCATTTCTGCTTAGAATGTAAACAAACCAGCAAAATGACAGTAGCAATTTGTGAAAATACTGTAATAATAATAATTAGTGAAAAAAAGATACATTCTTACAATCAATTATTTTTTTCGCGGTCCGGTTTCCATCAAATCCCGCGCTCTGATTGGCTGGCGAGCAGGTCCATATCCTACGGTATGGACCCCAGATACGGACCTCTGGTGACTCGCTCGTTCACAACAACAACAAACATAGTAGCAATTTTTGTCAACCTTTATTTTTGCATTTCTCAAGAGAATAGACTTAATTTTGCATCATGGATCGCGATAATGACAGTGTTCACAGTGAAAGCGAGTTTTATTACCCTGAGGAAGAAGAAATAAAAGAAAACATTTCAGAAGAAAGCTAAAAGCCTGTAACTGTTGCTAACGCCGAGCAAAAACATGGCTGAATCCTGAATGACTCCTATTTGTATAAATAGGGGACTACATAGGTGGCAAAATGTAGTTTTTTTCCTGCCATGGAAGTGCACTTGTATACCGAGGAGGAAGCCATTTGCATTACAGCCGTGAATGAGGATTCAAAATGGCGGCTCAGCTCGGCTTGGTTTTCCCTTTCGGGCGCTCTCGTTTTCTGTTAGAATTTGGTAAAGAAAAAATAAATATATTATTTACCAGCTTAAGGTCAGTCCATATGGTGAAATACCGTGACCTCGGCCTTGAATACTGACCTCGGCCTTTCAAGACCTCGATCATGGTATTTCCAGGGATGCAAACAGCGCGCCTTTTGGCGGATGCCGCCTTTTTCACGGCTGAATCGCGCAGATCCGAATTTTTTTTTAGGGGGGGCGTTGGAGTGTCTGATTATAATTTCAAAGTAAATTCTGTATTAAAATTACTAAATAAGCAAATCCGTTACAGTCCATGAAACAGGAAGTATAAGGATGAGAAAAAAGTTTAAATCGGGAAGCTGCGCACATTTGCGCAGTCCTGCCGCTCAGGCTGCACAAACGTGCGCACCTTCCCGATTTAAACTGTTTTTTTCTCATCCTTATACTTCCTGTTTCATGGACTGTAACGGATTTGCTTATTTAGTAATTTTAATACAGAATTTACTTTGAAATTATAATCAGACACTCCAACGCCCCCCCTAAAAAAAAAATTCGGATCTGCGCGATTCAGCCGTGAAAAAGGCGGCATCCGCCAAAAGGCGCGCTGTTTGCATCCCTGTATTTCACGATACGGACCTACTAGCTGGTAAATAACATGTATGTATTTTTATTCCATATTTTGTTGCTTTTTTATTTTTTGGGGGGTTTTGTTTTCGAATAGAGCTTTTATTTCATCCTTGGTTGGTTCAGCAACACGCTCTGCCATTTTGTTTTTCTGTACTCACGATATATGAGCTAATAGCCTCGTAGTAGAGTAGCCAATCAGAGCATGCGGTTGCTCATATCCAGTGAATGTGGATAGAATAACGTGATATCGGTGAACAGCTATCATTAGTTATATACTAGTGTTTTTTATATTTTATATATAGTTGTTGTTTTGTAAGCAGCAACCAGCAGTGAGTAAAATAATGAGTCCATATAACAAAGGCCAATCTTATGACCTCTCTGATAACAAATGATGTATTGTTCCACCTTATGATGGTCTTATTAAACCTGCAGGCTGTTGACTCGAGCATCTAGGACTCAACCACGAAGGCCTGATGATTTATTTCACTCCCCAGCCAAAGAACTGCTATGGAACCTAAGGCCTAGCAAACAAAGTCAGACAGACAGTAATCACAAAGCAACACGCCCTGGGAGGTACAGTTTCCCACACGATAATCACAAGCTAGCGCAGATTAGAAGGTAATGCTATAACTATATACACTGTAAGTCAAAAGACTTGGACATAACTACTTATAATGAAGAAATTACCACAGTGAAATAGCATGGAGTTGTACAGGGACCAAGAAAAGGGTAAAACAAATCAAAAGTATTTGACATTATAAATTCTTAACAGTATTCCTGATGAAACTTGACACACATTTTTGCATCTTCTCAACCAGCATCATCCAGGAGACTTTTCCCCATAGGGGCGGAATCAAATTAACTTTAAGTAAAAAAACTATTAAGACGCGTTTAAAAATACATATACTTGCCAAAATGGTGTGACTAAAGTTTAGTCATAAATGATTTAAAAGCTCATAAAATAATGATGAATGATTAATATTGTTATACTTTGGCTTAGAATAATTTTCTCAGTTAAGACAATACATGATGTTTATATAAATGTTTTAACCATCATGCATTTTCATGGGTGGCACGGTGGTGTAGTGGTTAGCGCTGTCGCCTCACAGCAAGAAGGTCCGGGTTCGAGCCCCGTGGCCGGCGAGGGCCTTTCTGTGCGGAGTTTGCATGTTCTCCCCGTGTCCGCTTGGGTTTCCTCCGGGTGCTCCGGTTTCCCCCACAGTCCAAAGACATGCAGGTTAGGTTAACTGGTGACTCTAAATTGACCGTAGGTGTGAATGTGAGTGTGAATGGTTGTGCGTCTATGTGTCAGCCCTGTGATGACCTGGCGACTTGTCCAGGGTGTACCCCGCCTTTCGCCCGTAGTCAGCTGGGATAGGCTCCAGCTTGCCTGCAACCCTGTAGAACAGGATAAAATGGCTAGAGATAATGAGATGAGATGCATTTTCATGGCATAAAGAGAGGGTTTCTCCAGGACAAATATTGAGGGGTATCAGGGCAGGTCCCACCCCATTTTACATTACATTTAATGTACAGTTGTAAACAAGATCACGATTTTCAGTTTGGCAGAAGTTTTGGCTTGTGAATTGGTGGACCCATGTTGTCCACTATATCATTGTGTCATGCATATAAAACAGTTATGTTAAAACATTTCCAAGTACCAATCATCAAATCATGAATATTTATAACACTGCCAGATTGTGATATTACAACATCCCTTACATTCCTTTATGTAATCGCTTTGTTGTCTTGTTTGCAGTGCTCAGACTGACACTGGATCCAAATCAACTTCAGCATCTGTTCCAGTGCCTTGTCCGTCCCACTCTGTTTCACTTCCATTCACCCAGCCTCAGCCCTCTGGACTTTCTCTGTCCACTTCGCTGCAGCCTCCAGTCCTGGCCTTCAGGTCTGCTTCGACAGGAAACTCCACCATACAGATTAGTGCTGGGAACCAAGAGCTACTGCTTCCTCCTTCTTCATTTACTGCATCTAAATCACTGTTCAAGGTGAATATTGCAGGCAGTTTTACATTTTCATGGATGGACCATGCCTGCTTTCATGGTTTAATCATTTTTCAAAGTAACAATGCTCTCTGTTTCTTCAGCTTTTTCACTTTCTAGCTTTTATTTACCTTTTCGTTGTTTCTTTAACATGTCTCTTTTCTCTGACATGTGAAGCAGACAAGTTCCAGACATAAGGATCCCTCACTCCTCTCCCCTCAAGATTTCATCCAACCTAAGCTACCTCACCAAAGTAAACAATACACACACACTTCACCTATGGATAACATAGTTCCAGTCAATAGTATTAGCAGTGGTAGTCGTAAAAAGTTAGATAAACCATATATTTCAGTAACATCAATTTGGATCTGACTGCAAAAAGATACATTATCTAAAAAATGTCTTGTCTATACATTTGTATTTCATAGTAGTACCACATTACTGCATGACACATGTAATCACATAAGTACAGTGTCTTGCAAAAGTATTCATCCCCCTTGGTGTTTGTCCTGTTTTGTTGCATTATAAGCTGGAATTAAAATGGATTTTTTGGGGGGTTAGCACCATTTGATTTACACAACATGCCTACCAATTTAAAGGTGAAAATTGTTGTTTTATTGTGACACAAACAATAATTAAGATGAAAAAACAGAAATCTGGAGTGTGCAGAGGTATTTATCCCCCCCCAAAGTCAATACTTTGTAGAGCCACTTTTTGCTGCAATTACAGCTGCAAGTCTCTTGGGGTATGTCTCTATTAGCTTAGCACATCTAGCCACTGGGATTTTTGCCCATTCCTCAAGGCAAAACTGCTCCAGCTCCTTCAAGTTAGATGGGTTGTGTTGGTGTACAGCAATCTTCAAATTATGCCACAGAGTCTCAATTGAAGGTCTGGGCTTTGATTAGGCCATTCCAAGACATTTAAATGTTTCCTTTTAAACCACTCCAGTATAGCTTTAGCAGTATGTTTCGGGTCATTGTCCTGCTGTACCGTGAACCTTCATCCCAGTCTCGAACCTCTGGCTGACTCAAACAGGTTTTCCTCCAGGATTGCCCTGTATTTAGTGTCGTCCATCTTTCCTTCAGTCCTGACCAGTTTTCCTGTCCCTGCAGATGAAAAGCATCCCCACAGCATGATGCTGCCACCACCATGCTTCATTGTAGTAATGGTGTTCTCAGGGTGTTGGGTTTGTACCACACATGGCGTTTCCCATGATGGCCAGGAAGATCAATTTTAGTCTCATTTGACGAGAGAATCTTCTTCCATGTGTTTGGGGAGTCTGCCACATGCTGTTGGGCAAACTCCAAACGTGTTTTCTTAAGCTATGACTTTTTTTCTGGCCACTCTTCCATAAAGCCCCACTCTGTGGAGTGTACGGCTTAAAATGGTCCGATGGACAGATACTTCCATCTCCGCTGTGGATCTTTGCAGCTCCTTCAGTGTTTTCTTTGGTGTCTTTGTTGCATCTCTGATTAATGCCCTCCTTGCCTGTTCTGTGAGTTTTGGTGGGCGGCCTTCTCTTGTCAGGTTTGTAGTGGTGCCATATTCTTTCCATTTTGCTATAATGGATTTAATGGTGTTTGGTGGGATATTCAAAGTTTTGGATCATTTTTTTTTTTTTATAACCCAACCCTGATCTCTACTTCACAACTTTGTCTCTGACTTGTTTGGAGGCTCCTCGGTTCTCATGTTGCTTGCTTAGTAGTGTTGCAGAGTCAGGGTCCTTCCAGAACAGGTTGATTTATACAGACATCATGTGACAGGTCATGTGACACTTTGATTGTACACAGGTGGATCTTAATCAACTAATTATGTGACTGTAGCAACTCGGATGGGTGGGTGGAGCACAGAAGGACAGCAGGCCAGAACTGAGTTCACAAACACATTTATTAAAGCTTTTCCGCCTTAACTATACTTTGAACCACATATGCACACACGCCACAAACACACGTGTTCTGGTCGGGAGAGACCCCGCTCTGCTCTCGCTCTCTTCCTTAAATAGGGTGCGACTCCTGGGAAGACACACAAACACAGGTTAATTCACATCAGGTGTAGTGATTCTGCCACTTACCTTCCCTGACTCCGTCCTCTGGTCACAGACCGACGCTTGACCACGCCCCCACTGCCACATACCCCCACCGCCCGATTCAGGCCGGGCAGCCGTCTGGCCCGCAGCCGACCCCCCCCCCCCCCCCCCCCCCCCGACAGGAGAGGAAGTCCGCCACGACCATCTGCGCCCCCGGCCTGTGGACCACCTTGAAGTTAAAGGGTTGGAGTGCCAGATACCAACGGGTGATCCGCGCGTTGGCATCCTTCATGCGGTGGAGCCATTGGAGGGGCACGTGGTCCGAACAGAGGGTGAAAGGGTGTCCCAGCAGGTAGTAACGGAGGGCGAGGACCGCCCACTTGATGGCCAGGCACTCCTTCTCTATGGTGCTGTAGCGCCCCTCACGCACCGACAGCTTCCGACTTATATACAGCACTGGGCAATCCTCCCCCTCCACCTCCTGGGACAAAACAGCCCCCAGCCCTCTGTCCGACGCGTCCGTCTGCAATATAAAAGGGAGAGAAAAGTCAGGTGAGTGTAACAGTGGCCCCCCACACAGTGCAGCCTTTACCTCAGAAAAAGCCCACTGGCACTGCTCCGTCCACTGGACCAGATCTGGTGCCCCCTTTTTAGTGAGATCAGTCAGCGGGCTGGTGACGTCCGAATAATTAGGTATAAACCTACGATAATAGCCAGCCAGCCCCAGGAACTGTCTCACCCCCTTTTTGGTCTTGGGCCTCGGGCAGGCCGCAATTGCCGCTGTCTTGTTAATTTGGGGACGCACCTGCCCGTTGTCCAAGTGGAAGCCCAGATACCGTACTTCCACCCGCCCAATCGCACACTTCTTTGGGTTGGCTGTGAGGCCCACCCGCCTCAGCGACCTAAGGACGGCCCTCAGATGTTGGAGGTGCCTCGGCCAGTCATTACTATAGATGATGATATCGTCGAGATAGGCGGCCGCATAGGCAGCGTGGGGGCGAAGGACCCTATCCATCAGCAGCTGAAACGTAGCGGGCGCCCCAAACAGCCCAAAAGGAAGTGTGACAAACTGGTGTAAGCCGAACGGTGTGGAAAAGGCCATTTTTTCTCGGGATAATGGAGTCAAGGGGATCTGCCAATAACCCTTTGTTAAATCCAGTGTCGAGTAAAAGCAAGCCGTGCCTAGTCGATCGAGCAACTCATCAATATGAGGCATTGGGTACACGTTGAATTTAGACACCGCGTTGACCTTCCTATAGTCGACACAGAACCGGACCGACCTGTCAGCCTTGGGAACCAAGACCACCGGGCTGCTCCAGCCACTGTGGGACTCCTCGACGATGCCCATCTCGAGCATGGTCTCGAGTTCTTCCTGAACCACCTTTTTCTTGTGTTCGGGCAGTCTGTAAGGGCGGTTGCGCACTACCACCCCCGGGGGCGTCTCAATGTGGTGTTCTATGAGGTGGGTGCGGCCGGGCAGGGGCGAGAACACGTCAGAAAATTCTGTTTGCAACCGGGCGACCTCCGCGAGCTGGGTCGGTGAGAGGTGGGCTCCACAGGGGACCGGAGCGGTGGGTGATGCCAATTTTCCCTTTTGAACCTCCGGCCCCAGCTCCGCCTTCTCAGGAACCACCAACACCAGCGCCACGGGGACCTCCTCGCTCCAACGTTTTAACAGATTGAGGTGGTATACCTGTAACGCCCCACCCCTGTCCGTTCACCTCACCTCATAGTCGACGTCCCCGACTCGCCGTGTGACCTCAAAGGGTCCTTGCCACCTGGCGATTAATTTAGAGCTCGACGTGGGCAACAGTACAAGTACTTTATCTCCCGGTGCGAACTCCCTGATGCGCGTACCCTTGTTGTACAGGCGGGTTTGTCGTTCTTGGGCCTGCCGCAAATTCTCCTGGGTTAGGTGGGCGAGTGTGTGGAGTTTTGCGCGCAGGTCAATAACGTATTGGATTTCATTTTTACTTTGTGAAGGTCCTTCCTCCCAATTTTCCCGCAGCACATCTAGAATGCCGCGCGGCTTATGCCCATATAATAATTCAAATGGGGAGAACCCCATGGAGGCTTGTGGGACCTCTCACACTGAAAACAACAAGGGTTCGAGCCACTTATCCCAGTTACGTGCGTCCTCACTTATGAATTTTTTAATTATATTTTTGAGGGTGCGATTGAACCGTTCAACTAAACTGTCCGTTTGTGGGTGATACACGCTGGTGCGGATCGGCTTAATACCCAACAACCTATACAGTTCCTTTAGTGTACGTGACATAAACGTGGTGCCTTGATCAGTCAGAATCTCTTTCGGGATTCCAACTCGGGAGATAACGCGGAACAGCACCTCCGCAATACTGCGTGCTGAGATATTGCGAAGCGGCACTGCTTCCGGGTATCGCGTTGCATAGTCCACCAGAACTAATATAAAGCGGTACCCTCGTGCTGACCGATCTAATGGCCTGACGAGATCCATCCCAATTCTTTCGAACGGGGTCTTGATTAATGGTAGAGGGCGCAAAGGCGCTTTTGGAATGGCCGCTGGATTTACTAACTGGTATTCGCGGCATGCCGTACACCACCTACGGACATCGCCGTGAATCCCTCGCCAATAGAACCAGGCCATTATTCGGGCTAGTGTTTTATCCTGCCCTAAGTGTCCAGCCATGGGATTAAAGTGAGCCGCCTGGAATACCAATTCCTGGCGGCTTTTTGGAATCAAAAGCTGCGTGACTTGCTCTTTAGTTTGAGTGTCCTGCGTCACTCGGTATAATCTATCCTTCATAATCGCGAAGTAGGGGAAGGACAGGGTGGCGTTTGGCTGGAGCATTTGACCATCGATTACTCTCACTTGGTCAAATGCATGCCGCAGAGTCTCGTCTCGCGACTGCTCTAACGGGAAATCCGCGAGGAATTCCCCGAGAGGAGGGGCCGGTGGCTCCTCACTCTGACGCGGAGCTGACGTAGACGGCTCTGTGACAGCTGCTCCCGCCAACGCGACACCGGGACCTCCCCCTGTTAAACTATGGCAGGACCCACTCTTCACTAAATGACTCATTAATTCCCGAAATCCCGGCCAATCAGTCCCCAAAATTATAGAGTGGGTGAGGCGAGGATTAACCGCCGCCTTTACTATAAATTTCTCCCCTCGAAACAGAATGTGAACTGACACTAAAGGGTAGCTGTGAACGTCCCCGTGCACACACAACACCTTCACCAATTGTGCCCCAATGCCTCATCTTGCATCAGGCTTTGGTGGATTGAGGTCTGATTACAACCAGAATCCACCAACGCCTGATACGTATCCCCTTGGATACTCACCAGTATGCGATACGCTCCGGCCCGATCGAGGGCGGCTCCTGGCGCGTCGGGGATCTGAACCACCGCGCCCACCTCCATTACTGAGTACTGCTGTTGGAGGTGGCCCGGCTCCCCGCAGCGCCAGCAAACCAGCCCGGGCTCCCTCTCTGCACTGGTGCTCTGGGGCTCACTCACCTGAGGGGGGGGAGAGACAGACACAGACGGGAGGAACGGGAGGGCACCGTGGGTGCGGCAGGCCGGCTGGGGTGGGGGAACGGGGCGAGGACGAGACACAGGAGGAGAGGGGGAGAGAGAGGAGAGGGGAGAAGAGGTTGTTTGCTGTCCTGCCGTCGGGACAGCCGCCAAATGGTCCTCCGCCAGCTCGATTGCCTGATCCAGCGACGCTGGACGGTGGCACTGGACCCACTCTGCAGCTCTGGCTGGTAGACGCGCGATGAACTGCTCCAGCGCCACCTGGTCGATGATCCCCTCGGCGTCGCGGTTGTCGGCCCTCAACCACCGCCCGCAGGCGTCCCAGAGTTGCTGGCCAAACGCGAACGGCCGGCCGACTTCCTCCAAGCGCAACACGCGGAAGCGCTGCCGTTGTTGCTCGGGGGTGCGCCCCACATGCTGGAGGATGGCCTGGCGAAGGTCCGCGTAGGCCAGCCGGCGGTCGGCAGGGAGCTGTACCGCGGCCAGCTGCGCCTCTCCCGTTAGCAGGGGAAGGAGGCGCGCCGCGCGTTGTTCCATCACAGAGTTCCATCACGTCACAGAGGAAAGACGCATCCGGGTCTTCCCAAACAGGAAGCCCTGGATGACAAATGAAGTCCAGACCCTGATCAGAGCCTGAAACTCGGCCTTCAGGATGGGGGACAGAGCTCTTTACAGCACCGCCAGAGCTGATCTGAGGAGGGGCATCAAACAGGCCAAGGACTCCTACAAGAGGAAAATAGAGGGATACCTGGAGGACAACAACCCACGACAGATGTGGAGGGGCATCCAGGCCCTAACCAATTACAAAGGCCAAACCCCTCCCGCCTCCCCCAGCAGCAGCACACTGGCAGAGGAGCTGAACAACTTCTTTGCCCGGTTTGAGACCACCACCACAAACCTCCAATCACTGCCTCCCCCTGATTCCAGCACCCCACCTCTTTCTCTCTTGGAACACGAGGTGAGGAAAAACCTGAGAGCAGTGAACCGCAGGAAAGCTGCTGGTCCGGATGGTATCCCAGGGGCGGTGATTAAAGCATGTGCAGACCAACTGGCAGGGATCCTCACCAAGATCTTTAACCTCTCCCTGACACATGCCACCGTCCCCACATGTCTGAAGGCCTCCACCATCATCCCCATCCCCAAAAAACCTGCCATAGATAGCCTCAACGATTACAGACCAATAGCCCTGACGTCTGTAATCATGAAGTGTTTAGAGCGATCGGTCTCCCAGCACATCAGAGACTGCCTCCCTCCCTCCTTCGACCCTCACCAGTTTGCATACAGGGCAAATCGGTCTACGGAGTATGCCATCGCCCTGACACTCCATACAGCACTGAGCCACCTGGAGAACAAGAAGAGCTATGTGAGGATGCTCTACGTGGACTACAGCTCTGCGTTTAATACTATCATCCCGGACATTCTCTTCAACAAACTCATGCAGTTACAGATCCCTCTCCCCATATGCAACTGGATTAAAAACTTCCTGACGAGTCGCCCACAGACTGTAAGACTCGGTCCCCACCACTCCTCCACACTCACACTCAGCACTGGGTCCCCTCAAGGATGTGTCCTGAGCCCTCTACTCTACGCCCTGTACACCCATGACTGCTCTCCAACCCACCCAACCAACCACATTATAAAATATGCGGATGACACCACCGTGGTTGGACTCATCTGTGGTGAGGACGAGACATCGTACAGGGCTGAGGTAGAGAAACTGTCGCTCTGGTGCTCAGAGAACAACCTGACCCTGAACGTCCAAAAGACAAAAGAACTCATCATGGACTTCAGGAAGAAAAGACAGGACCACGCCCCCCTCCTCATAAATGGAGAACGGGTGGAAACTGTCACCACCTTCAAGTTTCTGGGCACCCACATCTCCGCTGACCACACCTGGACTTTTAACATCAGGGCCCTAGTAAAGAAGGCTCAGCAGCGGCTGCACTTTCTGCGTGTTCTCAGGAAGAACAACCTGGACACTAAGCTGCTGCTGGCCTTCTATCACTCCTCTGTGGAGAGCGTGCTGACGTACTGTCTGGGTGTCTGGTACGCAGGGTCCACAGCTGTGGATAGGAAGGCGGTGCAGAGGGTCATAAACACCGCCCAAAAAATCATCGGCTGCCCTCTGCCCACCCTGGAACACATCTCCACATCCTGCTGCCTCAGAAGAACCAAGGCCATCACAGGAGACCCCTCACACCCTGCCCACCCCCTGTTTGATCTGTTGCCCTCGGGGAGACGCTTCAGGTCAATAAAGTCCCACACCAGCAGACTGACAAACAGCTTCTTCCCATGGGCCATCAGGACTGCCAACAACAACGGACACATACACACACACACACTCTCACAAACGGACTCACATAAACACCTCCACCCCAACAACCAACAAATCTACCTCCGCTTCTTGTTTAAGTACTTTATATTTATTGCTTTTTATCTGCAAATTGCACATTTTATGTCTCAATTTTGAGACTATAATTAACTCCCTGACGTTTTTATTCCCTGACGTTTTTTATTGTATATTCTGTGTCTCTTATGTGCATTTTATTTTTCTGGTGTATGGTGGCTCTGTGGGAGCACCCTCAATTTCGTTGTATCTCCCGGTACAATGACAATAAAGATTATTCTATTCTATTCTATTCTATTCTATTCTATTCTATTGGCCACCCCGAGGTCTCTGCAACCTGTTCAAAGAGCATGAGGAAGGCCTCGGGGTCGTCCTGCGGGCCCATCTTCGTCAGGGTGAAGGGGACCAGTCCCACGGCGGTGGACCCCGCCGACGCGAGGAGGTGCCGGAATACTTATGCACACTCCAGATTTCTGTTGTTGTTTTTTTCATCTTAGTTATTGTTTGTGTCACCAGAAAACAACAATTTGCACCTTTAAAGTGGTAGGCATGTTGTGTAAATCAAATGGTGCTAACCCTCCAAAAATCCATTTTGATTCCAGCTTATAATGCAACAAAACAGGCCAAATACCAAGGGGGATGAATACTTTTGCAAGACACTGTAAGTGTGGCAGTGACGTGATGTGTACAGACTGCAGTGAATGTCCAGGTGTTGCAATAAAGTAGAGTTTAACTTTAAACAAATAAGAAGCAAAACAATGTGGAGACTACTACTCAAAAAAAAAAAACTTTAAAAAGTGAGTAAACATTAGGTCATATTTAGAAAGATGAGTAAATTTTGTTTGTTTCTACATCCCTAGTTTACTGGACTGTATAAAAAAATTGTTCTGAATTCTTTTGTATCATCTGGGTGTCTAACCAGCAGGTGTGTGTGAAAGTGTTTTTGTGGATGCGGAAGATGATGACAATGAAGAGCCCATGCTCTTGCAGACAAGCAGTGATCCTACTGAAGCTCTGAAGAGGGAGCTCCATGATATCAGGCTCGACCTGCAGAGATATCAGCAAGACAGAAATCAGCTGCAGTATGTACCGTGTCTGTGCATACTGAATGTACTATGATTCTTCTGGCTAGTGTCGAGATTTTTTTTTGGTGAAAGATCTGTCTCTCTTTACAAACAGGACATGGCGCAAACTTCAAAAAGTGATGAGAAATTGGCTCCAGACAACAGGCAGTGATGCAGATACTGAAGAAAGAGAGAGCATTATACAAGAAATAAGCGAGGTATTTGCATCTCATTTCTTTCCGTATTCTAGTCAGCATTACAAAAATCAGAAGGAGAGTCAAATGAGAACAACCCTCTCAGTGTGCCTTACTTGTTTCTTCTGTTAGAATGACCTGATTCAGGCAGATGATGGTGGTCCATTTATTTTATTTTATTTTATTTTATTTTATTTTTTAAGGCCTGTTCATCCCAAAATGGATGCATTTTATTCTTTAGACAGATGGCAGAAATGCATGGTTCATTGTGAGAGGACCTTTTTTATATCATTCAAAAAGGTCACACTTATTTTGTTGCAAATAATAAATATATCACAGTTAACAGTGATTCAGATAAGTTAGCAGTCATTTTGATGAATAAAAGAAAACACCATTTGTAACTCTTTCTGTTTTAATCATGACACGAATAGTTCCCTTTTTACCAGCAGTTTATTGTATGTCGAGCACATACCAGTAGACTTGGGCCATGAGAACTAAAATAAAACATAAAAACAAGTTCATACATTCAAACGACATACACAACAAATAAACACAAATTACGTTAAATAAACTTCAACATACCTCATTGGCCACATAAACAACAAGAGTCCTGAGGAGATGACATAACCCCCCGGCCCCCACATGAAACCCCACTCCAAATTTTCCTAAGTTGAATTGGTTGCCATGGAAATACGGAAAAAATAAAAATCATAGAAATCCCAAAATGTCAAAAGGCACAACTCCGCTAGTCACTTAACATAACTGTTAGGTTTTGTGAAAAAATTCCTAATAGTTTTTGTGTTATGCTCCAGAAACTAAAATCTTTACAGACGGACAGACAGAGCAATAGCTATATCCCCCCATATTATATGCTGGGGGGGATAAAAGGGAGTAAAACGAACATTCAGCTAACATTTATGAGTAATACTTTACCTTAGGCTACATGAACTTCATACAAATGGTGCGGCTGCAATCTCTTGAATGGTAGATGTCCTGCTAATAAGTTTCATCCTTGCAATGCATAACAGTTCCTACTACATTTGCCCAGGTAAATAAAATGGGAAAGGTAACATTATACACAAAATAAAATGTGCAATGAACTGAACACAAACGGTCTGACAGCTACACCATTATTGGCCCAACCCAAAAAACGAAATGGTGAGATTCATGAGATCATTCAAGAGTCTGAACTTTATAAAACTCTTAATGCTCTGTTTCATACACGCACAGTCTATAAGTGAGCATGTTCAAGTGAATATAGTGATTATGGTCTGTTTATAATTGGTCCATCAGTTCTTAACACATGCATTTTGAAAAAATGCAAATATTAACTTCAAGTCAGGAAGACATTTTTTGGACCTGGGGTACAGGTTTCCATAGAGTAGCACGTATGTGTTCAGGAATTTTTTGTCATACAGATGTATCAGTTATGCAATGTGTTTGCATTAGAACAGTAGCCTTTAATCATTATTGACTATTGACTATTTATTTTGCACATCTCCACCAATTCTCTTGCACTGCTTGTTTTTCCATTCTAACTAAAAATTTTGTGTAAGAAAGAAAGAAATGTCAGTTATTTGATGTACTTAAATTGTGCAATTTGTAACACAGGAGAATACTTGAAAAGGTAAAAACTTTTAGGTCCCCATGCAGAATGACCATAAATAAGAATCTTCTGGGTTACATTTAACACACATTCTTTTGGGAGATCAGTTTAAGCATAAATCTGCCTGTGGGCATAACAGCTGTCAGGCGTATTATTGTTGCAGATGGCAGGTTCTCCAGTCAACCAGTGTTTCACATTGTGTTTACATGCGCCTTGTGTCTATGATACAAGTTTGACTGATTTGAATAATTAATTCCCCCCCAGCTAGAGATCCGTATTTCTGCTCTGTCTGAGAAAATGACTGATCGGAAGCCCATCGTGATCTGCCATGCTGCAAGAGTCAGCAGTATAGAAAGCCAGCTGCTGAGAGCCAACGTTAAAATATAGATGTCATGCATTCTTTTATGTTGTTGTGTTTTGCACCCCTTCTGGATTACCTGAATGGATCAGATAAAGCTGAGGAATTAGGAATTGCTTGAAACCTGTAGCTATTAACCTTGAGAGTCATGTCAAATTAAGTTCTTGCTATCTGTCAGACTTAAACTATCAGGAAACACGGTGATGTATTTTGCAAAAAATGTAGGCCAAGTGTAGGAATAGCAGCAACCGAAAGTATTATATATTTTCATGCTTACCATTTATTTATTTATTTGTAACAAAAACAGTTTTATATTTGTAGATCTTTGTGTGTAGTTTTATGTAAATAAATTGTCCTTTTTATATTTCTGTATATTTTCTTACTTTCTATGTGTCTGATCAATACGTGCATGTACTGTTGGTCTGGCTTCCACTGTTTTTGCAGTTCTTCCCATTAAAAAGAAACCTTGGCTAATAAGCACAATGTGTTTTGGAAAAGCTGGAAGCAAGATGTCTGTGACCTAGTGATTCCTTCCACATGCGCTCAGAGCCCAGAATACCATTCCCTCCAAAAACACACATCTCTTTTCCTTACAGTGGTTCGGTAGCAGATACTTGGGCCCTGTTTCTCTCTGGCTCTTACAGTCCCAGACAGATAGGAACTGCAGATGGAAACAAAATAGAACTGCTAAATACAGTAAATAAAAGCTGATTTGAGTGAGTGTGGGGCTGTCAGTGTTAAGAATATGTAGAGTTGTGCAACTTCCAGTTCAGTAACGTCACTGTTTGCGGGTATGCTTGAGTGACACAATGAACACAAGGCTAAAAGTTATTGCATAACACTCATCTTGAGTTTCCAGTCATTGTATGTACGTATAAATAATGTTTAAGGAAAGAATTCGGCCTAAAAAAATATAATTTATACTGTGTTATGAAATTGTTAGATAAGTAATGAATTAAAAAAAAAATTGTGCATACTGTTATCTGAAAATTGGGTAGTGTTGTTGTTGTTATTATTATTCAATAACAGCATATCCAAAAGTGTTTTATTCCTCTTGTACCACAACAATTTACCAACAAAAACAGATCACACTTTTAACCATTTGTAATTACAATTTAATGTTGCAGAATGTCTATGTGACAAGTTTATTTCTGTTATGCCTTATGTTGTAGCATCTATAAACAGTCTTTCCCTCAACAGGCTCTTTGTTTTCTGTGGAAGATTGTAATATCCATCCATCCATTATCTGCTGCAGCTTATCCTGTTCTACAGGGTCGCAGGCAAGCTGGAGCCTATCCCAGCTGACTATGGGCGAGAGGCAGGGTACACCCTGGACAAGTCGCCAGGTCATCACAGGGCTGACACATAGAGACAGACAACCATTCACACTCACATTCACACCTACGGTCAATTTAGAGTCACCAGTTAACCTAACCTGCATGTCTTTGGACTGCGGGGGAAACCGGAGCACCCGGAGGAAACCCACGCGGACACGGGGAGAACATACAAACTCCACACAGAAAGGCCCTCGCCGGCCACGGGGCTCGAACCCGGACCTTCTTGCCTCCGGCAACAGTGCCACTGCACCACCGTGCTGCCCAGATTGTAATACCAAAAAAAAAAAAAATACTGTAGCTTGTAACATTACTAAAAACCTGAAAGAACAAAAGTCCTCTGTCCTGAAGACAAACAACTGCACATTTTTAATACTTTCTTATTAGGCTTGGATTATGTGGGAAAATGTTCACATATTTGAATGAGTGTGTTAATAAATAACAATGATTTGCCTTGGAGCCAGAACTCTCCAACAAAACAAAGGAGCTTGTCATTGACTTCAGAAAACGACCGGTTAAAACAACTGCCAGCCTGGTGATCTCTGGAGAGGAGGTGGAACAGGTGGGGAGTTTCAAATACCTCAGTGTTCACCTCTCAGAGGACCTGACATGGGGAGTGAACACCAGAGAGGTGGTGAAGAAGGGCCAGCAGAGACTTCTTCCTGCGATCCCTGAGGAAAACTGGGCTCTCTCAGAAGCTCCTCACCATATATTGTCTATTATAGTTAATGTTTTACTTTCCATACCGGATTGTATTATATTTCAACTGCATCTCCTGAATGTATTAAGAAAACTTTCAAAATAAACCATGGAAAAAAAAAAAAGAAGCTCCTCACCAAATTCTACCAGTGCACCATACAAAGTGTCCTGAGCTATGGATGCATAGTGTGGTTCTCCAGCTGCACCTCAGAGGAGAGGAAAGATCTGCAGCGGATCATCAGGACTGCATCTAAAATCATTGGTACTGCTCTCCAATCCCTGGAACAGATTTACTCTGCCAGGCTGAGGAACAGAGCCACAAAGATTAGGACTGACTGCACTCACCCCGGACAATGTCTTTTTGACACCCTTCCCTCTGGCAGGCTTAGGGTCATGAAGTTACAAACAGCAAGACACCAAAATAGCTTCTTCCCCAGGGCTGTAAAAGCTCTGCTGGAGGCCTGATCCGGACTTGGACTCACACTCTGCACCTTACTGTGTTTAGTTACTTTGAACAATTACATATTGCAATTTATACTGCTGCTTATATGCCAATATTCTGCTTTTTAAAAGGTTATTTATTTTTTATTTTATTCATATGCTGCTGTGATCTGAGCCCTCAAACAGTGTTTCGTTGTATAGTAATATGCAATGACAATAAAGAATATATCTATTGTCAGGGCAGCAATTATAGAAAATCAATCAACACCTTCTTTATTCACCTTCTTATTTGTGGTATTTTTTTTTTATTAAATATGCAAATTTGGCGGCACGGTGGTGTAGTGGTTAGCGCTGTCACCTCACAGCAAGAAGGTCCGGGTTCGAGCCCCGTGGCCGGCGAGGGCCTTTCTGTGCGGAGTTTGCATGTTCTCCCCGTGTCCGCGTGGGTTTCCTCCGGGTGCTCCGGTTTCCCCCACAGTCCAAAGACATGCAGGTTAGGTTAACTGGTGACTCTAAATTGACCGTAGGTGTGAATGTGAGTGTGAATGCTTGTCTGTGTCTATGTGTCAGCCCTGTGATGACCTGGCGACTTGTCCAGGGTGTACCCCGCCTTTCGCCCATAGTCAGCTGGGATAGGCTCCAGCTCGCCTGCGACCCTGTAGAACAGGATAAAGCGGCTAGAGGTAATGAGATGAGATATGTAAATGTATTATTATTATAAATATGTAAGTCTGTTACTTTAGTCTTTGTGAAGCATTAATAAAAGCAGTAAGTAAGGGTTAGGAGGTAAAGCAGCCAATCTGGCAACACTGACCTGCTCTTCACTGAGGAGCTGAACTTGTGTGTGTGAGTCTCAGTGCAGTGGATTAGGCAGCATGATGAAGGGTGTGTGTGGAATATTCGTCATCCTTTTCTCCACTGCTGTGTGGGGTAAGTGTGTACTGCTTGCTAAAATAAAACCTGCTGTATTATCAACCACACTTGGAAAAAAAAAATTTTTTTAATTGTTTCATGTCAGTATAAAATGAAGTTGTCAATGGAATGTTTTTGTACAGCATGGAATATGAGCACAGGACCTAAAGACTTGATACAGATTATAAATACAGGACATACACAGTGGCAGTAATAAAGTGGTATAAACATAACACATCATCAGTGCAGTTTATATGTAATCCAGGGCATAATGCATGTTACAAAGCACTTGGGGGTAAAATTCCAGAACAGGAAAAGATGCTGTTCTGCCAGCATGGGAAGTGGGATGTAAGAGATTATAATCATTATCACTGGGGTCATGTCAAAACAATACTTTTCTGTTAATAAGCTATTAGACTACTACGGTCCTATTCTGTTTAGCCTGATACTTCCCTGCTTTCTTCTTCTAGATCATTGATAATATGCACTTGTTTTTCTGGGGAGCATTTCTATCATGCAGAGCCTATCTCAGAGGGTCTGAGCTAGTCTAAAGGGGGTGGGGGTGCTGTTGACACTTGTATCACAACAAAATGTTAAATTGAATGATAAATGTGTGTGTGTGTGTGTGTGTGTGTGTGTGCCATACAGCAAAAAAGATGCGCTGGTGTATAGTGTCAGAGCCAGAGCGAAGGAAATGTGCAGACCTGGCTAAAGTACTAGGAGCTGCTTTTCCTCCTGCAGCCACAATGTACAGCCAGCTGTCTTGTGTGAGAGCCTCCAGCACTGTCGACTGCCTCAGTAAGATACGGGTAGGTTACTGCTACGTACAGTGCCTTGCAAAAGTATTCATACCCCTTGAACTTTTTCACATTTTTCCACCTTACAACCACGAACTTAAAAGTTTTTTATTGAGATTTTATGTGATAGACCAACACAGAGTAGCACATAATTGTGAAGTGAAACGAAATTGATAAATGGTCTTCAAAATTTTAAATAAAAATCTGAAAAATGTGGTGTGCATTAGTATTCAGCCCCCCTGCGTCAATACTTTGTAGAGCCACCTTTTGCTGCAATTACAGCTGCAAGTCTTTTGTGGTATGTCTCTACCAGCTTTGCACATCTAGACACTGAAATTTTTGCCCATTCTTCTTTGCAAAATAGCTCAAGCTCAGCCAGATCGGATGGAGAGCGTCTGTGAACAGCAATTTTCAAGTCTTGCCACAGATGCTCAATGGGATTTAGGTCTGGACTTTGACTGGGCCATTCTAACACATGAATATTCTTTGATCTAAACCATTCCATTGTAGCTCTGGCTGTATGTTTAGGGTCATTGTCTTGCTGGAAGGTGAATCTCCTTCCCAGTCTCAAGTCTTTTGCAGCCTCCAACAGGTTTTCTTCCAGGATTGCCCTGTATTTAGCTCCATCCATCTTCCCATCAACTCTGACCAGCTTCCCTGTCCCTGCTGAAGAAAAGCATCCCCATAGCATGATGCTGCCACCACCATGTTTCACAGTGGGGATGGTGTGTGCAGGGTGATGAGCAGTGTTAGTTTTCTGCCACACATAGCGCTTTGCATTTAGGCCAAAAAGTTCAACTTTGGTCTCATCTGACCAAAGCACCTTCTTCCACGTTTGCTGTGTCCCCTACATTTCTTATGCCTGTCTTTCAACAATGGCTTTCTTCTTGCCACTCTTCCAAAAAGGCCAGATTTGTGGAGTGTATGACTTATAGTTGTCCTGTGCACAGATTCTCCCACCTGAGCTGTGGATTTCTGCAGCTCCTCCAGAGTGATCATGGGCCTCTTGGCTGCTTCTCTGACCAGTGCTCTCCTTGCTCGCTCTGTCAGTTTAGGTGGACGGCCATGTCTTGGTAGGTTTGCAGTTGTGCCACACTTTTTCCGTTTTTGAATGATGGATTGAGCAGTGCTTCTTGAGATGTTCAGAGCTTGGGATATTTTTTTATAACCTAACCCTGCTTTAAACTTCTCCAGAACTTTATCCCTGACCTGTCTGGTGAGTTCTTTGGACTTCATGATGCTGTTTGTTCTTCAGTGTTCTCTAACAAACCACTGAGGCCTTCACAGAACAAGTGAATTTATGCTGAGAGTAAATTACACACAGTAGGACTCTATTAACTAATTAGATGACTTCTGAAGGCAGTTGATTGCACTGGATTGTATTTAGAGGTATCAGAGTACAGGGGGCTGAATACTAATGCACACCACATTTTTCAGATTTTTATTTGTTTAAAATTTTGAAGACCATTTATCAATTTCGTTTCACTTCACAATTATGTGCTACTCTGTGTTGGTCTATCACATAAAATCTCAATAAAAAACTTTTAAGTTCGTGGTTGTAAGGTGGAAAAATGTGAAAAAGTTCAAGGGGTATGAATACTTTTGCAAGGCACTGTATATGAGATAGTAATGTAATAATAATGTTTATTGGCCCCAGTGACTGCCCTAGGATCAGGGGCGTAGCTAGGATTTTTCAAAGGGGGGTCACACACTGACTGGCAGCCTGAGTACATACCAGCAGGTTTGTAAATGAAAAAATACATTGAATACATTTGAGAAAATAACACGGTCTTTGTATCATTCTTTCATCTCATGTTGCGAGCTGTTGAGATGTCGGACAATGATTAGGCCAAATCAGCTTTATCCGGCAAATCAAGAAAGCCTACATCGACCAAAAAGAATGGTTAAGCTTACTGACCGTACTAATGTTTTGGGCTAATTCTATCAAACCAAACAACAGCAACCATAGCATAAGCAAACCAAGCTCACTCGCCGGCAACTGCCGCTTGGGCCGGTGTTTCTTGGTCTGCCGAAGGTGATGATGCATCTTGTTTTGAGTCTGTTTTATCATAAAAAAAATTGACTTGGTACTAGAATAGAACTATGAAAAATATGTAACAAAAAATAATTACCATTGCTAGTTTTAGGTAGCTTAGAAACCGGCTCTTTCATTATTGCTGTTTCTTCCACGTTTTCTTGATGTTGTGTTCTAGAAACGGCACACTAAAACTTAGCTTCAAAGCCACAAAATGCAACTTTGATGAAAAAAAATATATATAATAAATTGCTTATCTCACTTTACGTCGAAAGAAGGAGGAACGTTTTGCATGTTTTGACATGGCGAATTATTAACACGAGGAAATACTCGTAATTCGCAACTAAAAAGACTGCAGCTACACTGGCAGCTTGAACATGCTTTATAGTGCGATCGTGTTGCACTTGTGCAGAACTGGGTTTTCGCGCCCAAACCACAGGAAGTCCACACAAGGTTATAGAAACCCTAATGAAGCTTAGGTGACAATCTAGTTTAAAAAAAATTTTTATAAAAATTACAGTGGGCGCTTTTCTAATATTATTATGCTGCTATTGAAAAAATGTATGGTCCGACAAAGGGGGGGTCACAGACGCCCCAGGACCCCCCAGCTACGCCCCTGAGGATTTCCATTTTACGTTAGTTTCCAGTCATCAGGTTTTCCATCCTTTTCTCAGTATAATAAAATGTGTTGAAATGATTGTTTTTTTTAATCATCATCCCACATGTATTAGATAAAGGTACAGTACCAGTCAAGAGTTTGGACACTCTTACTTATTCATAGTAATAAGAAAATACACCGATCAGCCATAACATTATGATCATTGACAGTTGAAGTGAATAACATTGATTATTTCATTACAATGGCACCTGTCAAGCGGTGGGATATATTAGGCAACAAGAGAACAGTCAGCTCTTGAAGCTGATGTGTTGGAAGCAGGAAAAATGGGCAAGTGTAAGGATCTGAGTGACTCTGACAAGGGCCAAATTGTGAGATGACTGGGTCTGAGCATCTCCAAAATGACACATCTTGTGGGGTGTTCCCAGTATGCAGTAGTTAGTACAGTACCTTGCAAAAATATTCATCCCCCTTGATGTTTGTCCTGTTCGCAATCAAAGTGTCACATGATCTGTCACATGATGTCTGTATCAATCAACCTGTTCTGGAAGGACCCTGACTCTGTTACACTACTAAGCAAGCAACATGAAAACCAAGGAACCTCCAAACAGGTCAGAGACAAAGTTGTGGAGAAGTATAGATCAGGGTTGGGTTATAAAAAATATCCCAAACTTTGAATATCCCAGGGAGCACCATTAAATCCATTATAGCAAAAGCTTTTAGAATATGGCACCACTACAAACCTGACAAGAGAAGGCCGCCCACCAAAACTCACAGACCAGGCAAGGAGGGCATTAATCAGAGATGCAACAAAGACACCAAAGAGAACACTGAAGGAGCTGAGAAGATTTACAGCGGACATGGGAGTATCTGCCCATAGGACCACTTTAAGCCGTACACTCCACAGAGTGGGGCTTTATGGAAAAGTGGCCAGAAAAAAGTCCTTGCTTAAAAAAATCACGTTTGGAGTTTGCCCAACAGCATGTGGCAGACTCCCCAAACACATGAAAGAAGATTCTCTTGTCAAATGAGACTAAAATTGAACTTTTTGGCCATCATGGGAAATGCCATGTGTGGTGCAAACCCAACACCCTGAGAACACCATCCCTACAATGAAGCATGGTGGTGGCAGCATCATGCTGTGAGAATGTTTCTGTTTTTTCATCTTCATTATTGTTTGCGTCACAGTAAAAAAAAAAAACAATGTGCACCTTTAAAGTGCATGTTGTGTAAATCAAATGGTGCTAACCCCCCAAAAATCCATTTTAATTCCAGCTTGTAATGCAACAAACACCAAGGGGGATGAATGCATTTGCAAGACACTGTACCTACCAAAAGTGGTCCACAGAAGGACAACTGGTGAAGCAATGACAGGGTCATGGGTGTCGAAGGCTCATTGATTCACATGGGGCAGGAAGGCTAGCCATCCATCCATTATCTGTAGCCGCTTATCCTGTGGAGGGTCGCGGGCAAGTTGGAGCCTATCCCAGCTGACTATGGGTGAGAGGTAGGGTACACCCTGGACAAGTTGCCAGGTCATCGCAGGGCTGACACATAGAGACAAACAACCATTCGTACTCACATTCACACCTACGGTCAATTTAAAGCCACCAATTAGCCTAACCTGCATGTCTTTGGACTGTGGGGGAAACCGGAGCACCCAGAGGAAACCCATGCAGACACGGGGAGAACATGCAAACTCCACACAGAAAGGTCCCCGTCGGCCACTGGGCTCGAACCCAGAACCTTCTTGCTGTGAGGCAAACGGTGCTAACCACTACACCACTGTGCCACCGCAAAGGCTAGCCCATATGGTCCAGTCCCACAGAAAAGCTACTGTAGCACAAACTGCTGAAAAAGTTAATGCTGGCTAAAACAGAAAGGTGTCAGCATTAACCTTTTCAGAAGATTGTGCTACAGTAGCTTCGTGTATGTCCAAACTTTTGAGTGGTTCTGTATTTCTTTACTGCAGTTTGTTGCTGTCCTTTCAGGACAATAAAGCTGACCTTGTGAGTCTGGATGCTGGAGAGGTTTACTCTGCAGTAAAGCAGTTTGGTCTTGCAGCAGTCGCCAAAGAGGTCTACAGTGATGGTAGAAATATATTATGGAATAATCTGGGATTAAACAATCTTAGTTAACCTTTTTTTAACGTCTTAAATACTGTTTAAATATTGTAATATCTGTGTGTCATTCTGCAGGTACCTGTATCCTGGCAGTGGCAGTAGTGAGAGAAACAAGCTTGATAGACATCCATTCTCTTAAGGGAACTACGAGCTGTCACAGTGGAGCTCGCTGGACTTCAGGCTGGAATTTGCCTTTAGGGCAGCTGCTTTTCCACAACCTACTGCCCTGGGCTGAAGGACAGCCCCTCACTCAAGGTGATTAGTTTTATACATCCTGAACTATTATTATGTAATAAGGAGATTAGGCAAGTTCAAGGAATAAATATACTGTATACATTTAAAGGAATATCTCAGCATATTTCAACCTGATCCCTATCCACTGCATCCTGTGAATGTGTGATAACCATGGAAAAGAATTTTGACATGTTTACCTTTACTGTATAGCTGTTTAAAATATTTGCTTTAAAATAAGTGGGTAGCACCATGGTGCAGTGGTTAGCACTGTCACCTCACAGCAAAAAGGTTCTGGGTTCAAACCTGCTGGTCCGCCTTTCTCTGTAAAGTTTGTATGTTCTCCTTGTATCTGCGTGGGTTTCCTCCCACAGCCAACTGCCTACTCTAAGTTGCCCATAGGTGTGAGTGTGAATAGCTGTCTGTCTGTCTCTCTGTGTACCCACCTCTCGCCCAGTGTCAACTGGGATTGGCTCCAGCTCACCCACAATGGATGAATAGTATAGAAAATGAATGAATGAATGGGTGGCATGGTGGTGTAGTGGTTAGCACTGTCGCCTCACAGCGAGAAGGTTCTGGGTTTGAGCCCAGTGGCCAACAGGGGCCTTTCTATGAGGAGTTTGCATGTCCTCCCCATGTCTGCCTGGGTTTCCTCCAGGTGCTCCAGTTTCCCCCACAGTTCACAGACATGCGGTTAGGTTAACATGGGGTGACCTTCAGCTGAGGTGCCCTTGAGCAAGGTACCTACCTCCCAGCTACTCCCTGAGTGCTGTAACATAGCTGCCCACTGCTCTGGGTATGTGTATGTGCTCATTGCTCACGTGTGTGTGCATGTGTGTGTTCACTGCTTCAGATAGGTTAAATGCAGAGAGGAATTTCTCAAGTGTACATGTGATAAATAAAGTTGTTCTTCTTCTTGAAATGTTTCGAGTGAGCATATTTTTTTCTTCTTTTCTCAGAAGAGGGAACTGTGTCCAAATTCTTGTCTGTGCTAACTGCCAACACATTACACATGTAGTAGATAGAGGCTAGGCTGAAAAATGCCAGAGTATTCTGTTAACCAACTGAACAATTAATTCATGATTGGGAGGCATTGATTGAAATGTATTTAGCAAACATTTCAAATAAGTTGCTGATAGATTTGAATTAAAAACTGTCACAATGTTAGTAGTGTACCACAGTGTGCATAATATGCTGCATATATAAAATCTCTCTTTCTGTTTTCTATCAGCTGTCAGTGCCTTCTTCAATGCCAGCTGTGTGCCTGGAGCTGGTACCATGCCATTCAACAACCTGTGCTCCAAGTGCCAGGGTCAGAGGTCATACATCTCACAGAGGAACTTTTACTGCGAGACATCCCATAATGAACCATTCTATCATAACCAAGGGGCACTCAGGTTTCAAAACACACATGCATATGCACACATACACACTACTTGCTATAAAATGGCTTATTTAGACACAGATACAGGGCGGCACGGTGGTGTAGTGGTTAGCACTGTCGCCTCACAGCAAGAAGGTCCGGGTTCGAGCCCCGTGGCCGGCGAGGGCCTTTCTGTGCGGAGTTTGCATGTTCTCCCCGTGTCCGCGTGGGTTTCCTCCGGGTGCTCCGGTTTCCCCCACAGTCCAAAGACATGCAGGTTAGGTTAACTGGTGACTCTAAATTGACCGTAGGTGTGAATGTGAGTGTGAATGGTTGTCTGTGTCTATGTGTCAGCCCTGTGATGACCTGGCGACTTGTCCAGGGTGTACCCCACCTTTCGCCCGTAGTCAGCTGGGATAGGCTCCAGCTTGCCTGCAACCCTGTAGAACAGGATAAAGCGGCCACAGATAATGAGATGAGAATGAGACACAGATACACAAATTGTATACAACTTGCTTTTTTTTAATTTAATTTTTTTTTCCCCAGATGCCTGAAGTCTGGAGCAGGAGATGTGGCCTTTGTGGATCATACAGCCCTGGACAGTATAGATGGTTAATGCATGCATATAACATTAATGTTTCAGTAGTCAACAATAGCTATATTGGGATTAGTCTTCTGACATAGACTTCATCATGTAAATTTAGTTGTACGATTTGAACACTTCATTACTCATTTTCTGACTTCCTGTCATACTCTTTGTCACTCTTGATCCTAAACTCTGCCTGCTACAGACAGCGTGAAGGATGAATACAGGTTACTGTGTCCAGATGGCACTCGAGCTCCACTGAGCAGTTTCAGAAAGTGCAATTTCGGTCATGGCCCTGGTGGAGCTGTGGTTACACGTATAAACAACCAAAACCTTGCTCGCAAGTTCCTGTCAGCAATTCAGGTCATGTCTTAACCGTACATGTGTTAATGTCAGTTCTGCTAACATTTTTTGATGATAATTTACCATTCTGTTTATTAGACAGCGTTTGGCTGGAAGGGAAGAGAGAATCATCGTTTCCAGCTTTTTGATTCATCGGCTTATGGTGTTGGTGATTTGCTGTTCAGAGACGTCACTGATAAACTGTCCATATTGCAACAAGGCAAAGACATTACTCAGGTTCTGGGCCTGGACTATGTTGCTTTGCTCAAGGGGTTAAGACATGAAGGTATATTCTATCCCAAACTTTTGTGAATAACGAGGTTTTTTTTTTTTTCCAATAGAGAATATCTATACAAACTAACAGCCCAAGACAGTCCTACACACTGTTTACTGTAGGCTAATAATCAGATAATCAAACCTGATGACTGTTCTCATTTACACATTAATTTTTATTTATTTTTTTTTTTTTTAATAACAGTGTAGGCTCAAAGGTAGGTCTGTAAAGTATAGACAGGGGGTCTGTGATTTTTTTTTTCTTACAGTTGTGGAATCATAATCCATCACTCTCAAAGTTATTATATTTATTCTTCAGTTTTTATAGTTATTAGCCTGTTTGACTGGTCACATGAATTGAATGGGTTTAATTCAAACTTCAATAGCTCTATAAATATTATCTTAGCTTGGGCCTGATATGTTCAGTAACAAGGTCTATGAAGCCAGTAGGCAAAATATTATTATATATTTTTGAATACTAGGCCTAAAGTTTGAATACTTGGATTATGTTTATTACATAAAATATGTGCTGAGGAGGTCTGTTGAATTTATTAAACTATATATTATAAAAGGTGTCTGTGGCTACAGAAAGTTTGGGAATTCCTCTTTATAGGAGGTATTATTAATTATTCATTATTAAAGCTGTGAGCTTTAATGAGCTAAATATTCCTGACCCTGTATTTACATATCAGAAGCCTGTTCAGTTAAAGAAATTATGTTTGGGTGAGGCTGTGACATTCAATTAGGAATATTTCATTTTCCCAATTTTTTCATTGACCATCATAATGACAGTTATGACATGACTTTTTTTGATAAACAACACACACATACAAAAAAAAAAAATCCCGGATCTTACGGTATTTCAACTCAACTCAACTGTATTGTCATTCTTCAGACATGCGGTTAGGTTAACATGGGGCAGCCTTCGGCTGAGGTGCCCTTGAGCAAGGTACCTACCTCCCAGCTACTCCCTGAGTGCTGTAGCGTGGCTGCCCACTGCTCTGGGTATGTGTGTGTGCTCATTGCTCGTGTGTGTGTGTGTGTGTTCACTGCTTCAGATGGGTTAAATGCAGAGAGGAATTTCACAGGTGTATGTGTGATGAATAAAGTTCTTCTTCTTCTTCTTCTTCTTCTTCTTCCACATACATAGTATTGAGAAGAACAAAATGTCGTTTTCTTGTGGACCAAGGTACATAGACAATGCAAACAACAAATATTCAAGATAAAACAGTAAGCCTTAAATAGTGCAAGAGCTGGTAAAGAGTTGTGCAAACATCACATAATACAACATAACACGACCTAACATACACAGCCAAACATAACAAAACAGAACCTAGTATACATGGCACAAGACAACACAACATGACATAACGCAACATACCACAACATAACCTAAAATGAATTGCAAAAACAGTGCAGACAAAAGACATTCGTATTTTGCTTGAATGTCAGAGCACACTTAAATGTAGGTGTTAGTGTGTTAGGCAGTGTGGCAACAGTTTGTTTAATTAAAGAAAACCACTGTCTAGGAAGCTCATTCAGCTGCACTAGATCTCCCCGTTTTGGATTGATCTTTAGCGTGGCTAATGTAGACAGGCTTCCTGTTCAGCTTGTGGACAGTGCCATGTCGCTGCTGCTGTCAGACAGCTAATATAAAGTATGTAACTCTTAAATGCAGCCACTTCAATTTTTTTTTAAATAAACTTTTTTAAAAGTATTTTGAAACTTTTAATAAATAGACTTTTAATACAGTATACATTTCCTAATACAATAATTAACTCAAACACTCTCTGTTTTTGTTGCCAGCAGCCACAAGACTGCTGCGAATGACCATCACTCCCTTTGTATCTCCACTGTAAATAACAGTGTAAAGCCGTGTGTGTGTGTGTGTGTGTGTGTAGGTAGCTCTCTGGAGGACAGTGTGGTGAGATGGTGCTGCATAAGTCATGCTGAACAGGAGAAATGTGAGCAGTGGGCTCTTAGCATAAAGTCCGATCCTCTTGTATGTGTGAGCGCTTCATCTATGACTGACTGCATTGAGAAGATCAAGGTCCAGTAAGATGAACATAACTGTTGAATAACTAAATATATGTGATTGTGTGATTAGCCCAATTGTTTGGGCACTCCTGAAGTAGGTACAGCAATTCATGTTCATGAATCACAGTCATAAACTGCCCTATACTGTATTCTGTTTTTCTTAGCAATGTCTAGATGTGTTGAGACAACATTCTGCACTGTGTGAATGAGATCATGCAGTCAGTCAGTCGATGTTTTTTTCTGTCTTCCTATAGAGAGATAAAGTGGATGCTGTGTCCCTGGATGCTACTCATGCCTTTATAGCAGGGAAATGTGGCCTTGTGCCTGTAGTGACTGAATATTATGGTAAATAATATCTCATACACAGGATGAAATATTTGTTAATTTTGTGTCTTTATGTGTATATCTATTCCTGAAAATGTCTCTGCTCATAAGGGACAAAGTGTGAATTCACTGGCGGAGAACCTTTAGAGGCTAAAGGTAAACTATGGAACCTTATTGATCTATAATAAAGTAATACACCGATCAGCCATGACATTAAAACCACTGACAGGTGAAGTGAAAACCATTGATTATCTCATTACAATGGCACCTGTCGAGGGGTGGGATACATTAGGCAGCAAGAGAACAGTCAGTTCTTGGAGTTGATATGTTGGAAGTAGGAAAAATGGGCAAGTGTAAGGATCTGAGCGACTTTGACAAGGGCCAAATTGTGAAAGAAGGAAAAATTGTCCAAGGAAGGACAACTGGTGAACCGGCGACAGGGTCATGGATGTTGAAGGCTAGCCCATATGGTCCAGTCCCATAGAAGAGCTACTATAGCACAAACTGCTGAAAATGTTCATGCTGGCACCTTTCTGTTTTAGCCAGCATTAACTTTTGCAGCAGTTTGTACTACAGTAGCTCTTCTATGGGATTGGACCATACAGGCTAGCCTTCGTGCCCCATGCGAATCAGTGAGCTTTGACTGCCCATGACCCTGTCGCTGGTTCACCAGTTTTCCTTTCTTGGACCACTTTTGGTCAGTATTAACCACTGCATACCGGGAACACCCCACAAGATGTGCCATTTTAGAGATGCTCAGACCCATTCATTCAGCCATCACAATTTGGCCCTTCTCAAAGTCACTCAGGTCCTTACACTTGCCCATTTTTCCTGCTTCCAACACATCAACTTCAAGAACTAAATGTTCTCTTGTTGCCTAATATATCCCACCGCTTGACAGGTGCCATTGCAATGAGATAATCAGTGCTATTCACTTCACCTATCAGTGGTCATAATGTTATGGCTGATCAGTGTATATGCTAAGCCGTATAATTTCCAAACCTTTAGCATGGTTGTATTGTGTGTGGGCTGCTGTTTTGCCTTTGTTTAAATAAAAAATAATTTAAACTCTGTAGACTTGTTATCAGTATACGGTGTGGCAGTGGCACGACATTCCAGTAAAAGCGTGTATGTTGGGAATCTCGGAGGCCGACGCTCCTGCCATGGTCATATGTACAGTCCTGCCGGCTGGGTTCTACCTGTCCAACACTCACTGAACTCAAAGCATAACAACAGCGTCCTCTGTGATCCAAACAAAGGTACTTCAATCCTCTGAAAATAAATAGATGCTGTTTGCACCCGGGTAAACAAAAGTACCACTTGTAACCAGTTTAGTCCTTACCAATATATAATTGGTTTTAATTACACAATATAATATTTAATCCAGTATGAGCCAAGTTGCACAATATAGGCTAATAGCCTGCCTTAAGCTAGCATGTTAGCAAACTTGTCTAGCTACTAATGCTTAACATCAAATACTGTACCAAGCAGGCATTTAACGCTGAATTAAATCATGATAAACATCGCCTACCAGGATTTGTGATTGAGTACTGAAATACAAATATAACCATAAATCCAATCACAAAACTAATCTCATCAAACTTCACATGAACTAGCAAATATTAAGAACATTAACTCCAAACTGAGGTCAAGTTACAGAGAAGCTAAACAGTAATAAACTGTAAACGCACCTCAAAAACCTACCTTAATTCCTAAATGAAACCACTCAGAAAAATTGAAAGACACCTGTTCTATGTTTTCTGCTGTGAAAAGTAATTCCTTTTCTTCTTGTTTTGAATTTTTTGTGTTGAATTTGAACATAATTCACTTCCATGGGTACAATCTGGAAAGCTGCCCCAAAAGGGCGTCATTGATGTTATAGTCCATTGAAGAGGTTACTTTAGCTAAGCTTACTAGTTAAAAGGGGTGGTGCAGTGGTTTGACCCTGAACTCGGGTTACTGTCTGTGGCGTTTCTGTGCATGTTCTTCCCATGTCTGCGTTGATTTTCTCCAGGTGCTCTTGTTTCTTCCCAGCTTCAAAACATGCCAGTAGGTGGATTGGCTAAGATAAATTGCCCCTAGGTGTGAAAAATTATGGGAATGTGTGTGCATGGTGCCCTGTGATGGCCTGGCTTTGTATCCATGGTATATTCTGGCCTCAGGTCTAGGGTTCCTGGGCTCCAGCTCAACCATGACCAGGATAAGTGGTTATCGAAAGTGAGTTAGTGGGTGAGAACTAGTTAGGTGGCTAACATGTAGGGATACAGTACATTTGGGTAATTAGCTAGATTAGCTAATGTTGCTAATCTATTGTATTGTGTAATTAAAACTAGTAGCTTATGCTAAACAGTATGATGATCGTAAGAAGTGAAAATAACAGCTAGTGGTGACACTGTACAATCAATTTTGCTATTATCTCATAAAATTTGTGAACTTGTGGTTTGTATGGTTTTGGTGCAAATACCTGTACTGTGTGGCCAATGCTATTTTCACTGAAGTGCAAATCAACATATAAATACACTCACTGGCCACTTTAATAGGAACTTGGTCTTGATTCTAAGATTCCTGTTCTTGGCTGGCAGGAGTGGAATCCAAAGTGGTCTTTTCTGCTCACCACGCTTGTAAAGAGTTACTATATGAGTTACTATATGAGTTACTATATCCTTCCTGGCAGCTCGAACCAACCTGGCCATTTTCCTCAGACCTCTCTTATCAACAAGGTGTTTCCACCCACAGAACTGTTGCTTACTCTATGTTTTTTTTTTTGTTTTTTGCACCATCCTGTGTAAACTCTAGAGACTGTTGTGTGTGAAAACCCCAGGAGATCAGCAGTTTCTGAACTATTCAGACCGCTCCATCTGGCACCAACACCCAGTGAAAAGTCACAGAGATCACAATTTTTCCCATTCTGATGTTTGGAGTGAACAATAACTGACGCTCTTGATTTGTATCTGCATGATTTTATGCATTGTGCTGCTGTCAAGGGAGTGGCCGATTAGAGAACTGCATAAAACAGCAGGTGTACCTAATAAAGTGGCCAGTGAGTGTATAGCTTCATTTTGACAATCACTGTGACATACATTTATAACAGTATGTATATAATTTATATACTGGTGTAACTTCTCATCTCATCTCATTATCTCTAGCCGCTTTATCCTGTTCTACAGGGTCGCAGGCAAGCTGGAGCCTATCCCAGCTGACTACGGGTGAAAGGCGGGGTACACCCTGGACAAGTCGCCAGGTCATCACAGGGCTGACACATAGACACAGACAACCATTCACACTCACATTCACACCTACGGTCAATTTAGAGTCACCAGTTAACCTAACCTGCATGTCTTTGGACTGTGGGGGAAACCGGAGCACCCGGAGGATACCCACGCGGACACGGGGAGAACATGCAAACTCCACACAGAAAGGCCCTCGCCGGCCCCGGGGCTCGAACCCGGACCTTCTTGTTGTGAGGCGACAGCGCTAACCACTACACCACCGTGCCGCCCCTGGTGTAACTTAATGATGTAAAAGTATAATATAAAGTACTTACTGGTGTACTTGAGTGAAACTAATACCGAATGTTTTATTTTACTGGTCTGATTATCTGATGGACCTGTGATGGCAGTGTACTCTGAGGTGTTTTGGAAGGGCTGTATGCCAGGCGCTGAAGGCAGTCTGTGTAAGGTGTGTGTTGGTGGAACAGAGGAAACTGCCACCAAACGATGCTCCAACAACCACAATGAGCGCTACTATGGAAATATGGGAGCTCTGAGGTGAGAGAATAGCACGGCATATGTGCACTGTTTGTTGGACTAGAGCACTAGAAAGCATACTATGCGTACTAAGGTCTGAACTGTAACCTAAACAATGTCAGTGCTGGTGTATTGGCCTACGTAATTAAGATTCTATAGTTGGTCCTTGAGTGAAGCCTTTAACCCGCAACGGCTCATTCATATGCTCAGATTGTATTCCACCTCACAGCTGACCACAGATGTGGCCACATTAGGGTTGCCACCTGTGTCTGACAAAAATCCTGGACATTTCGACCATCCAATCGACCTTTTTGCTTGCAAGCAACGGCGCCCTTCACACATCTAACCCAAGACAAAAATCGCCCTTCTACGCTGAAATTGTATTGCTCTAATTAGTAAAAATGACGCTTTTGCTAGTTATTTGTTTAGTTAATTGCTTTACATAATAAAGCAGGTCTTCATTATTTTGGTTTATTTCCAACAGTTTTTGGTTGTGGACACCTGGGGGCAGTAGTGGGCACAGGTAAAAGGGGAATACATAATTAAGTTGTTTGTTTGCTTATGTGGAATAAAAATAATCTAATTTTTCATTGTATCTAAGAATACCTGAATGTAACAATGTAAGGTGTAGTGTCAAACAGCTTACCTGATTGCTTAGAGTGTGGTGTGTGCTTTGCTTGTGCTTGCCTGTGCCTCTGCTGCTCTTGGCTAAACAAATACATAGGAGGACATATAACTGGGCACATACAGTACATACAGGAGTAGGCAGATAAGACTATTTGGATTTCATTTAATTCACCAAAACCTTACCTAATCTTCCATTTATATTTGGTGTTTTTCTTTGCTGCTGCTATGAGTCCTGGCTGATTTTCAATGAATGTCTTGAACTCAGTACAGGACAACTGAAAGTTTAGCCTGACTTGAAGCTCAGCCTTCACCACTGCAACAGAGAGTCTGTTTCTTTTATCAGTCCAAGCATCCTCCATTGCCCCTTTTCCACCAAAGCAGTTCCAGGGCTGGTTCGGGGCCAGTGCTTAGTTTGGAACCGGGTTTTCTGTTTCCACTGACAAAGAACTGGCTCTGGGGCCAGAAAAACCGGTTCCAGGCTAGCACCAACTCTCTGCTGGGCCAGAGGAAAGAACCGCTTACGTCAGCGAGGGGGGGCGGAGTTGTTAAGACCAACAACAATAACAAGGCCGCGAAAGATCGCCATTTTTAAGCGAGGAGAAGCAGCAACTGTACAAACGCGAAGTCAGCCATCATCATTATTATTGTTGTTGTTGTTGCTGCTGCTGCTGCTTCTTCAGTGTTTTTGCTTTGATATTCGCGCCAAGGTTTATGCAAACGTAGCGCCGTAACCGACGTATACAGCGACGTAAGTGACGTATACAGCGACGTAATGACGTGGCTCCGCTTAGCACGGCGAGCTCGGAAAAGCAAACTGGTTCTCAGCTGGCTCGCAAGTTGAAATACACATTTTGCCCATTATGTACAAAAAACCGGGACATTCAGTGTCCCGGATTTTTATTTTTATTTTCCGGGACAGACCATGAAAATCCGGGACAATCAGGAAAAACCGGGACAGGTGGCAACACTAGGCCACATGAGTGGACACAGGGTGGTAGTTGCCACTCTTGAAATAAGCTTTGACATCTAATCTACTCTTGTTCCCTTACGATTCTTGCAAATCATGGCCGGTTCATGTTGATTTTAATTAATCACTTAAGTCATTAAATTATTGAAGAACTGCAGGTATTTGACCAAATTCTTTGAGGACTATTCAGAATTGTGGAGCCACAATAAAGCAAAGACAGAATGTGGCAATTTATTTTGAACTGAGGAACAAATCTTTGGCTTATGCACAATTAAATAGTGATGGCTCTCGTTTTTAGGTGTCTGGTTGGCGATCCCAGTGCAAAAAGCTACGGAGATGTGGCATTTATGGATCATCACAACCTAGAGAGCAACATTGAATGTGAGATGGTTATTGGTTTGAAAAAAAAAATTACAACATACATAGTTCATGGATATGGTCAGATGAATAAAATTGTTTTCTCTGAAACCTTTGTGGTAGATGTGGAATATCCTGTGACTATTATCACCTACTTAATGACCTTATGCTCATTTGATGGGCAGATCTGAACAGCAGTGGCTGGGCCAAGGGCTGGGTTGCTGGGGATTTTGAGTTGTTGTGTGCGGATGGACAACGGGCTTCACTGACTGAGTGGAAGAACTGTAACCTGGGATCCATCCCGCCCAACATTGTTATGACACGACCTGTATTGGCTGCTCGTATCTATGACTTCCTCATAAAGTCACAGGTCTCATCAAATAATTTATTTCGTTATAAGTCATACATTTCTGTATGGGGATTTTGCCATTCTCCTTAAATATTATGATGTTTTATTTTGATCACGTGTTGATAAAATTGTTCATAAACACTGATAAACATAACATTTCTATGCAGTTACAGCAGAAATATAATGCAGTTTAATATAACAACTTTAATTTTGTCTGCCATGTTTCTTCTTTTTATGTTAGGATTCATTTTCTTACAGTTTGGATATTTTGCATATAATACAGTATGTCTTAAGCAAATTACCAAATAGAAAACACCAGATATAAAGAATGTCCTGTAATAATGTTTATTTTTGTATTGTTATATATCCTCAGAAGACACATCCAGATTCTGAGTTCCATCTGTTTGAGTCTCACCAGTATGGTGAAAGGGATCTGCTCTTTAAAGATGCCACACGGTGTCTGGTCCACACTAGTCACATGGACTATCGCACCATACTAGGAGAGGATTTCTTTTCACAAGTGGAAAGCATCTTTAACTGCACACATTCAGGTGAGACAGAACACACACACACACACACACACACACACACACACACACACACACACACACACACACAACATCCTTTCCAGACAATCCTCTCATGAGGTGCTTGAAATGTAATAGATGATATTTAATAGCATCATAGAACTTAAACTAATTTAATAAACTAAACATAAAGATTATATTAATTTTAAGTGTTGTTTTCATGAACTTTGTGATAATGCAATTGTAAATGTATACCTTGTTTTTGACAGATATTCTGCAGTTTTGCAACCAAGATGTGTGTAGCATTTTCTGAACAACCTGACGACATCATATGGCATCGGGAGTGTTTCATTTTATAATCTCTACTGCTCAATAAATTACTCGGTAAAATCTTCCTAGTACTGATGGTGCATATTATGTAAGCAATAAAACACTTCAGGGCATGTTGTTATATGAAACTAGTTAATGTTGGAGTGACATGATGCAGCCAGACTCAAAGCAGAGGATTGTTACCAGCCCAAACTGAACTATTTTCCAGTAACAGCACATCCTGAAGCGTTTCATTACTCACATAATTTTATTCATTACACTATTGTATTGCTCTTAACTGCAGTAAGTTGCCAATGATTACAATATTTAATTTATTAATTAACATTTTTTAAAACAATTTCTAGTTTATGATGTGGAACAAGAAGACAAATAAGTTCCTGTTATCACTAATGCTATAACAGATATAAACAATAATTCCATCACTAGCTTTGCTTATTCTCTCTTGAACTTAATAAGACAAAATACACAGCATGTTACTGGGAAACCAGAAGATGCAAAGTCCTCTGTCCTCAACACTTTCTTTCTTGGAAAACCTGCTGAGTGTTAAAAAGTTACTCCTCCCATAAATGTTTAAAAAGCAAGTTGAATAAAACTTCACCATATCAACAATTCTACCTTTTCTCTGATAAATAATAACACAAACAATTATAAGATTTTCTTTGGTAAATAGCATGTTTTTATCTGTTTATTATTAGGCTCAGTAATAATATGATTTATTATCCATCCATCCATTATCTGTAGCCGCTTTATCCTGTCCTACAGGGTCGCAGGCAAGCTGGAGCCTATCCCAGCTGACTACGGGCAAAAGGCGGGGTACACCCTGGACAAGTCGCCAGGTCATCACAGGGCTGACACATAGACACAGACAACCATTCACACTCACATTCACACCTACGGTCAATTTAGAGCCACCAGTTAACCTAACCTGCATGTCTTTGGGGGAAACCGGGGCAAACCCACGCAGACAACATGCAAACTCCGCACAGAAAGGCCCTCATTGGCCGCTGGGCTCGAACCCAGGACCTTCTTGCTGTGAGGCGACAGTGCTAATTATTACACCACTGTGCTGCAGGTATTGTTATTATTAAGAAACCATGATAACTAATAAGTTGTTGTCCAGGCTGTAAGTATTCCCCCTCTGTAACCCGACTGTTATATCATTCAAAACGCAGCTGAGTTTTGAATGATTTTCTCCTCATAGAAAATAATAATTATAAAGGCAACAGTGATCACAGCATTTTCAATCAAAACAGAAAGAACATGATTTATTATTATTATTATTATTATTATTGTTCGTCTGCCATTCAAGTCGCTGTGAATGAGATGTTACAATAGGAACACTAATGCATGTGAAGGAGCTCATTAATATACACTTTCCATTTACATTACAGTTGGCACTATTGTCAGAGCCCTGCTGTTATAGAAAAGCAATGAGAGAGATAATAAAAAAAACTTTCATTTTGTACATGTACAATTGTCTATAAGTATAGGTAATCATATGGGGCCGAGTAAAATTAAGGATTAATTTCACGAGTGATTTTGAAGTTTTGAAAATTTCAAAACTTTGAAATCACGAGTGAAATTGATCCTTAATTTTACTCGGCCCCATACGATTACTTGTTTATAACATATAGGGCCAAATTCATACTTCGGAAGCCATTCAAGTTCACAACATTTGTCATTCACTTTTTCTGAACCAATCAGGGCACGAGACTATCTTGCACGTTTGAATCAGTTTCTAAAGCGTTCCTTGTTTTCGCAAATCTCTTGCTTTTCCCTCGAGGACTTTACGTGATTCTTGAAAAGTAACATCTTTCAGGATTGATCCCGGATATTTCTCGTCTCAGATGCCGATCCAATGCTGCCTGCATTACTTTAAGAGAGTCTGGTTTGTAGTTTTCCCCATTTTCTTTCCTCACTTCTGCATAAAACTGCGATAGCACCTTGTCTAACTCACAGCATTCATATGCCACTAGAGAGTCATTTATTTCTTTTTCTGCGGCCCATTTCTTAAACATGGAAAGCTAAAAATTCATACTTTTTTGGTATTTTCATTTTCGCTTGCAGCTTTCAATTGGTTTATCATTTCTTCGTCAAATATAGTGAAACACAGCATTGCTGAGTCAGCAGTCAGCCATTTTGTTGACAAAATTTGCTAATTTTTGTAACCATAACCAAGCAACGAACTAGCCAATAGCATTTCAGAAATACGGCCCCGTGTTAAGGAAAAAAAAGCCCTCCTTGATTGACCAATCAGAATTGAGTAATTTGGCCCTATGCATTATAAAGAATTGTTATTACACGACTTTGTTGAATACTCAATTCTGATTGGTCAATTACGGTATTCTACGTCATAGCAGACCACTGTTGTGAAGACCGTTGCTATGGACACAGTTCTGATCATAGACCCACTGAGTTCTATATAAAATCTGGAGAGCTCATAGGCTCATCAGAATGAAGCCTTCTGACTCCCATCGCACAGCGGAACGGTCATTCAGGCTACTGGAAGCTACACAAAACTGGACAAGTTATTTCTGTAGTTGGTGAGAAAAATTACAAGAAAAATACCTACATGTGCAGCAGTGAACTGTACAAACCCGTCAAGTCAAACATTGCGGACGGACATTTCACCTGTGAGTACTGATAGTGTGTGATCACTTTTACACGTGTGTGCACAGTGCCATTTGCATGGAACCCCTATAGCATTTTATGATGGTTTGCAAGAGCGAAAGAAAAAACCCCCCAGAAAATCTGTCCCATCATCTCGTCTGTTTTTGTTGAAAATCTGACACTGATATCTGGGATGAAATCTGTGACTGTGTCAGATTTTCAATGGAAATGTCTCAGACTGGATCAAAGCCAAAGTCTAGACATGTTTGATATTGAATGTGAGAGCTCAAACTCAACAGCTCAAATTCAAAAAGAAAAATTAACTGAGTAAATTAGCCTCAGGAGCCTAAATGAAAGAAGAACCATAGCCTTAGACAGAAATGGCAGTGCAGGATGCAAATAAAAATAGATATGCTATTGTTCTAGTTTGGTCACTAGTTATTTTCACGCAATTTCAATCTTCTGTATGTCCTGTACATATTGCAGTACTGACAATAAAGTAGACTTTGACTTTTGACTCTGACTAGGCACAATTGACAATGTAGACCATTTAAACGTCACACCCATTTACACAAATTGACAAAATGGGCATGATTGTTTTAACTCCATTATTTTAGTTTAAATTGAGTGCAAGTACTTTTAAAAAGTACTTTATAAGTAATTTTAAATCAGGGTTGGTCATACATTCATATATAGGGGGCGGCACAGTGGTGTAGTGGTTAGTGCTGTCACCTCACAGCAAGAAGGTCCGGGTTCGAGCCCCATGGCCAGCGAGGGCCTTTCTGTGTGGAGTTTGCATGTTGTCCGCGTGGGTTTCCTCCGGGTGCTCCGGTTTCCCCCAGAGACATGCAGGTTAGGTTAATTGGTGGCTTTAAATTGACTAAGTGTGAATGTTTGTTTGTCTTTACTAGTGCATCTCAAAAAATTAGAATACCATGAAAAAGTTCCTTTTTTTCATAATTTAATTCAAAAAGGTAAACTTTCATATATTCTATATTCATTACATGTAAAGTGAAATATTTAAAGCCTTTTTTGTTTTAATTTTGATGATTATGGCTTATAGCTCATGAAAATCAGAAATCCAGTATCTCAAATTATTAGAATATTCCCTAAGATCAATCAAAAACAGGATTTACAATACAGAAATGTCCAACTTCTGAAAAGTACATTCATTTATACACTCAATACTTGGTTGGGGCTCCTTTACCATGAATTACTGTATCAATGTGGTGTGGCATGGAGGTGATCAGTCTGTGGCACTGCTGAGGTGTTATTGAAGCCCAGGTTGCTTTGGTAGTAGCCTTCAGCGCATCTGTATTTTTGGGTCGGGTGTTTCTCATCTTCCTCTGTACAATACCCCATAGATTCTCTATGGGGTTCAGGTCAGGCAAGTTGGCTGGCCAATCAAACACAGTAATATCATGGTCAGCAAACCATTTGGTAGTAGTTTTGGCACTGTGGGTAGGTGCTAAGTCCTACTGGAAAAGGAAATCAGCATCTCCAAAAAGCTTGTCAGCAGATGGAAGCATGAAGTGCTCTTAAATCTCCTGGTAGATGCCTGTGTTGACTTTGGACTTGATAAAATACAGTGGACCAACACCAGCAGATGAGATGGCACCCCAAATCATCACAGACTGTGGAAACTTCACACTGGGCTTCAAACACCTTGGATTCTGTGCCTCTCCACTCTTCCTCCAGACTCTAGAACCGTGATTTCCAAATTAAATGCAAAATGTACTTTCATCTGAAAAGAGGACTTTGGACCACTGAGCAACAGTCCATTTCTTTCTGTCCTTAGCCCAGATAAGACACTTCTGACATTGTCTCTGGCTCAGGAGTAGCTTGATATTAGGAATGCGAAAGTTGTATCCCCTTTCTTGAAGATGTCTGTTCGTGATGGGTCTTGATGCACTGACACCAACCTCAGTCCACTCCTTGTGAAGCTCTCCCAAGTTCTTGAATCAACTTTTCTTGACAATCCTCTCAAGACTACGGCCATCCCTGTTGCTTGTGCACCTTTTCCAGCCACCCTTTTCAGCAATGACCTTTTGTGGCTTACCCTCCTTGTGGAGGGCATCAGTGATCATCTTCTGGACAACAGTCAAGTCAGCAGTCTTCCCCATGATTGTGGTTGTGTGTACTGAACTAGACCGAGAGATACACTGTGTTCATATTGTTTTACTCAAACTCGAAATGAAATATTCTAATAGTTTGAGATGGTTTTTTTTATGTTTTTGTACTGTATGCCATACTGATTAAAATTAAAATAAAAAATGCTTGAAACATTTTAGTTTATGTGTAATGAGTCTATAATATATAACATTTTCACTTTCTTAAATAACTGATGGAAAATATTGAACTTTTTCACAATATTCAAATTTTTTGAGAAATTTTATGTGTTAGCCCTGCGATGATAGGCTCCAGTTTGCCTGCAACCCTGTAGAACAGGATAAAGCGGCTAGAGATGATGATATTTAAACATATTTGGGGGTCAGAGTTTGCCCCAAGAGCATTAAAGCTCATGTAAGGGGGCTTACTCCAAATAATAGTTTACATTAATATATAGAACAAACAACGACAAAACAACAGACCAAGGGGGGGGTAAGCAAGTTGGCCCAACTATTCCTGTGTGTGGAATCGTTTAGATTCCTCAATAAAAGTTTGGACATATGAAAATAACTTTCTATTGTTATCAAAAGATAACAAATCGGAACCAAATAAGAAAGAGTCCGACATAGTAGACCAACTACTTGCAAATCAATGAGCAGCTGATTATTTCCCGGTCAGCAGCTTATTTCCCAGACGGCGTCCGATATGTGATTTCCTGTACAAAGAAAAACTGAAATAATCTCCGTAAAAATAATTATAGTAGCAAAAGAGCCGTTCAAAGAAAATGACCAGAGACTGAACTGGAAAAGGGGGAAAATAATACACTCTAAAAAATAAAGGTGCTTCAGTGGTTCTTCAAATCTCTGGATGGTTCCATGGAGAGTCAAAACTCTGTGATGAACCATTACATTATGCGAAAGGTTCTTCATATTGGAAATGGTTCTTCAGAGCCTGGCATTCTCTTACCATTTGCTGGTCAATGCACATAGGCTATGTTTACACAAATCTGTCTTCACTGCTCAAACAAATGATTTAAATGGCTCTTTAAAGAACTGTTGCATGAACGGTTCTTTGAAGCCCTGAAAAAGGTTCTTCTATGGCATCGCCCTGAAGAACCGGTACTGGCCCCATTATTTTTTAGAGTGACCAATGAAGGCGAGCGATTAAAAAAAAAAAGGTATGTAAGGAATGTGGGTAAAGTTGAGAAAATAAGAGGAGGTAATGAAAGGAAAAAAGTCAGGAAATACTTTTCTTGGGGCTAATTTGATCGGATACGACGGTTTAACACATAAGCCAAGTACACGCGATGTGAACAGTCAGATGTGTGGACCGAGTGCCGAAATAACGCCTTCATTCGTCTCTCCAGCAGGGAATTTTTTTTTTTTTTTATTGCAATAAAACAACAATGACACTGACATGTGACAATAAGGTAAAACAAGAACAAATGACTAAAACAAGTACATATGACAAAGTAAATTACATTAATCAACTAAAAGGAAAAAAACGAGTAATATATATTAGAGAACGTTCAGAAGTCTTGTATTTTTCTTATTACGTACAAACTTAAGAGAGTTGAGAAGAGGTCATTTCTAGAATAAAAATATTAAAGAGAGGCTGATTCTTTTGCCATTTCTGTTTATGAATGAAAAACTTAGCCTGTAAAATATAAAAATTAACTAAAAATTCAAACAATAAATCAGTTGAGTTTTCATAGTAGAAGAAAATATCTTTAAGAGTGAAAACATAATGACCCTGCTGCGCAAAAAGATAGAAACTAAGGCCTGTCTCTCCAGCAGGGAATAGGCTCTGAGCTCTCCACATTTTTACGTAGAGCTCAGTGCATAGACCGTGTCCAGTCAGATCAATCAGCAGAAAGTAGTCCGGTCAATTTTGCTGCTTTAATAATCAAATTAAAACTGTCAGCTCATTCGCGACACCTTGTGGCAAAAAAAACCGTTACTACATCAGAAAACATCATGGAAGATTTTTCTAATATTAATATTCATGTTCAGTTTAATGTAGGCTAATCTTAAGAAGGCTACAAGAGTTTATGTTCCTATGGATGCAATTCAAACCGTATAAGCTAATGGACTATTTTTAACGGAAGCTACAAAAATGATTTTCAAATCAATAACATTATTTTAAAATCAATATTTTGTGTAAAATTATTGATTTTTTTTAGTTAATAGCCGTGTAATAAGCGGGATAACCTGCAGCGAGCCGGTAATTATTCCCAAATAAACACCCTTCAGGGTAATTTAAGACCCTTGTGCTTCACGTCCAATGACTTTTTTTTTTTGGTTCAACAGCGATAAAAAAAAAAAAAAAACTAAATCAGAGATACTCTTCACTTCTCTGTTATTTATTTAAAAAAAAAAAAGTCTCGAGGACTTCAGTTCCCATGATGCAGCAGTAATTCCGAGGCGGAAGTGATTGTACTGTCTCGACCTACAGCCCTGGTATATAATCACTGTACACTGTTGTGTAAGAAACACACAGTGATGTAAATTCTGTAGTTTTATGGGTTTGTGGAAAAAATACTCAATGCCGGTAAGTCACTTAAGTTCACTGCTGTTACAGGATCTGAATATGAGTTTATCCAGTTTTATAAGACGACAAGTCAGAAATCTACATCGGAGTAATGTAAATGACAGTGGTGTAGGTGTAGATTGTGGTTATCTGTCAGTCTGGACGTAAAGAATAAAGAAACAAGCCGAGGTGCTGTTTGACTGCTGTGAAGAACAAAGACAGATGTACAGGTTTTGTTGTTGTTTTTTCTGATCTGGGATACAGCAGTGCTGATCAGTAACAAAAGACCTGCTGATTGTTGTGCTTTGATCTTTCTGTTTATTAAAGTTAATACATTACACACACAACGTTACTATTGTTATGCAACTCTTTCAATTTGATTTTTTTGTGAAAATGAATGATAAAGAAAAAAGCAGTTCTTTCTGTTTTGATTGAAAATGCTGTGATCACTGTTGCCTTTATAATTATTATTTTCTATGAGGAGAAAATCATTCAAAACTCAGCTGCGTTTTGAATGATATAACAGTCGGGTTACAGAGGAGGAATACTTACAGCCTGGACAACAACTTATTAGTTATCATGGTTTCTTAATAATAACAATACCTGCAGCACAGTGGTGTAGTGGTTAGCACTGTCGCCTCACAGCAAGAAGGTCCGGGTTCGAGCCCCGTGGCCGGCGAGGGCCTTCCTGTGCGGAGTTTGCATGTTCTCCCCGTGTCCGCGTGGGTTTCCTCCGGGTGCTCCGGTTTCCCCCACAGTCCAAAGACATGCAGGTTAGGTTAACTGGTGACTCTAAGTTGACCGTAGGTAATTCATTTCAGGGAGGTCCCCCTTTTTGGGGAAGGATTTTTTTTTGGGGGGGGAGGGCAAATACATTGCCAGGGGTACTCCCCCAGAAAATTAGAATTTGGTTGATGTGATTTCCTGCATGGTGGATTTTGGGGTGGCCTTTTGGAGATGAACAATACTTGAATTCACTCAGTTCACTCAGATTCATAGCTGACACCCTGACTTGGGGACTTAGCTGCCCCCAACCCATAAACTATGATAACTACAATGTGCCATATATTAAGCTCCTTACTGATTGAATCTGGACACCCCCCCCCCCCCACCCAAATAAGGAAGGATGACCAGGATAGACAGAAATGTTCACCACAGAACATTGCTTTACTTAGATACCGAAACACAGATGAATATAACAGAACAATGAATGAATTGCATGAATGAAAATGAATGCAGTTGTACACGTAGGCCCTGGCCTAAAGGGCTCTTTCCTTTCCTATGTTCTATGCCTGTTCCTTTTGCAAGCTTTCATTGTATTTAGAGGCTGCTTGCTTTGCAGATTTGAGCAATTTTCCAGACACCTCCACCTTGTAGTACTTTGTGTCAATAAACTTGTTAATCTTGCAAGACATTGGATTCACATGTGTTTGGCGAGACGTCTGACTCCTAAATTCTGTCCTGATGTGACGCACCATGCTGAATGCCCTTTCCACATCACAGTTAGAATTTGGCAGCACCAATAGCAGCTTCATCAGCTGACAGAGCTCCCTGAATCTCAACTGCCCTGAGCTCACAGATTTGACTTTGGACAGCTTCCCCCAGAACTCATCAACTGGTAAATTCTTATAATTTGGCACCAGTGCTTCCAGGTTAGATGAGACATAATCCAGGACTTCTAAATGGAGTTGTTCTCTGGCATCTGCCTTCATTACATTTGGAAATCTCTCTGCCAAAGTCAAAATCATGGTTCTCAGGATTGACCACTGACAGATTCGTCAAGATTTGATCTCTCACTGGGAATTTTTCCTTTTTTTTTTTTTTTTGAAAGCTTCTGACGTAGAATGCTCTCGCATCTCTGTAGAATTGCTTTGTCTTGTGACTGGAGAGTGCTGATTTTCACATCGGAAAATCACATATTTGACGGAAGATGGATGTGTTAATATACCTGAAGATACAGTATTAATTGAACAGTGTAAATTTTGCTCATGTTGTGAGAGAATCTCTTTCAGAGCCTATAAATACAGAAAACCCCGATGAGTTAGTTGGGAGAGATAACAGGATGGCGTGTCCATTCATTTGATATTGAAATCATGTTTTTAGATGCAATATAACATCACACGTGTTTCAGTGGACAAAAAGGCAACGACAAGATTCAGAAATACACAGGGTAGTGTATAAATTATAAATTAATCTTGCAATGGCTTTTTCCTTCACTCCAATTCCGTGATTATTGCAGAGACTTTACCTTAAAATTTCAAACAGTTAATTCACTTTAAAATCAGCTCTCTGTAAAGGGACACTGCAAGAAGATCATAGGGTTTGGAATTTTGAAAAAAAAAATCTTGTATGGTTGCAGAGATGCGATGATTTTAGTAAAAATAAATAAATTAATAAATAAATAACGGTAATTACACGTTGACCCCCCCCCCCACACACACCTCTACTTAACGTTGTAGCACAAAATAGAAAGGGTGTACATGGTCCTAATTGGTTCTGTTTGAACCAGAAAAGGTTGTAGTTTTATGAGCGACTTAGTTTTGGAGGTGAATCCTCACAAATTCCTGGCGGTTGCGCGACACCTGCTCCTGCTGCTCCAGCACTGAAAGTGAAAATAATTTATTGCCATTATTGAGCCTTCCGCCAAGGAAGTGAGCTTACAAAGATGACAATTACAAAGAGACACTGCTTTATCATAACTGTGAAAGTTCAACACCAAATCAGTTAAAAAAAAAAAAGATTTGTACCATGCATTAATTTCCTGGGTTCCAGAAAACAGCTGGAGCAGCTGCTGCTCTTCTTCATGCTCTGTGCACTCACTGACTGGTTGATAGGTTCGGGATGAAGATTGCTCGCTTGCTCTAGATTCCGTGAGATTGTATGTAATTTACGGGCATCAGGGAGCCGCTATCAATATGCGGGAGACTCCCGGAACTTCCAGGAGACTTGGGATGTCTGTAGGTGTGAATGTGAGTGTGAATGGTTGTCTGTGTCAGCCCTCCGATAACCTGGCGACTTGTCCAGGGTGTACCCCACCTCTCGCCCATAGTCAGCTGGGATAGGCTCCAGCTTGCCTGCGACCCTGTAGGACAGGATAAGCGGCTACAGATAATGGATGGATGGATGGATGGAATAATCTGGCCTGATGTTGTAATATGTGCTGAAGCCATTTCTGCTAACTGTACCTAACTGCACTCCATGTAGCTTCACATTTGCATGGATTAAGATGCTGGATTTTCTCTTGTAACCATTTGTGATCAGCAGGAATTCAGTCTTTACAAGATGATCCTTTTCATGCAATCCTTTGTTCACATGGGCAAAAATAAAACTGTTTTTCACACATGACGCCCTTTTGAGATTGTAGTAATAAGTCTCGCTGAGAAAAAACCTCTCTGTGATCCTCACGAGAACATATGCTCATTTGGTTGATACCACTGAGCTGTATATAAAATGTGAAGAGCTCAGAACCTATTCCCTGCTGTAGACGAGTGAAGCCATCTGATCACCATATTACCACTCCCATCGCGTGGTATCCGATCAAAGTTGCCCCAAGAAAAGTATCTCCTGACTCCCCCCCCATTACCTTCTCTTATTTTCTCAACTTTACCCACATTCCTTACATATCTTTATAGCGCTCCCCTTCACTGTTATTGTTTTTTTTTTTTTCTAGTTTAGTCTCTGATCATTTTTTAAAATGGCTCTTTTTTAATACTATAATTATTTTTACGGAGATTATTTCAGTTTTTCTCTTTCATATATTTCTTCTTGGGCGGCACGGTGGTGTAGTGGTTAGCGCTGTCGCCTCACAGCAAGAAGGTCCGGGTTCGAGCCCCGTGGCCGGCGAGGGCCTTTCTGTGTGGAGTTTGCATGTTCTCCCCGTGTCCGCGTGGGTTTCCTCCGGGTGCTCCGGTTTCCCCCACAGTCCAAAGATATGCAGGTTAGGTTAACTGGTGACTCTAAATTGAGCGTAGGTGTGAATGTGAGTGTGAATGGTTATCTGTGTCTATGTGTCAGCCCTGTGATGACCTGGCGACTTGTCCAGGGTGTACCCCGCCTTTCGCCCATAGTCAGCTGGGATAGGCTCCAGCTTGCCTGCGACCCTGTAGAACAGGATAAAGCGGCTAGAGATAATGAGATGAGATGAGATTTCTTCTTCCTCATTTATAGACATTATCTTTGATCTAGTCTGGGACATTTCCATCAAAAATCTGACAGTCACAGTGTTCATCCCAGATATCAATGTCAGATTTTCAACAAAAACAGACAAGATGATGAGACAGATTTTTTTTTTTTTGTTCTTCCTATGGGGGTCCATGCAAATGGTGCTGTGCGCACATGTAAAAATAATCACACACTAGCTATCAATACTCACAGATGAAATGTCTGTCCACAACCTTTGACCTGATGATTTATACAGTTCACTGCTGCACATGCAGGCATTTGTCTTCTCATTTTTCCCACCAACCACATAAATAACTTGTCCAATTTTGTGTTGCTTCCAGTAGTCTAAATGACAGTTCCGCTCTGCGATTGGAGTGGTAAGATTGCGGCCAGCTGGCTTCACTCTGATGAGCTCTCCAGGTTTTATATAGAGCTCAGTGTTTGATAGTTTATCCACTTTTAGCTACTCACAAATAAGACGGGGTACAACCGAGCAGATGAGGATTAAGTGTCTTGCTCAAGGACGCAACAGTGGGATCGTGGTGCTGGAATTTGAACTCATAACTTTCTAGTCTGTTGAGCTCAAGCCTTAAAGTGCCATTCCACCATTGGATGTATTCTTTGGCATAAAATACAATATATTTTATGACAACATGACTAGACAGAGAAATCTTTTAGCTTCAAAATGATATATCAAACATAATTTTTTGACAACGACAAGTATATTAATTTTGCGACCAAAGTCACCTACCCTTTTAATTTCCACGCGGTAGTGAAACGTGATGTCATTGGCAGGTTCCCCTTCTCGTGTACCACGTCACGTGTGACGTGGCACAGATTATCAGCAATGGCGGATAGAACGCGATTTCCACTTGTCGATTGCTGTGCCGATATTCACCATCGACCGTCTCCTTTGGGCGAAACTTGCTATTTTCCTTCGCTTCTTTTCCGAAGCTGACAATCGCGTTCTATCCGCCATTGCTGATAATCTGTGCCACTCACACATTACGTGGTACACAAGAAGGGGAACCTGCCGATGACATCACATTTCACTACCACGTGGAAATTAAAAGGGTAGGTGACTTTGGTCGCAAAATTAATATACTTGTCGTTGTCAAAAAATTATGTTTGATATATCATTTTGAAGCTAAAGATTTCTCTGTCTAGTCATGTTGTCATAAAATATATTGTATTTTATGCCAAAAAAATACATCCAATGGTGGAATGGCACTTTAACCATTGAGCCACCACTTCCTTTAACTAAACTTGACATTTCCTACACACCTACTGGAAGCGCTATTTGGTTAATTTAAATCTATTTTACACCAGGTGACTGCATGGACATCAAGACCTCACAACCGCTATGCCCATGCTTTCCACGTTACACTCACAAATGTTTTATCGGAAAAGCAAGGCACTTTATTTGTGTTTTCTCACCATGATAAACCATGTGTGGTGATTACTGTAGATATGCATTATCAATATATACAGTCTGATTAAATTAGTCCATGTTTACTCCGATACGCCTTAGTAATCATGATCATGCCGCATTATGGATAGTTCTGCCATTTTTGTTGCATTAGTTCCTTGTTTACATGCTACAAGCACATTCTCACACATTGAAAATTTGCAGAGATTGCGGTCTTAATGACTGACTTTTGTCAACTGTATCACAATGTACTACAGAAGGGATACCAACCTACACTATACGGATAAAATTAGTCTTATTGACAGTGTAGAACCATAGAGACTTGGATATGCTGCCTCCTTTTACAGTTCCGTAAATCTTTTCATATCTGACGGGTGGATCGAGTGCCTAATATTTTTGAACAATCTTAATATTTCAAGTCACTCTAAACCAGGGGTGGGCAATTATTTTTCACAAGGGGCCACATGAGAAACCAAAATTATGTCAGAGGGCCACGATAAATTTAGGTTGTAATTTTATTGACCAGATGTAAGGCGCACCTTTTTAATATAGGGTGAATTCAGGTAAATTGGGCCACTTTTTTTTGCAAACTTGGAAAGACCCCCCCTGCCTTTTAGGGGTACACCAGCCCATCCCCTTACCCTCAGGGAGGCGTTTTAGAGTACCAAATGCCATTAAAAACCTATACAAGAAATCGTTTGTTCCCAATGCAGTTAATATGATAAACAAAGTGGGAATTGTATCCAACACACAGGCAACTTTTGCAAACCAAGATGAGTCTTGTTTTATTTATTTAATCATTTATTTATTGGAGTAGTATTCCTTACTATTTTTACATTTTAAAATTTTTACACTTAATTTAATCATCTATTAGAGTAGTATTCCTTACTATTTTTACATGAAATGGAGTCATATGTGTTTTTTATGTGGTGAAACTGAAGACAAGTTTCCACACTTGTGGACAATAAAGATTCATTCATTCATTCATCACAGAAATATTATGGCATCCAAATGACTTAAAGCAAATAAAGTAGTAATGTTGCAACAATTTAAATACATTTGTGGTGATTGGCCAGTAAAATTGGAAGAGATGAAAAGCTCAGTGCGTAAGTGGCCCAGTTTACCTGATGGCCCAATTTACCTGAATCCACCCTACTTAATATATATTCATGTCAATACATAATTAATATTAATATTATATTTATTCATAGGCTATGTGGAATTGTGGTGTCGGCTACATATAAAGAAGAAAACAAAACCAGTCATTGAATCAGTGCAATTTATTATTTACATTTATTTATTATATATACAATTTAGCTGACATGCCTGACTGACGACGTGCTGGCTATCCTCACTTGTTGCAGTTGACGTTCACGCACAGCTCGCACGTTCGAACGTAAACATGAACGTAGCGCTTTCAAAATAAAAGTCGCACCATTATATTGCACTCGGAATATGGGGGTTTCCCCATTTATTTTGTAATTTATAATTGGCCTCGCGGGCCGGACAGGGACACACAACGGGCCGGATGTGGCCCGTGGGCCGTAGAATGCCCAGGTCTACTCTAAACCCACGCATAGTTTAAAAATGAAGGGGTAGAGGACCTGCAACATCTACAAGAAGCCAAAATCCGATAACCAAGTTATACAAATCAGTGTAAGTTAACATTGGTTACAGTACCCTCATTGATCTCCACAGATATTCATTGTTTTACTGTGTTTTTGACATAATGATATGTAAACTTTAAACATACAAATATATATTTAATCATTAAATAAGCATTGAATGATTAATCCTTTTAATATAAAATTGAATTGCAAGTGATGCTGTAACAGTGCAGTTACTGGAGCAGGTGAAAAATGGGCTCTACAGTTTACTTTTCTAATGTTTGCTCTTCCTCCAGATGCTGCTGCCACAGCGATCCCTGTCTCAGTGTGTGGCAGTGGGAAGACGTGCTGCTTCTTCAGTTCCTGTTGGCGCGCTGAAATTTGTTCCATCCAGCAGCTCAGCGGACAGGAGCTCCCTGGAGCAGCTCCAGACGTTTGTATCACAAGCCTCACGTCTCTTTGTGTTAACTGGAGCAGGACTGTCGACTGAGTCAGGAATCCCTGACTATCGTTCGGAACGTGTGGGGCTGTATGCACGCACAGATCGCAGGCCAATGCAGCACACCGAGTTCATGTGCAGTTCCAAGGCTCGGCAGCGCTACTGGGCCCGTAATTATGTGGGCTGGCCACTATTCTCTTCCCACCTCCCAAATTCAGCTCACTATGCTCTGAGAGACTGGGAGGAGAAGGGCAAAGTTCGCTGGCTTGTCACTCAAAACGTGGATGCTTTACATTCAAAGGCAGGACACCAGAGACTGACTGAGCTTCATGGCTGTTCACACAGGTAGTCTAGGTCAGCCTTTCTCAACCAGGGTGCCGTGGCACCCTGGGGTGCTGTCTGGCTTTGTTAGGGGTGCCGTCAAAAAAATATATATTCTAACGTTGAAATAAATAAAATGAATTAAAATTCCAAAAAACATTAGTTACACTAATGCAGATCATCGCCGCCTCATGCATCATCAAAATTTGTCTCACGGCCCCCTTTCCCATGTCACAACGTCACTGCCGGGGTCAGCGTGACTGCGTATATTTTATATGGGGGTGCCTTGAGAATTTGCATACTTCTGAAGGGTGCCGTGACTGAAAAAAGGTTGAGAAACGCTGGTCTAGGTGGAAAAGAATCAGGGGCAGCGCCAGAAATTTTCTTTTGCTGGTGCTATGGGGTTGCTTGACTGAAATGTAGGGTTTCTCCTTAATATGCTGGTTGCCACCAAGAAAGTTATGTTTTTGGTTTGTTTGCCTGACTGCAGGATTATAAAAAACTGCTGGTGTGATTTTTATGAAACTTGGTGGAAAGGTGTAGCATGGGCCAAAGAAGAGCCCATTCAATTTTGGAGTGGATCCGACTCACGGGGCAGCTCAAAGAATTTAATTCCACTTTTGCTAACATTGCAGCATTTGACCTTGTTGGGTCCCTTCTAATTCTATTACAGTACCCCCAACAGACATACAGTCACACCCACACATACAGTACCTGCTTTGCAACAGTTACATTGCCATTCTGTGTTAAACACAAGGCGAGATATTCAGCTCACAGTATACACTAATGCATTTCAAACAATTAGAATATCCTGAAAAGTTCATTTTTTTTCATAATTTAATTCAAAAAGGTAAATTTTATATATTCTATACTTCTGACATGTAAAGTGAAACATTGAGCCTTTTTTGTTTTAGTTTTGATGATTATGGTTTATAGCTCATGAAAATCAGAAATCCAGTATCTTAAATGATGATTAGAATATTTCCTAAGATCATTCAGAAAAAGATCAGACCACCTGTGTTGACTTTATGTTTTTAGTCTAAAACTAATCTGTTTTTGGCTCAGCCTTTGGCTGAAGCCTATAGAGGCATCTGTCTGTACGTGTATGTTTAACCGAGTTCGAGGGTGTTTAAGAATGTAAGATGGTCATTGGCATGCCAGCCTCAGGTAGCAATTCCACAGAAAAAGGCTGAGCTCAGACCTGCACAGGTCTCTAGTATTAATGTTTTTATTTTTCAAATTATAAATTATCGTATTCACACATTAAAACTTTAAAACTTAAAAAAACAAACACACAAATGTCTTGGGGGTGTTAAGGGGATGTTATGATTATCCTAAGGGTAGCTACAGAACCCGCAAGCCCCTCACTGGTGCTGCCCATACAGTGAATAAAGTGTTGACCAGGCTTTTTATATATTATTGCAGGGGACTTGTGAAAATTGTTAAACTCTTGAAGTCCTTAATCTCTGTTCTTAGAAATATTGATAGCTTATACAGAGATACACATGAAACTTTTGAACATGCTTGCAAATCCTAATGATAGCAGACAATTGAGCTGAGCACACAAGGTTTCATTTTGGAAACATAGTTTTAGCATTTAATAACTAATGAAGTTTAAAAAGTTGGTAAATTTTCAGGGTAAGCACATATGAGAAGTAAATGCTAAGTTGGCTAGTTTGACCCAACCAAGCTTAAGGGTTGAAACTTTTTTTTTTTTTTTTAAAGGTTTATTCTATTTTTGATCGTGTGTGTGTGTGTGTGTCAGGGTGGTGTGTATGGGATGCGGGCACCTGACTGCACGGGAGGAGATGCAGAAGCGTTTTGCTGCACTGAACCCTGGCTGGGAGGCAAGCGCAGGCGAAGTAGCACCGGACGGAGACGTGTTTTTGGAGGATGAACAAGTGATGCAATTCAGGGTTCCTTCGTGCCAGTCCTGTGGTGGCATCCTTAAGCCTGCCGTGACGTTTTTTGGTGACACGGTGGACCGTGCAACTGTACAGTTTGTGCACGACAGGCTGGCTGAAGCTGATGCTATGCTTGTGGCTGGATCCTCACTGCAGGTGAGCACTGAGAGTGCTTTATTAATATACAGATACAAGGAGATACCGCCCAACATTTAATGCTCTTTTGCCCCTTTTTATGAACAGAAAAGGAAGTATTGATTCAGTACTGGGTATTGTTGTCAGGGTACAATTGGCATGAAGCACATTTGATTAGTTCTTCTGTAAGCAGTGCAGAAAGACTGCTGATTGATTGCACCTTGGTTGACCGTGAAAATCTACAGGCCTTCAGTTTGCACTCCTGGACTCTGTTTGGCCTCACTGACACTGCAATTGATATATTTCACTTGTTTGACATGCAGTAAATATGCTAGTAATTTTAAATGGGCATTTTTGTGAAAAAAATAAATCGCCTTTCTCCAAAGGTATTTGGAGAAAGGCGATTAAGAGCAGTCTTTCAAAAACATGCCACAGAAAAAATGAAGCAAGATGGTGTCAGTGTAAGCGATAAGAATATTTAAATGTATGATGGCAAACACAAATGCTCAGCATTTTTATGTCACAGAGCATGGTAGGAAGTCATCTCCTTAATTGCATCATGTATACAACTACACAGTATATTTCATATAAGCATTAATTCTACTAACCTGTTAAATTTCCTGCTGTTTAAATCCTTTTATGTCAGTTAATTCTGTGTTAAGTGTGTTAATATACACACGCACTCGCACACACATATTGAGGTATTTTACCTGACGTCACAGGGTCACGTGACGCCCCGGTGTCCACCATTTTGAACGTCAAGCTACATACTAACGCTGCAGACAGAGAGGGAGAACCAGCTTGAAAAAAAAAAGTGTTACAGACACCTAGAATAGATTAATTTGTCAGTAAGCACTCTATAAATAACCATGGTGTTTGCTTGTTGTGCTGTGGGCTGCCACAACAGACAGGGACAGCGTGCAGGACGCTCCTTTTACCGGTTTCTAGTGATGGGAATTTCGGCTCTTTTTCGGGAGCCGGCTCTTTTGGCTCTTCTTACTATAAGGAGCCGGCTCTTTCGGCTCCCAAACGGCTCCTGAGATTTTATTTTTGATTTAATTGCTGCAATTAACTAGTTAATTAATTACATTATTTATATTTTATCAATAGGATGTTTTCCATTTTATTTTTTAGTTTTGTAGCCATTGTAAAGCTTGGTAAAGTATAGCAGTGTAACAATGTTCTAGCTATAGAAATAAAACTTACTTACCAATTAATAAATTAATTTCTCACAAACATAATGCAAAACTGTGTTATATTACCAATATAAAATACACAGCTGATTTTCCCCTCCTCAGGTGCCTCACAGACTCCTCTCCCCTGCGCTCCACAGCTTTAAGCATTACACCAATTTTCGTATTTTCGCAGCTGTGAATGACATCAACCCCCCCAACCAAAAAATGTAGGCGTACACCATGCTACTTTTTTTCCTTTGACTGGTAATAGACAACACAAAGACGCAATCGGACAGCAACTTTTTTTGTGAAAGTCTCTCTCTCTCTGAGGCACCTAAGGACAAAAAACTAATTCGGCTCCCCAACTCGGCTCCCACCGAAGAGCCGGCTCCCGTCGTTCACTTCAAACAGCCGGCTCTTTGAATCGGATTGTTCGCGACCGACACATCACTACCGGTTTCCTACTGACCCAGACAAGAGGGCCAAATGGATTGCAGCTGTGAAGAGACAGGATTGGGAGCCAACAGAGTACTCCAGACTTTGCAGTGATCATTTCATTTCAGGTTAGTTTATCAGTTAACGCAATTTTGATAAAATATATAGCAAAAAGTAAATGGGTCAGTGTTTGTTAACCCATCTGAGCAGTGAAACAAGGCAGTGTTAATTTGTCTAGGGTTGCATGTAGCAGACATCAGACATAAAACGCAATAACAAAGGCTAGAAAGAAATGGGACGCAGAAATAAATAAACAGGGCTCCATACCAAGGCTGGGTACAGTGTTTGTGATAAAAGACAGATCCAATTTAACACGAATCACAGCTTACTTTCTTGTTAAAATGTGCAAAGGTCTCCACCATCTCATACCGCCTTGCACTGAAGGACTTAAGCGTGCCGTCCAAAATGGCTGCGTCACGTGACTTGGTCACGTGGGTGAAATACCTCAATACATTTATTATGTAGACATGAGCGTTTTACTGGGAAATATGCCACTTGTATTTTTTCATACAAACTACATCCAGGACATTGAGTAACATATTTTCCAATATCTTCACTCGTGAGGAAATCAATTAATTGTTTTGATTAATTTGGGTACTTTTTGTTTGTGAATGTGTCTATATGATAAAAAGAAAATCACAAGTTGGCTTGAAGATATGAAGTTATCTTATGTTGAAAAACTCGCATTTTTCATACAAAATACATCACGGATCTGAGCGACATTTAAAAGTTATTCCACAAAATCGAGTGGTACATGAGCTGATAACCGATGAGACGCGTAGTGCCGAGTTGGCTATAAGCCATGTATGACAAGATTGAGTGGAATAACTGTTTTATCCTATCCACATTCATTGAATTTTGAGAAACAGAGCATTTTTATTTTTTGTAAATTTGATAAATAAAAAGTTTATAAAAAACATCCGACAAAATCATTTCTGCTTATAGTCATGAAAGTGTTCTGGATTTTCCCAGAATTCCAGATTTTCATGAAAATTCCTCTGGATTTTTTCCGCTAATGACAAGTCTTCCGGAAATCCGGATATTTGACAAAACTCTTGAAAATCTCTGGTTTTCCGAATGGAGAAATTTGTTTTTCGGATTTTTCGCGTTCCTAGACGCGGTGTAATACTTCGCATCATCCTTGCATGGGCACAGTCCTTAAATAGCCCAAACATAGTTCATTGATTAAAGACAGGTGTTCTTTGTTCACGGTGCGCGTGCCGGAGCTCGTTAGGCACGCGTGCCAAGGCATGCCTTCAGGTGCACGAGCTAAGGCGCGCAGGACTGACACCGTTCTGCTCAAGTGCAACACAATCGCACTAGAAAGCATGTTCAAGCTGCCAGTGTAGCTGCAGTCTTTTTAGTTGCGAATTACAAGTATTTTCTCATGTTAATAATTCGCCATGTCAAAACATGCGCAATTTTATTTATATATATATATATATATATATATATATATCATCTCATCTCATCTCCTCTAGCCACTTTATCCTTCTACAGGGTCGCAGGCAAGCTGGAGCCTATCCCAGCTGACTACGGGCGAGAGGCGGGGTACACCCTGGACAAGTTGCCAGGTCATCACAGGGCTGACACATAGACACAGACAACCATTCACATTCACACCTACGGTTAACCTAACCTGCATGTCTTTGGACTGTGGGGGAAACCGGAGCACCCGGAGGAAACCCACGCGGACACGGGGAGAACATGCAAACTCCACACAGAAAGGCTCTCGCCGGCCCCGGGGCTCGAACCCGGACCTTCTTGCTGTGAGGCGACAGCGCTAACCACTACACCACCGTGCCCATATATATATATATATATATATATATATATATATATATATATATATATATATAAATTAATTTAAAAAAATTATATATTTTTTTCCCCATCAAAGTTGCATTTTGTGGGTTTTGAAGCTAAGTTTTAGTGCCATTTCTAGAACACAACAACAAGAAAACGTGGAAGAAACAGCAATAATGGAAGAGCCGGTTTCTAAGCTGCCTAAAACTAGCAATGGTAATTATTTTTTGTTACATAATGTACTCAGGCTGCCAGTCAGTGTGTGACACACACACACACACTACGCCCCTGATTTATATGAGAAATTTGGTATTCATTGGTGTGTTTAAATTTACAGACAATACGAACTAATGTAAACAATTGGCTTCAACTCTCATAAATCTGAATTGGAAATGTTTAGTTCACTTTAGCTTCTGCAAACGCACAACTCTACTAAAAGATTGATAAACGAGGCTCAATGTCCCCAACATTGAAACCTGAAAGCTTTAGAAACTCTAACAGACCTTTTACTTTTTAACAGTACTGTTTTGGGATTTTGCTGAGTTTACCTTCAACTGTCTGATTTTTTTTTTTTTTCAGTGAACTGTGTAGGCAGGAAAATCACCGCGTTTTATAAATGCACTCCTGAAAATTACTCATTAACTAGGGGAATTAAATTTGATATTTTTAACATGTTAATCATTAATGTACATGAAAGAAAAAGGCTTAAAAGTAACTTGTTTTAGTGAAAATAAGTACTAAAATGCACTAGAATGCAGGGTTTTGCGTGTTGTTATTAAAATATTTTCGGGGGACGTTGCCCCCCCATATCTTAGTTTGACTTTCAAAAGTTCAGGTTTTTTTTTTTTTCTTTGCTCCACTTTCATCTCTGTGCTTAAAATGTAAACAAACTGGCAAAATGATAGTAGCAATTTGTGAAAAACGTTATAGTAATAATTCTTCAAAAAAAGTTCTTATCAAATACTTTCATTCCATATTTTGTTGCTTTTTTGCCATATATACATTGGGGGGGGGGGCTTCTTAAGGGTTTTTTGGTAGTTGGCAGACCAACTTAAAAGTTGCATTATCACCACCGACTGGGCTGGAGTGTGAAACAGGAGCTATTGGGGGAGGGGAAAAAACTATATTCTTTTAGCTATTTCTGTTTCTTTTAAATACTTAACAATTTTTGGGGTTTTGTTTTCAAGTAGAGTTTTTATTTCGTCCTCGGTTGGATCTTGGTTGCTCCGCCATTTTGTTTTTCTCTACTCGCGGTATAGGAGCTGATATCCTAATCGTATAGTAGCCAATCAAAGCGTGCGATGACTCATATCCAGTGAATGTGGATAGAATAATTCCCAATATTTCACTCCAGTGATGTCACTCCCAGTGTTTTCCCACTGACTAGATGCTTGTTGTCAAAATGGTGAACTGGTTCAAAATTAAAATTCTTTTAATTAACTTGCGTATTTTTTTTTGTGTGAATGTGTCCATATAATATAAAGAACGTTACATGGTAATGCAAAGATATGAAGTTTATCTTCTCATGTTGAAAATATTTTCACTTGTTCGCTTCGCTGACTCATGAATATATTTACCACTTGAAGATAAACTTCATATCCTCACACAACCAATTAATATTTTCTCTCTTTTTATATATATAAATAATATAATGTGTGTGTGCATGGCTCTCCTGTTATATCCAGGTGTATTCTGGGTACCGTTTCCTGTTAGCAGCCCATGAGAGACGAATCCCAGTGGCCATCCTGAACATTGGTCCTACGAGAGCTGACCACCTTGCTGAGCTTAAAGTCAGTGCTCGATGTGGAGAAGTGCTCCCAATCCTCAGTACCATCTGAGACCAAGAACAGCCAATGCATGGAAAATTTTCCCCACTTTCAGTGGTGCTCAAAATCAGAAAACTTGTCCTTTAGTTTTCAGTGATAACTTCTATAAAAACTGTTGGCTTCTACCTCACTGTGCAGTGATGAAAACACAATAGAAAACTTAATTATCTGTTATTGTTAGCAGTAGCCATGTTTGAAGCGATCTAGCTTGTTTCATTTGTTGTAACCCACATGATTGAAAAGAATGATGAAGAGGGTAGACAGATTTTAGGTGGCACTGCAGAGAAGCCTCAAAAGACTTGATAACTGTCACTTTTTTATTTTTAGTTGTTCTATTACCTGCAACTCAGGGAAACTCAAGTGAAAGTCAGAAATGTGTATTGTTATTCGGCTTTTAGCTGTGGTGATGGAATATTTTTGATTAGTTTATTGCCTACTAACTAGGACTAACTGATGGGTCACTGGACATTAGCCTTAATTCATGTTAGTACATGCAAACGGTTTTTAAAAACATTCATAACGCAGAGTTAAATGTTTGTGGATTTCTAGTCACATCTGACACTCAGCTCATTATCTCCTTGTTGAGCAATACTCAATATTTAAGATATGTGAGCTTTTAGGCTTGCACCTCTGAACTTTTAAACTGATTTGTAAATGGTTAACTGCTGCTTGATGGCTGTTTCTGGTGTGGGTCATATTTATCAGCTCAAGGGGAAAACACGTTTACAATTTAAAAAAGGATTTGAGGAGAGTTATAGTTCACTTAATAAGCTTGAATAAACTTGAACCTGTGGCATACGCCAAAAGAACAATGTGTTATCTAGAAACTTTTAGTCACATACAACCTACACCTAATGCTAGCTGACCTAGCTAAAGTGAGTTTTTGGTGGTAAATCGTGGTTGTTTTGGGATGTTTTGAAAAGCTTGTTTAAATAAGTCACTGAGAACTTTATAGTTAAAGAAATCCTACTTCTCTTTACCAACCAGTCACAAATGAGAGTGAGTTTATTAGTCAACTAGCAAGAGTGCGAGTTAACTAGCCGGCTAGCTGATTTAGCTAATAATATTGAATAAAAATATTATAATAAGGTGGTGGTTGTTGTATTTGAGGGTTATAGAAGTCACTGAGAATATCACAGTGCTAAAATCCCACTCGTGTTAGTCAGCCTGTGTCAAAGGAAATCTAATTTACTAGCAAGTAAATATTTCCTGTCTAAGTCAATGTTTGTGATAAACAGTTTCTTATATTGGGGTACATTTTGGTTTGGCTGTTGTTATATGGCCCCTTCTATAATTGTGGGTACATTTCAAGTGTTGACCCTGTCAGTCATTGTTAAACTGGGCAATCCATTAACAAGAATAACAGAGTTGACTTTTTTCCCCACCATTTTGTGTCTTAACTCTACATGCTAACCTCAAACTAGCCACCACATGGCATGCATGAAAACAGAATTTTATGGATTTTAAATCATCATCTCATCTCATTATCTCTAGCTGCTTTATCCTTCTACAGGGTCGCAGGCAAGCTGGAGCCTATCCCAGCTGACTACGGGCGAAAGGCGGGGTACACCCTGGACAAGTCGCCAGGTCATCACAGGGCTGACACATAGACACAGACAACCATTCACACTCACATTCACACCTACGGTCAATTTAGAGTCACCAGTTAACCTAACCTGCATGTCTTTGGACTGTGGGGGAAACCGGAGCACCCGGAGGAAACCCACGCGGACACGGAGAACACGCAAACTCCACACAGAGGGGCCCTCGCCGGCCACGGGGCTCGAACCCAGACCTTCTTGCTGTGAGGCGACAGCGCTAACCACTACACCACCGTGCCGCCCCTAAATCATTATTTATTAAATGAGTGAGCGAGTCACTCTAATACAGGGATGAGAATGAAAAATATTTTAAAAAGTCTGAAAAAAGCCGGGGGTTTGGGGGCCGCAGGCACCCAGCAGGGCCCAGGGGCAGAGCCCCACTGAGGGCCCAGGGGGCGGGAGCTAATGATTTCTGACTATTTTTTTTTTTTTTTACCCCAAAACCATAAATTTTATCAGCAAAAAGTTGCAATTTATTTGGAAATAAATTCCCCTTCTTGGTGGACTACCAGGTGAAAATGATTAATATGGTACAAGAGACTTGTTTTTAATCAATTCACATTTGATGATTTCAAAAAAATCAATGCACCTTTTAATATAAACGAGCTCTACAGTACTATATTTCTGCATTTTTGCTATTCATGTCTTTGAATACTCTAATCCTTTAAAATGAAGTGCAAACCAGAAAAAAGTTCTATCATATAATTCTCTTAAGCTTTCTTCTGATGTTATCATGGTAGCAGAAGTCTTGCATATTAAGCAGGCAACATTCAACATCACATCACTTCCCTTTCAGCTGTTGTGTGGACTAACTAGGTTTTATCTGGACAGGATGTTGTGTAATGTAATACAGATACCATATGGTCAATTTGAAGATCAAGATGGTGATTTTGAATTAAAGAACAGGCATGTACAATGGGCATTACAGATTGGAAATTTTTTTTAAATCAAAAACTAAAGTTCATATTGGCCTAAAAAATGTGGGCAGACGCTCCTGCACGGCACATGCCAGCAATTCCCCCCCCCCCCCCATGAAATGAGCAATAAGTAGGAGAGTTATACATGGTATCATACCTAAAATTTTATCAGAAATATAGATATGATTCTCCCCAACATGCCACATTAGATAAGCTAACCCCATTTATAAAAGATACACACTTATATATGACATATATATATATATATATATATATATATATATATACACACACACATATTATATATATATATATATATATATATATATATATATATATATATAAATTTCACACGCACACCATGGCATTGATTCGTGCGATATACATTATAAATGTGAATGAATGAACAGGCAAAATAATTTTCGACCTACCTTTGTGTTTTTTGGTGTGTATGTGAAGTTCGATAGTCCTTGCCCCTCTACTAGCGTAGTTTTATGTCAGAACACAATGAGCAAAGTACTTTTCCTGGGACGTCTATTTTCCGTATGTGATCACCGAGCTTCGTTATGATCTCGACATTCAGTGTTCTTTCTAACCAAGTCCACCAAAAACAGTTCTTTATTCCTGCACCTTTATCAATCTCCCTCGCTCGATCCTCTTCTTTCTTATCTAGGACTTTTGCCATTGTCGATATGCTAAAATATCCCGCCTGAATACGTGTCTTTCCAATGTTACCAATGCGTATCGTCAAACAGTGTGTACGGTCGGTGAACGACGATTGCAAGCCACGCGTGGAGAGCATGCGTACTTGTTTATACACTGCACGCGATGGGATTTCCTGAAAATTCTACTGCAAATAAGTCGAACATTGTCGCAAAAGTGAATGTTAATTACATGTCAAAAGACTCGAGTGTGTTAACCCGGAGCCCACCAAGAATCAAGACGTAATAAGGTGACCACAGATCGTTAACCATACCCCCCCCGAAAATTTCTCAATGGATTTACATCGATCTCAAAAACGATCATTTTGGTCTGAAAAAGTCGGAAATTCGCCGATCGGCAGAAAATTCTCATCCCTGCTAATATCACAACAGATTTGACAAATAATCAATCAATCTATTGTTGGTGTATCCTCAACATTTTGTTCAAATTAATGAGAGAAGAACCAGAACAGACCTCACTGCCTTTCTGAAGGTTCCCGCCAGAGGAAGTGACATCTCTCGATGCAGGTGTCATGCATATTATTAAAAGTCTTTGTGGATTTTATGTGGTTTGGTAACAGAGTTAACAGAATTGACAAGAATATTGGGACGGATAAAAAATTTTATTACTGAAATTTCACATAATAGAGAAAATGGACTTTCTATGCAATTGTTTTTATAACAGTTAATAGAATAAGCCCCCAAAAACAGGCTGTTAGACTCAATCACTTCATGTTTATTCATTTTGAATGTATGAATCAGTATTCGAAGACAGCCAATAATGTGAGGGGTGAGAGTCATTTAGTGAATGTTTTATGGACAAATTGGGTCTATTTATTGCTATTGGTGAAGGTTTGTCATAGTTTGCATTATTGTTCAAAACTGATTCAATAAAGATTTTTTTGTGGAAAATAAAAGGTTTTATCTCAGAGATGCAAAATGTACCCTACATTCTACAATGACCCATATACATCACTGGCAATGTGACAAATGCAAATGTAAGACAGATACTCCCACTCATATCTACTTGTGGCAAGCGAGTGGACTAGCAGTTCATTTGCTGGCTAGGTATTAGGAATCACAAGGACATTTTCCCCCAAAATTATATGAGGGTAACAGTGTAGGCCAAATCCCAAGCCTATTTCAGCAATTACTTAAGCATAGAAAAAAAAATTATTGAACACAATTTATTTTGAGATTTACAAGGCAAGGTTGGTGTATATAAATGGGCTGTAACCCCTTGCCTTTCAAAGATAAAAAGACACCAATTTTTAGCTTCATTTCATTGCCAAGTGGAGTATTTTTGAGTTCTGGGAAACCAAGCATAACAGCACCTCCAATGATCAAAAGAAATATACAGAGAATGGTATGAAGTGAGACTGGGGCTGATTTCTTTATAGCCCAGTTTGTAAACTCATCCAAGCCATCAGTGACAATCAAGTCAGGTGTTTAACTCTGACCCGGTCCACACGGCAACGGATTCAGGTGAATCTGATAAAATTGTTTATCGTTTCAGCCTGGCGTCCACATGGCACTGGCGTTTTGGGTGCCTCAAAACGATATTTTTTGAGAACGGGTTTCAGAGTGGAAAAATCTGGCAACGTTGCCGTTGCAAAGTCGTCTGGATGGTTAGAACGGATTTGTTCACGATGACGTCACAACCACATGACTAGAACAAGCAGCACTCTCGCCGTTTTGTATGAACCACTGCATTGCATTCACTTTTGTTTACAGCTTTTCTTTTAAATAAACAAGTAACTGAACCATTTCTTTAATTTCTTTTTTTTATTGGATAAGACTGCTTTTCAAAATGTTCACACACAATATAAAAAGTTATATAAATTATATAAAAATGCTTTTCAAAATGTTCACACACAATAAGAAAATGAAGTTATATAAAACGGGGGCAGCACGGTGGTGTAGTGGTTAGCGCTGTCGCATCACAGCAAGAAGGTCCGGGTTCGAGCCCCGTGGCCGGCGAGGGCCTTTCTGTGCGGAGTTTGCATGTTCTCCCCGTGTCCGCGTGGGTTTCCTCCGGGTGCTCCGGTTTCCCCCACAGTCCAAAGACATGCAGGTTAGGTTAACTGGTGACTCTAAATTGACCGTAGGTGTGAATGTGAGTGTGAATGGTTGTCTGTGTCTATGTGTCAGCCCTGTGATGACCTGGCGACTTGTCCAGGGTGTACCCCGCCTTTCGCCCGTAGTCAGCTGGGATAGGCTCCAGCTTGCCTGCGACCCTGTAGGACAGGATAAAGCGGCTAGAGATAATGAGAGGAGAGGAGTTATATAAAACTATGCACACTAATAAAACTAATTTGTACACACAGAAGGCATGATTTCCTCACGTAGTCGCAGCCATCTTCTTCTTGTTGTTGTGTGTTTGTTCCTGTGAGTGCTTCACGCCGGGTAGAAGAAGGGGTTTATGCGCATGCGTCCTACTTCTATTGTTGTGGTGTCTCCGATGGGACCATCTTACAGCACACGTAGAGGTGTGGCATGTGTATTGGATCGTTTTCAGCAAGCGTTGCGTTGCCATATGTACCTGATATTTTACTGATCCGTTGCCCATGTGGGCGCGATATTTTTTTAAATAAAATCTTGTTGCCGTTGTCGTGTGGATGTAGCCTCTGTGTAAACACCCCATTATTTGGGCTGACATTTTCCAGACACATAAGAACATCCACAGTGATTGAGAAAGCACATGTGAAACACAGTAACAGGAGTTGAACAAAGTGAATTATTTACTTGATAAAACTCCCCCCCCCCCAAAAAAAAAAAAAAAAAAAATGACGTGAGGAGAAACACATCATGAACACAGCAGTGCATTATACTTAAAAAAATAAATAAAAAATCTAAATCAAGAATGCATCTGCCAGTCTGTTTTAACATGTAAGAGTTTTCCCTCACATCAGCACTACGGTGAACACAAACAAGGCACTAAAACCTTATAAAAGCACAAGCACTCACAGGGCTACAGTGGGCAAAATGACCGTTTCCTTTAAAATTCTGAGTTCAGTCAAAATTGTCTGTTTGCAAAATTGGCTTCTCAAATGCTCCACCCAGTTTTCTATGTAGGTGTTGGCTTCTGCCCACAACACTTCAGGGACACTGAATGAGTAAAGACAACTGCTGTGTTTTGTATCGCATACTGGCCAGCAAACCCAAACCTTATTTACCACCAGTGGGATCATACTCAGACAGTTCTCAAAGCTCTGTGCTTGATCAAACCAGTACGAAGCAGGATAGCCCAAGAGGATCCCAAAAAGTGTGCACAAGTTCCACCGGTCATACAGCTCCTCTCCCACTACACTGACTGACAGATGCTGGTCCTCTTCCTCCATAAAAAAGTCCAGCATGTCTTTGACCATACGCTTGGTGCTACTATCCATGACAATCAGAGATGGCTGCTCCTTCCACGGACAGACATCGACAGTGAGGAGGCTCTTTTTCTTAAGCACTTCACTCAAATGTTCCTTCATCAGATTAGAGTTCACAACAAGACAGCTTCCATTGATGGAGAATATTCGGAGTGTTGTGGTCAGTACTCCTTCCTCCTGCAGTGAGCCGACGTATTGGTGGATCTGTTCTGCACATGCACCGTTAAGGTCATACAGAACAGCTGGTTTAAGGCCCAGATCAACAGCGATGATTTGCACAGCCATATCAAGACATGATGAATGAGGAATTTGTCTCTTCTTCTTCCCACAGCTGAGAAACCTCTGGGCTGTTGAGATGAAAACATCTGCTGATACCAGCATTTTCCCTTTGTCTTCCTATAACTGGGCTATAAACACAAATAAGCTAAAAGACAACATCTGAGTTAGGAGTGGAGCAAAAATCAACATTTCATAATCATAAGCCTATAGCATAGTTTATATGGTATGAAGCACCATACAGTGTTAATATTCATGTGGATAATATATTTTCTGTTAGCAGTTTTTTCTTTGCTTTTGGTGTGTTACATATATTTTTTTTTTACAAAGCAGAATAGCCAGTTTTAATAGTAGTTTAGGGTAGTTCTTTGGTAACGGAATTCACAGCAAAAATGTAACTTTTTTTTTTTAGTTGTAGTACTCAAGATAATGGTGTTAAACTAAAATTTCACACTGTACGGGATATCTTTTGACCCTAAAAAAAAAAAAAAAAGCACAGAAAAATTGGCTGTTTAACTCTGAACACAGTCTTTTATAGGGAAAGAAAAGTAAATACGTCAGAAAAAACTGACCTTTCATTTCTTAAAATTCAAACTAAGATTTCTCTGAAGCAACAGCGCTAGAATTGGGGTGATGATTTTTAAATATGGTTTTCGGTACATTTTACCTTGGATTCCATCCTTTAGCAAGATCACAGAGCTGACAAGTTAAGGCAATCTTAATAATTTCATAATTTTGGCCTCTCTGCTGAAGAACTGCCCTTTACACCACAGCAGTGTTGAATACTTGAATCTGATAAGTCAAAAGGTGTTGATTAATTTGTGACGGTAATGACATCTCCAAGACAACTCACATGTTTATATTAATGTGCTTACTTTAATAGCTTATTTGCACAGGAGCAATTTAACAGACTTTGTGCTTTTCAGTTTCTCGGTAATATAAGCTGCTTTTTTCCCCTTATCAACTTAAAAAAAAGAAGAGAGGCTGGAAAAGGACGAACCGTTTATAGTGGCTACAAAGTTTGTGACATCAAGAACTGAATTGTCATGTGGATGTTCAAAAACATTCCCAGTTCAAAGTATCGTGTGTCATTCATTCATAAATTAAACATTGTTATTGTTGGCAAATAAAAGTGGTACAAGAGGAATAAACCACTTTGGGACATGCTGTTATAAGAAAATAATCAACTTTGGTGTGGTAGCAGTAACTCCACTTCAGATCAAGCCACATTACACCACCCTGATGTTGATTATTTTCCTGTAACAACATACTCTATCATGTTTTATTCCTTACACTGCCATTATCACAGAATGCCTTGCAACTGGAAATAACATAACATTTCTATGACCTCGGATAGTACAACATTAAGAGTTTCGCTGAGTGACTTTTCACAGTATGAACACAGAACATTCACTCATCAGTAACGGCTTTATCCTGATTAGGGTCCCAGTGAGTCTGGAGACTATCCTGGGAACACTGGGCAGGGGGTGGGAATACACCGTGGATAGGACACCTGTCCATTATAGGACATCCATCCATCACTCACTCACCCACTCTCACTTCCAACATGTCATGGACAAAAATACATCTGGAATGTTTGTGCATGCTGCCCTGCAATGGCTTGGTGTCCCATCCCAAGTGTATTCCGACCTCTAGCCCAGTGTTCCCAGGACAGACTCTGGATCCACCATCTTAACCAGAATAAAGCAGTTGCTGAAGAGATGAATGAACATTACATCCAGAATAAAAATCATTAACAGTCACGGGCGCAGATAGAGGGGGGGACAGGGGGGATTCGTCCCACCCAGATTTAAATTCACCTCGTTCGGTCCCCCCTCCACTTATAGGGAGGAAAAAACGTCTATGCTGTCTTTCTTTGCATAAGGCAAACCTCACGGAAAAATCAAAAGACTAATTACCATTCGGTTTATTGAGGTGCACAGCAGTACAGACATAGTTGCAACTGCGCAGACTGCACAGGTTGCGAGCTCGAGCTTGGTTGCTATGGTTACCCACAACAAGTTTGACAGGCATATCAGGGACAGCTCCTCCTAGTTCAGGACCCCAACACGGCATGATGAAGGGTGCCAAAAGGCAGAAAACGATTGCATCGTTTTTTCAAAAAAACAAACAACGATTGTAAGTAAACTGTGCCTTACTTTATCATATCACCTTGCAATTTTTTGATAGTCTGTTCAAAGTAATGTCGTAGTGAAAGTAAAATCGTACGGAGTAGAGATGCCTTTCTGGTAGCCTCCTTCTTTCGGTGGTAGCCTGTAGATACAGTGCTCAGAAGGCAGTTTTAATGTTTAATCTGGCGTTCCCTGCCATAATTTCAGCGAGCATATTGTTTCATAAGGAAACTTTGCGAAGAGTTGTTGACTGACTGCCGCTCACGCAACACACAGGCATCGTTAGAAAGTCAGGATGCACTGGTTTACACTTTACACACACACACACGTAGCCCAGCCTCTCGCTATGGTTAACAGTTGGAACTTAGCGGTTTTAAAACTAGTTTTGCAATTTCTGTGCGTGATGATAATGTGTAAACTTTGGATTTCCATAGGCTATGTTAAAATGTTATCATTGTCCTGGCCTGCAGGTAGTTCCTGGTGATGGCAGTGAGGGAGGTGAAATAACATGTATACACACTACCGTTCAAAAGTTTGGGGTCACCCAGACAATTTTGTGTTTTCCATGAAAAGTCACACTTTTATTTACCACCATAAGTTGTAAAACGAATAGAAAATATAGTCGAGACATTTTTCTGGCCATTTTGAGCATTTAATCGACCCCACAAATGTGATGCTCCAGAAACTCAATCTGCTCAAAGGAAGGTCAGTTTTATAGCTTCTCTAAAGAGCTAAACTGTTTTCAGCTGTGCTAACATGATTGTACAAGGGTTTTCTAATCATCCATTAGCCTTCTGAGGCAATGAGCAAACACATTGTACCATTAGAACACTGGAGTGAGAGTTGCTGGAAATGGGCCTCTATACACCTATGGAGATATTGCACCAAAAACCAGACATTTGCAGCTAGAATAGTCATTTACCACATTAGCAATGTATAGAGTGGATTTCTGATTAGTTTAAAGTGATCTTCACTGAAAAGAACAGTGCTTTTCTTTCAAAAATAAGGACATTTCAAAGTGACCCCAAACTTTTGAACGGTAATATATATATATATATATATATATATATATATATATACACACACACGCACACATACATATATACACAAAATGGAATCATTTGCTGACAGCTCAGTCCCCCCCAGTTCAAAAATCCTATCTGCGCCCCTGTTAACAGTGCATGTTATAATGTGCTTATATAACTTACCCAGACAGTTAAGGGGATACAACTTCTCTTTCACCTCATTCTGTACAGCAGCTACTACAGCTTTTCTACAACCAGTAAGCTACATTACATATTTACTTGGGAGCCGTTTCTGCTTCTTCTTCTTCTTCTATGGCGTTTTATGGCAGCTGGCATCTAATTTGTTGCATTGCTGCCACCTTCAGTATCATTCCATTATTGCATTAGATTCTCTTGAGTCCAGTGTCCTTCAGCTATTTAAAAAGCCAACACTTTCCCTTCCCGGTTGACCCCATTTCTAAAATTGATCCCACTGACACTTCTTTCATGCCCACTTCCCTGAGTTCTGTAAGGAGTTCTTGTCTTTATAACAGGCAATAAGAACATGCTGTACTGTTGACAATCTAGGCACAGTCCATCCTGATGTTTTCCTAAAAGGAAAAGAGTATTATTGAGGTAAGTATGGTCAATTCTCAACCTAGAAATAATGACTTCATCCTTCCTTTTCCACCCTCTTCTTTTACAGGTTACCGAATCAGTCCCTCTATTAGTTAAAGAGAATAAATGCCTCCCCTTAGTCTCTTGTTCCCAGCACTGCTGCCATATTAGGTTAACTTGTTTCCAGACAATACACCTGCCCTCTGCTTTGGATAGACTAATACTGATGTCTGTGTTTTCTTTTTTCACTAGCCTATCCACGTTCTCATTTGTTGGAATACCTATATATGCGGGAACCCACATCACTGACAACTCAATCCCTTTTCTCATCACATCCCAATGCCATAAATGAGGTCTTGTTGACTTCTGGATGAACCTGTCCCAATACTACTAACGGCTGACACAGAGTCACTGCACACCAGTACTTTCTGATTATTTATCTGAGCTGCCCACTGCACTGCCATTAGAATAGCATACAATTCTACTGTGAACACATTCAAAAAATCTGATATTCTCTTGTATGATTTAATGTTCCACCCTTGGACAATAAAAGCTGCACCAGTGGCATCTGTTTCTGGGTCCTTTGACCCATCAGTAAAGATTAAAATTCTTAAGGACATGACTCATGCTTTGTTCCCGGCATTTGAGCAGCTGCCATCTGGTCGCTGGTTCCGCTGTCCGGCCTGTAAGACCCAGAGGAGGAGAGCAACCTTTGTTCCAAGTGTTATTCTCCTCCTGAACTCTAAGAAGTCTAAGACAGTTACAATAAGTTAAGTCTTCTGTACAATACTCTAGTGCAATATCACATGTCCTGATGTGCAATATTACAATATCACCTTGTCACTTTAACTACAATGTCACTCTTATCATATTGTCATTTTAATTTTATCCACGTGTCATTTTATTTATTTGCCATATTTTATCTGCTGCCCCTTTTTTTTTTTTTTACTTTGTTACTGGCAACAGGCCTGCCATTGTATATTGTACATAATACGGTGGTGGGTTTTTTTGTTGTTGTTTTTGCCCACCCATTTTTGTGATTTTTATTCTTTTTGTGATTTTATTTTCTTGCTCTTTTAATGTACCGCTCTTCGCCCTTCTAATTGCCCTTCGGGGATAAATAAAAGTTTTGTCCAAGTTAAAATGTGGTCTTGACATCTCTCTGCTACTATGGAATCAATTTTGTGCCAAAATGTTCATACAATGCTTTTGAAATATCAAACAAAAACGACAAATCAAAATACAAAAAAAAAGTACATTTTTTTAGACTGGCAAACAAATTATTCGTGTAATCGTGCAAAATATCAGTCGATTACTCTTCAGAAACCTTTTATTTTCGTTCCGCGTCTTTCTCAGTTTTGTTTGATGTAATTTATTTTGGTTGCGATTCCAGCTTTCTCGTTTGCGCTCCCTGACTTTTTGCTTGCAGTTTTGGCACAAACTTCACGTGTGGGCGGGCTGTCCAGGAGTGCATTCCCATTGGCTAACTTGTGTTTGACTGACAGCTACGCTCAGCCATTTCCTACTCGGATTCTGGCGGACTGTTTGGCGAGTGACCGATCCATTGACGGTAAACAAGGATCGAGTGGACTTCAGTGGCGACTATGGCTACGTTCACACTGCAGGCTGAAGTGACTCAAATCCGATCTTTTCGCCCATATGTGACCTGTATCCGATCTTTTATTGACAATATGAACGACACAGATCCGATTTTTTCAAATCAGACCCAGGCCGTTTGGATATGTGGTCCTAATTCCGATTCCTATCCGCTCTTTTCATATGCGACTTCAGTCTGAACCGCCAGGTCGCATTCATCCGACTTACACGTCATCAACAAGCCACAAACGTCACTATTCTGCGCTGAAGTAGGCGGCGGGTCTCTCAAAAAAAGTTATAACAACATGACGCATAATCACGGGCGCAGATAAAGGGTGGGATTTGTCCCACCCAGATTTAAATTCATTTCGTTCGGCCCCCCCCCCACACACACACACTTATAGGGAGGAAAAAACGTCTATGCTGTCTTTCTTTGCATAAGGCAAACCTCACGGAAAAATCAAAAGACTAATTACCATTTGGTTTATTGAGGTGCACAGCAGTGTATACATAGTTGCAACAACTCACATAAAACAAAACAAAGACTGATATTCGGTTGGTTGAGCTGCGCAGACTGCACAGGTTGCGAGCTCGAGCTTGGTTGCTATGGTTACTAACAACAAGTTTGACAGGCATATCGGGGTTGGGGTTGGTTTGCTGGCAGCTTTGTCCCCCCCAGTTTTTTGTCCCTCCCAGTTCAAAAAACGTATCTGCGCCCCTGCGCATGACATCAATGCGAGGGACGCTTCGGGCTGTGAAGGTTCTGAATCTTCTCAATGGAAGGACGCAGAGGTTAGGGAGCTGATTTCCATTTGGGGGGATGCAGCTATTCAAGCTAGATTGGATGGGTCATACCGCAACCGGGCGGTTTTACTTCCGTAAACACTGGCTATGCTCACTGCGTGTGACGTCGTCGTATCCTGCAATGCGCATGCGGAACACTTTTAGGTCGCTTTTCGTTCATACTGAGGATCACATACAAGTCGCATATATTTGTTAATGTGAACGACCTCACAAAAAAATCGGATTTCACAAAAAAATCGGAATTGAGCATTAAGCCTTGCAGTGTGAACGTAGCGTTAGATACTGAATTTACACTTTGTTGAATTAATTCAGTATCATAGTCGCCACTGAAGTCCACTCGATCCTTGTTTACCGTCAATGGATCGGTCACTCGCCAAACAGTCCGCCAGAATCCGAGTAGGAAATGGCTGAGCGTACCTGTCAGTCAAACACAAGTTAGCCAATGGGAATGCATTCCTGGACAGCCCGCCCACACGTGAAGTTTGTGCCAAAACTGCAAGCAAAAAGTCAGGGAGCGCAAACGAGAGAGCTGGAATCGCAACCAAAATAAATTACGTCAAGCAAAACTGAGAAAGACGCGGAACGAAAATAAAAGGTTTCTGAAGAGTAATAGAGAGTGATATTTTGCACGATTACACGAATAATTTGCCAGTCTAAAAAAATTGACTTTTTTTTGTATTTTGATTTGTCGTTTTTGTTTGATATTTCAAAAGTATTGTATGAACATTTTGGCACAAAATTGATTCCATATGCTACCTGGATGTGAAATGCACTAATTAAATCTCTAGATTTACTCTCTGCTTTTAGTTCAAGTAGCTCCAAATAAACTTTGGGTACCTCCAGCTGCCACAAAGGAACAGTGGGCCACAATACAACAGGACAGAAGCCTTTGTCATGTATTGACGGTTCCTTCGCTAGTGTCACCTGACCATCCATAGCTTGACAGTTTTGCCACCTCTCTCTCCCAGCTTGGCTGACTTATTGCTTTAACTGGATGATTGTCTGTTTGACCCTTCATATTCACCCAGTAATTAGCCTACAGTTGCTTCCAGCCCTGGAACTGCTTTGGTGGAAAAGGGGCATAAGTGGCATTTCGACTTGGAGAACACATACAGGCACTGACAGCACAGCGCCTGTGTTGGGAGTCGTTTCTTCTTCTGGTTTAATGGCGGTTGGCAGCCAGTTTATATGGAGCATTACCGCCACCATCTGGACTGGAGTGTGAATCAGGAGTTTACAACAAAATTAAAAAAAAAACCTAAATTCTATTCATCAGTCCTGTGTTTTTCAGGAAACTACATAAGTGGTTGAAACAGACTTCTCCTGTGTTTAACTGTAGTATGCTCTGTAGACTGAACTGGATTTGTTTTTCCTTTAGTTGGTCAATTAATCTTTGTCTCTCTAGGTGGTATTTAGGACACTGTATAAGTACATGAGCCATTCCACCGAATAGGTGCCATTTCCGTCCCTCCAAAATGTATAAATGCACATAAAAATGTACTTTAAAATATATTACGCAGAATGTCCTGCACATTGATCTGATTTCAAATTTAAGATATATAATTGTAAGGATTAATAAAAACAACCTAAAACACTGAAAAATAGCATGTGTTACCTGTCCCCGCACTCTAACTTTATACTTAACTATGAAATATTATGATTAAAATCCTTCAGAAACAGTATTTCTTTTGCACTGTTGTGTGACTCCATATCCTATCCATGGTTTAAATATATTTTTTTCATAAGAAATCCACAATATCTTAGGTAAAATACACATTTTAGTCATGTCCCTAGGTTTTCACTCAGTCCTGTTACACAAACATATTACCCCATCTGACAAATTTGGGACATTCCATAAATCACATGCTCAACAGGAAGTTACATCAGTTGTGTCTTCTGAAGGCCATGGGAAGACCAAAAGTTAGTTCTCTCATTTACTTTTCTGTATATTTGATGATTTTTTAACTTTGACTGATAAGTTCAATGTCAACATACTGTCCTGTTACTTAAATTATTTCTTATATTTATTTTAAAAAATACAGATTTTTGGTAAATCACTAGAATGTGCTAAGTGTGGTCATGCTATTAGCGATGACGCCATGTGGCTTAATTCCATCTCATCTCATCTCATTATCTCTAGCCGCTTTATCCTGTTCTACAGGGTCGCAGGCAAGCTGGAGCCTATCCCAGCTGACTACGGGCGAAAGGCGGGGTACACCCTGGACAAGTCGCCAGGTCATCACAGGGCTGACACATAGACACAGACAACCATTCACACTCACATTCACACCTATGGTCAATTTAGAGTCACCAGTTAACCTAACCTGCATGTCTTTGGACTGTGGGGGAAACCGGAGCACCCGGAGGAAACCCACGCGGACACGGGGAGAACATGCAAACTCCACACAGAAAGGCCCTTGCCGGCCACGGGGCTCGAACCCGGACCTTCTTGCTGTGAGGCGACAGCACTAACCACTACACCACTGTGCCGCTGGCTTAATTCCATGTATTAGCTAATCCTAGGCTAAAAACTCAGTCCTGTTACTTTCGGAGTTTTGGTAACAGGACTGAAAAAAATGCAGCCATCTTTGACTTCCAAACCTTGTAACGTAGCCTGAGGTTGACCAATACACATTTTGAATAGTTAAATATGTGTGTAATTATAATCAGTGTTGAAAAGATATAACAAATTAAGTTTAATTTGGGAGTGGTACAACAAGTAAATGGCACCCATTCGGTGGAATGTCCCACATGTTCTATGGTCTCCTGGCTATCACTACACTCACAGGTCCCATCAACATGTTTCTTTATCATAAATAGTGTGCTGTATGACCAAAGCGTGTCCTTGAAAATACATCCTCTTCTTGCTCCTCTTCCAACTTTATTTTGGATATTATAATAATGACGTCTAGTATGCCCAGTGTTCCAAAGGTGTTGCCATTTGTCAGTGACTTTAGTTTTAACTATGCTTTTGATTTCTGCCTTGCTGTTTGTAATATGAATGTGGATTTCTTTGTTGCTTGCTTAGCAAACTTGTCTGCCATCTCATTTCCTCTTACACCTCTGTGAGCTGGCACCCATGTAAATGACAAATTGATTCCAGATCTGACCAGATTATTTCCCATTTGCATGAGTTCATATACAATGTCTTGCCTTGACTCAGACTGTCCATTTTTGAGGCTTGTTAGTGCTGAGCCTTGAATCAGATGCAATCTACCTTGCTTGGTTTGTGATCTTCCACCCAGTGTAATGCCAACCATATTGCTACTAGTTCTCCTGTATATACTGCCAAATTGTTAGTTATTCTTTTTGCCACAGCAATTTTTTGTTCTGGAATGGCATACGCCGTTTGTGATTCAGCCATGGGTTCGAACCTCACGGCCGACAGGGGCCTTTCTGTGTGGAGTTTGCATGTTCTCCCCGTGTCTGCGTGGGTTTCCTCTGGGTGCTCCAGTTTCCCCCACAGTTTAAAGACATGCAGATTCGGTACAATGGGGCCACTGTAATTGGCGCAAGCTGTTGTGGTTTCCCATGCCATGATGTATGTACATACCGTATATATATAGATCTTCCTATGGCAAAAGCTAAATAAATGTTTTTCAACTGTGCGCCGCAATTTTGTTCACACGAAACGTCAAAATAAAAGTATCACACCATTCGATAAGCACAACTAATCCTATATCAGCGTCTGCATTTTATATCTGACAAACAGGGCCGGCTCTAGGTCTTTGGCTGCCCTAGGCGAGATTGAGTTTTGGCGCCCCCCCCAGAAAAAAAAAACCCTCTAATAACATCTAAATAACACTTTAATCTCATTCATCTCATCTCATTATCTCTAGCCGCTTTATCCTTCTACAGGGTCGCAGGCAAGCTGGAGCCTATCCCAGCTGACTATGGGCGAAAGGCGGGGTACACCCTGGACAAGTTGCCAGGTCATCACAGGGCTGACACATAGACACAGACAACCATTCACACTCACATTCACACCTACGGTCAATTTAGAGTCACCAGTTAACCTAACCTGCATGTCTTTGGACTGTGGGGGAAACCCACGCGGACACGGGGAGAACATGCAAACTCCGCACAGAAAGGCCCTCGCCGGCCCCGGGGCTCGAACCCAGGACCTTCTTGCTGTGAGGCGACAGCGCTAACCACTACACCACCGTGCCGCCCACACTTTAATCTAATCACTCTATTCTATTACTATTAAACAATGTAAGGTGCATGGACAATAAACAAGAAGTCATTTTTATCTTTTTCATTATTGTTATGATTGTTATCATTATTCACATAAAGTGTCACAAAGTAAAATGACCACACAAATTCAATACATATCTCCATATAATGGGCAAAAACTCTTCCGCACCCTGTTCAAAGTGTAGTGCATGGACAATAAACAAGAAATTATTTTTAGTTTATTTTTTGCTATTAAAAGTTAAGTCATCTCTGAAGAATTAACAAATTAAATGAATAAAAAATTCTACAATTCTAAATTGTGCAAACTTAAGCACCCTGTTAGGACATCAATGGGCTGTATTTTCAAACAAAAGTGCTATTATGGGTACTTTGTTATTGAAGTAACATTACAATGGGACTCGTCTGGTCTTCCTAATGGCCAATTCCTTGATAATATCATCAAATGATATTTCTCTTGAGATCTCTTGGTTGATGCTCATTAGAGCAAGCCCATTCAGACGTTCTTGACTCATTGTTGACCTTAAGTAGCTATGTCTTCAGCAGTTTTAATTTTGAAAAGCTTCTTTCAGCAGAAGCTACTGTCACAGTGTTGTAAAAAAGGTTTTCAACCTTTTTGAGCCAGGGCGCATTTTTTTCAATGAAAAAATCTCAAGGCACATCACCAATAGAAAATGTTGACTGAAACTAAAACGCTGTTGCCAATATTTACAATATACAGTCATTCTATAATTTTCCACGGTACACTTGGTGATCTCACGGCACACTAGTGTTCCGCGGTACTAGAGTTCGGCAGCACAGTGGTTGAAAACACTGTACACCACTGATGGACTTGGTAACATCTCCATTCAATAACTCCATCCCTCCTTTTTGGTGGGGTTTTGGTCGCCCTTGGCGCCCGTGGGCACACTTTGCGCTCTGGCAATCGCCGGCGCTGGTAACATCTGAGTGCTTGTTTCGTTTCCCTGCAGTCTTGACGCACTGAGATTGTTTCTTGTTTTCAACGCGTTTATTATATTTTCCTCCAGGAAGCTCTTCGCAACATGGTTGCTTGAATGAGCTGCTAAACTGTCATTTTAATGAGAACACAGATCAACAAAGCAACTTTGTTTTATTTAAAAAAAAACGTGCCAGGCACCACTGGAATATCTCGCTGCGAAACGTGTTCGGTGCATAAAAGACCTTTACTTCAGCCCAGACTGCTCAACGACACCGACAGACTGCTCCAAGTGCAGCCGTATTCAAAACAAGCAACAGATCTATGTCAGTTATCTACGTTATGCAAAAACACTCTTTAGCCAACAACACTTAGGCTATTACGTGGTTAGCTGCGGATGCGCACTTGAGCGCTTATTGTTTCATGATTAACAACCACCACCACACCCCGCTTTTTTTGACAAATCGCACCCTGACTACATGCTTTGCTGTACAAATAAATTAGGCTAAGACATTATAATGCTGACTCGTTTTCAGAATAGTGGAAGTCATAATTTTTCTCCCCCCGTTTCTGCGCCCCTGGATGGACGCAGCGCCCTTAGCATTTGCCTATATTGCCTATGCCACGGGCCGGCTCTGCTGACAAATAATATTGACAAATCCGACATTTGTAATGTTTTATAAACTACCTTTCAGTCCCACTTAAGGCGTCTCGTGACTTTTATTATGAAAGGGTTTAATCAGGAAGTAAAGCGTATTTTGCTAAATAACGTAGTCATTGATTTTTTTTTCCAGCATGTGTACAGTATTATGAGAGTTCTCTATGCGTTCAGATATTCCTTACTGGTTTTACAGTGTATATCGTAATGTGTGGAAAAACAAAGATGTTTATTATTCGTGTCCTTCATGAAAGGTTTATATAACTGAAGTTTCTTGGCTGCTCTTTATTTGAGAGGTGTGAACTGACTGGATCATCATGGGGTCCGAAGACGTCCTCAAGAGTGCATCGACTCTGGCATCGTACAACGTCCTGCTTCAGGTATGTTTCTGTCCTGATTTGTGTGTCAACATCTCTAGATACACAACTGCATGCCAGTGGCTATGAGTTAATGTGACTCGTGCCTTTGGCTTCATGTTTTATTAAGGTTATGTTCCGGGTGCTTACTTTCTTTCTGAACGCGTTCACACTGCGCTTCATGTCGAAGGAGTTAATAGGCGTGGTCAACGTCCGGTATGTCGATCTTATGACATGGCATGTTCTTGTTATTTTAGGGTGCGAATATTTGTTGTGATACTCACAGCAGTGCTTGTTTGTGTTGCAGGATGATGCTGCTGTACTCCACACTGGTTTTCCTTTCCAGAGAGGCGTTCAGGAGGGCGTGTCTAAGCGGAGAAGGGGCGGGGCGTAATTGGAGACAGGTTATCAACCTGCTATGGCTTACGTAAGCAGACTCCCCTTTCCGGTTCATTAAAGTGTACCTGTAGTGAATTTTAATTACTAGCTATTTCAAAAGATCACGTATGATACCAGTTCGTCATAAGCTCTTGTCAAGTACACACGAGTTTTAGGTCACTGTTCCGCCAGTCAGGCATGGTCAGCGACATGTTGCCTCCTTCAGGGGCTGTTCCGGCACCGGTAGTGACGCACAGTCATTGGTTTGTCCGATTGTCTGGGCTGCAGTGGACTGGCCACTGACCCCGTGTTGCAAAGTCTAAGATAACACGTTATCAACCGATCTGCTTGTAAGAAATAGAAGAAATATTTACACTTACTCGAGCTGATCTTTGGCTGGATCAAGTCGAAGTAAAAAAATAATTAATTAATTAATAAATAAGGCACCGTTCATCATCAGTGTCGCAGTTCTCAAGATTGAACTGAATCGCTGTCCTGAATCATAAAATAAATCATCCGAAATGCATAAAATCCGCGCCATCTCACAACAAGTTTTACCTCCAAATAGCCCAAATATATCCCTATATTCCCTAATCCCTAATGGGATGTCAGACACATTTTATCTTGTTTACGGTGGGCATTCCCACCACGAAAGAGAAACCAATCGAAACTGAAAGAGTGAAAATGATTATCATGCCGTTACCATCCATGTGTCTGAAATCACTCACTTGTTCCTTATTCCCTGTGAGTGCACTATATAGGGTGTAATAATCCTCACTATCGTTTCAGACAGCACTACAAAATGGCATCCTCACTAATATAGTGCCCTGTATAGTGAGTAGGGAGCGATTTTGGACACAGGGACTGTGAGTAGTCTTAAGGTGACAAGTTTTATGTTTCATCTTTCCATCCATTATTATCTGTAGCCACTTTATCCTGTCCTACAGGGTCGCAGGCAAGCTGGAGCCTATCCCAGCTGACTATGGGTGAGAAGCGGGGTACACCCTGGACAAGTCGCCAGGTCATCACAGGGCTGACACATAGACACACAACCATTCACACTCACATTCACACCTACGGTCAATTTAGAGCCACCAGTTAGCCTAAACTGCATGTCTTTGGACTGTGGGGAAAACCCATGCAGACACGGGGAGAACATGCAAACTCCACACAGAAAGGCCCTTGTTGGCCACTGGGCTCGAACCCAGGACTTTCTTGCTGTGAGGCGACAGTGCTAACCACTACACCACCATGCTGCCATGTTTCATCTAATTTAGGTAATTTAAAAGCTATAATATTATTTGGCAGTGGGCACATAGGAAAGTGTAAAGTATAAAGTTTCTGTCAATATGTTTATCATGTTTGTATGATAAAAAAAACCTCACAAAAATATTTATCTCAATACCTGACCTACTCATTTTAAACCCGCCGAGCTTTGCCGGTAAAGCTCTCGACCCCAAAGTACAACCAAATCTACTTGCACATAATACCATGAAATAATAGATATGTGCCATAAAGATCTATTACAGGTATTAGATCTATATTTATTCAACGTGTTCTGAAGTTACTTGACTGGGAATCTCAACCCACAGAACACTGCTTGTTTACTTGCACCCGATAACCCGGAATCAACGACTGTACGTCATTTCCGACCGGCAATGGCTGCTCCCCGTGGTTCTGCCTCCGCAGGTAATTCACGGAATAAAATTGCCCACAAAAGTGCTTTTATGGTGTTTGTTTGACTGAATGTGTGCGTCTTTTGTCTATAAGTAATACATACTGTAAAGCACGATTAATGTTGTAAGCATGACCAATACTGGTACACTTTAAACAGTCGTTCATCTTCAGTAATCTCTTTATTCTGGTCGGGGTTGTGGTGGGGCCAGAGGCTATACTGGGAACACTTGTGAGGCAGGAATACACCCTGGCTGGGATGCCAGTCCATCTCAGGGCACCATACACAATGGACACACACATTCACACACTCATTCACACCTAGGGGCAATTTAGTGTAACCAGTCCGGCTTCTGACATATTTTTGGGAGGTAGGAAGAAACCAGAGAATCCAGAGGAAACCTACAGGGAGAACATATGAAACTGACCCTGTGACCCTCCCACTCTTCCTGCTCGTCAGGTTGCCACTTGGCTGTCTTTGGGGTGTGTTACTGGTGTGTGTGTGGCTGTGGTTACTCCAGGCTCCAGATCCTCAGACTGTCCCACATTACGGACCTGCTGTGGGAATCTTCTGCATGGCTGCTCTAACCGAGTTGCTCGCTGAGCCTCTGTGGGTTCTTGCTCATGCTCATATGCTTGTTCGCTTAAAGGTAAATAAGAAAGCATTTAAATAGTTTATTGTGTAGGTAAGGTTAACATATAAATAAATTAGCATCTGTCTGATTACATTTATTGTATTCTCAATAGGTGATTGCAGAAAGTCTAGCAATAATTGCTAAGTGTCTTGTCACCGTGATTATGGTGGTCTCTGCTCCTCAGTGGGGTCTCTATATATTTTCTGCTGCCCAGGTATGAGTATACAATACATACAATCAGGGCCATAGGTATTTGTACAGTGACACAATTTTTGTCATTTTGCCTGTGTACACCACCATAATGGATTTCAAATGAAGCCATCAATATGTGATTGAAGTGTAGACTTATGTTAGTTTGTCCAGTTACTTTTGAACCTGTAAAAATGGAGGGACTATTAAAAAAAAAGTGATTGCATTAACCATTGAGGAATTACAATATTTTTAAACCCCTTGAATTAAAGCTGAAAGTCTACACTTCAATCACGTCTTGATTGCTTTATTTCAAATCCACTGTGGTGGTGTACACAGGCAAAATGATGAAAAGTGTGCCACTCTCCAAATACTTATGACCTGTTGTGTGTCTATATGTGTGTGTGTGTGTGTGTGTGTGTCCCCTCTAGCTTGTTGCATCTTTATCCTTGTTTGTGTGTTTAGTGTGTGTATGCAGCGTTCTTGTGTCTTTGCTACACTGTCTACTTCATTCACTTCCTGGGTTCTGAGGAAGCAGAGAAGAAGTTCTTTCCACTGCGCCACATTTCAGAGCTGCTGCCCACCAGAGTTCACAGACAGGTGAGAGTTATTTTCTGACCTCTGAAATAATTCTAAATGGACTTTTATGTTAAAATGTATATTGTTTTTCCAATTAAGAATATTTTTTACGATGAAAGGCTCTGAGAAGGAATGCTAGAACCCAGTGATGTCCATAAGCGCTAGCGACCGGCAATTTTCTCCGCCTACACAGACGGTCTGCGCCGGCTACTCGATCCCAGAAAAAAATAAAAAGTTGCCTTTTAATGTTCAAGCGATTTAATATCGTCTCCGCTGGCCCATAATTTGCTGCAAATCCAATTATTCCACCACAAAATTGTCTTCAATTCGGGTCTAACATGACCAAAAGCGACACCATATTTGTTGAACGATTCTCACGTTTTAATTGGCTAAGGAGGACCACGTGACCACGCTGTAGCAGATGACAGTAAAGACCACTGAGCTCTATATAAAATCTGGAGAGCTCATAGCCTATTCCCTGCTGAAAAGACAAGTGAAGCCATCTGGCCGCCATCTTACCGTTCACATCGCGTGTACTTGGCTTATGTGTTAAACCGTCGTATCTGATCAAATTTGCCCCAAGAAAAGTATCCCCTGACTTTTTTCTTCTTTCATTATCTCCTCTAATTTTCTTAAATTTACCCACATTCCTTACATATCTTTATAGTGCTCCCCTTCATTATGTTATTTTTTTTCCCTTTTCCAGTTCAGTCTTTGATATTTTTTTGAACGTCTCTTTTACTACTATAATTATTTAAAAAATTTTTTTTTGTACAGGAAATCATATATCGGATGCCATCCGGGAAATAAGCCGTTGACTGGGAAATATGACCAACCCTGATTTAAGAGTACTTATCAATGTACTTGCACTCAATTTAAACTAAAATCATGGCGTTAAAACAGACAATCATGCCCATTTTGTCAATTTGTGCAAGTGGGTGTGACATGTAGATGATGAGCCTTAGGTAAATGAAAAATAACTACTGACCAAACTAGAACAATAACATCTTTATTTTTATTTGCATCCCACACTGCCATTTCTGTCTAAGGCTATGGTTCTTCTTTCATTTAGGCTCCTGAGGCTAATTTACTCAGTTAATTTTTTTCTTTTTGAATTTGAGCCGTTGAGTTTGTGCGCTCACATTCAGTATCAAACATGTCTAGACTTTGGCTTTGATCCAGTCTGAGACATTTCCATTGAAAATCTGACACAGTCACAGATTTCATCCCAGATATCAGTGTCAGATTTTCAACAAAAACAGACGAGATGATGGGACAGATTTTCTGGGTTTTTTTTTTTTTTCGCTCTTGCAAACCATCAGAAAATGCTATACGGGTTCCACGCAAATGGCACTGTGCACACACACGTGTAAAAGTGATCACACACTATCAGTACTCACAGGTGAAATGTCCGTCCACAACCTCTGACTTGATGGTTTGTACAGTTCACTGCTGAACTGTGGTAAAGGTGTTTTTCTTGTAATTTTTCTCACCAACTACATAAATAACTTGTCTAGTTTTGTGTAGCTTCCAGCAGCCTTAATGACCGTTCCGCTCTGTGATGTGAGTGGTAAGATGGCAGCCAGATAGCTTCATTCTAACGAGCCTATGAGCTCTCCAGATTTTATATAGAACTCAGTGGTAAAGACGCAGTTGGTTGTTGCAGACAATTTCACTCGGTTTTCACTAAATATTTTATAATGTAATGTGATTTGTACATGCACTAAATAAGCTCACCATGTAGTTATGTTACAGAGCCAGGCAGCGTACTACAGAGGGTAACTGAGAAAGCTAAGCATACACACATCTGGAGGGAAATTTCATTCATATTTTGCAAGTATCTTACAGGGAAATGGTTAGTAATTTATTAGCTGAGAATGCATCAGAGAACACCAGAAGGCACGGAAATTTCAAAATTTTCTGGGGGGTGCCCCAGACCCCCCCCAAGCATTAGCACACTCTTGGCACACCACGGCAGCTTTGCCACCGCAAATTCCAGAGCTGCCTACGCCTTTTTTTAAGCCGACTACTTCAGATTTTCTGGAGAACCCTGTAGAACCCTTTTCCTAAATAGAAAATAATTCAGTAGATACATCGATAAAGTCTATAATTTAGGTTTAGAATATTTCATGTGATATTTTAAAAGTAAAAATATGCTAATAGTTGACAGGTTTTCAGCAAAGTGTGTGTGTGTGTGTGTGTGTGTGTGTGTGTGTAGCCACTGATAAACTGGAAGCTTGCCACACTGACTTGGAGTTTCTTCAAACAATCTTTCCTCAAACAGATTCTCACAGAAGGTATTATACACAAACATCTCCTTTTCCACACGTGTGTTTTGTGTCATTCTGAATGTGTTCTGATCACGTTAATTTTACAGGCGAGCGTTATGTGATGACCTTTCTGAATGTACTCAACTTTGGAGACCAGGGTGAGTACATTATTCAGGACATGAACAAAAATACACACCTTTTACAGTGCCTTCCACAATTATTGACACCCCTTGTAATGATTAGTAAAAACAGTTCGAAAAATTGCACCTTTTGGTGAAGTCGCTTCATCTCACATTGAAAAAAATGACAAAAATCCAACCTTTAACTGAAATACATTTATTCAGAGAAAAACAAATCCCTCATCAAGAAATTATTATTTTCAACAAAAATACATGTACCACTATTATTGGCACCCCTGGAAATTATAGTGAGCACAATGTAACTGAAGCACATTTCCCATTTAAACTGTACATTTTTGAGTTGATTGGAGTGTACAGGAACTTTTAAGCTGTAACTCATGACTTCCTGATTACCTGGGGAACAAATATGAGGTGACACAGAATCCAAATTCTCTTAATCATCCATCAACATGGGAACGATATGAGAGCACAAAAGCCAAATGAGGGAGAAATGTGTTACATATTTAGGGCAATAATAAAAAAGTGGTCACCAACTGGAACTGGAACAAACTTGCCTGGAAGAGGACTCAAGTTTATTTTGTCCCCATGTACAGCGAGGAAGATGGTAAGAGAGGCACAAAAAAAAAATCCCTGAGGATCACTGTTGGTGAATTACAAGAAAAAAGTCAAATCTTGGAGTTTCGAAGTTTCCAAAACTACCATCAGATGCCACCTCCATGTCAACAGGTTATTTGGAAGGTGTGCCAGAAAAAAATACTTTTTCTGTCAGTTAATCACAAACATAAGAGCCTGACGTTTGTGAAACACTACTAGAACTTTGACTGGAACTGTGTTCTATGGTCTGATGTAACAAAAATGGAGCTTTTTGGCAATAAACACTCCAAGTGAGTTTGGTGTAAAAAGAAGGATGGCTATAATGAAAAGAACCTGATCCCAACTGTAAAATATGGTGGAAGGTTTGTGATGTTTTGGGGCTGTTTTTACTTCAAAGGCCCTGGAAACCTTGATAGGGTACATGGCATCAGGGACTCCATGAAATACTAGGACATTTTAAATCAAAATCTGGCTGCCTCTGCCAGGATCTTCCAGCAGGACAATGAGCTGAAGCATATGTCCAAATCAACACACAAACTGTTAGCTGACCACAGAATCAAGCTTCTGCCATGGCCATCTCAGTCCTCTGACCTGAACCCCACTGAAAACCTGTGGGGGTGAGCTGAAGGAGAGTGCACAAGAAAGGGTGTAGGACCCTGGATGATCTGGAGAGATTGTCTAAAGAGGAATGGTCTCGGATGCCCTGCTCTGGATCTCCAATTTTATAAAATGTTACAGGAGATTCAGTGCTGTCTGTACAACCTCCCTTTGCCAGTAAACATATTAAATGCAGGGATGCCAATAATAGTGGCACATGTGCTTTTGTTGAAAATAATTATTTCTTGAGGGATTTGTTTTTCCTCTGAATTTATATTTCATTTAAAAGTTGGATTTTTCTAATTTTTTTCCGTGTGAGATGAAGCTACATCCCTAAAAATGTGGATTTTTGTTAACCCTTTTTACTAATCTTTACAAGGGGTGCCAATAATTGTAGATGGCACTGTATATACCGTGTTAGACTCATTTCCTTTATCCCTGTGTTTTCTTATTTAGGGGTGTATGATATAGTGAATAACCTTGGGTCGATGGTGGCTCGGTTTCTCTTCCTGCCTATTGAGGAGAGTTTCTATGTTTTCTTTGCCAAGGTGTTAGAGCGCGGACGTGATGTACAGCATCAGAAACAAGTCAGTACCTCTGATCCCACACCGGCCCTTAGTCCATTAACCACTCATACAAGAGCTTGGATGATTGATGAATGTTGTCTGGTCTGCAGGATGAGGTCTCTATTGCAGCTGATGTACTGGAATGTCTGCTGAAGCTGGTTCTTCTGATTGGCCTGATTATCACTGCGTTTGGTTACTCCTACTCTTACCTGGCCCTCGATATGTATGGAGGGGAACTTTTGAGCAGTGGAACAGGTAAAACTTACAGCAATTCCATAATTCTGCAGAAAAGTCTTATGCATGATTGCTAATAAATTCATTTCTGTGGCATATTTGAACATACATTGATTGTCATTCTGTTTTGAAAGCCATTGATATGCATTTTACTATCCAATGTTATTTTATATAGTACCAGTCAAAAGTTTAGACACACCGTCTCTTTCATAGGTTTTTCTGTATTTTGACTATTTTCTACATTGTAGAACAATAATGAAGACATCAAAACTATGAAATAACATGTGGAACATATATGGAATTATGTAAACAAGTTTTAGGAAAAACAAAATATATTTCATATTTTAGATTCTTCAAAGTAGCCACCGTTTACCTTGATGACGCTTTACACACTATTGGCATTCTCTTTATTATTATCTTCATGAGGTAGTCCCCTGGAATGCTTTTCAATTAACAGGTGTGCCTCGTCAAAAGTTAATTAGGGCAATTTCTTGCCTTCTTAATGCAAACAGTAAATAATAAAAATACAGTAAATAGCCCTATTCCACAACTTTAGCACTCCGTATTATGTCAAGAACCGCTCAACTAAGTAAAGAGGAACGACATCTGTCATTAAGACAAAGTGCTTTTTAATAAATAAAAATAAAGAAAAAACACTGAATTAGAAGGGGTGTCCAAACTTTTGACTGGTTGTGTGTGTGTCTCACACACACAATTATACCACCCCGATTCCAAAAAAGTTGGGACAAAGTACAAATTGTAAATAAAAATGGAATGCAATGATGTGGAAGTTTCAAAATTCCATATTTTATTCAGAATAGAACATAGATGACATATCAAATGTTTAAACTGAGAAAATGTATCATTTAAAGAGAAAAATTAGGTGATTTTAAATTTCATGACAACACCACATCTCAAAAAAGTTGGGACAAGGCCATGTTTACCACTGTGAGACATCCCCTTTTCTCTTTACAACAGTCTGTAAACGTCTGGGGACTGAGGAGACAAGTTGCTCAAGTTTAGGGATAGGAATGTTAACCCATTCTTGTCCAATGTAGGATTCTAGTTGCTCAACTGTCTTAGGTCTTTTTTTGTCGTATCTTCCGTTTTATGATGCGCCAAATGTTTTCTATGGGTGAAAGATCTGGACTGCAGGCTGGCCAGTTCAGTACCCGGACCCTTCTTCTACGCAGCCATGATGCTGTAATTGATGCAGTATGTGGTTTGGCATTGTCATGTTGTAAAATGCAAGGTCTTCCCTGAAAGAGACGTCGTCTGGATGGGAGCATATGTTGCTCTAGAACCTGGATATACCTTTCAGCATTGATGGTGTCTTTCCAGATGTGTAAGCTGCCCATGCCACACGCACTAATGCAACCCCATACCATCAGAGATGCAGGCTTCTGAACTGAGCGCTGATAACAACTTGGGTCGTCCTTCTCCTCTTTAGTCCGAATGACATGGCGTCCCTGATTTCCATAAAGAACTTCAAATTTTGATTCGTCTGACCACAGAACAGTTTTCCACTTTGCCACAGTCCATTTTAAATGAACCTTGGCCCAGAGAAGACGTCTACGCTTCTGGATCATGTTTAGATACGGCTTCTTCTTTGACCTATAGAGTTTTAGCTGGCAACGGCGGATGGCACGGTGAACTGTGTTCACAGATAATGTTCTCTGGAAATATTCCTGAGCCCATTTTGTGATTTCCAATACAGAAGAATGCTTGTATGTGACGCAGTGCCGTCTAAGGGCCCGAAGATCACGGGCACCCAGTATGGTTTTCCGGCCTTGACCCTTACGCACAGAAATTCTTCCAGATTCTCTGAATCTTTTGATGATATTATGCACTGTAGATGATGATATGTTCAAACTCTTTGCAATTTTACACTGTCGAACTCCTTTATTAATATTTATAATATTGCTCCACTATTTGTCGGCGCAGAATTAGGGGGATTGGTGATCCTCTTCCCATCTTTACTTCTGAGAGCCGCTGCCACTCCAAGATGCTCTTTTTATACCCAGTCATGTTAATGACCTATTGCCAATTGACCTAATGAGTTGTAATTTGGTCCTCCAGCTGTTCCTTTTTTGTACCTTTAACTTTTCCAGCCTCTTATTGCCCCTGTCCCAACTTTTTTGAGATGTGTTGCTGTCATGAAATTTCAAATGAGCCAATATTTGGCATGAAATTTCAAAATGTCTCAATTTCAACATTTGATATGTTGTCTATGTTCTATTGTGAATACAATATCAGTTTTTGAGATTTGTAAATTATTGCATTCCGTTTTTATTTACAATTTGTACTTTGTCCCAACTTTTTTTTGGAATCGGGGTGGTATAATTGTGTGTGTGTGTGTGTGTATGTATGTATATATGTGTGTGTATATATATATATATATATATACACACACACACACACACACACACACACACACACACACAGGTGCTGGTCATATAATTAGAATATCATGAAAAAGTTGATTTATTTCAGTAATTCCATTCAAAAAGTTGTTCAAAAAGCCACGTTGTTCATTCATTACACACAGACTGATATATTTCAAGTGTTTTAATTTTGATGATTTATAACTGACAACTAACGAAAACCCCAAATTCAGTATCTCAGAAAATTAGAATATTGTGAAAAGTTTCAATATTGAAGACGCCTGGTGCCACACTCTAATCAGCTAATTAACTCAAAACACCTGCAAAGGCCTTTAAATGGTCTCTCAGTCTCGTTCTGTAGGCGACACAATCATGGGGAAGACTGCTGACTCGACAGTTGTCCAAAAGACGACCATTGACACCTTGCACAAGGAAGGCAAGACACAAAAGGTCATTGCTAAAGAGGCTGGCTGTTCACAGAGCTCTGTGTCCAAGCACATTAATAGAGAGGCGAAGGGAAGGAAAAGATGTGGTAGAAAAAAGTGTACAAGCAATAGGGATAACCGCACCCTGGAGAGGATTGTGAAACAAAAAAAGAAAATTGGACTGTAAAGATCACCCTCTTCATTGTTCATTTGAAGCTCTCCCCTCAGGCCGGAGACTAAGAGTCCCCTTTTATAAGTCCAATAGGACAAGACACTCTTTTATCCCTAGTGCAATACGTCTGCTCAATTTGCACAATTTTGCTTTATTGCACATAAATGAGTCTGATGACCATGTGTCAGAAACATAGATAGGTAAGACAGTTTCTTTATATTAGTCTGTTTATTTATATTAGTTTGTGTCAGTTTCCCTTCTTGTGTCTTTGCGTATCTGTGTGCTATTTATGTGTACCTGTACCTGACTGTAAGACAAGTTTCCCCTTGGGACAATACATTTGAACTGAACTGAACAAAACCCATTCAAAAATGTGGGGGAGATTCACAAAGGGTGGACTGCAGCTGGAGTCTGTGCTTCAAGAACCACCACGCACAGACGTATACAAGACATGGGTTTCAGCTGTCGCATTCCTTGTGTCAAGCCACTCTTGAACAAGAGACAGCGTCAGAAGCGTCTCGCCTGGGCTAAAGACAAAAAGGACTGGACTGCTGCTGAGTGGTCCAAAGTTATGTTCTCTGATGAAAGTAAATTTTGCATTTCCTTTGGAAATCAAGGTCCCAGAGTCTGAGGAAGAGAGGAGAGGCACAGAATCCATGTTGCTTGAGGTCCAGTGTAAAGCTTCCACAGTCAGTGATGGTTTGGGGTGCCATGTCATCTGCTGGTGTTGGTCCACTGTGTTTTCTGAGGTCCAAGGTCAACACAGCCGTCTACCAGGAAGTTTTAGAGCACTTCATGCTTCCTGCTGCTGACCAACTTTATGGAGATGCAGATTTCATTTTCCAACAGGACTTGGCACCTGCACACAGTGCCAAAGCTACCAGTACCTGGTTTAAGGACCATGGTATCCCTGTTCTTAATTGGCCAGCAAACTCGCCTGACCTTAACCCCATAGAAAATCTATGGGATATTGTGAAGAGGAAGATGCGATACGCCAGACCCAACAATGCAGAAGAGCTGAAGGCCACTATCAGAGCAACCTGGGCTCTCATAACACCTGAGCAGTGCCACAGGCTGATCGACTCCATGCCACGCCGCATTGCTGCAGTAATTCAGGCAAAAGGAGCCCCAACTAAGTATTGAGTGCTGTACATGCTCATACTTTTCATGTTCATACTTTTCAGTTGGCCAACATTTCTAAAAATGTTAGGGTTTTGCTGGGATTCGAACCTGGTTCGTTGGTGTGATAATCCAGCAAACCCCCACTAGGCCACCAGGGGGATGACTCAAATGCAGAGGCGTGAGGCGGAAGTAGAAAAAGAATCAAAAGGTTTATTTAAACTATATACACTATATACAGGGCAAAACAAAAGACAAAAAAAACCAAAGAGTATAATCCAAAAGAAAAGCAAAGTGCAAAAATTCAAAAGCTAAGAAGATCAAAAAAACACAGTACAAAGGAAACTGGAGATAAACATAACAGCACAAAGACTCCGTGACAAGAGGACTGAACTCAGGGGTATAAATAGACAAACTAATTAAGGACACAGGTGAAGATAATTAGGCAATTAACACAAACACAAAACACAGGAACAGTGGCGGCCTCTAGAGGCCAAAATAAACACGACATGAAAAGGAAATAACAGCGGCCTCTAGAGGCCAAAACAGTCCTAGTCCTAACAGGACCCCCCCCTCTAGGAGCGTCTCCTGACGTTCCCAGGGCGATCCGGATGGGCCGAATGGAAGTCCCGACATAGTTCTTTATCAAGGACATCCCGAGCAGGAACCCAGCAGCGCTCCTCAGGACCATAGCCCTCCCAGTCCACCAGATATTGCAACCCGCCGCGGACCCGGCGGGAGTCAAGCAGGCGATTCACAGTGAACACAGTCTGCCCCTGGAAGATGCGGGGGGGTGGGGGGTTCCTAGGGGCAGGGGCATACGTAGACGTCAGTACGGGCCGTAACAGGGAAACATGGAAAGTGGGGTTGATCCTCAGAGTCCGGGGCAACTGGAGCCGGTAGGAGACAGGGTTCACCCTGCGCACCACCTTGAAGGGGCCAATGTAGCGAGGAGCAAGCTTGCGGTTCTCCACCCGCAGTGGAAGGTCCTTAGTGGACAGCCAAACACGCTGCCCAGGGCGGAAAGCGTGTGCAGGTCTTCTATGGCGGTTGGCCTGAGTCTGGTTGGTTCTGGAGGTCTGTATGAGGGTCTTCCTGACCTTGCTCCAGGTCTTGCGACACCGTCTCACATATTGGTTGACCGAGGGCACCCCCGCGTCCTCCTCCTGGTCCGGGAACAGAGGTGGCTGGAACCCGAATTGGCACTGGAATGGCGACAGCTTGGTGGCCGATGACTGCAGGGTGTTGTGGGCGTACTCCGCCCATGGCAGCCAGGTGCTCCACGATGTCGGGTTATCCATAGCCAGGCCTCGCAGGGTGGTTTCCAGGTCCTGGTTGAGCCTCTCCGTCTGACCATTGGACTGTGGGTGAAACCCAGAGGAGAGGCTGGCAGTGGCTCCGATGACCTTGCAGAACCCGTGCCACACTCGGGAGGAGAACTGGGGCCCTCGGTCTGAGACGATGTCCTGTGGAAGACCAAAGACTCGGAAGACATGATTAAACAAAAGTTTCGCAGTTTCAAGAGCAGAGGGGAGTTTGCACAGTGGTATGAAGCGGCAGGCCTTGGAGAATCTGTCAACTAAGACCAAAATGACCGTGTTACCTTGTGACTCAGGGAGACCCGTGATAAAGTCGACTGCCACGTGGGACCAGGGACGCCGGGGAATGGTCAGAGGATGCAGGAGACCCTGGGGACGCTGTCGTGGGTTCTTGGTTCTGGTGCAAACCTCACAGGACAGGACAAATGACCTTACTTCCTTCTCCATGTTAGGCCACCAGAAGCGTCTTTTCAGGAAGTCCAGGGTCCTCCGAGCTCCTGGGTGGGCGGTGAGAGGGGAAGAGTGACCCCACTGGAGAACCTTGGCCCGGGCTTGATGTGGGACGTACAAGAGGCCTGGTGGCCCCGTCCCAGGACCGGGGTCCTGGCGTTGGGCTCGTCGGACAGCCTCCTCAATACCCCAGCGGACAGGGGCCACAATCCGGGACACAGGGATAATAGGCCCGACTTCATTCTCCCTGTTAGTGGCAGAGAACAGTCTGGACAGTGCGTCAGGTTTGGTGTTCTTGGAGCCGGGGCGGTATGAGAGGGTGAAGTCAAACCGACTGAAAAACAGGGCCCACCTAGCCTGTCGAGGGTTCAGTCTCTTGGCTTGCTGGAGGTACTCCAGGTTCTTGTGGTCAGTCCAAACCAGGAATGGATGTTGTGCTCCCTCCAGCCAGTGCCTCCACTCCTCAAGGGCCAGTTTGACCGCTAGCAGTTCTCGATCCCCCACATCGTACCAGGACTCAGCAGGACTCAGGCGGTGGGAGAAGTAAGCGCAGGGGTGCAGCTTTCCTTCCGAACGTTGAGAGAGCACCGCGCCGACACCACTGTCCGAGGCGTCCACCTCCACGATGAATGGTTGGGAGGTGTCCGGGAGAACCAGAATGGGTGCCGTGCAGAAGCGGTCCTTGAGGTCTTTGAACGCTTTTTCTGCCTGAGGAGACCAGCCATAAGATCCACCTGTCCCTTTGGTGAGGTCTGACATGGGTGCTGCCACAGAACTGAAGTTCCTGATGAACTTGCGGTAGAAGTTAGCGAATCCTAAGAACCGCTGAACCTCCTTAACGGACTTGGGAGTAGGCCAATCCCGGACGGCCAGGGTCTTGGCAGGGTCCATTTGGAGTTGGCCTGTCCGTACAATAAATCCCAGAAAGGAGACCTCGGGAACATGAAATTCGCATTTCTGGGCCTTGGCGAACAGATTGTTCTGTAGCAGCCTCTGGAGAACCTGGCGGACATGGTGGCGGTGCTCCTGCACGGTCTTGGAAAAGATAAGGATGTCGTCGAGGTAGACAAAAACGTATAGGTTAATCATGTCCCTTAAGACGTCGTTGATTAGGGCCTGAAAAACAGCTGGTGCGTTGGTGAGTCCGAAGGGCATCACCTGGTATTCGTAGTGCCCAGACGGGGTGTTAAAGGCAGTCTTCCACTCGTCTCCCTGTCGGATACGGATGAGGTGGTATGCGTTCCGTAGGTCCAACTTGGTGAAGACGGTGGCGCCTTGGAGCAGGTCGAAAGCTGTGGACATCAGCGGAAGGGGATATCGGTTGCGCACAGTGATCTTATTCAGGCCCCTGTAATCAATACATGGTCGGAGCCCCCCATCCTTCTTGCCGACAAAGAAGAAGCCGGCTCCAGCAGGTGAAGTGGAGGGTCGAATAAACCCAGAGACCAGGGCATCTTTGAGGTATTCCTCCATGGCCTTGCGTTCTGGCTGAGAGAGTGAAAACAGTCTGCCACGAGGAGGGGTAGTCCCAGGGAGCAAGTCGATGGCACAGTCGTAGGCCCGGTGCGGAGGAAGAATGGCGGCCCTGCTCTTGCTGAATACCTCCTTGAGATCCCAGTACTCTGTGGGAACTTGAGATAACTCGGTGAGATCAGGGGGCTCGGCAGGAGACACAGGAGAGCTAGAGAGCAGACAAGAGGCATGGCATGCAGGGCCCCATTCCACAACCTGGCTTGTTACCCAGTCTATGCGAGGGTTGTGGCGAGTAAGCCAAGGAAGGCCTAGAATAACTGGGAACTCAGGTGAAGGAATCAGGTGCAGGGATATTTCTTCCTTGTGACCTTGAGACTGGAGGAAAACTGGAGAAGTAACTTGGGTGACTCTTCCATCACCTAACGCTTGGCCATCGAGGGCAGACACAGACAGTGGGACTTCAAGAGGTGCAGTCGGAATATTGATGCTTTGGGCGAAGTGAATATCCATAAAGTTCCCAGCCGCCCCTGAGTCTATCAAAGCTTGACAAGAGTGGACAGACTCACCCCAGGAGATGGAGACCGGGATGTAGATTCCTTGGCCAGGGAGTCCGGGAGAGAGGGTAGGCCCCGTCACAACCCTCCCTCGGCTGGACGGGGCGGTCCTTTTCCCAAGAGTTCGGGACATGATGCTCGGAAGTGACCAGGCTTGCCACAGTAGATGCAGCACTTGTCCCTCCTTCTGCGCTCCCTCTCAGATGCGGAGAGGCGAGTACGACCCACTTGCATGGGTTCTGGACAGTCACTGAAGGAGGTAGACGGTCTCCAGGTAGAGGTAGGGAGGCTGGGGGGGCTCAAGGCTTGGTGGCGTTCTCTCATCCTGTTGTCCAGACGAATAGCATGTGAGATGAGGGTTTCGAGGTCACTTGGGCATCCAATAGAGGCCAGACCGTCCTTGATGGGGTCAGACAGACCATGGTGGAAGGCTGACACCAGGGCAGTCTCGTTCCATCCACTTACTGCTGCGAGTGTTCGGAACGAGATGGCGTAATCTGCGACGCTTCCTCCTTGCCGGATGGACATGAGCTTTCGGGCTGCGTCGGTACTGATGTCTGCCTGATCGAAGACCCGAAGCATCTCTTCAGAAAACAGCTGGAAATCAAAGCACTCAGGTCCCTGTCTTTGCCAGATAGCAGTAGCCCAGGCTCGCGCCTTACCAGCTAATAAGGTGATCACAAAGGCAATCTTGCGGCGATCCGTAGTGTAGGTGGTAGGCTGAAGCTCAAAGGTGAGTTGACACTGGGTAAGGAACTCTCGGCACTCACTGTGCTTGCCGTCATACCTCTGTGGTGCAGGAAGGCTGGGTTCGCGAGGTGAAGAAGGCAGCATTGCAGGAGGCACTGGAGCAGGAGTGGGAGCTGGATCAGGAGCAGGAACTGGATCAGGAGCAGGAGATGCAGGCAGAGATGTCAGCTGTGCCAGGGTTTTCCCAATTTGCTGAAGCAGTTCCTCGTGGCGAGCGAGGGCCTCACGTTGGCTGGTGAGCGTACGTCCATGAGCGTCCATGGTCGCTCCGAAGCGTGTCAAAGCTGCCATAATTCCCTGAAGGTTGGCCGGGTAGACAGTTGAAGCAGCCTCTGCTGAGTCGGTCATGACGGAGTCTTTCTGTTAGGGTTTTGCTGGGATTCGAACCTGGTTCGTTGGTGTGATAATCCAGCAAACCCCCACTAGGCCACCAGGGGGATGACTCAAATGCAGAGGCGTGAGGCGGAAGTAGAAAAAGAATCAAAAGGTTTATTTAAACTATATACACTATATACAGGGCAAAACAAAAGACAAAAAAAACCAAAGAGTATAATCCAAAAGAAAAGCAAAGTGCAAAAATTCAAAAGCTAAGAAGATCAAAAAAACACAGTACAAAGGAAACTGGAGATAAACATAACAGCACAAAGACTCCGTGACAAGAGGACTGAACTCAGGGGTATAAATAGACAAACTAATTAAGGACACAGGTGAAGATAATTAGGCAATTAACACAAACACAAAACACAGGAACAGTGGCGGCCCCTAGAGGCCAAAATAAACACGACATGAAAAGGAAATAACAGCGGCCTCTAGAGGCCAAAACAGTCCTAGTCCTAACAAAAAATCCTTTTTTTGTATTGGTCTTAAGTAATATTCTAATTTTCTGAGATACTGAATTTGGGATTTTCATTAGTTGTCAGTTCTAATCATCAAAATTAAAAGAAACATTTGAAATACATCAGTCTGTATGTAATGAATGAATATAATAATATACAAGTTTCACTTTTTGAATGGAATTACTGAAATAAATCAACTTTTTCATGATATTCTAATTATATGACCAGCACCTGTATATATGTACAGTGCCTTGCAAAAGTATTCATACCCCTTGAACTTTTTCACATTTTTCCACCTTACACCCACGAACTTAAGTTTTTTATTGAGATTTTATGTGATAGACCAACACAGAGTAGCACATAATTGTGAAGTGAAACGAAAATGATAAATGGTCTTCAAAACTTTAAACAAATAAAAATCTGAAAAATCTGGTGTGTATTAGTATTCAGCCCCCTGTACTCTGATACCTCTAAATACAATCCAGTGCAAATAATTGCCTTCAGAAGTCATCTAATTCGTTAAGAGAGTCCTATTGTGTGTAATTTACTCTCAGCATAAATACACTTGTTCTGTGAAGGCCTCAGTGGTTTGTTAGAGAACACTGAAGAACAAACAGCATCATGAAGACCAAAGAACTCACCAGACAGGTCAGGGATAAAGTTCTGGAGAAGTTTAAAGCAGGGTTAGGTTATAAAGAAATATCCCAAGCTCTGAACATCTCAAGAAGCACTGTTCAATCCATCATTCACAAATTGAAAAAGTATGGGACAACTGCAAACCTACCAAGACATGGCCGTCCACCTAAACTGGCAGAGCGAGCAAGGAGAGCACTGGTCAGAGAAGCAGCCAAGAGGCCCATGATCACTCTGGAGGAGCTGCAGAAATCCACAGCTCAGGTGGGAGAATCTGTGCACAGGACAACTATAAGTCGTACACTCCACAAATCTGGCCTTTTTGGAAGAGTGGCAAGAAGAAAGCCATTGTTGAAAGACAGGCATAAGAAATGTAGGGGACACAGCAAACATGTGGAAGAAGGTGCTTTGGTCAGATGAGACCAAAGTTGAACTTTTTGGCCTAAATGCAAAGCGCTGTGTGGCGGAAAACTAACACTGCTCATCACCCTGCACACGCCATCCCCACTGTGAAACATGGTGGTGGCAGCATCATGCTATGGGGATGCTTTTCTTCAGCAGGGACAGGGAAGCTGGTCAGAGTTGATGGGAAGATGGATGGAGCTACATACAGGGCAATCCTGGAAGAAAACCTGTTGGAGGCTGCAAAAGACTTGAGACTGGGAAGGAGATTCACCTTCCAGCAAGACAATGACCCTAAACATACAGCCAGAGCTACAATGGAATGGTTTAGATCAAAGAATATTCATGTGTTAGAATGGCCCAGTCAAAGTCCAGATCTAAATCCCATTGAGCATCTGTGGCAAGACTTGAAAATTGCTGTTCACAGACGCTCTCCATCCGATCTGGCTGAGCTTGAGCTATTTTGCAAAGAAGAATGGGCAAAAATTTCAGTGTCTAGATGCGCAAAGCTGGTAGAGACATACCACAAAAGACTTGCAGCTGTAATTGCAGCAAAAGGTGGCTCTACAAAGTATTGACGCAGGGGGCTGAATACTAATGCACATCACATCTTTCAGATTTTTGTTTAAAATTTTGAAGACCATTTTATCATTTTCGTTTCACTTCACAATTATGTGCTACTCTGTGTTGGTCTATCACATAAAATCTCAATAAAAAACTTTTAAGTTCGTGGTTGTAAGGTGGAAAAATGTGAAAAAGTTCAAGGGGTATGAATACTTTTGCAAGGCACTGTGTGTGTGTATTGTATATAATCTCTAATATAAATTGTGTGTTTCAGGTCCCTCACTTTTACGCTGTTACAGTTTTTACGTACTACTTTTAGCCATTAATGGTGTTACAGAGTGTTTTGTGTTTGCTGCCATGAGTAAGGAGGAGGTAGACAGGTTGGTGTGCATTTTCTCTCTCACACACACATTTTACTATACTGCTTGCATGTACTCTAAACATCCATTTACATTTTTTTGATGTATCTATCCTGTACTGCAGTCAAAATAGACATTGTTTGTAGCCATTTTCTTCTATCTAAAGCTTAGTTTGTGGAATTATGTCTTGAAGTAAAGATCTCTGTTTTGTAGGTATAACTTTGTTATGCTTGGACTATCCGCCTCCTTCCTGCTGCTTTCCTATTTTCTGACTTGGCTGTTTGGGGGTGTCGGCTTCATCCTGGCAAACTGCTGCAACATGGCTTTGCGAATTATCCATAGCCTTATTTACATACACCGCTACTTCCTGCACAGTGACCACACCCCTCTGTCAGGGCTCCGCCCACATCCTACACTCTTAATTGCTCTCACAATCAGTTCCATCCTGACAGCATTCTCAGAGGTAAAGCTAACAATAATAAATAAATATTCTTGCCAGAGCCGTTTAGCAATTGCCTTCCAGTTCATTTTGTCTTCTCTGAATTTCAGCGTGCACTGTGTTGTGACGGTGGCTGGTTGCTGAGGCTGGCGCATATCTCCATCGGAGCAGTTTGTTTACTGGTTGTGGTCATGGTGGCGTTTCTTACAGAAAGAAGACTTGTTCAGTTCATCAGAACTCAGCTACTACCCCACTACGGCAAAAAACGCACATGAACTTGTATCATCAAACATTCAGTGGGACCTGTCAGTTTGGTGTTGGACAATGTATTGCCTTGATACATTTAGGTATCTGTTAGAACTATGCAGATAATCTACAAACATCTGTGTTATAATTCTTTGCTTCAGGTTGGTTGTTGTGTTTGGGGAATTTGTATGTTTTATTCGGGGAGTAATAAAACAAATCAATTTCTATTTCAAAAGTAATCATTAAAATCTGACACCAAAAATGTACTGGTTTACAAGAAGTTTCTGTTTACCGTCAATAAATGGATCCCCCCCCCCCTTTAAACATTTAACATGGGAATTAAACCTGTCCATCCATTATCTGTAATCGCCTACCCTTTGCAGGGTTGTGGGCAAGCTGGAGCCTATCCCAGCTGACTATGGGCAAGAGGCAGGGTACACCCTGGACAAGCCGCCAGGTCAGGGAATTAACAACATTCTAATTTGAGAAATGTTTTATAAATTGACAAGGTTAGGTATGACAGTGAAAATTCTAAATGGTTTTATGACTTTTTTTTAATAATAATAATTTCTTACTTGACAGTTGATAATTGACACTGTACACCTAGCAATACTATATTTATTATAAATCATAATTGAGGTAATTACCCAAGATGGAGCAGTTTGCAATTTTTAAGAGCCCTCTGCTGCCAACTGTATTAACAATTCTTTTCCTTTCTTTCAGTGTTTCAAATCAACTGCACACTGTTGAAATGACGTACTCCTCATAAAAGTCCTTTACAGAAAAAGGCGCTGATCTGAACAGCTCTTGAGGGTGGGACTTGAGATATTATTTGGGCTAGAAAAATGAGAACAGAACCCTGAACCGAAGAAACTAGCCCCATCTATTTGAATAAATTATTACAGGTTTATAAACACTTTACTAAAAAGGTGCAGTTTGTAATTTTTAGAAGATATGATGGTCTACACCACACCGTATTTATTACTGGGAGCAAATTGTGAAAAATTTGTGGAGGAAAAAAATAAAAAAATTGGTATGAACAATGTGTTGTGATCTGTTTTAACCACATTTTATAGCATGTTTGCACATTCAGACTTCTCTGATGTAATGTTTTGAGCATGTAGATTAATCACAGTGATGAGAAGCAGATGAGGATGAGAGAACTCGCATCTGTTAGACCTTTAAAAAAAAGTTAGTTTTGTGTAAACATACAGTATGTCATTTCAGAGGAATGAGGAAGGGAGTACACTTGCTGACTTAAGATCACACAAATGAAAAACAGGTGATGAACTAAAAGTATGCGTGCACACACACACAATGTTATAAAGAGATCCAGGAGCACTGCTTCAAAATACATCTAAAGGCACAATTTATTTTTCACAGCTGCATGAACCAGTTAGAATAAAAAGCCATCATATACATCACCGTGTGAACTGAGGAAGAGGGAGGAGGAACAGACTGACTCATGCTTCGGCCAGCATAATTATAGTCCATTGGGGTTTGTGTGTATTTAAAGGAAGGAAGGAAACATCAAGAGCTCCAAGCAAATCTACAAGGCTGCAGTATAGTCTGGATTTGAGCACCAGTTGAAACCTCCTGAACATGTCTCAGGCATGTGAAAAGGATTTTGTATGAGATACAGATTGATGATCATCATCAGCTGTGAATCTGTAGCATTTCTGTTTTTCCCCCCTACAGCTACAGGAGGAGAGCGAGGAGGGCAAGATAAAGAGGCCAGAGGTGAGGGATGAGGACCTGATTCAAGCAAGGGATAAGCTGGCATTCGGGACTACAGTGAAGAGCAAGACGTTTGAAGTGATGGAGGAATGTGGTGAGTGGAGCAATGACCCTGACAGTACAGGAACACAAGCTGTATGTTACACCAAAGAGAAGAATAAGAACAGAAGTTCTTGCTTGGTGGGGTGTAAAATATGCCTGTGTGAATGCCTCAGGTTTGCTGGTGTTTCCACTCCATATAAAGTAGCAGAGGGTCTCCAAACCAGGGCACACAGACGCACAAAAATATTCCCTGTGGGGAGAGAAATGTGTTTACACAGAAATCTTTAGCCACTCCTCCAACTCAGTGAAACAGCACTGGTTATCATCACAGAATCGTGTGTTTACAGGACAACTAGTGAACGCAACATTACAGAAATGTAAATTAACTAGTATGCTATAGTTACTGAACTTTAAACCCATTTCTGTAATTTAGGACTTTTATGGAATGTTCATAATAAATTCATCCAGCCTTCATCAGCTATTAACTTCTGTTTGTCTCCCGCTATGCAGAGCGTGCGGGAAAAGTCGCACCGTCTGTGTTCAGTAATGCTCGATCAGGAGCAGAGACCGTCTTCAGCAAACCCAGCAGGAAAAAGTGACATGGAAAATCACATTTACATACTTTCAAAATTTGTATTGTATGTTGTTGAAAAAGGATTGAATAAAAACAGAAAAGTTATACATGATGATTTCAGGCACCTTTGTGGGACCAACGCATTTTACACAACTATAGCATAACCTATATTCTGTTTTTGTACTGTTCTAAATACAAATGCAATAATTTCCTACAGTGCAGTTAAATACTGAACCAGAAAGTGAGGTTTAGCACCATATATGAAAAAGGAGAAAATACATTTTATTTAAAAATTCTTAAAATTTATTGTTCTGGAAAACAAACAAACAAAACATTAGCAGTTTGTAAAAATAATCTATAAAAAGGAAAAAACAAACAATCAGGCAAAGACCTCAAATATACAGGTACCAGGAAAACTCACTGGGAGGACAATATTATTCTTATTTAACAATTTCCCATTTGTAATAGTATTTTATTAGATGTACTCTAGGTGTTGTGGCTTTGCTGTCTTGCACATTTTGCCTGAAGAGTTTAAGAGCAGACCTGAACTGTGGGACCAGTGAAACAGAAAACAAGTGAGTGCCGAGTTACAAAGTTTTACTTCATGAACTTGGTGTGCTGATCCTGAAGGAGCTTTGCCGAAGACTTGGCATCATAGAAGAGCTCATTAATTTCTTCCACTTGTTCTCTTTCTACAACTTCTTTCCCCTGAACTTGAGCCAGCAGACTGGCAGGTGTTAAGAGCTGCACAGCATACCTGCACACAGACAAATAATTCATTGCTTTAAGTACATTAAACTGTTTTGCATGTTGAAGACATAAAACCCATTATAGAACCTATTAAAGAAGTAGGGGGTAGGGATGCGAGTGTTGCATGACAAAGGTGTGAGTAAATGGTATAACTTTAGTATATGCTGTTCCAATATGGATGATAACCCAAACCTACAAAATTCTAAGAGAAATCCTGTTAATGAGTATACCAGTTCCCCATAACTAATGATCAGTCGACGACTGGCTAATGTAATTAATAGAGGCCTTAAGATTGCTTCAAAAGTGTTTTTTTTTTCTTATGTACAATGTACTAATTTATACTGCAAGTGTTACCTGAGAGTGGTCTTAGTGCCGATCTCTCCCAGGTGAGTTAAAGCCTCCTCGCTGATGTTTATGCCTTCTGTCTGAGCTCGAATCTTAATAATCTACATTACAAATAGACTGAAGTTAGCAAAAGCACAGTTGTATGTTTTTTTTCTCATCTTTTTTTTTTTTTTTATATATTCACCTGTTTCACTTCTTGAGGAGCATACTGCATGGTTCCGATGATCATAATTCGATCCAGCAGATCAAGAGGTATTCCATGAGGAGACTTAATGTCCTCTGTCCCTCTAAATAAATAAATTTTAATTAATTAATTTAAAAAAAACATTTTGCAATCAAAAAAGGGCTGCCTGTTAGTAAGTGCCTTTAAAATACTTAAGTGAAAGGAGTCCTACCTGATGAGACAGTTTCCTCGGTTGGATGCGAACACTACGATTGGGGAGATGGCGCTCTCCAGAGCTCGGTGCAGGTAAGTGAAACACTCAATATCCAGCATATGAACCTCATCGATGAACAGAACACCAGGCACGAGTTCTGCCACACCTTGATCTATGTATCTGTTCACCACTTTGTTGATCTCTCCTCGTAGCTTATCTATAAAAGCACACACCACGTTCAAATATGAAAGCAACTCAATAAACTTGGACATTGGTATGCATCTGGAATCAAATGACCGTTGTGTGTATACATGCATCTTACCGGTGATCTCAGTCTTCCTAGGTTTCATCAGCTGACCCATCATAGAAAGGATGTCCTGACCTCCCTAAAGCACAGAGTCGGTTTAAGTGACACTGTACATGCACACATACATACAAGCTACATTCCAGGATATGTGAAGGTCTTTGAATAAATGACCTTCACATGAAGATAAATTAAATATAAACCTTTACTTTTAGCAAAACACCCACATTAGCTAACTCAAAAATAGGTAGCTAATGCTAGTCTCATAACATAGGGCTGTTGGGGGAGCAGCCCCCCCCCAAAAAAAAAATTTAAAAAACAAAACAAAACATCCAATCCTGCATAAACTCAAATTTAAGACAATAATTGCTAAGACTTTTGACTGGTAAAATATTCAAGACTGGTCTCATCTCTCTCTCCCTTCACTTAGCACTACTAACAATCAACTACATCAAGACACCATAATAACATGAAGTAAAATAATAGCCACTAGTAAATAATTTTATTAGTACACACCAAAGCAGTGTATAAAATTAAATTACTCCAAGCAGATAGAATTTAGATAGATGTGTCGTATACCATTTGAAAAACAAACAAACAGTATCCAAAGTTTAAGAAATTCATTATAATTTGTTATTAATAATGCCTCATTATTTATATAGAAAAATAAAATCATTTACCATGTGCGTATGTGTGTGTGTGTGCGTGCGTGCGTGTACCTGAGGGCGCGCATTAGCTACATCCAGGTCATGTAGCGTAACATCTTGTATAATCTCTTTCTTCTTGTGTACATCTCCTTTGGGCAATGGAACGTATTCTTCAGCCTCCAAGTCAAACTCTGTTGCAAAGGTGTCACAGCGCCCTTGTCTCTGCAGACCAATCACAGCACAGAGCAATTACAGAATGACCAAGAACAGCTCCAAACGTGCCGCGAGGACCATACGGACAGTATGCATGTTCAAAGAGCAGTTGGGGAAATGGTGAAACACTCAGTAATCCAACGAGTAAATGCGTATATAAACAAGCATGTGCCCTGTGCTCATTTTGCTTCAAGAATTTCTTTGCAAAGTTCTCAGGCATTTTGAAAAGGAATCATTACATTACAGGTATTTAGCAGACACTCTTATCCAGAGCGACACACAACATACCCAGAGCAGCCCGGGGAGCAGTTAGGGGTTAGGTGCCTTGCTCAAGGGCACTTCAGCCATTCCTGCTGGTCCAGGGAATCAAACTGATGACCTTTTGGTCCCAAAGCTGCTTCTCTAACCATTAGGCCATGACTTTTCCTCATTAGAAAGTCAGCAGTGCTGAAGTGTATAAGGATGCACTGGAAATCTTTGGGTTTGTGTATGTCAGCAGTATGAGGTTTAAACATCTCTTTTGCTCAGTGTCCAATAGACCTGCACTGCCTACAAGTTACCTCAACACCCTTAACCAGCGAGTGTTCAGCAGAAACAGCAACAGGTTGTGTGTTGTCCTTACCTTTACTGCTCCACTGTTAGCTTCAATGTAGATGACATCACCAACCTCCACTCTCTCCTTCTGCAGGCTCTCGTAGATACTGGGATCGAGCTGCGTCACACACAAAAGGAACGGATATCAAGACGTCATATCATTAACTGCCATTCCCACAGAATTATTTACAACCCAAATTGCAAAAAAAGTTGGGACGCTGTGTAAACTGTAAATAAAAACAAAATGCGATAATTTGCAAATCATGGAAACTATGTTTTATTGACAACAGTACAAAGACAACATATCAAAATGTTGAAAAATGAGGAAATTTTGTTTTTTGAAAAACATATGCTCATTTTGAATTTGATGTCAGCAAACATGTTTCAGAAAGGTTGGGACAGGTGCATGTTTACTACTGTGCTGCATCACCTCTATTTTAACAACACTCTAAATGTTTGGGAACTGAGGAGACCAGTTGCTGTAGTTTTGAAAGAGAAACAGTGTCCCATTCTTGTCTGATATACAATTTCAGTTGCTCAGCAGTTCAGGGTCTCCTTTGTTGTATTTTGCACTTCATAAGGCACCAAATGTTTTAAATGGGACACAGGTCTGATTGTAGGCAGGTCAGTTTAGCACCTGGACTCTTACGACAGAGCCATACAGTTTTGATATGTGCAGAAAGCAGTTTGACATTGTCTTACTGAAAGAAGGAAGGCTTTCCCTGAAAAATATTTTGTCTGGATGGCAGCATATTGCTCTGAAACGTGTGTGTATATATATATATATCATTCAGCATTAATGATGCCTTCCCAGATGAACAAGCTCCCCCATGTCATGTGCACTAATGCACCCTCATACCATCACAGATACTGACTTTTGAACTGTGCGCTAATAAGCCGGATGCTCCCTCTCCTCTTTAGCCTGGAGGAAGTGGTGTCCATGATTTCTAAAAAGAATTTCTAATTTTGATTCATCAGACCTTGGGACAATTTTCCATTTTGCCTCAGTACATTGTAAAAGAGCTCAGAGAAGGTGGCGGTGTTTCTGGATATTGTTTATATCTGGTTTTAACTTGCATGTGTGGATGCAGTAATGAACCGTTTTCACAGACGATGGTTTTCTGAAGTGTTCCTGAGCCCATACAGTGATTTCCGTTACAGACACGTGTCTGCTTTCAATGCAGTGTCGTCTGAGGGCCTGAAGATCACAGGCACCCAATGTCAGTTTTCAGCCTTGTCTCTTGCATACAGAGATTTCTCCAGATTCTCTGAATCTTTTAATGATGTTCTGTACCATAGATCATGTGATCCCCAAATTCTTTGCAATTTTACATTGAGGAACGTTATTCTTAAATCGTTGTACTGTTTGGCCACACAGTCTTTCAGAGCGGTGAACCCCTCCCCATCTTTACTTCTGAGAGGCTCAGCCTATCTGGGATGCTCTTTTTTATAACCCAATCATGTTACTGACCTGTTGCCAATTAACCAAATGAGTTGTTTTATTATTGTTGTTTTTTTAAAGCATTACACAACTTTTTCAGACTTTTGTTGCCCCTGTCCCAACTTTTCTGAAACGTGTTGCTGACATCAAATTCAAAATGAGCATATATTTTTCAAAAAACAAAAATTTCTCAGTTCCAACATTTGATATGTTGTCTTTGTACTATTTTCAATGAAATATAGGGTTTCCAAGATTTGCAAATATTCACATTCAGTTTTGATTTATGTTTTACACAGTGTCCTAACTTTTTTTTTTTGGAATTGGGGTTGTATTTATACACACATACCTTCAGCTGTTTGGTGCCTTTTGCTGTCTTTAGTCCAATGATGACATGACTGACGGTTTTGCCATAACCACCCATTGGATTCTCCGTCTCACATGGGGTCAGCTCTGTCACTTCACCTTCATACACTTCCTTTGTCTCCTTAATCCGCAATCCTACATATATCAACATAAAACTCACTCATTCTTTAACTGGTATGAAGGACACAGGTGGAAATATGTTATGCTACTATTAAAAGTTATCCCTCTGAAGTCAAAGTTATTAAAGACAATAAGATATGTAGCGATTTTAAATCTTTTCATGCTATTGGAAACCAAAAGAAAAATGTCAGAAGATTTTAGTTTGTCTTTTTATGCCTACATTTGGGTTTCAAAGTAAGAGTTATATTATGCTTTAAAGGAACAGTCCACCGTACTTCCATAATGAAATATGCTCTTATCTGAATTGAGACGAGCTGCTCCGTACCTCTCCGAGCTTTGCGCGACCTCCCAGTCAGTCAGACGCGCTGTTACTCCTGTTAGCAATGTAGCTAGGCTCAGCATGGCCAATGGTATTTTTTGGGGCTGTAGTTAGATGCGACCAAACTCTTCCGCGTTTTTCCTGTTTACATAGGTTTATATGACCAGTGACATGAAACAAAGTTCAGTTACACAAATTGAAACGTAGCGATTTTCTATGCTACGGAAAGTCCGCACTATAATGACAGGCGTACTAACACCTTCTGCGCGCTTCGACAGTGCACTGATACGGAGCTCAGTAAAGGACCCCAGGGTAACTTCTAAGCAACTGAAGGCCTCTCTCACGTTGGTTAATATTAATGTTCATGAGTCCACCATCAGGAGAACACTGAACAACAATGGTGTGTATGGCAGGGTTGCAAGGAGAAAGCCACTGCTCTCCAGAAGAACATTGCTGCTCATCTGCAGTTTGCTAAAGATCACGCGGACAAGCCAGACAGCTATTGGAAAAAATGTTTTGTGAAGGATGAGACCAAAATAGAGCATTTTGGTTGAAATGAGAAGCCTCATGTTTGGAGAAAGGAAAACACTGCATTCCAGCATAAGAACCATATCCCATCTGTGAAACATGGTGGTGGTAGTATCATGGTTTGGGCCCGTTTTGCTGCATCTGGGCCAGGACGGCTTGCCATCATTGATGGAACAATGAATTCTGAATTATACCAGTGAATTCTAAAGGAAAATGTCAGGACATCTGTCCATGAACTGAATCTCAAGAGAAGGTGGGTCATGCAGCAAGACAACGACCTTAAGCACACAAGTCATTCTACCAAAGAATGGTTAAAGAAGATTACAGTTAATGTTTTGGAATGGCCAAGTCAAAGTCCTGACCTTAATCCAATCGAAATTTTGTGGAAGGACCTGAAGCGAGCAGTTCATGTGAGGAAACCCACCAACATCCCAGAGTTGAAGCTGTTCTGTACGGAGGAATGGGCTAAAATTCCTCCAAGCCGGTGTGCAGGACTGATCAACAGTTACTGTAAATGTTTAGTTGCAGTTATTGCTGCACAAGGGGGTCACACCAGATACTGAAAGCAAAGGTTCACATACTTTTGCCACTCACAGATATGTAATATTGGATCATTTTCCTCAATAAATAAATGACCAAGTATAATATTTTTGTCTCGTTTGTTTAACTGGGTTCTCTTTATCTACTTTTAGGACTTGCGTGAAAATCTGATGATGTTTTAGGTCATTTTTATGCAGAAATATAGAAAATTCTAAAGGGTTCACAAACTTTCAAGCACCACTGTAAACCTATGTCTCATCTCATCTCATTATCTCTAGCCGCTTTATCCTGTTCTACAGGGTCGCAGGCAAGCTGGAGCATATCCCAGCTGACTATGGGCGAAAGGCGGGGTACACCCTGGACAAGTCGCCAGGTCATCACAGGGCTGACACATAGACACAGACAACCATTCACACTCACATTCACACCTACGGTCAATTTAGAGTCACCAGTTAACCTAACCTGCATGTCTTTGGACTGTGGGGGAAACCGGAGCACCCGGAGGAAACCCACGCAGACACGGGGAGAACATGCAAACTCCACACAGAAAGGCCCTCGCCGGCCCCGGGGCTCGAACCCAGGACCTTCTTGCTGTGAGGCGACAGCGCTAACCACTACACCACCGTGCCGCCTGTAAACCTATGTAAACAGGAAAAACGCGGAAGAGTTTGGTCGCATCTAACTACAGCCCCAAAAAATACCATTGGCCATGCTGAGCCTAGCTACATTGCTAACAGGAGTAACAGCGCGTCTGACTGACTGGGAGGTCGCGCAAAGCTCGGAGAGGTACTGAGCAGCTCGTCTCAATTCAGATAAGAGCATATTTCATTATGGAAGTACGGTGGACTGTTCCTTTAAAGAGAAAACATTGCGTTTTCAGATTTACATGGATGAGAAACGTTTTGGGGTGTGGGAAAAGAACATGTTTTATGCAAATTATTGAATTTGAATTAGATTTTCAGTTTTGAAGAAAGTCACAGAGACTTTGCAAGCACAGAATTTTGGACTGGGTGGAATCTCCTAGATTCTGAAAAACAAATTATAAATTAAAGAATTCAAAAACATTTAAACGCGTAAAAGCCACAGATGTTAATAATTGCAGCAGTAAACGGTTTAGCACTGTAGATCTGCAGATGTTATTACATGCTAGCCATTACTTTAGTTGTTAGTAATAATGTGTGTGTGTTCATTCAAGTGGGTAACAAAGTGCAAATGTCTGTAGGTAAACTCTAAGCACAATAACAAATCTCACAGCGTATAGTCCTGTTCTAGAAGTTCCAACATGTTTTCAAGCAGGACACAAGCCCTTTTTACACAGATATTGTGCAACAGTGGTGTAAAGAAGATTCTTCAATATTCTGGGTTTGGTGGTTTCACTGAACCAAATAAAGTCAGCATAAAGCCACACCAGCATGCGTTTTTACCCAGCATGCTGGCGTTCCGCAACCAGAGGCATAACGTGTGGCAAAACGGAGCATCGCAAAACATGTTACTCGTCGGAAATCCGAATACCCCAAGCATACCAGTGTTACTTTCTAAAATATAATGGCAGGCAAACTGAGGGCTGAGCTGCTTTTGTTAGCATTGCACTTCAACAGCACTCACACCGCTCTTCAAGAAAACTGCTGTGAGATCAGAAATATGTTGGAGGAGAAAGTGAAGAGAAGTAGAAAGTGATGTGAGGCAGAAAGGTGTGCGGACCCTAGACAGAAACTTTTGAATGTGTGTTGGACTTGGGGGGGGGACGACGACAAAAAAAAGAGTGACAAACACATCACACCCCTGTTCTGCAATGTTGGTTGTCCCTTTTACACAGATGTAAATTCTGTATCTGTTATTTGTTACGATCGATCGTTCCAGCTCAGAAGCAGAAAAAGTGTGTAGAAAAATCTACAGTGAACCCCCCACTTTTATTCATATTGGTATACACATCTATAAACTCACCAATTGCTCTTCTGAAGTTCTCCATCAGCACCTCTGTCTTCTTGATCTCTGATGAATACACTTCGCTGCCCACCATGGGACAGAACGGCACCTTATTGCCCAGCTCCTGTGCCATGGCCAATGCTAAAGCAGTCTGTTCGGAACAAATAGTTGTTTAACACACACACACCTTCTATACCATCATAATGCCTCAAAAAACATTCTACTGCTTTGGATCTGAAACAATTTCAGTGTAACACATCATGTAAAGTAGGAGAAGAGGAAGGAATACCTTTCCAGTTCCAGGTGGGCCTGCCAGTAAGACAGCTCGGCCAGCCATCTTTTTCGAGCGAATCAGCTCTACAATGATGCCACAGGCCTGAAAGAACATTTCGCACCAGTTATTAGAGAGAAAGTTTGCCTGTACACAGTAATTACCTCTAAAGACTACGAGTTATTTCTTTAGTGCATTCATCTGCGTTTCATATCACAGTATAATGCAGTTTGATTCTTCATGCTCTAAAATTAAAACATTCAGCTCCTCATTAACCCGTCAAGAGCAGCATCAGGGGCGGCACGGTGGTGTAGTGGTTAGCGCTGTCGCCTCACAGCAAGAAGGTCCGGGTTCGAGCCCCGTGGCCGGCGAGGGCCTTTCTGTGTGGAGTTTGCATGTTCTCCCCGTGTCCGCGTGGGTTTCCTCTGGGTGCTCCGGTTTCCCCCACAGTCCAAAGACATGCAGGTTAGGTTAACTGGTGACTCTAAATTGACCGTAGGTGTGAATGTGAATGGTTGTCTGTGTCTATGTGTCAGCCCTGTGATGACCTGGTGACTTGTCCAGGGTGTACCCCGCCTTTCGCCCGTAGTCAGCTGGGATAGGCTCCAGCTTGCCTGCGGCCCTGTGGAGCAGGATGAAGCGGCTACAGATAATGAGATGAGATGAGCAGCATCAGGTGTCCGAGAGGAAACATGAAAACGTGTCAAATAAAAGACAGATCTGGCCGTTTCTTCTCTCCTGCCTGTTTAACGTGTCCAGCTTGTTAAACCATCAACATAAAGAAGAAAAACATTAAGACAAAATTAAATACACTACTGTTCAAAAGTTTGGGGTCACTTTGAAATGTCCTTATTTTTGAAAGAAAAGCACTGTTCTTTTCAATGAAGATCGCTTTAAACTAATCAGAAATCCACTCTGTACATTGCTAATGTGGTAAATGACTATTCTAGCTGCAAATGTCTGGTTTTTGGTGCAATATCTCCATAGGTGTATAGAGGCCCATTTCCAGCAACTCTCACTCCAGTGTTCTAATGGTACAGTGTGTTTGCTCATTGCCTCAGAAGGCTAATGGATGATTAGAAAACCCTTGTTCAATCATGTTAGCACAGCTGAAAACAGTTTAGCTCTTTAGAGAAGCTATAAAACTGACCTTCCTTTGAGCAGATTGAGTTTCTGGAGCATCACATTTGTGGGGTCGATTAAATGCTCAAAATGGCCAAAAAAATGTCTTGCCTATATTTTCTATTCATTTTACAACTTATGGTGGTAAATAAAAAAGTGTGACTTTTCATGGAAAACACAAAATTGTCTGGGTGACCCCAAACTTTTGAACGGTAGTGCACTTTGTAAGGAAACTGAAATAAGTGCCATAAAGTGTTTCTTGTGTATGTTTTCAGTTGATCCATCCTTCCATCAGACTGGCTGAGCAGCGTCAGCTAACAGGAGCTGGTTAGTAAAGCTCGCTACCTCTCTGGCGCTCTCCTGGCCCACAAGGCCGGACGCAGTCTGTTTGGCAAAGCCGGCGTCGTCTAACCCGAGACCTTTCACATGGCTGTGAGACGCAATGCGCTGGGTCTTCGTTGTGCTTTTCACCTCCTCGATCTTCATGGCTTTACCTGCAATCCGAAAGCTTCACGGAAGCGAGAAAACTACTTGATCTTGCTCCTTCTGGCTTGTTGTGTCAATGTTATGACAAAGAAGTTCTTATTCTGGTTCTGATTCAGAAAACCTGCTCTCAACACCAGTCATCTAAAATCGGCGCGACTACATACGCACAGGGAAGCTTGTTTCCATGCGGGTTACCAAGGAAATTTCCGGAAGTTACGCCTCCGTTAGCGTGCACCGTGTGCTTATTGGCTAGGACGCTTTTTATTTGTGTGTCGATTGGATAATTTCGGTGTCTATCTGGAAGAAAGCTCACTTGACCCACCCACCCCCCGTGTGCAAGATTAAAGAGTCGTACTGAAACAGCTACGATTATTATTAAATTTTTTGGAACTGTGCACAATAATGAACGAAACAAAGCAAGTTTTTCATTCGTCTATGCACACGATACATCTCTTATTTCAATTATTGTTTCTTAGCTTTTTATGTTGCAAGACCTCGAGCTAAACGATGTGGAACCTGAATACTCTGAACCATATTTGCAGCCGGAAACATTTGATAGTGACGCAGGAAGTGAATCTGTCCAATTATAAAACTTTCGAGCAAGTTTGGCCCGTGTAGTGAATTAATATAGTTTTGTTGGCGTAAATTAAAACGAAATAACATACCATTAGGATATATTACTGTCAGCATAATATTGTTTTTCCATTTATAAAAATCTGCAACCGCAGATCTTAATCGATCTCCGACCAAAGTCTGTTCATGCACCGAGTTGACTGAGTGAGATCAGGTCAGTGTTATAAGAGCAGATCCCTTGGATATGGCAGATCCAGAGCCGACGCCTAGGGACGGTCTCGCCAAAACTCTGAACTTTAACGTGGGTGTGTTGGGACATGTCGACAGCGGAAAGGCCAGAGCTCTGAGCAGCACTGCGTCTCAGATTTAAAGATTGTTCAGTAATGTTTTTGGATTTAATAGTCGCGATTAGTTTTTCCACAACCATCCCGGACAGCTGAACAGTAATCAAACAGGGGAAGTACCATGGTGTTATATAAAGTGATATAAGCCTCACGAGGGATGATCTTACGGGCTTTCTGTAACATGCCCAACCGAGATGAGATTTTTGTGGAAATGTGGTCATTCCCAGAGGGGGCTGGATCAAGCACACCACCAAGATACTTGAACTGATAAACTCTAGTTAAAGTCTTATTGCGTGCTGCAACACAAAAATTGGTGACCCTGGCAAACCTTTGATGTGTACCTATAAGCATTATCTTGATTTTGTAGAAGTCCAGAAATAGAAAATTATTTTCAAGCCAGTTTATATTATTATAAACGATAATATTCAATGTCATGACAGACACCATCCTGCAGGGGGCACTGTGTCAATGATACACTAGAGATACCTGCATTCAAGGTACACAGACAACTTTTGTTTCCCACAGTTTCGACACTAAAATAAAAAAGGAAAGGAAAAAAAAAAAGATTCCTCATGGGTTCCTTAGATTAGTAGAGATTTTTTGCAGCCTAAATTTCAGTTTTACCTGAAACCCTCACTAAAAGATTAGAGAGACAAAAAAACTATTAAAAACTTTATTGAATGTGCTAAATGGTGTTGAAGTCGTTAAATGACTTGAGCGTTGTAATTAGATTTAACATGTTGAAGTCTTTCTTTTTAAAACCATAATGGGGACATGTCCCACAACAGACAGTACCATGAACCATTCCACAAATAAGCGTGAATTAGCAAAGTTCGCACTTGTTTTAGCATGAATGAACGCCAGCCATCTTTTTCACAATGTATGGATGGTTAGCAAAGGAGTGTGTGAGAAGAAAAACTGAAAACACAAAATATTCTATGTTTACAGTTCGCTAACTGTAGATCAATGATTCAGACAACTTTTTTCCCTGTTCCCCCTGAGTATTCTGGAATAGGTGTCTATAAACTAAGCGACATCTATAAAAAGTCCCAGCACACCAATTTTGAACACCTTAAGACAGTGTTTCTCAACCAGTGGGCCATGAAGCACATGGACTCAGCAAGATTCCACTACCATCTGGCAGCAACTGGAAGTGGGAATTGCGATGGGATGTTCCATTTCCTGTCAGCCTTGCGATGACCTGGCGACTTGTCCAGGGTGTACCCTGCTTCTTGCCCATAGTCAGCTAGAATAGGCTCCAGCTTGCCCGCAACCCTGTAGAACAGGATAAGCGGCTACAGATAAATGGATGGATGTTCCATCTCCTCTAGCCTCTTCATCATTGCCTTGGCAGGTGGTTGGTGGAGTCAGCAGGCTGGAGGCTCCCCCCTCTAAGGAGCTTCATGGATGACATCACATGCCTGCTTCAAACTGCACCTTGCACAGCTAGGCTCCTGAAGAGGCTAGACAAACCGATCTCTTGGGCTAGGATGAAATTCAAGGCAGGAAAAATAAAAAAAAAGGAGTCTTTCCCTGCAGAGAGGAAAGCTGGAGGACAGGGCCACCTTCACCATTGGCAAGAAGACATCCTCCCCCCACTGCCAATCAGCCCCTCCGAAGTCTGGAAAGGTAGTCCACATCCAGTCTCTCAGACAAGAAAATAGGGAAGCCCACCCCTTCCAGCAGCTGTCAAAAGGCCTGGTCAAGATTGAGTCAAGCCAGCTACCTGGTGTGGTGCTTTAGCGTCATCTTGTACCCAACAGTAACAGCCACTGAAGCTGTGTGAAGTCACCTTTACAGCCATAAGCAGGATAGAAGCAAAAGTCAACTCGTTCATCTGAAAACGGATGGGACTCCCAAAAGTGCCTCTCAACAACAAGCCTGTATGGGAGGAACACACTGCAGCTACCCCTAAAATCAATTACCCTTGGGTACAGGCATGAGAAGGCAAGGCTGGCGATGGAGCTAAGGGACTCTGTTGAGGAGTTTATGAGGGACATGCATACCCGTATGGTGACAGGGAGGAAATGGAGGGCAGAGGAAGAAGTGGAAAAAGCAGTGGGCAGGCTACAACACAAGGAGGTAGTGGGTACAGTCCAATCAGGACAGGCAGGCCTTGGATGGAGTGATCCACCCATCTTGTGGTCCAGAGCCAGTGAAGAGGAGAGGAAGGACCTTGTTATTTCTGAGATCAGGAGGATGGCTCAGGAGGGGTACAGGGTGAAGGCCATGGCACAGGGGTGCTGGACAACATGGAAGAGGGTGGTAAGCCGGGCAGGGAGCTGGACAGACTTATGGAAGCTACCAAAAGCCCAACTCAGTTTCCTTATTTGGGCAATCTAGGACACCCTGCCTTCCCCCTGCAATCTGCACCAGTGTCTGGATACAAAGCAAGCCTGTGACCTTCTGTGGGACCACCAACACCTCCCTCCAGCACATTCTGGCAAGCTGCAGGACCGCTCTCGCACAGGGCCGGTTCAGGTGGAGACACAACCAGGTGCTCAGGAAGCTTGCGGAGGTGGTGGAGAGAAAGAAGCAAGAGGTGAGCCAAGGGAGTCAGCCAAGGACCCAACAGTGGATCCATTTCCAGAGGCAAGGGGAGTCCACAGACACCATCAGCAGGAGACCAGCACCCTCACTCCTCTTGTCTGGGACAGAGTGGAGATTGGAGATCAACAGTTCCATTTTCCAACAGAGATCTGTAGCACAACACCACAACCAGACTGTGGCAGCGGGGGCGTGGTCAAGAGCCGGTCTGTGACGGGAGGGTGGAGCCGGGGAAGGTGAGTGGCAGAATCGCTACACCTGACTGTAATTAACCTGCGTTTGTGTGTGTTTTCCCAGTAACCGCTCCCTATTTAAGGAGGCAGAGAGAGAGGAGAGGGAGCGCAACCCGGGATGAGAACGCAGAGTGTGTGTGTGTGTTTGTGCGTTATGCCGCATATTAGAAACGGGCGATTTAAACTGAAAAGTTGTGAAATAAAAGCCCTCTGTGTATCTAAAGCGTTGTCCTGCCGTCCTCTGTGCTCCACCCACACTCGATACGCGCTACAGTACAATTGAGAAGGAGTGCCTGGTGATCAAGTGGGCGGTCCTCGCCCTCCGTTACTACCTGCTGGGGCGCTCTTTCACCCTCTGTTCGGACCACGCGCCCCTCCAGTGGCTCCACCGCATGAAGGATGCCAATGCGCGGATCACCCGTTGGTATCTGGCACTCCAACCCTTCAACTTCAAGGTGGTCCACAGGCCGGGGGCGCAGATGGTCGTGGCGGACTTCCTCTCCCGTCAAAGGGGGGGGAGTCGGCTGCGGGCCGGACGGGCGCCCGGCCTGAGTCGGGCGGTGGGGGTATGTGGCAGCGGGGGTGTGGTCAAGCGCCGGCTGTGACGGGAGGGTGGAGCCGGGGAAGGTGAGTGGAAGAATCGCTACACCTGACTGTAATTAACCTGTGTTTGTGTGTGTTTTCCCAGTAACCGCTCCCTATTTAAGGAGGCAGAGACAGAGGAGAGGGAGCGCAACCCGGGATGAGAACGCAGAGTGTGTGTGTGTGTGTGTGTGTGTTTGTGCGTTACGCCGCATATTAGAAACGGGCGATTTAAACTGAAAAGTTGTGAAATAAAAGCCCTCTGTGTATCTAAAGCGTTGTCCTGCCGTCCTCTGTGCTCCACCCACACTCGATACATGCTACACAGACATAGTGCGCTGGTCAACAGGCATAAAAATCAGTGCTGCTGGCAGAGTGGACTGTGCCTTGGGAAGAAGGCTTGGAGGCAGCCCATGAAAGGAAGAGGGCAAAATGCACAGACCTGGTTGCAGAGTGCAGGGAGGGCAGCTGGAACACAAAACTCTGTCCAGTGGAGATTAGTACAAGGGGCTTTGCTGGAAGCTCAATACAACACCTGCTCCAAGACTTAGGGCTACAGGGAAAAGAGCTACACAAAGTCACCAGGGAACTCTCTGAAGAGACCGAGAAGGCCAGCTTTTGAGTATGACTCAGAAGGTGGGACAAGATTTGAGAAAGGTTAGCTGTGGGGAGGGTCGGCGAGACGTCCCTGTTCACTGCCCCGTCACCAGGAGATGTTCTGGGATAAGGGGCAAAACATCTAGGAACGGTGGTCCCTGGCTGATGACCCCACAGCTAACCAGACAGGCACCAGTGGAGGGGTGGCAGGCCTAGATCCTAACAGGTTAACATATACCTGTATAAATTGTTAAAAATGGGAAATTGTTAAAAGAACAATATTGTCCTCCCAGAGAGCTTTCTTTTACCTTTCCTGATACCTGCATGTTTGTAGTCTTTGCCTGATTGTTTTTCTGGGTTTATCAGAATATTTCTCTCTTTTTAAAGATTTTTACAAACTGTTAATGTTTTTGTTTTCCAGAAAAATACATTTTAAAACTAAGTGATACATACCCTTTTTCATATGTGGTGATAAATGTCACTTTCTGGTTCAGTATTCAGCTGCAGTGTAGGAAATTCTTGCATTTGTATTTAGAACAGTAATACAACAAATGAATAATCGAACATGTATGGATATGTCAATATAAAGGAGTTTATTTTTTGGGTTTTGTTTGGCTTTAAAGTGTCACAACTTGAGCCTGAACTAAAACATGATTAAACAGCTCTGTGGAAACCTGAAAAGGGAGGTAGAGTCCATCTAACCTGACAGGAGTTTGAGGTTTTGCATCAAGAAACTGGAGAAGAGCCCCAAATCCTGGTGTGCAAAGCATGTAGCATCATAGCCAAGAAGACTTAAGGCTGTAATTGGTGCTAGGGAGCTTTAACAAAGCATTGAGTAAAAGGTCTAAACTTGTATTTTTATTTTTTTAATAAACTTACAAAAAACTTTCTGCAAAACACTGAGTAAAGGGAATGGAAACGTAACACACACACACACAAAAAAAAAAAAAACACAATGAGAACAATCTTCCGTCGTCATTTAGCAATACTCATTGATCCCTACAGAGACATCTGAAATTGGCAAACTGATCCATAGATTGTTCCATTAACTTGGTTGTGTAATTCAGCATCTGACTGAGAACAAGTGACAAATTGTCAATCTAAACAAAACGCACACTACAGACTGTGTATGAGAAGGTACAGTTGAGTGAATTATTTATGCTCAATTTCTATTCTCCATTTTATTTTAAATTGTAACACACAGGATCTAAAACAGAATGCAAAAGAAACTAAAATCAAACAAACATACACAAGCAAAAAAATCAAAACACAAGACAAGCAGATACTGTAAACCTTGACAGAGAACTCTGCAGTATTCAATTCTTCATATATTAGGCTGATCGCCTCAGATGCCTCCCTTTCATATCAGATTATATCTTCCCTCAAAAACCCATCACAAGTGCACCTATGTGTGAGAAAGAAGTGAGCTGCCTTCTCAATAATCTGATAATGCTCTCTTACCTACATACAGTTCTTGAACCTAAAATTCTTGAATTGAACCTGTCTGGTTTTGGAGAGGGATTTGCCTGAAAACAATGGACATTTTTTTTTTTTTTTTTTTTTAAAGATATTTTTTTGGGCTTTTTGCACCTCCATTGGATAGGACAGTGCAGAGACAGGAAACGAGCGGGAGAGAGAGACGGGAAGGGATCGGGAAACGACCTCGGGCCGGAACCGAACCCGGGCCGCCCGCATCCACGGCACGGCGCCTCAACCACCTGAGCCACGACGCCCCCCAACAATGGACATTTTGACTCTTCTCTTGCAGGATGAGAGTCTGCTCAGCTGCTCCATGGCCAGGCATGGATTATTCCCTCATTATTGCACTTGCCAGTAAACTAAAAGGTCTCGAGTTGATTTGAAATGTGGTATTTGCATTGGGAGTCTATGGCTGTTATCTCCCAATATGAAGTCCAAAGAGTTACCACTGCCAGTGAGGCAAGTCATCATTAAGCTGAGAAAAAAAAAAAAAAATCAGCTATCAGAAACTTTAGGTGGCCAAATCAACCATTTGGTACATTCTTCAAAAGATAGAATGCACTGGTGAGCTCAGCATCTCCAACAGGCCTGAAATACTACAGAAAACAACTGTTGATGACAGAAGAATTATTTCCCTGGTGAAGACAAACCCCTTCACAACAGTTGGCCTGATCAAGAACACCATCCAGGAGGTCAGTATATCTGTATCAAAGTCAACAAATAAGAGAACACTTCACCAGAATAAATGCAGAGGGTTTACCACAAAATGTAAACCATCAGTAAATCTCAAAAACAGGAAAAAACAGGTTAGACTTGGCCAAAAAAAAAAAAAAAAATCTACGAAAGCCCATACAGTTCTAAAACATCTTATGGACAGATGACACCGAGATCAATTTAAACCAGAATGACAGGAAGAGAAAAGTATGGAGAAAGGAAGGAACCACTCATGATCCAACGCACATCACCTCATCTTATGCCACGAGCAGGTACAGCTGCTAATAAAACTGGTTGCTTTGTATTTATTAATGATGTGACTGCTGACAAAAGCTGCAGGATGAATTCTGAAGTTTAGAGGGCTAGATTATTGGCTCAGATTCAAGCAAATGGTTAAAAAAAGTTGGATGGCACTTTACGGTGCAGACGGTCAGTGACGAGGTATACTTCGAAAGTAATCCAAGACTTTTTTAAAAGCAAAAAAAAAAATGGAAAAATGTTCTGCAACGGCCAACTAAATCATCTGATCTGAATCCAACTGAGCTGCAGTTCACTTGTTGAAGGCAAAACACCCCAAGAATATACTGCAGCTCTCTTCAGTTTCTGTATCAGGCTGACAGAATATCACCAGGGAAGAAAAACAGCATCTGGTAATGTCTATGGGTTCCAGTTTTCAGACTGTCTGACTACAATGGATTTGCTACCAAGTATTAAAAGTTTAATTTATGATTAGGGTGGCATGGTGGTGCAGTGGTTAGCTCAGTCACCTCATAGCAAGCAGGTTCTGGGTTCAAACCTGGCAGTTAACAGAGTCCTTTCTGTGTGGAATTTGTATAATCAACTCGTGCCTGCATAGGTTTTCTCCGGGTGCTCCGGTTTCCTCCCACAGTCCAAAGACATCAAAATTAAATCAACTGCCTACTCTAAAATTGCCCATAGGTGTGAGTGTGAATGGCTGACTGTCTCTCTGTGTTAGCCCCACAATAGATTGGTGTCCTATCCAGGATGTATCCCGCCTCTCGCCCAAGGTCAGCTATGATTGGCTCCAGCTTACCCGCAACCCTCACTGGATAAGTGGTATAGAAAATTAATGAATGAAGTTGAGGTGTGATCAAAAAGTCCTGGGACTGTTCCTGTTGCAAGGTCATGTATGTGCAGCAAGAGTGAGCAGTAACTCTTGCAAGTCATTATGCCACGTGACCTGTATTATACACTTTTTTTGACAATGTGCATATGCACATTTGCGATTTCACTATGGACCAAAGAGCAAACAAAATTCTATATCAGAAATTTGGAGAATACATATAGACCCTGGAAATGCTTCACCAAGACTATGGCAATGAGCAAGGCAAGGTGCTTCAAGTGGCATCCGTGCACAAAGAAGGGCAGAGCATTATCCTCCAGTGACATTCTTCCCCTGTTTAAGTTCTTCATTGCCATAGGTTTGTTAAAACATTTCAATTATCTCTACTGCCAATCGCAAATGCTTGTGCATTGCACAAATCACAACTGTGTACATGCGCACAGTCATAAAAAAGTGTGGAACACAGGTCCTGATGTTGATAGTACAATGTCATGCAGCACGCTGACTAGTGTTACTGCTGGCTCCTGTTACATATGCATGAATCTTTACCTCGGTTCAGTGAAAACAGACATGAGCCAAGAGACATTATTTATTAATTACAACTAAATCATCTTTTACTGTGAACCAATTCAGTGAAGTTTCAAAAATGTCTCTCCTCCCGTTCTATTGCTGGAAGAAAAAGGTGTTTCTTCAGTACTTGTGAAACTTTCAGAAAGCAGCAGGAAAGGGAGAAAATACTTCTTTGTTTGGCCATACCAACTGCAGAAATGAAGCCGATGACCTTGAATTGGCTTAAGATGAAAAAGGTAGAAAGAATGCAGGTCGGTGTGAATCTAGCCTCAAAACTCCCACAGACAAAAGGGACTGAAATCACAGAGGTCCTTGTGAGGATAAATATTAGTGGAGACCACCTTGATGAGAATAGAAGAGGAGGAAAGGAAGGAATTGACCCCATACAACCAGGAGAGCAAAAGGTCAGCACTTTGCAGGAAACTGAAGTTGTTCAACTTGGAAGATGGAAAACGTGTGAAGGATGCATATGTTTTCAGTTTCTAGAATATGATGCCTGAGGAAAACAGAGACAGCACGACTCTGACTCCGGCCTCCATCACAGACATGGAACTGTTCCCTGGCGGGCTGACTAATTTTGGAAACAACTGCTATGTTAACGCAAGTCTGCAGAGCTTGTTCACAGCTGAGACTTTCTGTGCAGAGCTCTCCAACCTGCTAGAAAAGTCTGTCCCGAATCCAGAGGGCACATTCCTCAGATGTTTTGTGGAGGAGTTGTCACGGTTGAGAAAGGGCTCTGAATTTCAAGACCTCACCAAGGAGACTCTTCTTTTGAACCTGATTGAATCAGCTGAAAACATCAACCTAGAATTCACCATCAACAATCAGAATGATGCCCATGAATTTCTCTGCCACTGTCTGACCCAAATGGAGGAATATGTACAACTGTTGTGTTGGCAAGAGGATGTGGATTTTCGATGCCCAGTCTGGTCCAATTTCAAATTCAAGATGAGGAACATCATAACATGCTCCAGCTGTGGATTCCAGCAGAACAACAAACTGGAAGTGTTTAATCACATCTCCATGTCCCTGGCTGGACCAGTACTTCAACAACTTGGTTACAAGCCCGACAGTGTTGGAGAGCAAGTGTGTGGAGGAGAATCTGCCACTTCCACGTGGACACTCCACTCTCTGCCCAGATTTCTGATTCTTCAGCTGAACAGGTTCAAGTTAACTGAATACAACACATTCATCAAGACAGAAACTCCAGTGGACATCCAACTAGACCTGCAGATAAACTGCCTTCTTCAATCAGACATGCCTGGAAAAGAGGACAGCAAAGCTGAGGCCAGAGAGACAGACAGAAATGAACTGGATGAATCAACCTCCACTTATCGACTGATCAGTGTCGAGAGTAACTGCACTAGTCACCAGGGAACTAGCTTGCTACAACGTGGACATAGCTGCCCTCAGTGAAACACATCTAGCAGACAAGTGCCAGCTCATGGAACATGGTGGTGGTTATAACTTCTTCTGGAGTGGTCATAGCAGCACTGAATGGCGAGAGGCAGGCGTTGGATTTGCTGTAAAGGCCCAGAAACTTAAACTCCCAGAGGTCATCAAAGGTCACCTGATGACACTTCAGCTCCCACTTAGAGGCAAGAAGAACGCAAAGTTGATTAGCATTTATGCTCCCACAAAACATGTCACCGAGGCCCAGAAGAAACGAACTGCACGGAAGGCTCAAACTATCTCCACCCCCACTGCAGCACCTACCCATGCACGCCCAACGTGTGGGCATACCTTCAAAGCCCAGACTGACCTCATCAGTCACCTCCAGACCCACAGCCACCACCCACCAAATTGAAGTCATGACCATCGTCGACCCCGCAGTATGAACATCAACATGTGCATGACCTTGCTGCTCTGTTGTTTCACAACAGGAACAGTCCTGGAACTTTCTAATCACACATCGTATAATAGTTTGTCCAATTACTTTTGGGACCTTAAAAATGGGAAACTATATATATTATACACACACACTATATAGCCAAAAGTATGGGGACACCTTAATATTACACCCATATATCGCTCTTCCTCAAACTGTTGCCATAACGTTGGAAACACACTGAAAAATTTTGTTTCAAGGATTTTAATTCAGCCTGATCACTTGGATAGAGAGCGAGTGAGTGCAATCCAAGTACGACCAAGCAATAATAATCTCAGATCAAGCAATAATATCTGATATCAGTTGCTGTCTTCTGTGAGTACTGCAATGCATCTCTGGCTGTGGGAAATACAGACCTAAACTGTGGGACCAGTGAAACAGAAGACAAGTGACTGCTGAGGGAGAAAGTTTTACTTCATGAACTTGGTGTGCTGATCCTGAAGGATCTTTGCTGAAGACTTGGCATCATAGAAGAGCTCATTAATTTCTTCCACTTGTTCTCTTTCTACAACTTCTTTCCCCTGAACTCGTGCCAGCAGACTGGCAGGTGTTAAGAGCTGCACAGCATACCTGCACATAGACAAATAATTCATTGCTTTAAGTACATTAAACTGTTTTGCATGTTGAAGACATAAAACCCATTATAGAACCTATTAAAGTAGGGGGTAGGGGTGCGAGTGTTGCATGACAAAGGTGTGAGTAAATGATCTCATCTCATCTCATTATCTCTAGCCGCTTTATCCTGTTCTACAGGGTCGCAGGCAAGCTGGAGCCTATCCCAGCTGACTACGGGCGAAAGGCGGGGTACACCCTGGACAAGTCGCCAGGTCATCACAGGGCTGACACATAGACACAGACAACCATTCACACTCACATTCACACCTACGCTCAATTTAGAGTCACCAGTTAACCTAACCTGCATGTCTTTGGACTGTGGGGGAAACCGGAGCACCCAGAGGAAACCCACGCGGACACGGGGAGAACATGCAAACTCCGCACAGAAAGGCCCTCGCCGGCCACGGGGCTCGAACCCGGACCTTCTTGCTGTGAGGTGACAGCGCTAACCACTACACCACCGTGCCGCCCTGAGTAAAATGATATAAAACCTTAGTATATGCTGTTCCAATATGGATGATAACCCAAACGTACAAAATTCTAAGAGAAATCCTGTTAATGAGTATACCAGTTTCCCATAACTAATGATCAGTCAACAACTGGCTAATACAGTTAATACAGACATTAACATTGCTTCAAAAGTGTTTTTTTTTCTTATGTACAATGTACTAATTTATACTGCAAATGTTACCTGAGAGTGGTCTTAGTGCCGATCTCTCCCAGGTGAGTTAAAGCCTCCTCGCTGATGTTTATGCCTTCTGTCTGAGCTCGAATCTTAATAATCTACATTACAAATAGACTGAAGTTAGCAAAAGCACAGTGATATTTTTGTTCTCGTCTGTTTTTCACACACACCTGTTTCATTTCTTGAGGAGTATACAGCATTGTTCTGATTATCATAATTCGATCCAGCAGATCAAGAGGTATTCCATGAGGAGAGTTAATGTCCTCTGTCCCTCTAAAAAGAAAGGAAAAAAACAAAAAAACACATTTTACAATCAAAAAAGGGCTGCCTGTTAGTAAGTGCCTTTAAAATACTTAAGTGAAAGGAGTCCTACCTGATGAGACAGTTTCCTCGGTTGGATGCGAACACTACGATTGGGGAGATGGAGCTCTCCAGAGCTCGGTGCAGGTAAGTGAAACACTCAATATCCAGTATGTGAACCTCATCGATGAACAGAACACCAGGCACGAGTTCTGCCACACCTTGATCTATGTACCTGTTCACCACTTTGTTGATTTCTCCTCGCAGCTTATCTATAAAGTACACACCACATTAGCATCCACGTGTTCAAATATGAAAGCAACTCAAACTTGGATATTGGTATGCATCTGAAATCAAAATGACGCATGTATACATGCATCTTACCGGTGATCTCAGTCTTCCTGGGTTTCATCAGCTGACCCATCATAGAAAGAATGTCCTGACCTCCCTAAAGCACAGAGTCAGAATGTTTGACACGATGCATTATATACACACACTAACCACTTTATTAGGAACACCCATCCACCTGCTGTTTGATGCGGATCTCTAATCAGTGAATCCCTCGACAGCAGCACAATGCAGAAAATTATGCAGATTCAAATCAAGAGCTTCAGTAAATGTTCACTTCAAACATCAGAATGGGAAAAATTGCGATGTCTATGACTTTCACTGTGGTATGGGTGTTGGTGCCAGATGGACTGGTTTGAGTATTTCAGAAACTGCTGATCTCCTGGGGTTTTCACACACACACCTACAGTTTACGCAGAATGGTGTGAAAAACAATAAAACACCGAATGAGTGACAGTTCTGTGGGTGGAAACGTCTTTTTGATGAGAGAGGTCAAAGGAAAATGGCCAGATTGGTTCAAGCTGCCAGGAAGGATAAAGCAACTCATAACACTTTACAACCGTGGTGAGCAGAAAAGCATCTCGGCATGAAACAGCAGAAGACCACACTGGGTTCCAGTCCTGCCAGCCAAGAACAGGAATCTCAGAATCAAGAACAAGTTCCTATTAAAGTGGCCGGTAAGTGTATATTAGCTACCTTCCAGAATATATGAATGTCTTTGAATAAATTACCTAATTTAAATATAAACCTTTACTCTCAGCAAAAAACCCAAGTTAGTTAACTCAAAAGTAGGCATCTAATGCTAGTATAGTAATCTGGGGTTGTTGGGGGAGCGTCCCCCCCAAAAAATACCCAAACAAAAAACCCAACCCATCATTCCCAAATACAGAAGCCGCGAGAGGCCCTTCATATAATCTTTTTTTATTCACCTTGTTATCCTGAGATAACGACATAATTAATTCAGGATCTCGAGAAAACACCACAACTAATTCGAGATCTCGAGAAAACAAAACCGTTATTTCGAGATAACGACATAATTAATTCAGGATCTCGAGAAAACACCACAACTAATTCGAGATCTCGAGAAAACAAAACCGTTATTTCGAGATAACGACATAATTAATTCAGGATCTCGAGAAAACACCACAACTAATTCGAGATCTCGAGAAAACAAAACCGTTATTTCGAGATAACAACATAATTAATTCAGGATCTCGAGAAAACAACACAACTAATTCGAGATCTCAAGAAAACAAAACCGTTATTTCGAGATCTCGAGAAAACAAAACAATTATTCCGTGATCTCGAGAAAACAAAACAACTGTATCTCCGTCGGTAGAGATGAAGCCGGGCCAGTCTTCTGTGGAGGTGCCGCGGACTAATTTTGAAATTATCCCTTATTAAAAGACTTAATGCAATCTCTCCCTGTGTCAACCCCTGATCAAAATATTGCCTTATTAGGTGATCGATTATTCCAGACATTCTAATGACCAAAGTTGCATCTACACAGAATGAGAAATAGCCTCAAAGTCAGCATATCACAAGTCTCTTGGTGCACCTGAATGAACCATTTCTCAGCTGTTTACTCGAGATCATGAAATAATTGTTTTGTTTTCTCGAGATCTCGAAATAACGGTTTTGTTTTCTCGAGATCTCGAATTAGTTGTGTTGTTTTCTCGAGATCCTGAATTAATTATGTCGTTATCTCGGGATAACAAGGTGAATTAAAAAAAAGGACTATATGAAGGGCCTCTCTCAGCTTCCGTACCCAAACATCTAATTCTGCATAAACTTAAATTTCAAACTTTAATTGCTAAGGCCTTTAATTGGTAAAAATATTCAAAACTGGTCTCGTATCTCTCCCTTCACTTACCATTATTATCAAGACACCATTATAAACATGACTAACATGAAATAAAATAGGCACTAGTAAAAAAATTAGTACACACCAAAGCAGTGTAAAAAATACTGAAAATACAGTACCCACTGTGCTCAAGTTTAAGAAATTCATTATAATTTGTTATTAATAATGCCTCATTATTTATATAGAAAAATAAAAATCATTTACCACATTTATACTCGTGTGTGTACCTGAGGGCGCGCATTAGCTACATCCAGGTCATGTAGCGTAACATCTTGTATAATCTCTTTCTTCTTGTGTACATCTCCTTTGGGCAATGGAACGTATTCTTCAGCCTCCAAGTCAAACTCTGTTGCAAAGGTGTCACAGCGCCCTTGTCTCTGCAGACCAATCACAGCACAGAGCAATTACAGAATGACCAAGAACAGCTCCAAACATGCCGTGAGGACCATACGGACAGTATGCATGTTCAAAGAGCAGTTGGGGAAATGGTGAAACACTCAGTAATCCAGCGAGTACATGCGTATATAAACAAGCATGTGCCCTGTGCTCATTTTGCTTCAAGAACTTCTTTGCAAAGTTCTCAGGCATTTTAAAAAGGAATCATTAGAAACTCAGCAGTGCTGAAGTGTATAAGCATACCTGCCAACCTTGAAAAAATTTTACGAGTACAATTTTACAATTTCATGAGTACCCTCCCCCTCCCCTCGCGTCAACCTCACCCCAGCCCGGCGCGCATGCGCCCCCACAGACCACAACCAGCAGACCAAAAACACTTTCAATCCAGTTTTATTGATTGACCTTGGGAACATAGTCCAGTTTTGTAAAACATTCCTATTGATAGACTTTGGGAAACTTATTGACGGCTCTTGGGAACTTCGTTCCGTTTTGAAAAGCACAACAAACATTAAATACATGTGCAAATGAAATGAAATTAAACCAGAGCCACTCTTTCAAAATAAATAACACATTAAATTAATACAGTATGTAAAAAAGGCACTTTCAACACAAAACATGGTATGCACAAATTTCCCATGCAATAGGTTTAGACTTTTGCATTTTTTAACATGTTAGAAGTATATTGCATTATACAGTAAAAATATTGCATTATACAGTAGGGCTGGGAATCGATCCGGATTTCCTGGATCGATTCGATTTCGATTCATTAGGTCACGATCCGATTCGATCCACGATTCGATATCGATTCATGTACATATTGCTGTATTGTCACTTTAAAACTTTTAAATAAAAACTGACCCTATTGACAAACAGCTCCATGTCTGTTTGTGCTTGTATCTGTGTATGTGTAAGAGGGACACACAGAGAGACAAGAGTTCAAGTTTGAAAGAAAGCTTATTTATTTTGGAATGAAACATATCCAGGTTTTATTTGAAGTCTAAATCAAAATTATGACATTTGGTGGCCCTCTTTTAGTTAAATAACATACCCAGGTCTGGGTTTCTGACCACAAAAAAAATAGCTCATCAGTCAAGAAATTATGTTTGACTGATAAGTCTCAGAGTGTAACAAACTATGACATTTGGTGGCCCTCTTCTAGTTAAATAACATACCCAGGTCTGGGTTTCTGAACACACAAAAAAAAAAATAGCTCATCAGTCAAGAAATTACTGTCTCGCTTAGATGTTTTCGGCTGGGCAAGACGTAGCGTGGCTCTAACCTCTTTACTAGTAGCCTAAACCCAGCATTTTCGACTACGCTGTAGGGGCGGAGATCTTTACAAATAAAGATCCCGACTCCCTCTGTAAGGCTCATAGCACGCTTAGACTGTGGGGGAAATTTCACACCAAATGCATTTTCAAGTGCCGCCTGCTTCGCGTCAGGTTTAGCACTAGCTGTCTCGGGGTGGTGCCTGGATAAATGGTTTCTTTAGATTGGTGGTATTGCCCAGATATTTTACTTCTATTTGGCACAACTTGCAAACTGCATTCGTTTTGTCCAGTTCGTCTCTGTCCTCATACCGTTTGAAGCCGAAGTGTTTCCACACATCCGACTTCATCCCCGGCGGTGTTTTTAACCGGGCAGCTTCGTCCATCTTCTTGTTTTCTTTATAAGTTTCATTTTACCGGCACCCGCTTTTATAGTGCTCCTTGCGCGTTGGAGAAAATAGTCCCTTGCGCGTTCGAGAAAATAGTGTTATAGGCACCTGGAAGAAATCGATTCACATGTTGTTGGATCGATATCGTGTTTTTTTCGCGTGAATCGATATCGAATCGTGGATCGATTTTTTGACCACAGCTCTATTATACAGTACACTGCAGTATTTTGTAGTATGCCTTTTTCATGTGCAAACTATTGCATTTGCATTCGAAATATTGCATTTACTGCAGTAATACTGTAGAAAAAATCATTTGATACTGCAGTACCACGCAGGTTTTTTCATAAGAGGGATGACCAATTTTCGACTTCACATCATCTGCAAACATTCTAGGCTACCACTGACAGAAGTTACCGACTGCCTTTAAGATATACAACATGCTACGTTTTGTTGAGCACATCAATAAAGTGGTACTTATCATAGTGATTCAATGAGAGCGCGAGAGAAATTGTAATCAGGTTTCATTGGTTACCGCATCGAATATGCAACCTCGAGTGACGGCTTCGAAGTTAAATGAAGAACTAGCCTGTACTGTTGGTGTTGTAAATGCACAAAATAACGGCTAGGAAGCTCGAGTACACGTGAAACACAACCGTTTCTGTTACAAATATAGGAAGGCCGTGCATAACGGTAAAAGTGTTACGCACTGCCTTCCAGTTAGCTAAAACTTATTGCAGTACTTTAACGGGCGTGTGTGGGACGGTGTTAGCATACCTGTTGCTCCTTAGTGACTGATGTCTATATCAATCTTGCACACCGTGCAGAATGCGTGGCTGGGTAACTGCGACCGTGTGAGACAAGGCCACCTCTCCCGATAGCTTTCCAGAAATCTTTGCGGTTTCCGAACACGTTTGGCGCTCGGTTCGGGCTCCCATGGATTAAAGCAAAAAAAAAAAAAATCATCTGACTGAAAAAAAAAGCTCCATGTCGTTGGCCCCTACCACATCAGCGATGCGTCAAATTTTAAACGCCATGTTGTCCATTATCCCCTCGGCCCCTACTTATAGTACATTTACATAATTTTAACAATGACTAAAGCTAAGGCAAGACTTTACCATTGTCATTACTGGCTATAAATGATGAAACATCAAGTTTTCAGCACAAAGTGCAAATTTATTTCAACAATACTTTAGTAATGCACAACAGTGGTTAAGAGAAAAGTGCAAGTGCAGTCGAACTTGAACCATGCTTTCAAAAGAGTGGAACAGAAAGAACTTGCAAGAAAAGTAAAGTGAAAGTTCACTTTTTCTGCTTCTTCGCAGTGAAGCCAAAGGCATCTAGTTTTTTGCCATTGCTTCCATAGACTTTTTTTATGGCAAACTACACAAAAGCACACACCTGCCATTTTCATCTTTTTGCACCATGGACTAAATGGCTTGCCATTATTGCCCATTTCATTTCGCCAAGCCCATCTCCACTTATTCTTTACCGTTTTGTCGATGTCTGACACATCTGTGCTTTCATTTAAAAGAAGCACGTCCATGCTGGCAAAACCGAAAGTAATTTGACGCGCTCTATGGAAATCGAAGGGCCTGTGTCATGTGGCCTTATACGCAGTACTCGAGTTGAGGGGGGATGTGGGGGGAGGCATCCCCCTTCTGAAATAAAAATCTCAAATCATTCCCCTTATAAAACGGCCATCCCCCCCATCACATCCCTTGTGCCATTTTACCGATTAATGTGGAAATTAGCCTACTATTATTTTAACAAATATTACTATTTCAACATTAGAGGCTTTGCGCAGTGATAGCCTACATGTAGCCGGATAAAAAAAGACGCATATTTATTTATTCGGTTGCACCTCTCATTCACACCTATACGGAGGTTTCAGTCACTGAAAACAGCTACTTTCACAAACTCTGGGCAGAGTGGAGATTTCTGAAAACTCCATCTTCAGACACGCGTGTAAATCGGGAAAACGAAGCAACAGTGGGCGAGAGGGCGCGCGCGAATATAAAGAGTCAGAGGTGTGAATCTTTCACCAAATGCCAATTGTCCCGGTTCTTCATGAAATCGCACGCGCAAATTCATCAGGTTAACTTTCAAATAACTGTTCTTGTGCACTTGCGACACCGGAGCCACTTTCCTGAATTTTGAGCTTCGGATTATTCGCTTCTTTATCTATTTAATCAATGAATTTATTTGTTACATACATTAAATTACTAATGTAAACCATTAGTAGCCTATTTAAGCAATAGCTGTTTTCTGCACTGTTTTCCGACCTTTTGTGCTTAGTGAATGAGACACTTCATTACACTCCACTGACTGACTTCCAATTCCGGACTTTTTTGAAAATGTAAAATATAGGCCTACGAGATGTTTTTTGGGGACTTAATTCGCCTTGGTCCTTCACTATTAATTTTTGAGACTGACGAGGCACTAAATACTGTGGAATTATTTTCTCCTTACTATGAAGTTTGGCATCTTAAACAAGTGTCGGGAAATCTTGCAGCCCGACTCTGCAGCCTCCAATGTTTAAGCGAACTGCTGAAACCATAATGTTTAAAGATTAAATCGTAGGCTAATCAAACCAAAGAAAAACACAGCCTTTCCAGGACGTTGTCTGCCGAAGCCTACAAAAGGCTTAATAGCAAAGGTCTTGCTGCGGCTTCAACTTTTCACCTGATCACCTTTCAATAGGCAAATATCATTATTACTACTACTATTAGTAGTAGACAAGTAACCTAGTTGCCTAGTAGTAGGACAGCCAAATAGTTTCATCAGTGGCCTACGCCGAGCCTCCCCGGGACTAGACAGTAGCGGAGGCTGTATTTATTTATTTTATTTGTTTATGCCTGTCTAGCGCAACAACTTATTCCTTTACATATACTCAAACATAGCACAAGAAAGGGTTCAACAACAGGCAATCACAGCAGCTTGGTGAAGTTCTAAATCACATCGGTGTCAGACCTATGGGCCTACCCCCCCCCCCCCCCCTTTTTTCCCTCGGATCTGCATCACTCTCATTATTGACCTTTAGCGCTCCCAGTTGACGGAAATCCGTCGTAGCGACGGAAAACTTTAATCCATGAGCTCCATATGTTCAGTTTTTGTCTGAAACATGCATGTGGGAAAGCCTGAAGTATTGCAGCATATTGAGTTGGTGAACGAGTATAACGTTCACGAGGGGTTAACAATGTCGGTTTATTGGGCTGACCTAATGTTTTTATTTTACCTTTCCAGTGATCTTTGCAGAATGGATTGTTGACCATCATTGATGAAATCTCTCTTCTCTAACCGACGTTTCAATCCCTGACTCGCTCTAGCCACCTGGCTGCACCGCTGCACTCAAGTCAGAGACGCGAAGAAGGAAGGGGAGGGGGTGAAGAGGGCAGAGCCACACGCTCTGGAAGAGGGGCGGGGGGATTGGGCAAAGCGTTCCATTCTGGCTTTGAGTTTTCTCACAGATCAGCAGTATCAACTTCAGCGAGAACTTGACTGAAATGCGAGTTCGGACGATATGGGTACTGAAATGCGAGTTCGGACGATATGCGTACTGAAATGCGAGCTCGGACGATATGCGTACTGAAATGCGAGCTCGGACGATATGCGTACTGAAATGCGAGCTCGGACGATATGCGTACTGAAATGCGAGCTCGGACGATATGCGTACTGAAATGCGAGCTCGGACGATATGCGTACTGAAATGCGAGCTCGGACGATATGCGTACTGAAATGCGAGCTCGGACGATATGCGTACTGAAATGCGAGCTCGGACGATATGCGTACTGAAATGCGAGCTCGGACGATATGCGTACTGAAATGCGAGCTCGGACGATATGCGTACTGAAATGCGAGCTCGGACGATATGCGTACTGAAATGCGAGCTCGGACGATATGCGTACTGAAATGCGAGCTCGGACGATATGCGTACTGAAATGCGAGCTCGGACGATATGCGTACTGAAATGCGAGCTCGGACGATATGCGTACTGAAATGCGAGTTCGGACGATATGCGTACTGAAATGCGAGTTCGGACGATATGCGTACTGAAATGCGAGTTCGGACGATATGCGTACTGAAATGCGAGTTCGGACGATATGCGTATTTTTTAATGTGAAAACGTACAGTCGTACAATGAGGTAAAAATTCGTAGTGGCTACGCAAGATGCGTACAGGTTGGCAGGTATGTATAAGGATGCACTGGAAACCTGTGGGTTTGTGCCACGTCTGCTAATGTGCATGTCAGCAGTATGAGGTTTAAACGACTCTTTTGCTCGGTGTCCAATAGACCTGCACTGCCTACAAATTACCTCAACACCCTTAACCAGCGAGTGTTCAGCAGAGACAGCAACAGGTTGTGTGTTGTCCTTACCTTTACTGCTCCACTGTTAGCTTCAATGTAGATGACATCACCAACCTCCACTCTCTCCTTCTGCAGGCTCTCGTAGATACTGGGATCGAGCTGCATCACACACAAAAGGAACGGATATCAAAACATGGCATGTCATATCATTAACTGCCATTCCCACAGGATCACTGATTTATACACACATACCTTCAGCTGTTTGGTGCCTTTTGCTGTCTTTAATCCAATGATGACGTGACTGATGGTTTTGCCATAACCACCCATTGGATTCTCCGTCTCACATGGGGTCAGCTCTGTCACTTCACCTTCATACACTTCCTTTGTCTCCTTAATCCGCAATCCTACATACATCAACATAAAACTCATTCTTTAACTGGTATAAAGAAACAGGTGGAAATACGTTATGCTACTATTAAAAGTTACCCCTCTGAAGTCAAAGTTATTAAAGGCAATAACAAGATGTGTGTAGTGATTTTATATCTGTTCATGCTAGTGGAAACCAAAAGATCAATCATGTCAAAAGAGCACATTTTACTTTTTGCCTTTTTATACCTACATTTGGGTTTCAAAGTAAGAGTTATGTTATGCTTTAAAAAGAGAAAACATTATTGTACTTTCAGATTTACATGGATGAGAAAAAATTTTGGGGTGTGGGAAAAAAAAAATAATGTTTTTTACAAATATTACTGAATTAGAGTTTCAGTTTTGAAGAAAAAGTCAAAGAGACTTTGCAACCGCAGAATTTAGGATTGGGTGGAATCTCCTAGAGTCTGAAAAATAAATTATAAATTAAAGAAGTCAAAAACGGCGGCACGGTGGTGTAGTGGTTAGCGCTGTCGCCTCACAGCAAGAAGGTCCGGGTTCGAGCCCCAGGGCCGGCGAGGGCCTTTCTGTGTGGAGTTTGCATGTTCTCCCCGTGTCCGCATGGGTTTCCTCCGGGTGCTCCGGTTTCCCCCACAGTCCAAAGACATGCAGGTTAGGTTAACTGGTGACTCTAAATTGACCGTAGGTGTGAGTGTGAATGGTTGTCCGTGTCTATGTGTCAGCCCTGTGATGACCTGGCGACTTGTCCAGGGTGTACCCTGCCTTTCGCCCGTAGTCAGCTGGGATAGGCTCCAGCTTGCCTGCGACCCTGTAGAACAGGATAAAGCGGCTAGAGATAATGAGATGAGAAGTCAAAAACATTTACACTGAACCAAATTAAGTCGACATAAATCCACACCCGTGTGTATTTTTACACAGCACGTTGGCGTTCCGCAACCAGAGGCATGACGTGTGGCAAAACAGTGTCAGTGTCTAGAGGTGCTCTTTTGACAGGATTATTCTTTTGGTTTCCACTAGCATGAAAAGATATAAAATGACTACACACGTCTCAACATGTTACTCATTGGAAATCTGAATAGCCCGAGCATACTGGTGTTGCTTTCTAAACGATAATGGTGGGTGAATTGAGTGCTGAGGTCCTTTTGTTCGCCTTGCACTTCACCAGTACTCACACCACTCTTCAAAACACAAGCAAAATTGCTGTGAGATCAGAAATATGTTGGAGGAGAAAGTGAAGAGAAGTCAAAAGTGATGAGGCAGAAAATTTCTGGGCAAACATCACACCCCTGTTCTGCAACAACGGTTGTCCCTTTTACACAGACATTAGGGCTTGACATTAACTTTTTAAATTCACTTGTCCAGTCGGACAAGCAGCAAGATTTTTCACTTGTCTTGGCCATAACCTTTTTATTGCTATGTATTTACTAGTTCAGCAAAAGTTATGAACAAAGTTTACAAAAAAGCAAGAACAGTTATGATAATCATTATGCTTTAATGATTTATAAATTTTGCAATAAAACTCAAACTTTAACAACGAACAAAAACTATCCAAAGAATTATTTTTTTGACTATGAGGTGTCCTAATTTGATTGAAATTCTGTCTGCTACAATTTGCATCAGTTCGTTTAAATGGTGGGCTTTAGCCCATCAAGATTATCGTCTCAAACCTGAGGTCTCAACAGTTTGATGCCGACGTCATAGCAATTCACTGGTTGTCATTTGAAACACTAGTATGTATAGCATATATGTTAAAAATCTGTGTACACATTACAAAAGGTCGCTGATTAACACTTCTATTATCTGCACCTGGGTGTCTGATAGATTGTTTAGTGTTTTTTCACTTGTATGTCCATGTTACACTTCCTGACTTTATACTACACTTACTGACATTGTTATTGTGCATATTTTGAAAAAAATGATGACACTGAGTGTGTGCTCTAGGGATCGACCGATATGTTTTTTTCAGGACCGATACCGATTATTATAGAATTGGGATGCCGATAACCGATATGTGCAACCGATAAATGTAAACATTATAATTCACATGAAATTAAACATAGCACACACTGACACAGACCTTCATATCCATGAAATGTACAGTGGTGCTTGAAAGTTTGTGAACCCTTTAGAATTTTCTATATTTCTGCATAAATATGACCTAAAACATCATCAGATTTTCACACAAGTCCTAAAAGTAGATAAAGAGAACCCAGTAAAACAAATGAGACAAATATATTATACTTGGTCATTTATTTGTTGAGGAAAATGATCCAATATTACATATCTGTGAGTGGCAAAAGTATGTGAACCTTTGCTTTCAGTGTCTGGTGTGACCCCCTTGTGCAGCAATAACTGCAACTAAATGTTTCCGGTAACTGTTGATCAGTCCTGCACACCAGCTTGGAGGAATTTTAGCCCATTCCTCTGTACAGAACAGCTTCAACTCTGGGATGTTGGTGGGTTTCCTCACACGAACTGCTTGCTTTAGGTCCTTCCACAACATTTCAATTGGATTAAGTTCAGGACTTTGACTTGGCCATTCCAAAACATTAACTTTATTCTTCTTTAACCATTCTTTGGTAGAACGACTTGTGTGCTTAGGGTCGTTGTCTTGCTGCATGACCCACCTTCTCTTGAGATTCAGATCAGGGACAGATGTCCTGACATTTTCCTTTAGAATTCGCTGGTATAATTCAGAATTCATTGTTCCATCAATGATGGCAAGCCGTCCTGGCCCAGATGCAGCAAAACAGGCCCAAACCATGATACTACCACCACCAGGTTTCACAGATGGGATAAGGTTCTTATGTTGGAATGCAGTGTTTTCCTTTCTCCAAACATAACGCTTCTCATTTAAACCAAAAAGTTCTATTTTGGTTTCATCTGTCCACAAAACATTTTTCAAATAGCCTTCTGGCTTGTCCACGTGATCTTTAGCAAACTGCAGACGAGCAGCAATGTTCTTTATGGAGAGCAGTGGCTTTCTTCTTGCAACCCTGCTATGCACACCATTGTTGTTCAGTGATCTCCTGATGGTGGACTTATGAACATTAACATTAGCCAATGTGAGAGAGGCCTTCAGTTGCTTAGAAGTTACCCTGGAGTCCTTTGTGACCTCGCTGACTATTACACACCTTGCTCTTGGAGTGATTCTTGTTGGTCGACCACTCCTGGGGAGGGTAACAATGGTCTTGAATTTCCTTCATTTGTACACAATCTGTCTGACTGTGGATTGGTGGAGTCCAAACTCTTTAGAGATGGTTTTGTAACCTTTTCCAGCCTGATGAGCATCAGCAACACTTTTTCTGAGGTCTTCAGAAATCTCCTCTGTTCGTGCCATGATACACTTCCACAAACATGCGTTGTGAAGATCAGACTTTGATAGATCCCTGTTCTTTAAATAAAACCGGGTGCCCACTCACATCTGATTGTCATCCCATTGATTGAAAACACCTGACTCTAATTTCACCTTCAAATGAACTGCTAATCCTAGAGGTTCACATACTTTTGCCACTCACAGATATGTAATATTGGACCATTTTCCTCAATAAATAAATGACCAAGCACAATATTTTTGTCTCATTTAACTGGGTTCTCTTTATCTACTTTTAGGACTTGTGTGAAAATCTGATGATGTTTTAGGTCATATTTATGCAGAAATAAAGAAAATTCTAAAGGGTTCACAAACTTTCAAGCACCACTGTATGTTTAATTGTAAAATTGAACATGAAATTTTGTGCAGGGAGATGCCAGCAGCATTTGTACAATAAAGTCAAACATTAGTTAGAATAAAATGAGAAATAAAATAATAAAATAAATATTCACCAATAAAAAAATAAATCACTCCCTACTATATTACAGCTCACCATTTTCAGTGGAAAATAAATGAAAATACACTCTGGATTCTTTTACACTAAGAACTAAGTAAGACTTACCAACTTCAAGTAGTTTTTAAATAAACAAATCAAGTGCAGGGAGCTGCCTGCAGCATTTTTTAAAAAGTAAAATCAAACAAAGTAGGCTATCACTCCCTATTATGCAACAACTTAACAAGTAACCATCTACATTCTAATGCTTTTAATGCCCAAGCCTAATATTCCCAATTTAGGAGGATTATATTGTAGTGAAGGAAGCATTACATGTAGTTTCAGCGAGACTAGTTGGTTGTAGGCTAATTCAAGTGCTTCCTTCCATAAGCTAAGTTTGCCTGGCTACACAGATGCAAATGGACAATTTTAACGAGTAGTAGATGAAGAATGTAAACATATAAGGATGTTGTGCTTTTGCAACTTGTGTGTTTGTGACTTATTGCGGCAAAAGCAGCGTGTCCTTACCTTGAAGTGGGATCTGCTTCTGCCCGAGTGCCCATACGGCCACCTTGAAACAGTTCACAGCGTTTAGCTACGCGTGTTGATTGGCTGTATCCCTTGTGCCGCTTCTGCCCGAGTGCCCGTACGGCCGCCTTGAAACAGTTCACAGCGTTTAGCTACGTGTGTTGATTGGCTATATCTCTTGTGCCAAACAAATCAGATGTTGTGGTGGGCGGGACCATGTTCTTGAACTCAGAGAGGCGAGTGCAGGAAAGGACGTGCAGTGACAGTCGCGTTAGGAACGAAATGGCTGCAAAAAGGCATGTTATCGGCATATCGGTGGAAATCATGGCCGATACCGATAACCCTAAAAATGCAGAATATCAGCCCGATATATCGGCCAGGCCGATTATCGGTCGAACCCTAATCCAAAGCCCCATTATGGTATACGTGTCATTAGAAGCCTGATATTACCTGATGTGCAATTTTAAGAGTTAGACTCAAATTCAAAGCTTCTGGAGGAAATAAAGTTAAATCTTGATTAATCCAGTAAAACCTGAAGTACTAATTAATTTAAAGAAATGAAACCGAAAGAAAACAAATCGGACATGATAAGGGTGACAGAATCACGTTATGAATGAAAACAAACCGTGAGTGAGTTCGGCACTGTCGTAAAATTCCTGCAAAATATTTTATGACTTTGTGATGGTTAAAGGTGTACCAGACAAAAGAAAAATACAATGAATGTCCAAATGAAATGAAGATTCACCACAGATATTTATTTTATTGAGTTGATTGCCGTTTCTCCAATTTTGGTGAATTCAACGTCTAATAATGTATAATTAGATATTAAGATGTGGTTATTTTTACACATGCACCTGCTGTACTCTGCTTCCCCGGAATTTCGTAAACAATAACATGGCCCACTCACTGAGGGGATTGAACTAGTTTTGTTGGAACTTTACTGATATAATTCTTGAATAAATTACTATAAAAATGGTGAATTTTAACAAATCCCTAAAAAATGTGTTCCTAAAAGATATAAAAGCATAAGGTATCATTACTATATTGCCTGGGGCGGTTATATGTAATACTTTGAGTAATTTTCTCTAGTCTGTAAACCAAATTAGATTAGCCTATGTGTAGAAAATGTCACAGTAAAATATGTAGACTGCTTATTCTGTTTATGGAAACTGCTTATTACTATGATTTAACTCATTTTTTAAGTATTCTATTGCAATTTTCAGCAAATCTTCAAGGAGTTTGGCCTTAACATGTAGCCTTAGCAGTGAACCAGTGAGTATAAATAATATGCACATGAACAAAACACCTGTTAAACTCCCCTCAACATGTCTTTTACAATTGTTTAACCCGCCACAGGCAATGCTAAAATCACTGCTGCAAACTGCACAGCGCACAACACCCTCATTATTTTTACCCCTATTAGGCAAGGGTACACTTTCATGGGTTTTTGGTGTGGGTTTTGTACTTTTGCCTTTTGTTGCGCTCTGCCATGACGCTCCTGGATACACTGAACTGATGGACTCTCAGTCCGGGAGAGAAGACGTAAAGCCCACCCACACAGAAAACTGATTGGCCTACTTAGCAAGACAGAGCAATCAAGATATTTTCTCTCTCTCTCCCACACTTGCTCGCTCTAGATTCCAGGATATTGTAGCGGGGTGTCACATAGGTCGCGTTAACCGACAATTGTCCGTCATTGACAGATTTTTTTTTAGCTATGACGGAAAAATCTGAAGGCCGTCGGTCATTTTGACGGATGTTTACCGTTACCATTACCAATAACAATAATAGTCTAATAATAACAATAATAAAACATAATGAAACACAATTGAAATGATTGGCAAGTTGTGGCAGAGTTTTCTTACATACAGTATACATATATGTATACTGTATGTAAGAAAACTCTGCCACAACTTGCCACAACTTGATTGCACAACTTGCCAATCATTTCAATTGTGTTTCATTATGTTTTATTATTGTTATTATCTACTGAACATCAAGACTGCCGCAACGTCGGCTCAGATTGAAAGTGACGGCAGTTCACTGCCGTCACTTTCAATCTGAGCCGACGTTGCGGCAGTCTTGATGTTCAGTGCATAGGCTACTCATGTATACATTGTAGCCACTGCGCAAGGCTGTTCCCCCCCATCGCGCTCCTGACCGCGCTCTGACTTTTCTAACCACTAGCACAGTGAGATGTATTAATGTTTCCCTTCTCTGCAGAAGACACGTCATTTTTGCTATTAAAAGAAGAGATGCATTGGGTTGTTTGTGTCGTTTCCCTGCCTGTACGTCTTAATGCAATAGCGCTCATTTAGGCTACTTGTTTTCTTGTTTTTAAAATGAAACAAATGTCGATTTGTATTCTTCCCCAGCAAGCTTAGGAACATCACTGCTCGAATATCTGCTAAACTATCATTTTAATGAGAGCACGGGTAGATAAACTAACATTTAAACATAACTTCGTTTTATTTAAGACCTTCCGTGTCAGGTTCCAGGCTCCGCCGAGCCGACCCCCAATGACCAATTTAAGTAGCCTACGGAAGAATCTGAAGGCCGTGCGTGATTTTGACAGATGACACTACGGGTCACCGCGGGGTGCAGCTGCACCACTGGTGCAGAAAGACCGCATGCTGCAGGATTTCCTCCCTATGAAGAAAGTACTAGCAGGGTCAGGAAATCCAACTTTCAGAGGCTCTTGCCGGCTTCTGATCACTTCCCTGGGAGAAATGTTTCCCGACTTCAGAACTTTGGCTGAAGTGGCGCTGGTTATTCCAGCCTCCAGTGTCGCAGCAGAGCGCGGGTTCAGCCTTCAGAATAAAATTAAAACGTCAATAAGAAGTCGTCTGTCCGAGGCAAAGACGCAAAATTTAATGACAATTGCCTCGGCAGCAGTCTCCATTGACGACTTTGATTATGCACAAGTGAGCTTCCAATTTAAATCCATGCGAGCCAGAAGGAAGGTTTGAGCTCACGCAGACAGGCCAAATTAGATTGTCACTTAAATCGTTGTAGTGGACTGTTCATATTTTAACTGCAATTGTCTTGCTATGTTGTAAAATAACATTGTTCATATGCCCGTTAAGGCACAACAACCGCAATGTTTTTAGCGGAGGGAAAATGGGTTCACAAGTGACCGAACGTCAGAATCTCTGTTCATCTTTTTGCATCATAAATACATAAATAAATGATTAAATAATACAAGCTTGTTCTGTGAATTAATTTTTAAATGAAAATGAATCCATGAAAACACAAGTTATTAAATATATAGCATTTATAGCCTATATGCATTGTCATTTAAAAGTTAAAATAAAATGACAGATAATAACGGACAATGACGGAATTTTTACGACCCTGTCCATCAAAATGACGGACAATGAAAAAGTCTAACGCAACCACTGGGGTGTCAGGGAGCCACTATGCGAGAGACTCCTGGAACTTCTGGAAGAGTTGGGAATAATTCAACTTGTCCCATTGGACAGGCAGATGCAGATTTGTCTGGACCGAACATTTGGTTGTCCCGGACAGTCAGACTAGCATTAATGTTGAGCCCTGGATGTCAATCCTGTCTCTGTTAACTGTTACTATCAGTCGTTCTAGCTCAGAAGCAGAAAAAGTGTGTAGGATTATCTACAGTGAACCCCCCACTTTTATTCATATTGGTATCTATAAACTCACCAATTGCTCTTCTGAAGTTCTCCATCAGCACCTCTGTCTTCTTGATCTCTGATGAATACACTTCGCTGCCCACCATGGGACAGAACGGCACCTTATTTCCCAGCTCCTGTGCCATGGCCAATGCTAAAGCAGTCTGTTTGGCACAAATAGTTGTTTAACACACACACACCTTCTACACCATCATAATGCCTCAAAAAACATTCTACTGCTTTGGATCTGAAACGATTTCAGTGTAACACATCATGTAAAGTAGGAGAAGAGGAAGGAATACCTTTCCAGTTCCAGGTGGGCCTGCCAGTAAGACAGCTCGGCCAGCCATCTTTTTCGAGCGAATCAGCTCTACAATGATGCCACAGGCCTGAAAGAACATTTCGCACCAGTTATTAGAGAGAAAGTTTGCTTGTACACAGTAACTGTCTCACAAAAGTATTCATCCTCCTTCATGTTTGTCCTATTTTGTCGCATTACAAGCTGGAATTAAAATGGATTTTTTGGGGGTTCACACCATTTGATTTACACAACATGCCTACCACTTTAAAGGTGAAAATTGTTTTATTGTGACACAAACAATAAGATGAAAAACAGAAATCTTAAGTGTGCACAGGTATTCACCCCCCCCAAAGGCAATACTTTGTAGAGCCACCTTTTGCTGCAATTACAGCTGCAAGTCTCTTGGGGTATGTCTCCATTACCTTAGCACATCTAGCCACTGGGATTTTTGCCCATTCCTCAAGGTAAAACTGCTCCAGCTCCTTCAAGTTAGATGGGTTGTGTTGGTGTACAGCAATTTTCAAGTTATGCCACAGATTCTCAACTGGATTGAGGTCTGGGCTTTGATTAGGCCATTCCAAGACAGGCTTTCGTCTAAACGGGGGAACAGGGGCGCTGCGCCCTCTTACTCTCAGCGTGTGCCCCCTTACCGACTCCATGAAAACATCCCAGCAACACCACGTGACAATGTGTCTGATCATCAAATACGCTATAATTGCTCCAAAAATATTCCAATCATAGTAGATACACCGCCAGACGGTGCAAAAACAATCTGAATTGGCGTTTTCCAGACTGAGGCGCCATGTTGTTTAGTTGTCGCGGCTGCTCTCACGAGATTTGACATGGGTTACATACAAGGTCAGCTGACTTGTAGAGCGAGATTTCTCGAGACTGAATGACCTTTCACCCACCGGCGCGGGAGCTTTTGACAGAAGTAGTTCGCGAGTTGTTTTTGTTGACACTTGGGCATTTAAAGATGTCATCCCGCGGCACGAAGCGGAAGAAAGCCAAAGACTGTCCGGGGCAGAAGAAGATTACTTCTTTCTTTTTCAATGTTGACAGACAACTTGTTACAATTTCCCTCTCAGATAGCCTCAGAATGTCCCATTGGAGCATTTTTCAAAGGCTTTGCACGGCGGGGGGGACGACAACCGGCACCATCTCCCCCCCCCGCTTCGCTTCCTCGCCATGGTGAGCGCCCTCATACTAAATTTTTCTAGAAAAAACCCTGCAAGACATTTAAATGTTTCCTTTTAAACCACTCCAGTGTAGCTTTAGCAGTATGTTTATGGTCACTGTCCTGCTAGAACATGAACCTTCATCCCAGTCTCAAACCTCTGGCCAACTCAAACAGGTTTTCCTCCAGAAGTGCCCTGTATTTAGTGCCATTTATCTTTCCTTCAGTCCTGACCAGTTTTCCTGTCCCTGCAAATGAAAAACATCCCCACAGCATGATGCTGCCACCACCATGCTTCACTGTAAGAATGTTCTCAGATGTTGGGTTTGTACCACACATGGCATTTCCCATGATAGCCAAAAAGATCAATTTTAGTCTCATTTGACCAAAGAATCTTCTTCCATGTGTTTGGGGAGTCTGACACATGCTGTTAGGTAAACTCCAAATGTGTTTTCTTAAGCAATGACTTTTCTGGCCACTCTTCAATAAAGCCCCACTCTGTGGAGCGTACAGCTTAAAATGGTCCTATGGACAGATACTCCCATCTCCGCTGTGGATCTTTGCAGCTCCTTCAGTGTCCTCTTTGGTGTCTTTGTTGCATCTCTGATTAACACCCTCCTTGCCCGGTCTGTGAGTTTTGGTGGGAGGCCTTCTCTTGTCAGGTTTGTAGTGGTGCCATATTCTTTCCATTTTGCTATAATGGATTTAATGGCACTGCCTGGGATATTCAAAGTTTGGGATATGTTTTATAACCCAACCCTAATCTATACTACTTCTTTGTCTCTGACCTGTTTGGAAGCTCCTTGGTTTTCATGTTGCTTGCTTAGTAGTGTTGCAGAGTCAGGGTCCGTCCAGAACAGGTTGATTTATACAGACATCATATGACAGATCATGTGACATTTTGATTGCACACAGGTGGATCATAATCAACTAAATTACGTGACTTATGAAGTGAATTGGTTGAACCGGCTCTTATTTAGGGGTTTCATATGAAAGGGCGGCACAGTGGTGTAGTGGTTAGCGCTGTCGCCTCACAGAAAGAAGGTTCTGGGTTCGAGCCCCGTGGCTGGCGAGGGCCTTTCTGTGCGGAGTTTGCATGTTCTCCTCGTGTCCGCGTGGGTTTCCTCCGGGTGCTCCGGTTTCCCCCACAGTCCAAAGACATGCAGGTTAGGTTAACTGGTGACTCTAAATTGACCGTAGGTGTGAATATGAGTGTGAATGGTTGTCTGTGTCTATGTGTCAGCCCTGTGATGACCTGGCGACTTGTCCAGGGTGTACCCCGCCTTTCGCCCGTAGTCAGCTGGGATAGGCTCCAGCTTGCCTGCGACCCTGTAGAACAGGATAAAGCGGCTAGCGATAATGAGATGAGATACGAAAGAGGGTGAATACTTATGTACACTCTAGATTTCTTTCTTTTTTTTTGTCTTAATTATTGTTTGCGTCACAATAGTGGTAGGCATGTTGTGTAAATCAAATGGTGCTCACCCTCCAAAAATCCATTCATGCGACAAAACACCAAGGGGGATGAATACTTTTGCAAGACACAATACCTCAAAAGTAGAGACCATGGGCCATTTCATTAGTGCATTCGTCTGTGTTTCATATCACAGTACAATGCAGTTTGATTCTTCATGCTCTAAAATTAAAACATTCAGCTCCTCATTAACCCGTCGAGAGCAGCATCAGGTGTCCGAGAGGAAACATGAAAATGTGTCAAATAAAAGACAGATCTGGCTGTTTCTTCTCTCCTGCCTGTTTAACGTGTCCAGCTTGTTAAACCATCAACATAAAGAAGAAAAACATTAAGACAAAATTAAATACACTACCGTTCAAAAGTTTGGGGTCACTTTGAAATGTCCTTATTTTTGAAAGAAAAGCACTGTTCTTTTCAATGAAGATCGCTTTAAACTAATCAGAAATCCACTCTATACATTGCTAATGTGGTAAATGACTATTCTAGCTGCAAATGTCTGGTTTTTGGTGCAATATCTCCATAGGTGTATAGAGGCCCATTTCCAGCAACTCTCACTCCAGTGTTCTAATGGTACAATGTGTTTGCTCATTGCCTCAGACGGCTAATGGATGATTAGAAAACCCTTGTACAATCATGTTAGCACAGCTGAAAACAGTTGAGCTCTTTAGAGAAGCTATAAAACTGACCTTCCTTTGAGCAGATTGAGTTTCTGGAGCATCACATTTGTGGGGTCGATTAAATGCTCAAAATGGCCAGAAAAATGTCTCGACTATATTTTCTATTCATTTTACAACTTACGGTGGTAAATAAAAGTGTGACTTTTCATGGAAAACACAAAATTGTCTGGGTGACCCCAAACTTTTGAACGGTAGTGCACTTTGTAAGGAAACTGAAATAACTGCCATAAAGTGTTTCTTGTGTATGTTTTCAGTTGATCCATCCTTCCATCAGACTGGCTGAGCAGCGTCAGCTAACAGGAGCTGGTTAGTAAAGCTCGCTACCTCTCTGGCGCTCTCCTGGCCCACAAGGCCGGACGCAGTCTGTTTGGCAAAGCCGGCGTCGTCTAACCCGAGACCTTTCACATGGCTGTGAGACGCAATGCGCTGGGTCTTCGTTGTGCTTTTCACCTCCTCGATCTTCATGGCTTTACCTGCAATCCGAAAGCTTCACGGAAGCGAGAAAACCTGCTCTCGTTGTTGAAATCAGCGCGACTGCAAACACGAAGACGCTCCACTGAGCTCTACGTAAAATATATCTGGAGAGCTCATTGGCCAGTCAGAGTGACGCCATCTGGCCGCCATATTACCACGCACATCGGATCGGTACGGCTTTGCCTCGGAAGCTACACAAAACTCATCTCATCTCATTATCTCTAGCCGCTTTATCCTGTTCTACAGGGTCGCAGGCAAGCTGGAGCCTATCCCAGCTGACTACGGGCGAAAGGCGGGGTACACCCTGGACAAGTCGCCAGGTCATCACAGGGCTGACACATAGACACAGACAACCATTCACACTCACATTCACACCTACGGTCAATTTAGAGTCACCAGTTAACCTAACCTGCATGTCTTTGGACTGTGGGGGAAACCGGAGCACCCGGAGGAAACCCATGCGGACACGGGGAGAACATGCAAACTCCACACAGAAAGGCCCTCGCCGGCCACGGGGCTCGAACCCGGACCTTCTTGCTGTGAGGCGACAGCGCTAACCACTACACCACTGTGCCGCCCGCTACACAAAACTGGACATGTTATTCATTTAATTGTTGAGGGGGAAAACCCCCCCACAAACTGGACATGTTATTTATACACGTGTGTGCATTTGTGTTTGTGCCAGTGTGTGAATGGTTGTTTGTTTTAATCATAATGTACAGTATTCAGTACATTTTATCATCATGGATACATTCAGGGAGATTACTTTCTATTTATTTATCTGACCAAATAGAAAATACATAGACAATACATGTATAACAGAGAAGTGTACTTTACAATATGACAACAATTCTGATTTACACAGAGATGGAGATAGCATGTAGGGCAGGGTCTACGAAAATAACGTCATTTCCTGTTGCCCGGAAGCACGTGAACCCTCATATACTGTTGACAGAAAGAAAGAAAGAAACTTTATTCATCACACACTTGTGAAATTCCTCTCTGCATTTAACCCATCTGAAGCAGTGAACACACACATGCGAGCAATGAGCACACACACCCAGAGCAGTGGGCAGCCATGCTAGGTGCCTTGCTCAAGGACACCTCAGCCCAAGGCCATCCCATATTAACCTAACCACATGTCTTTGAACTGTGGGGGAAACCGGAGCACCCGGAGGAAACCCACGCAGACACGGGGAGAACATGCAAACTCCGCACAGAAAGGCCCCCGCTGGCGGCTGGGCTCGAACTCAGAACCTTCTTGCTGTGAGGTGACCGTGCTAACCACTACACCACCATGCCGCCCATGGCAATATACTTGAATTAAATGAATTTAATACTAAATATGATATGGATTGCTCCATCAAGACTTAAGAAAGTGACACAGAACATTCCAATAGCCCTTATTCAATCAATAAAAAATAATATATTAAACATACCAACACCGAGATTACACAATATTAAAACTGATGATGTGGACCTGGTGAACGTAAAGTGCAACAGTAAGTTTTTGAGAAAATATTTAGTTAACACTCTATTTCCAGGTAGTTAACACTCTATTTCCAAGGAGCACACTTAGTCTTCAAAATTATGACAAATCTAAAATTTCAACTATCAGAACAAATTTCTTAAAATTTTCAATCCCAATACAAAGAAATACATTTTAAAACAATTAGCGATATATATCCCTCCAATGAATTTATAAAAAAAATATTTAAATTAGAAGTAGAAAATTGTTATATTTGTACCACAAACATAGAAACGACAGAACACTTGTTTTATGCTTGTGATGCAGTTCAGAACTTATGGAAATCCCTTCACAATTGGATATCTTCCAAATCCATAGGTATAGATTTCTTTTCCTTCAAAAATATTCAGATGGGTGTGATTCTGAAAAATAAGAACATTGAGTTTCTATAGTGAATAATCTCATTATAGTTACAAAATATTACATACACAAATATCGATCTAGAAACGCTCTCCATCATGGTCTGTACTTAAACAGGAATTATCTTTATTTCACAAAAGTCTCAAAAAAATTAACAATGCCCAGGCCTTATGCTCACTTATATTGTCATATCAGTTGTGCTAACCCCTTGTTATATTTGTTTTCTTTTATTTATTTTATTTGTCTTACATACCTTTAATCCACTCATTAGAGGAGGTGGGATTTTGGGTTTTGATAGAATTGTTATGTATTGTAGTGAGTTTGTTGTTGTATTGTATTATTTTGTTTCAATAAAAAAAAAACTTGCAAAAAACCCCCCACCACCCCTCATATACTGTTCCAGATCAGCAATTAAAAAAACAAAACAAAAAAAACATTCTATTGCACAAAATGAAAAATGCAATAAAACTAATCGTGCAAATAAAGGATGGAAGAGTTACATGTAAATATTACAAATTAACTATTTAGAAACAGAATGATACCAATCCATAGCTATAGTCACAAAATATGTATCATCAATCTTCTAATAATAATAATAATAATAATAATAAAATTAAACAAGTCTTAAATTGATTGCAATATAACAAAACAATAAATTCTATTTTTTTGGGGGGCTTTTTCTACCCCCATTGGACAGGACAGCGCAGAGACAGGAAATGAGCGGGAGAGAGACAGGGAAATAACCTCAGGCCAGAACCGAACCCAGGTCCCCAGATCCATGGCATGGCGCCCCATCCACCCGAGCCACGACACCCCACAATAAATTATTCTAATACTCCATTTATTAGAATATATTTCCATACAAATTAATATTTCCAAAACATTTTAAAAAATTGACATAAATTTCAAGAAAACCTAAATAACATCAGGCAATAACTATTTATAACTATATCAAACAAAAATAAGCTCAATACAACAATTCTATAGTATTAAAAAAGTCAGTGTGTATTAAAGAAAATGAGATGCGAGATATTAGTGTGAGCACTGAGGAATATCTATAAATGACTGAACTCTATCAGGATCGATTCATGTATGATGTGAATTATGTGATCAATAAACAAGACAGGACTGTGAGAATGAAGTGAAAATGGTAAATAACATGAGAAAATGATCCTGTTTCAACAACTGCCTTAAATAGAAAGGAAGAAGAAATATAGAAAATAGAAAGATACATTGTATAAGAGGAAAACTGAAATAATCTGCGTATAATAAATATAGTAGTATAAGAGCCGTTCAAAAAATAATCAGACTGAACTGGAAAAGGGAAAAAAACCAATAACAATGAAGGCGAGCGCTATAAAGATATGTAGGGAATGTGGGTAAAGTTGAGAAAATAAGAGGAGATAATGAAAGGAAAAAAGTCAGGAAATACTTTTCTTGGGGCTAATTTGGTCGGATACGACAGTTTAACGCATAAGCCAAGTACACGCGATGGATGTGGTAATATGGCGGCTTGGACGCTTCATTTGTCTGTAAAGCGCAGATTGACCAATGAGCTATCGAGAACGTGGGAAGCTCGTCTTCACGCCGGTTACCAAGGAAATTTCCGGAAGTTACGCCTTCGTTAGTATGCGCCGTGTGCTTATTGGCTAGAACTCTTTGTATTTGTGTGTCGATTGAATAATTTCGGTGTCTATCTGGAAGGAAGCTCAATTGACCCACCCCTCTGTGTGCGGGGTTGAAGAGTCGTATTGAAACAGCGACGATTTTATATTATTATTATTATTATTATTATTATTATTTCACTTGTTTTGGAACTGCGCACAATAATGAACGGAACAAAGCAAGTTTTTCATTAGTCTATGCACAAGATACATATCAAATATAAAACAATAACTATTGCTTCTTAACTTATCATCTTTTTTAACAATAATCAGGTAAACGTGTTAATACTTTAAACATTTGATATTTTTGAACTCATTTTACCAGATATGTTGCAAGATCTAACATCTCGAGCTAAACTATGTGGAACCTGAATACTCCGAACCACATTTGCAGCCGGAAACATTTGATAGTGACGCAGGAAGTGAATCTGTCCAATTACAAAACTTTCGAGCAAGTTTGGCCCGTGTAGTGAATTAATATAGTTTTGTTGGCGTAAATTAAAACGAAATAACATACCATTAGGATATTACTGTCAGCATAATATTGTTTTTCCATTTATAAAAATCTGCAACCGCAGATCTTAATCGATCTCCGACCAAAGTCTGTTCATGCACCGAGTTGACTGAGTGAGATCAGGTCAGTGTTATAGGAGCAGATCCCTTGGATATGGCAGATCCAGAGTCGACGCCTGGGGACGGTCTCGCCAGAACTCTGAACTTTAACGTGGGTGTGTTGGGACATGTCGACAGCGGAAAGACGTCTCTGGCCAGAGCTCTGAGCAGCACTGCGTCCACGGCGGCCTTCGACAAGAGCCCGCAGTCCAAAGAGCGCGGCATTACACTGGACCTGGGTTTCAGCGCCTTCACTGTTCCCCTGCCCGAGCACATGAGGCAGAGCTGTGGAGAATATGACAGTCTGCAGTTCACACTGGTGGACTGTCCGGGACATGCCTCCCTCATTCGCACCATCATTGGCGGTGAGTACCAAACATCATATGCAGAGCTTCCCAAAGATAAATAAAATCTTAAGTGTAACCTTCACTGAAACAGTGGATTCCTGGTCTCAGGTGTTAAATCTTTGACTGTCAAGTGAAGCTGTCAGTTAAAGACTGCAGGATACATCATTTGCTGTTCGTGATCGAGTTATTGGCCTTTACAATACTTCTATTACAGAAGGTTACAATATGCACGGAGCAGATCACAAACCAGTTTCAGAAGTGCCACATGCTCACTGAAGTGTGAACAGTTTCTGGAATTAGCACATGTTTTGTGCTTATTAATCTTGTGGTCTTTTTAAGCACAAAACAGAAGTGGTTGACTGCTATTACTTTTGGAAGAATTTACAATCCAACAGCATGCACTTCCAGTTATAACCACAAGGTGGCAAAAAATTGCATAACAGTGAAAAAACGTGCATGAAAGTTGCAGTTCAGTTCATCAGGCCCCAAGATCCCAACCCTGAGAGAGGAGAAAGTCAGTAGTGCCAACAAAGGTTAACTGTGTGTTTGGTGAGCACATGTGGTTGTATAAAGCAATAGAGCAGTGTTCAGTTTCTCAGACAAACTTTTCGTCTCTCCAGCCTGATGGCTTTATTTTGTTAAACACTTTGTGTCTTTCTCATAGTTTTGTCTCAAATGTGTGCTTGTCATTAAAATAGTTTCACATTTTAATGACAATTCTTCTGTATTTGTGCGTCTTCAGGGGCTCAGATCATTGACCTGATGATGTTAGTGGTCGACGTTGTGAAAGGTATGCAGACGCAAACTGCAGAGTGCCTTCTCATTGGTCAGCTCACCTGTTCGCACATGATCGTCATCCTCAATAAAACAGACCTGTTGCCCAGTGACAAGAGACAGAGTGCCATTGAGAAGATGACCAAGAGGATGCACAAAACTTTGGAAAACACTAGGTGCACATTCATAGAAGCACAATTATGTTTTTAATTAAGCTTTAGCATGTAATGTTGTGTATAATGTACATGTAATTGTTGCAGTATGGCAGTGTATTGAATGGAGATTTTTTTTCAAACAGTTTCTGATAATAGCTATAAACCTGTGTGCTGGCAACTCAATTCTCATCATGACTGTTTTGATTTCATGGTTGAGTAGATTTAAAGGTTGTCCAGTCATTGCCGTGGCAGCAAAGCCAGGGGGACCCGAGGCTCCAGATACAGCAGAAGCACAGGGAATCACTGAGCTCATAGAGGTGAGAGCATTTGGTACAACCTACCAGTCTACATTTGTTCCAGTACTCACATTTTAACTACTTATCATCTTGACTACGTGAGTTTGGTATGTTTGGATCTGTACTCAGCGTCTGACAAACAGCATGTAATGTATTTTGTGTTTAATGTTTGTTTAGCTGCTAAAATCCCAGGCGTTTCTACCTCAGAGAGACCCAGCTGGTTCTCTGCTAATGGCAGTGGATCATTGTTTCTCCATCCGTGGCCAGGGAACAGTCATGACAGGCACCATCCTGCAGGGGGCACTGCGTGTCAATGATACACTAGAGATACCTGCACTCAAGGTACACAGATGGATACAACGCATATCTGTATTTTGTCTCCCACAGTTTCGACACTCGTAGTAAAAAAGGATTCCTCATGGGTTCTTTAGATTAGTAGAGATTTTTTGCATCCTAAAGTTTTCAGTGTCACCTGAAACCCTCACTAAAGGGTTAAAGAGAGACAGAAAAACTTGAATGTGTGAAATGGAACGTAAATGGTGTTGAAGTCGTTAAATGATTTGAGGGTTGTAATTAGATTTAACATGTTGAGGTCTTTCTTTTTAAAACGATAATGGGGCATGTCCCACAACAACCAGTACCATAAACCATTCCGCAAATAAGCATGCTGTTTTAGCGTGAATGAATGCCAGCCATGTTTTTCACAATGTATGGATGGTTAGCAAAGGAAATTGTGTGGGAAGAAAAACACAAAATATTCCATTACAGTTAGCTGTTCCAGTTCGCTAACTGTAGATCAATGATTCAGACAACTTATTTTTATATAGTGGATTGACATAAGCTTACTGTAAAATATTTAATTCGACATAAATTTAGTACATGCCCATGAGTGCACCATGAGTCTTCAGTGTTTTCCTGTTTCTCAGAGTATTCTGGAATAGAGGTGTGTATAAGCTAAGAGACACATCTGCAAAAAGTCCCAGCACACCAATTTTGAATACATTAAGATAACTGAGGATGACTCAAACACTAAGGCTACGTTCACACTGCAGGCTGAAGTGACTCAAATCCGATCTTTTCGCCCATATGTGACCTGTATCCGATCTTTTATTGACAATATGAACGACACAGATCCGATTTTTTTTCAAATCCGACCCAGGCCGTTTGGATATGTGGTCCTAATTCCGATTCCTATCCGCTCTTTTCATATGCGACTTCAGTCTGAACCGCCAGGTCGCATTCATCCGACTTACACGTCATCAACAAGCCACAAACGTCACTATTCTGCGCTGAAGTAGGCGGCGGGTCTCTCAAAAAAAGTTACAACAACATGGCGCATAATCACGGGCGCAGATAGAGGGGGGGACTCATCCCACCCAGATTTAAATTCACCTCGTTCGGTCCCCCCCACTTATAGGGGAGGAAAAAACGTCTTTGCTGTCTTTCTTTGCATAAGGCAAACCTCATGGAAAAATCAAAAGACTAATTACCATTCGGTTTATTGAGGTGCACAGCAGTGTATACATAGTTGCAACAACTCACATAAAACAAAGACTGATATTCGGTTGGTTGAGCTGCGCAGACTGCACAGGTTGCGAGCTCGAGCTTGGTTGCTATGGTTACTAACAACAAGTTTGACAGGCATATCGGGGTTGGGGTTGGTTTGCTGGCAGCTTTGTCCCCCCCCCAGTTTTTTGTCCCTCCCAGTTCAAAAAATGTATCTGCGCCCCTGCGCATGACATCAATGCGAGGGACGCTTCGGGCTGTGAAGGTTCTGAATCTTCTCAATGGAAGGACGCAGAGGTTAGGGAGCTGATTTCCATTTGGGGGGATGCAGCTATTCAAGCTAGATTGGATGGGTCATACCGCAACCGGGCGGTTTTACTTCCGTAAACACTGGCCATGCTCACTGCGTGTGATGTCGTCGTATCCTGCAATGCGCATGCGGAACACTTTTAGGTCGCTTTTCGTTCATACTGAGGATCACATACAAGTCGCATATATTTGTTAATGTGAACGACCTCACAAAAAAATCGGAATTGAGCATTAAGCCTTGCAGTGTGAACGTAGCGTAAATAAACTCCTATTAAATATCAGAATGTTCTTCTTTGTAATTAAAACATTTCTCATCATTGTGGGCTTGCTGTGATCCTTAGGTAACGCGGAAGGTGAAATCGATCCAGATGTTCCATAAGCCGGTTCCTAGTGCAATGCAAGGAGATCGGGTCGGTGTGTGTGTCACACAGTTTGACCCAAAGCTGCTGGAGAGAGGGGTGGTGTGTACACCTGGTTCACTGCATACCATTCATGCTGCCATTATTTCTGTATGGAAGATTGAGTACTACCGCGGGGCACTTAGCAGCCGTGCAAAATTCCACATCACCCTTGGACATGAAACAGTCATGTCACGCGTGTCATTCTTCAGCCGGGCTTCTCCAAGTGCTGACTCAGTAGCAGCGTCTCCTTCAGGACAGAGCGCAGAGACTTTCTCATTTGACTGGGAGTTTTGCCACCAGGAGGAATATTTGACTGGCCAGGGAGAAGCCAAGGGGCGGGATCCAGTTCAGTGGGCATTATTAGAGTTTGAACGGCCTGTCACATGTCCACCACTCTGTTTGGTGATTGGCTCCCGGCTGGACTCTGATATCCACAGTAACACATGCAGGCTTGCTTTCCATGGAAAGCTGTTAGACGGCTTTGAAGACAAAAACTATGTGGACAGCGTCTTGCCCAAGCTCAAAATCAGTAAAGACAAGCACAAAGAAGGAGCAGTGGAACGGGTAACAACCACCTATTCAATACATACACAACTTTCAAGTTGTATGACCCCCTCCCGCCTCCTTTTTTTTTAAAAACAATACTGTAAAATTGGGCCACATTAAGTTGACATGATGCAACATTTTGTGCTTTATTATATGTAGCTATAATGTAATTACTATCAGCGTTTAGTGCAACATGATAATGGTTTAAATGATCATCACAATTATTTTGTTCAGTATTATTTATCATAATTATTCAGTTTTATTGCACTTTTCCAGAAATCAGCCTTCTAGTCTATATTCATTCATATGTACAGGGGGCTGCAAAAGTAGGTATACAGTAATGAAAAACAAACCGCATTATTTTATTGATTATACAAACATATTAATAATAAACATATTAATCCCTCAAACGTTCAAACTGTTGCCCCCGGTATTCACACACTCCACTAGTCGAGTGTGGACACCCATGCGCGCACTGGCACAAAGGTCTTTATCAGCATCAATTTCCTGGCAAGCCTCCCGTATGAACTGAATCATGGCATCAACAGAACATGGCTTGCGTGCGAAAACCCTATCTTTTATACATCCTCAGAAAAAGAAGTCCATAGGGGTGAGATCTGGTGAATGTGGTGGCCAGTCAACGGCTCCCCAACGTCCGATCCACCTGTTGGGAAATTCTTTGTCAAGTACCGCACGCACATTGAGTGTGAAGTGCGGTGGTGCCCCATCCTGCTGAAGGTAGAATTCGCCCTGCTGCTGTTGTTCGCGTGTAATTCTTATTGTATACCTACTTTTGCAGCCCCCTGTATAAATGACTAAATAAATAATTCTAAATACAAAAAAAGATATTAAGATTATAAAAAAATTAACACAAACAGTGCCAGTCAAAAGTTTGGAGACACCTACTCATTCATAGGTTTTTCTGTATTTTGACTATTTTCTATATTGTAGAACAATACTGAAGACATAAAAACTATGAAATAACACCTGGAATTATGTGGTGAGCAAAAAAGTGTTAAAAATGTTTATTTTTTTCGCGGTCCAAATCCTGCGCTCTGATTGGCTGGCGAGTCCCAGTTACGGACCCCGATTATGGACCTCTGGCGACTCAATCGTTCACAACAACAACAAACATAGTAGAATTTTTTTTGTCAACATTTATCTTTTTTTTTTAAATAAGATTTATTTATAAGGTTATCACAAATCTTATAAATTTTTGCCAGCATTTCTCAGGAGAATAGCATTAATTTTACAGCATGGATAGCGATAACGACAGTGTTCACAGCAAAAGCAAGTTTTACTACCCTGAGGAAGAAGAAATAAAAGAAAACATTTCAGGAGAAAGCTAAAAACCTGTAACTTGCTAACGCCGAGCAAAAACATGGCTGAATCCTGAATGACTCCTATTTGTATAAATAGGGGACGACATAGGCGACAAAATGTAGTTTTTTTCCTGCCATGGAAGTGCACTTATATACCGAGGAGGAAGCAATTTGCATTACAGCCGTGAATGAGGATTCAAAATGGCATTAATTTTACAGCATGGATAGTGATAACGACAGTGTTCACAGCGAAAGCGAGTTTTACTACCCTGAGGAAGACAAAATAAAATAAAACATTTCAGGAGAAAGCTAAAAACCTCTAACTTGCTAACAGTTTGATCTCATTAGTTAATGAGGCCCATTTTGGACCATGTTATCCTAATACATAATATTACGTTAGGTAAAAACTTTAAACCAGTACAATCTCTTCTTCAAAGTTTCACCAAATGGCTTTATTTATGCAATATAAAGGTCATAATACTGTATAACTTTGTTCAAGCAAAAACACCAAGCAAAAACATGGCTGAATCCTGAATGACTCAATTTTTTATAAATAGGGGACTACATAGGTGGCAAAATATAGTTTTTTTTTTCCTGCTATGGAAGTGCACTTGTATACCGAGGAGGAAGCAATTTGCATTACAGCCGTGAATGAGGATTCAAAATGGCGGCTCGGTTTTCCCTTTCGGGCGCTCTTGTTTTCTGTTAGAATTTGGTAAAGAAAAAAATAAATATATTATTTACCAGCTCAAGGTCGGTCCGTATGGTGAAATACCGTGACCTCGGCCTTGAATACTGACCTCAGCCCAGAGGGCCCCAGTCAGTACTTTCAAGACCTCAGTCACGGTATTTCACGATACGGACCTCCCAGCTGGTAAATAACATATATGTGTTTCATATTTTAGATTCTTCAAAGTAGCCAGCGTTTACCTTGATGACTCTTTGCACTCTATTGGCATTATCTTAACCAGCTTCATGAGGGAGTCACCTGGAATGCTTTTCAATTAACAGTTGTGCCTCGTCAAAAGTTAATTAGTGCAATTTCTTGCTTTCTTAATGTATTTGAGATCAAACAGTAAATAGTAAATAATACAGTAAATAGCCCTATTCCACAACTGTAGTAATCCATATTATGTCAAGAACCGCTGAACTAAGTAAAGAGAAACAACATCCATCATTACTTTAATACATGAAGTGTCCTTTTATTAATAAAATAAAGAAAAATCATTGAATTAGGAGTGTCCAAGCTTTTAACTGGTACTGTACATCCATATATACGCACACACACACCACATATTGTAGTTTTACCCTGCTTCTGTAGTGAACTTTAGTTCTGCCTGTGTCTTCAGTCAGTATGTTTAGGAAGCAGAAACAGGAAATTTGTCTGAGTGCACTGTGATTGATCGGATTGGTTAAACCCTTCAAGTCCAGGCTTATTGTTCAGTTTTTCATCTTAAAGGCGAATGTTCAGTATCGACTTTAAATTATTCCATGAAACCCATCACAAAAAACATCAAGTGAATATTGTAAATCTGGACTCATTAGGGGATGAAAACAAACACTGAGCTCCTGATTTATTGTTATCTAAAGAGATCTACAGTTAGCCTCTTAACTGTAGCAACGCTCACCATTATTATGGTTGACTGTGCGTAAATCATTGAGTCAGACAAAAGTTATGTAAGAACATATTTCTAATAGGAACTGAAGGATGAGAGAGTCAGCTTGGTTAGATGCCAATATCAGACCGTTGTCAAGATCGACGTATTGCTAACGTCCATGTTTAGATGACAAGTCATATATTGTATATCTGGTTAAATGTCTTGTCATGCCACTGATGGTTAAGTAAGATGTGACCTTCTTACAGAAAAGATTATGGTGTATTAACTGTATTTATCTGCAACCAGGTGACAGATGACTACACTGTGATTGGTAAAAACCTGTTCAAGAAAGAGACCAACCTTCACCTGTTTGTGGGCTTAAAGGTTACACTTTCTTCAGGAGAGACCGGGGTCATTGAAGGCAGCTTTGGGCAGAGTGGAAAAATCAAAATTAGAGTTCCAGGTATGAAACACACACAGACACCCCGAATACATGTACACTACACAAATTGCTGATTCAAATTCCTCAGTTATTTTTTGCTTAGAGCAGATTTTCTGCCAGGTTCTCGCTGACTGGTAGCACACTAGTGTTGTAACTACATATCAAAAATACCTGCTGTCTAATAAAGATCGACCTTAGACACACGTACCTCGACACAGGTATTTTACTATAAATTTTTTTTTGTTTTTTAGAGCAAATGAAATTATATGAATGTGAATATTCTTCCTTTTTGCAGCTATATTAAAAAAAAAACTGGCCAACTCTCAAGGCTTTGATAGCAGTGTTTGAACTGTTATATTAATTGCAGGATTATAAGCTATTGATGCCTTTTGTGTGGAAAGCTTCACCTGCAGTTCAGACTAATGTTTTGGATTGAGGGGTTGGTAGAGATAAGTAACTTTGAGCTACACAATTACTCAATTTAATTCAGTTCAATTCAGTAATAGAAATACCAATAATAACAATACGAAATAATAAATAATAGTGCAAAACAGTAATTACAATTTTGTGAACAATGCTGAACAGTACCGTTATATAATGAATAGTACAATCCAGTTATTCCATCGTGTTGTTAGATAATATTAAAGATCTATAAATGCTGTAGCACTGTATATATATAAAGGACCTGATATTTTGGTGGATGATTTATAATAAACTTTCAGTTCGTCTCCTCTGTCAGTAAAGTTGGAGTGAAGCAGCTCGATTTTAATCCTTAAATGCCATCTCGGGTCACCTCTGACTTTTGGCCTCATTCTCTCTCTCTTCCATATCCTTTTTTTCCCCCCACGAAGGCTCCCTAAGTCGCTCCCTCCAATTTTCATCCAGTTTGTTCACTGAGGAGTTGGATTTAAATCCAGATTTCTGCAAAGCTGCTTTGAGACAAAGGCTATATTAAATGCACTCTCCACTTAAAACCTCATTGAATTCAATTGTTATAAACATCTAGATACCAAAATGATCTAAAATCTTGTGTTTTTGTGTTAGGAACATGATCACAATGTGCAATTAGTTATTAGTAAACAAGATTCTTAAATGTAAAGCTCAAAAAGATGTTTACTATAATCTAGTCCTTGAAAAACATCTTTGAACAGGAAGTTATGTGTGAAGGGGTCTCGGTACTATCTGGATGCACTCTTAGTGTTGGGGCCAGTAACAAACGAAGTTAAAACTATTGGCACAAATCAAATCATTCATATTTCATTACGCAATTCTGTTATTGTGATACCGTTTTTGACAGTGCATTATAGGCGAAACGTGAGGATTTGTTTCTCTGTTTTCAAAGTGGTAAGGCATACGCAAACCGCTTTCTTTTTCTCTTCATTCCAACAGAGGGACTGAAAGAAGAAACAAAGCAACTCCTCTCCTCTTCCTCCAAGAAAAAGGGAAAGGGCGGGGCTAAAAATGAACCACCTAAAGAAGAGGACGCCAAAGTAGACTCTCAGCCTATAACCATTCATCTGAATTTTAAAAGATATGTTTATGACCCTCATAAAAAGATGGTGCAGTCTTGATTTTTACAGCACTAATAATGGCTATGGTAGAGACTAATTAAGAGGAGCAATAGAGGGAGCTCAAGCTCAGGGTGATTAATTAGCAGTCACATGAGGTTCTGTGCATATGAATGTGGCAGGAAGTGTGAGTACGTAACCCTCTGATTGGCTTTCTGGTACTTTGGAATCATGTAGTTTCCCTGCAATAAAATACCCAACACTGGAGAAAATACTGAATTACAGAAGGCAGTCTTTTTTCACATGCTTTGGAATATTTTTATTCTAGTTGGCAAATGCATGAGTTGTATATTTATAGTTAATTGGAATTTTAGTATAACACAAAAACAGCAACCTTATTTTCGTGCATATTGTATGTTTCACCTAAAATCTTTGGATAAAATTTACTTTGAGAAATGCTGTGTCTGTAAACCTTCACATGTGTGTCTCAGGCCTTTCCTGTATTCTGTACTAACATTAATGAAGTGTAGTAGAGTTGAATTTCTGTTCTTAATTACAACAGGAATAGAGAGGGAATACACTGCAGGGCATCAGAGAGAGAGAGACTGTGTGAGATACATCAGTGTGAGTGTGTTAACTTTGCTAATCAGGGTCCTTCATCAGAAAAGTCCTACACAGCACCTGTTTAATATTCCTAAACAAGTGGAAAGAAAGGAAAGCAGAGGAAAATAAGGAAAATGGGCAGTGAGGAAATGAAAACAGAACATGATATTGACGTTACATGACATGACATTACAGGAATTTAGCAGACGCTCTTATCCAGAGCGATGTACAACAAGCACAAAAGTCAGGTACAAGAAGTGCTGAACTTCTAGACAAGAACTTGTTAGCATTTACAGTAAATGTGCTACAATTAGGGTAACAGCCAGAGATACATTGCAGTACTCGGAGAAGACAGGAACTGCAAGCAGATATTATTGCTTGATCTGAGACTTGGTCTTACTTGGATTGCACTCACTCACTCACTCACTCACTCTCCAAGTGACCAGGCTGAATTAAAATCCTTGAAACAAAATTTCTCAGTGTGTTTCCAACATTATGGCAACAGTTTGGGGATATATGGGTGTTATATTAAGGTGTCCACATACTTTTGGCTATATACTGTCTATGTGTTTTCCCCTTTGTAAGGTCCCAAAAGTAATTGGACAAACTAACATTATTATACAGTGTGCGATCAAAAAGTTCCAGCACTTTTCCTGTTGTGAAACAATGGAGTAGCACGTTCATGCACATGTAGCAAGTGAGTCACCGTGCTGCATGACCTCATGCTATCAGCAACAGGACCTGTGTTCCACACGTTTTTATGACAGCGTGTATGTACACATTTGTGATTTGCACAATGCACAAGTATTTGCGATCGGCAATGGAGATTATTGAAATGCTTTAGCAAGCCTATGGCAATGAAGAATTTCAAGAGGGGCAGGACGTTACTGGAGGATGACACACGAATGCCACTCAAAACACCTCACCTAGCTCATTGCTTCATTGCCATAGTCTTGGTGAAGCATTTCCATGGTCTCCATTACGGATTCTCCAAATTTCTGACATAGAATTTCATGTTTGCTCTTTGGTCCATCGTAAAATCGAAAATATGCATATGCACATTGTCAAAAAAAAGTGTAATACAGGTCACATGGCATACTGACTCACGAGAGTTACTACTCACTCCTGCTGCACATACATGACCTTACTACACTGAAGAGGAACAGTCCCAGAACTTTTTGATCACACCTCATAAATTCATTTATTCATTAATTTTCTATACCGCTTATCCAGTGAGGGTTGCGGGTAAGCTGGAACCAACCATAGGTGACATTGGGCGAGAGGCGGGATACATCCTGGATAGGACACCAATCTATTGTGGGGCTAACACAGAGAGACAGTCAGCCATTCACACTCACACCTATGGGCAATGTAGAGTAGGCAATTGACCTAATTTTGATGTCTTTGGACTGTGGGAGGAAACCGGAGCACCCGGAGAAAACCTATGCAGGCACGAGTTGATTATACAAATTCCACACAGAAAGGACTCTGTTAACTGCCAGGTTTGAACCCAGAACCTGCTTGCTATGAGGTGACTGAGCTAGCCACTGCACCACCATGCCACCCTAATCATAAATTTAACTTTTAATACTTGGCAGCAAATCCTTTGCAGTCAGACAGTCTGAAAACTGGAACCCATAGACATTACCAGATGCTGTGTTTCTTCCCTGGTGATATTCTGCCAGGCTGATACTGCAGCTATCTTCAGTTTCTGTATATTCTTGGGGTATTTTGCCTTCAGCAAGTGAACTGCAGCTCAGCTGGATTCAGATCAGATGATTCAGTTGGCTACTGTAGAACATTCCATTTCTTTGCTTTAACAAAAGTCTTGAATTACTTTCGAAGTATACGTACTTTGTGTCACTGACTGACTGCACGGTAAAGTACCATCCAATGAATTTTAAGCCATTTGCTTGAATCTGAGCCAATAATCTAGCCCTCTAAACTTCAGAATTCATCTTGTTGCTTTTGTCAGCAGTCACATCATTAATAAATACAAAGCAACCAGTTTTATTAGCAGCTGTACCTGCTCGTGGCATAAGATGAGGTGATATGCTTTGGATCATGAGTGGTTCCTTCCCTTCTCCATACTTTTCTCTTCCTGTCATTCTGGTTTAAATTGATCTCGGTGTCATCTGTCCATAAGATGTTGTTTCAGAACTTGTATGGGCTTTCGTAGATTTTTTTTTGGCCTAAGTCTAATCTGCTTTTCCTGTTTTTGAGATTTACTGATGGTTTACATTTTGTGGTAAACCCTCTGCATTTATTCTGGTGAAGTGTTCTCTTATTTGTTGACTTTGATACAGATATACTGACCTCCTGGATGGTGTTCTTGATCAGGCCAACTGTTGTGAAGGGGTTTGTCTTCACCAGGGAAATAATTCTTCTGTCATCGACAGTTATTTTCTGTAGTATTTCAGGCCTGTTGGAGATGCTGAGCTCACCAGTGCATTCTATTTTTTTAAGAATCTACCAAATAGTCTATTTGGCCAGCTAAACTTTCTACTAGCTCGCTGATTTTTTTTTTTGTTTTGATTTTTCTCAGCTTAATGATGACTTGCCTCACTGGCAGTGGCAACTCTTTGGACTTCATATTGGGAGATAACAGCCATAGACTCCCAATGCAAATGCCACATTTCAAATCAACTCGAGACCTTTTAGTTTACTGGCAAGTGCAATAATGAGGGAATAATCCATGCCTGGCCATGGAGCAGCTGAGCAGACTCTCATCCTGCAAGAGAAGAGTCAAAATGTCCATTGTTTTCAGGCAAATCCCTCTCCAAAACCAGACAGGTTCAATTCAAAAATTTTAGGTTCAAGAACTATATGTAGGTAAGAGAGCATTATCAGATTATTGAGAAGGCAGCTCACTTCTTTCTCTCTCTCTTTCTCTCTCTCACACACACACACACACACACATATATATATTATGCGCACCTGTGATGGGTTTTTGAGGGAAGATATAATCTGATATCAAAGGGAGGCATCTGAGGCGATCAGCCTAATATATGAAGAATTGAATACTGCAGAATTCTCTGTCAAGGTTTACAGTATCTGCTTGTCTTGTGTCTTGATTTTTTTTTGCTTGTGTATATGTTTGTTGATTTTAGTCTCTTTTGCATTTTATTGTTTTAGATCCTGTGTGTTGCAATTTAAAATAAAATGGAAATTGAACACAATTTTCACAGAATTCAATATAATGCATTCAGAACTTTACCTTCTCATACACAGTGTGTGTGTGTGTGTGTGTGTTTAGATTGACAACTTGTCACTTGTTATCAGTCAGATGCTTAATTACAAAACCAAGTCAATGGATCAATCTATGGATTGATTTGCCAATTCCAGACATCTCTTGTAGGGATCAATGAGTATTGCTAAGTGACTTTGGAAGAATTGTTTTTGTTCTTCTCCTTGTGTACTTTATCTTCTTTTGTTATATTTACATATACCCTTCCTTTAAAATGTTTTGCAGAAAGTTTTGTACATTTATTTAAAATAAAAACACAAGTTTTCAGACCTTTTACTCAACGCTTTGTTAAAGTCCCCTGGCAACAATTACAGCCTTAAGTCTTCTTGGCTATGATGTTACATGCTTTGCACACCAGGATTTGGGGCTCTTCTCCAATTTCTTGATGCAAAACCTCTGAAACTCTGTCAGGTTAGATGGACTCTACCTCCCTTTTCAGGTTTCCACAGAGCTGTTTAATCATGTTCTAGTTCAGGCTTGAGTTGTGACACAAACAAAACCCAAAAAATAAACTCCTTTATATTGACAGATAATATCCATACAAGACATGTTTGATTATTCATTTGTTCATATTTGTACCTGTATACTGTGTACAGATTTTATTTTAAAAGAAAAATAATGTCCCTGCCATCTCAGTTTCTCCAAGGTTCAAATATCGCACTCCGAGTACAAACTATGCGAAAGAGTCCAAGGTTGTGACGTCACTTACAGTCTACGTGACTTTGAGGCTGAGATCTAGTGGATACATTGCTTCAAAATTGTTGTAACCCTGAAGATGCCCAAGTGTTAAATGTTTGGGTGTAAAAATAAGCCTGATCATGGAAGCAGTGAACACACATGTTAGCAGAGAGAAGACACCTTGGAGCTACTCCAGAATAGCAGACCCAAAAAAAACTTCTGGGTTTTTCTGGTCATGTGATGCAAGATGTCGGGCGAGATCTCAGACAGGATCCGTTACTAAGGCCGAATTAGAAATGGTACACAAATATACCGAGTTCGCCTCCATTTTTTCATTTTACCTTTCAATTTTAGGGGGTTTGGGGGTCCTCCCCCAAAGTGAACACAACCATATTTTTGGGATTCATGTATTTATCACACTCACCTACATAGAAACAGGTTGCCGCTGGTATCAAAGTACGAGTGATCCAGACTGATGGAGGTAGCTGAACTTGAAGTAGTAGGAGAGGTGGAGGTGGATTCTGGATGATGTTCATTTTCTTTGTCACTGTCTTTATTGGGGTTGTAAATTCATGAAATCAATGAAAGGAATGTGAGGAACTCAGTGTTTTTGTCTTGGAAGTATTTATTTCTGAGGCAATATTAATAAAAATAAGAGTCATAAAGGTCTTTCCGTGTTCCACTTTTTGGGAGACTATTCTTGAGGGCGTGCCAGAATACATGTGCATCAATGAGAATGGGGATGAGAGTGTAGTGAAGATGCAAGGAGTAGACGTAAAGAAAGTTGGTGAATTCAAGTACCTGGGGTCAACTGTGCAGGAAAATGGGGGCTGCGATAGTGAGGTGAGAAAAAAAGTGCAGGCAGGGTGGAGCAGTTGGAGAAGGATTTCAGGAGTCATTTGTGATAGGAAAGTCCCAGCAAAAGTGAAAGGTAAGATGTATAAGACAGTAGTGAGACCAGCTGTGATGTATGGATTGGAGACCGTACCCTTAACGAAGAGACAGGAGGCAAAGTTGGAGGTGGCGGAGTTGAGGATGTTAAGGTTTGCGATGGGAGGTTAGACAGGATAAGGAACGAGCACATCAGAGGGACAGCACATGTGGAGAGCTTGGGAATTAAGCTAAGAGAGATGAGACTGAGATGGTATGGGCACATCCTGAGAAGAGATGCAGAGCATGTTGGAAGGAGAATGTTGAGGATGGAGCTGCCAGGCACACGAAAACGAGGAAGGCCGAAGAGGAGATACATGGATGTGGTGAGAGAGGACATGAAAGTGGCAGGTGTGGTAGAGAAGGATGCCGAAGACAGGGAGCAATGGAGACAAAAGATCCGCTGTGGCGACCCCTAATCGGGAGCAGCTAAAAGAAGAAGATGATTCTTGAGGGCGTGCCACGTCCTTTCGATTTTGTTAGTGCATGCGCCAGTTTTTGGGTCTTTGAAATGTTTTGAATGGTTCAGTTTGATGGATATAACCAAATTTATCAAGATTATGGTATGCTTTCCAACAGTCTGAAATTATTGTTGTTCCTGGTTTGATGTATTTTGTTATTACTGCCACAAGAGTTTCTTCACTTCTGTCACTTTCAAAGAAACACCTTCCAGTGTACCTTTTGATGCCACCAGATACCCACACACCGTCTACACGTCTGCCTTTATGATATTTACATTTGCCAAATTTTCTTTCATCTATTTCAACAACAGACCCTGGTCCTCCGATTACTTCCTACCGGAAAATTGAAAGGTATAAAAATGGAGGAGAACTTGGTCTATTCGTGTACTTCACCAACATACTTGGGCCTTAGCAACGGGGCCTGTCTGAGATCTCGCCCAACATCTCGCGAAACATGACCGATATCTCGCGTCACATGACCGGAAAAACCCGGAAGTTTTTTTGGGGGAGGGGGTCCGCTACCATAGACATATAAACATAGACGCCGCATTGAGCTGGTGGCCCCGTTGCTGGGATACATCAGAGTGTCCGCCATATTTGATGTGGCAAATCTTCCCCGTAAACCAATGCAAGTAAATGGACTGAACTTCATAAAGCCCCTTTCTACAATAATATTTAACTCGATGCCTTTTATTCACCCATTAAAACACATGTATATATTTGGGAAACAAACAGGCATCAAAACAACACATATAACTTTTAATGTGATGGTTATAAATAGTGTGCGAAATATCCTGTACACTGCAAACTAGCGACAGATACGCGATAGATAGCTCAGGTAAGCTAATCAGTCAGCATACCGTAGCAAGCTACCAAAACCTGAGGCCACAATAACCAACCTACAAGACTGAATATGATAAATGATGGAAATAGTGGAAAAACTGGAAATAGTGAATGAAAATAAAAATTTACTGTTTTATTTATTGAGTCACCACACAGACCTACTCTCGTTGAATAAAGTGAGCTGAATGACCGCCAAACTGAGTTCGGCCAGGTTCTAACGTCATACCAAAACAAAATGCATCACTGATTCCTTCACATTCAGAAAGGTTAAAAACATTCATCATACGTTCAAAAACGTTCATCATAGTGTGGCACTGTATTATCTAATTCTCACTGCTTATAACTATACACCTACCCGGTGGAGATGAGCTGGGAAACTGAAGACTGAAGGAACAGCTCCCTCTCTGATCCTGACTGTCTGACCTGTTCTGCCAAAATCCTCCGTTCTGAAGTGTTCACTGCAGAGCATGGATGACGGAGTAGCAGAAAACCCTTCCCGTCGCACAGCTGTCTCCCACTGCTTTGTCATGTCTTTATTTTTGGGAAACCTACATAGTATGTGAAAAGTTAGCTAAGCAACTAACAACAATCAGCGTAGTTACGAAGGAAATACTTCGTTGTTTGGAGACAGGTTTCACCGAGCGGCTATTATGCGTGAGACTTCATATTAGCCACAAAGTCAGAAAAATCTGTTCGTAAAATTACGTTATAACGACCAAATACAATGAAAAGTATTTTTCCAGTCTCACCTGTGAAAGGTAATCCCATGTGATCTCGTTTGGACGGTAAACCTGTTGGTACAGTTAAACGCAGCACACGAATGAGGCACCTTTATTCTCGGCTACTGTCTAGACGCCAGAGACGGTTGAAGAATCTCCACTTTGCCACATCCAATATGGCGGCGAGGATGACGTATGATTCTACGCAGAAGGCGGCGTCTATGTTTATATGTCTATGTCCGCTACCCTGCATTCTAGCCGACACCTTTCGCCACCTATAAATGCTCCATTGCCAGCTACTCGCAGTGGTGTTCTTTTTTGTTTTCAAAAAAATTCCATTTTCCCCCTTGTATTTTTATGTGACATGCTTTTGTTTGTTTTTATTCGCTGAGAAAAGTGATCTTTTTAGATGGCAAGAATCATGTTGCTATGGCAACGGGATTGTTTACTAGTATCCGTGTCAGTACTGCGCCTGCGTTATCTTCCCTGGTGAAAAATAAATGTGCTAAGTGTACTAAAATTTAGCATACTTTTGTGTACTTGAAGCCGCACTAATCATGAATATACTTCAAGTGTGTTTATGATTAGTTAACTTGAGGCATGCTACTTTGGAACAAGTAATTACTAAATATATTTTAATTGTAATTAAATTGTAGAAAAGTGCAACTTGAAGTTTATTTAGTGTACTTTTATATGCTACATTACACATAACTTTCACTTAAGTATATTTTAGTATAATATATTTCTATAAAGTGTAATATAGTATAATTATTTTAAAGTGTGTTAAAAGTGTTAGCGTGAAAGCGTGATGTTAGTATGCTTTTTATATATTTACAAAAAGTACAATTTGTGTAAGTACATTTTCAATATACTATTGAAAATATGAATATACTTTAAATACAATAAAGTATATTTATTTTTCACCAGGGTCGCCGAGTGAGATTTAAACTTCATAAAAGTGAAGTCTTGATTCACGGATGTTGTTGCCAGTAAAAATCATATGGTTACAGAAAATTTCTGATTAGATTTTTAAAATTAGAAGCCTTTATTTCTCACATATACATTACAGCACAGTGAAGTTCTTTCTCTGCTTTCAACCCATCTGAAGCAGTGAACACACAGAGCAGTGAGGAGCTGTGCTACAGTGCCTGTGGATTTTTTTTTAGAATTAGAAGCCTTTATTTAAAGGTCCCATGGCATGGTGGTTTGTTGATGCTTTAAACGGGCTCGTGGAGGCTTCCGGATGTTATATCCGCAGCCTTTCTCGAAATGAACCCTTGGCACGTAAATATAGCCTCCTGGGAGAAAGCCCCATTTCAGCGCTTTTCCCAGTGCGTCGTTTTGCTAATGAGAAGCAGGAGGCGGGGAAGGGTAGAGGGTGGGGGCGGGCCATGGGGGGAGGGGGAGGGGCTTGACCAAGCTGCGCACACACACATACTCGCTGCTATCAGCGCCTGTAGCCACGCTGCTAAGACAAAACCCCGTTCTCCCTCGGACTCCTTTCGTAAACTCAACGTGACACAGAGAACAGAGAGTGAGAGTGTTCGGAGTGATAGTTTACGAACGTATAATACCCTAGGCTTGAACACGCACTCCATAACCAAAGAGGATAGAAGCAGCAACTACAGCAACATAGCGCTTATCCAACAGAAGACATGCATTGCGGAGCAATAGTCAAACATAAGCTCATAAGTTACAGTCAATTTCCAGACTAAACTCAGTTTAACAGAGCATGCTGCATGCTCTTTAGTTTTGTAGCGCAGATTACCTGGCTAACTGCAGGAAGCAGTTAGCTGCACAGCTAATGTAGCCATTGCTAGGCTAACGCACCGATTTTAAAACACGGCAAAACAACCAGTTATACACTTACTTGTTCGGTGTTTGTTGCTGATGCGGCAGGGATGCTTGGTACGGACCCAGGCTTCAGTGACATTTGATGTGCAAAACCTGCCCTGTACTGTCCCAAGTTGTGGAAACATTCCTCAGGAAAATGCTTCCGACAAACATACACCGTCTAAGGTAGACTCGACGGCGTATTATTGAAGTAAATAAAATTAAGCCACTGCGTCTTCAGGGGCTCTCCCGTCGGCAGTAAAAACAGACTCTTTTCTGTGTTGTCACATCCATGTACAGCACAATTTCCATGTTTCGCTCGCTTAGGTGATGCCATGTTGTTGTGTCCTCTATGGTCTCCTCACTACAACTGGGCGGGCAATCCGTACAGTGGGTGGGAATCCAGGGGGGGGCGTGGGGATCATCTCCCTTGCTGACGTAGTAAAGGGAAGAGCTCATCAACGCGCCGTTTTGACGTGCCATTCTCAAATGTTGGGCATAGTTTGGTTTACACATTATGAAATTTCTAGCCACTGGGGTGACAAGAAGGTCAGAGGAACTCATTTTAACGTTAAAAAACCTCAGAAAGTGAAAATTTCATGCCATGGGACCTTTAATGACTCTGTGTTACTAAGGTAAACAGTGTACTAGTGTATCAGCTACATCACAAGCAGATATCCGGTTTCAGTGCAAAGGGAAGGCTATTCTTAGTAATATTGTAATTTTTAAAATGGATAAATCGTTTTATTTTTAATTAAGACATGCAGGGAGCATATCAGGGCACTTGCTGTGATTGTCAAATGGCAGGGTTTTTTTTTTTGGGGGGGGGGGGGGGGGGGGTGTTTGGCTTTAAAGGCATACACACATTTATCCTGATTGTATCTCGTTTCTCATTGCCAGAGAGACCTATGTGTACCTTCTGGCAAACTCCAAGTAAGCCATCATGTTTTTAGTCTGGAAACTCAGGTCTGATTGGTGGAGGACTGCAGAAATGGCTGTTTCTCTAGCAGGTTCTCTCATCTCCACACAGGTCCTCTGGATATCAGTCGGAGTGACTTTCAGGCTCTTGGGCACTTCTCTTCTCCTCTGTTTGTACAACCTGACTGTGTGTCATCCAAGCGTCTCTGTGTTTCTTAACCTCTTGCATTTAAGAATGTTAGAAGACTTTGCGTTCAGAGGAACTTTTAAAACTACAGAAATTTTTTTTTTTGGACATCCTTCATTTTGATACAGCTTCATATCTCAGGGATGATCAATGGAAATGGGTGTGAGCAACATATCAAATGGTCTGAGATCCCATTAAAGCTTTTTCATTATGGAGTAGTTTTTGCTATGGAGTCCCTAAAAATTGTGTAATTTTTTTTGGGAAAGTTTCTCGTGCACATGAGAAAGTATCTGATGTGCACATTCTTTGTTGATTTATTATATCTTCTGGTACATTTTGCATTCTTGCATATGTCCCATTCTCCTGTCAGAAACACTTCATCATGTTTATGGAGTTCAGGCTTCTGTCAGGTAGATTCTTGTGGGCTTGTAACTTTATTTGGTTTATTTGTTTGTTTGTAACACGTCCCTTTAGGGGCTCCATATTTTGCTGACTGATGAAAAAAATATTTAATTCAAGACTGTAAGGGAACATAAAGTATAACGTTCTTGGGCGGCACGGAGGTGTAGTGGTTAGCACGGTCGCCTCACAGCAAGAAGGTTCTGGGTTCAAACCCAGTGGCTGACAAGGGCCTTTCTGTGTGGAGTTTGCATGTTCTCCCTGTGTCTCTGTGGGTTTCCTCCGGGTGCTCTGGTTTCCCCCACAATCCAAAGACATGCGGTTAGGTTAATATGGGACGGCCTTGGGCTGAGGTGCCCTTGAGCAAGGCACCAAACTCCCAACTGCTCCCCGGGTGCTGTTAGCATGGCTGCCCACTGCTCTGGGTATGTGTGTGTGTTCACTGCTTCAGATGGGTTAAATGCAGAGAGGAAATTTCACAAGTGTGTGATGAATAAAGTTGTGCTTTCTTTCTTAAAACATATGGCATTTGTAGTCTCAGTCAATTTTTAAGGTTATAAAACACTCCTTTATTCACTAAGCCCTGGACCTTATATTTAATTTTCCATAGTCTTTATGTTCATATAGCCTTATGTTTCATTTTTCTGATATTTATATGCTGCCCACAAAAGCATGTCTTTATGTATCATACCTTCTCGTTGTCTTTCTTTTGTATGTACAAATAGTTACATACATTTTTTTATACATGTTCGAAAATAAAATAAATTCATTCATTCATTCATTCATTCATTCATTCATTCATACCTTACTTGTGGTAGTTCCGCTTAAAAAAAGATTTAACAAAAGGTCATTTTGTGCAGGGTCACACAGTTAGACACACAAATACCCTTTCAAACCCATCAATCACATAAGCTAGTGAGCTAAAAGCTTTCTGTATCCATTAGTAATATGACTAACTGCATTAGTGGGCTTTCTCTCTTATCTTTAAACGATAAACCAAGTGATCTGTTCGATTACAGCTACTCAATTATAGCCTCTCTCTAAACAAACAATTAGCAGAGTGTCAGAGTGGCACATTTACATGGAATGATTGTTTATGTATAAAAGAAAAGGTTTACATGATCACACATTCACACGTGTTTTATTAAAGGAATAGCAGTCGTGAGCTTACATAACTGTGTGATTATACATCAACCTATTTTTGTATATAGTACCAGTCAAAAGTTTGGACACACCTCCTCATAGGTTTTTCTGTATTGTGATTATTTTCTACATCGTAGAACAATACTGAAGACATCAAAACTATGCAATAACATATGGACTTTTGTGGCAAACAAAAACATATTAAAAAGTTTCTTATTTTAGATTCTTCAAAGTAGCCCTGTGACACTTTGCACACTACTGGCATTATCTGAACCAGCTTCATGAGGTAGTCACCTGGAATGCTTTTCAATTAACAGGTGCCTCGTCAAAAGTTAATTGGTGCAATTTCTTGCCTTCTTAATGTGTTCAAGATCTCATCTCATCTCATTATCTCTAGCTACTTTATCCTGTTCTACAGGGTCGCAGGCAAGCTGGAGCCTATCCCAGCTGACTACAGGCGAAAGGCGGGGTACACCCTGGACAAGTCGCCAGGTCATCACAGGGCTGACACATAGACACAGACAACCATTCACACTCACATTCACACCTACGCTCAATTTAGAGTCACCAGTTAACCTAACCTGCATGTCTTTGGACTGTGGGGGAAACCGGAGCACCCGGAGGAAACCCACGCGGACACGGGGAGAACATGCAAACTCCAAACAGAAAGGCCCTTGCCGGCCACGGGGCTCGAACCCGGACCTTCTTGCTGTGAGGCGACAGCGCTAACCACTACACCACCGTGCCGCCCCATGTTCAAGATCAAACAGTAAATAGTAAATAATAAAATACAGTAAATAGCCCGGCGGCACGGTGGTGTAGTGGTTAGCGCTGTCGCCTCACAGCAAGAAGGTCCTGGGTTCGAGCCCCGTGGCCGGCAAGGGCCTTTCTGTGTGGAGTTTGCATGTTCTCCCCGTGTCCGCGTGGGTTTCCTCCGGGTGCTCCGGTTTCCCCCACAGTCCAAAGACATGCAGGTTAGGTTAACTGGTGACTCTAAATTGACCGTAGGTGTGAATGTGAGTGTGAATGGTTGTCTGTGTCTATGTGTCAGCCCTGTGATGACCTGGCGACTTGTCCAGGGTGTACCCCGCCTTTCGCCCGTAGTCAGCTGGGATAGGCTCCAGCTTGCCTGCGACCCTGTAGAAGGATAAAGCGGCTAGAGATAATGAGATGAGATGAATGAGATTTTATATTAGACACTGGGAAATTGCATGAATGTTGTTTTAAAGGATAATATAAAAAAATTATTTTTAAATGAGTGACAGAATTTCATTCTTTTGAAATGCAATTAAGTAACATAATTGTAATAAAAACGCACCAGCAGCTATGAGTAATTGACAATTTTTCTGTAAAACACCACAACACGAAAACAGAAACTGCTGTATTTTATCTGTTACATTTATGACTCTTACTTAATTCTCTGCTTATCTGTGAGACAGTAATGTAATGTGAATGTTAAAAACAGCCATATTCACATTTTATTTTATGTTTTTTTTTCAAGTTTGTTTGTATTTGAGACAAAGAAAGTGCAATGCTTTTTAAAACATTAAATACGGCTGTTATGCTGTATGGGAGCACATGTTCTCCTTGCCCCTAATCCGTACGTGTGCATGTGCACAATGATCTGAAGTCAAATCTGACACTGTCAACGCTTTATTGTTGAAGCTGAGAAACCAGATACTCCCAGAGGCATGCCCTTCTTTCTTTCTCTCTCTGTTAAGCTGGGTTCAGCCTCAGTGGGAGCATAGTACATGTACACATACACTCCCAGTGTGCTCATTTACAGAATGCCACTCTTAAAAGCTTAGAAACCAACCACAAAGATATACAGTACTGGGCAAAAGTCTTAGGCACATGCAGTGAAATGCTGTAGAGCAAAGATGCCTTCAAAAATAATGAAATTAAATGTTTCTACATAAAAAAAATACATTGAAGATCAGTAAGCAGTAATGCATGAAAGAAGTCAATGTTTGGCTTGAGACGACCCTTCGCTTAAAAAAATAATAAAAACTTGGAGTCTCGGGTACAGTGAGTGTAGTTTTATAAGGAACTGAGCTGTAGGTTTTACTGAGCATCTTACAGAACCAGACACAGTTCTTCTGGACACTTTGATTGTCACACTATTTTTCCAGCAAAACCCAGTAGTCTTCAGTATGTTTTTGTCTGAAAAATGGTCTGTTATGTAATATGCTGCTTTCTTTACTGACATACAAACATTTTTCTGTAACATTTAATTTTGTGCTGGAAAACTAATGTTTGGAAATCTAAAGTGTTTTTGTACTAGTTCCATAATGTAGTAGTCATAAACTAAAAATATATAATAAAGTTTGTATTAAAAAATAAATAAATAGGGTGCCTAAGACTTTTGCACAGTACTGTATATGTCTGTTGTGTATATATATATATATATATATATATATATATATATATATATATATATATGAATGACAGTGAAGCATAATGAATATACGGTGCATATAGAGTATATTTTATATATTTATTTATATATTTATTCTAATTACAGTTCTAATTATGCTTAAAGGATGTGCCTGATATGTCACTCAGGTTAATGTACCTATGAAAGTTTACAATTATTAAAAATAAAACACTGCAAACAACAGTAAAACAGATTGATGATAGTATCATATTTGGGGTAGGTTAGACTTTTTATCTAATCATGTTAGTGAATATATTGTATTAGAGCAATGAAGTTTTCTCCATGTCTTTGTGCCTCAGTGTGCATGTGCCTCTTTTCCTCCCCCTTGCACATTTTGCAAATATTTGTCTGTCAACCTGCTTATCTTAAATCAGTGGCTGACCCTCTCTCCAGCTTCTTTGGTGACTTTCCTTTTTTTCTATCTTTCTTGATTTCTTTCTTTTCTGTTCCATAGCTCTGTGCTCTTATATATGTTTATCCCATTGTTCCTTCCATTTTGTTTTTAAGGGGAAACATGGTTTAATACTGTACCTCAAACTAAAAATGGTACAATGTTATAATGTAGTGTTGGACAATGGCAATGGAAAGTGCATTAAAAAATCTCCACCATCGCACTGAATCCATGTCTATCACTTGTGCATTTATTATAAATGATGCTGATTCTGTAGTGATGATCATTTTTAAGCTTTAAAGTGTCATCCTATACACCGTCTCCCTAATCACAACCCAGTTTACTAGTTAAATAGTTAATCTCCATGGAGCAACATCTATTGAAAAGACCTGCAGGCATGATTGTGCGATTGTGCATTTTGTGGGTAAAATGGTTGTTTTTCCCCATTGTGATAATGCAAGAGTCCTACCTGCAGCCTTCTTTCCTTCCTCCAAAAATTTCTCTCAGCACAAAACCACTTGGATAAGGGAAAGAAAAGAATGGAGGAGGAGGGCAGTAGAGCAAGACAGCAGATCTGTCACCATGTCCTGAGAGACCTGCAACAGAATACACACATAAACACACCTTTCTCTCTCTTACACACACACACACATACAAATGTTCGCCACACAACATTGTCCCAGGAGAGGGGAACTGAGCGTTTACAGTTGCTGTTCGCCGTTTGAAAGGAGGGATTGTTTCCACACAGAGGGACGAATTAATTTACCCACTAAACAGGATGATACGTAAATTAAGGGGAAAAGTGAAAGAAAGGGGAAAGAAAGAAGATGAATGTGTTCGAGAGCAGGAGGGTTTGTTTGCCCCAGTTTCATTCAGAACAAATGTAAACACACACCTGTTGGGCCAGATCTTGCAAATGCTTCATGCCAATCTTCAGTAAATTACAATTCAGTGCACTGTTTCTTAGCTAGCTACTTAGTATGACACTGAACTTTTAATATTTCAAATAGTTTAGAACTTTCAAATAATTAATTTCATGTTTATTTTGCAGTTTATGTACCAGTATGTTAAATGGGAGCAATATACTGTATATATTCTAATCATATAGCAATACATTCATTCATTCATTCATTATCTCTAGCCGCTTTATCCTTCTACAGGGTCGCAGGCAAGCTGGAGCCTATCCCAGCTGACTACGGGCGAAAGGCGGGGTACACCCTGGACAAGTCGCCAGGTCATCACAGGGCTGACACATAGACACAGACAACCATTCACACTCACATTCACACCTACGGTCAATTTAGAGTCACCAGTTAACCTAACCTGCATGTCTTTGGACTGTGGGGGAAACCGGAGCACCCGGAGGAAACCCACGCGGACACGGGGAGAACATGCAAACTCCACACAGAAGGGCCCTCGCCGGCCCCGGGGCTCGAACCCAGGACCTTCTTGCTGTGAGGCGACAGCGCTAACCACTACACCACCGTGCCGCCCCTATAGCAATACAGTATATGTAAATTTACATAGCAACAGTTACACCAAAGAAAATTAACAAAGCTTTTGCTTACTTGATTAACTGCAATTTGGTACTTTTTTATCTCATAGTCTCATATTCACAGTTACACACCATCAGATGGTAGTGAATAGTGAAAAAATAGGGGAATAAATGATATACTGGATCATCTGTCCTTACAAATAAGGTAAACTTGTTGCCTTGGGTTTAAGGATTTCTTTTAAAGTCAAACAGTTTTGCAGTGAAAAGATTTTTTTCATTTGTATTTGTAAGACTTGTGACACCATGTTGCTTAAAGATGTACAGTATACAAATTAGAGCATTGATCAGTCGAGACAGCGTTACTGTAGAATAACTTACAATGGCCACTAATATAATGAAAGTCAAGTGTATTCTGTGTACTTTACATTTGCTATAGTCAATGTAATTTGACAGCAAACCAATGATTTTTGCTTTCTATCTTGTTAGCTGTTACATTGGACAGTTGAAAGTCCCACTTGGAGGACACTCTGGACTCTTACAGTAATGCTTTTATGGCTGAGGACTACAGTTGACTTGCTAACTTTAGGACTGCAGTTGTCATGAACAGTTTTGCACTCAAGTTTCCATCAACTGAAGAGTTTATAACATCAACAAAACTGACTTCATGTTAAAACTGTTAATGTTATAGTCATGTTGTCTGTTGTTGCCCAAATGAGGATGGGTTCCCTTTTGAGTCTGGTTCCTCTCGAGGTTTCTTCCTCATGTCGTCTGAGGGAGTTTTTCCTTGCCCCCGTCGCCACAGGCTTGTTCACTGGGGATAGATTAGGGATAAAATTAGTTCATGTTTTAAGTCGTTCAAATTCTGTAAAGCTGCTTTGCGACAATGTTTATTGCTAAAAGCACTATACAGATAAACTTGAAACTTGAACTTGAAACATTATACATTTACACTCACCGGCTACTTTATTAGGAACACCCATACACCTGCTGTTTTATACATTTATTTAAATCATCCAATCCCTTGACAGCAGCACAATAAATAAAGTCATGCAGATACAAATCAAGAGCTTCAGGTATTGTTCACTTCAAACATCAGAATGGGGAAAAATTGTGATCTCTGTGACTTTCACTGTGGGATCGGTGCTGGTGCCAGATGGACTGGTTTGAGTGTTTCAGGAACTGCTGATTTTCTGGGGTTTTCACACACAACAGTCTCTAGAGTTTACACAGAATGGTACGAAAAACAAAAGACATTGAGTGAGCGACAGTTCTGTTGGTGGAAATGCCTTGTTGATAAGAGGAAAATGGCCAGATTGGTTTGAGCTGCCAGAAAGGATATAGTAAATCATATAATCACTTTTTACAACCATGGTGAGCAGAAAAGCATCTTCTGAAATAGCAGAAGACCACATTGGGTTCCACTCCTGCCAGCCAAGAATAGGAATCTTAGAATCAAGAACGAGTTCCTATTAAAGTGGCCGGTGAGTGTATGTTATCTTACAAGTGTACAAAAGCATGCACTTTGACATGATTGTTCCATAATGCAGTGGACAAATACTCCATACTCCCATATTACTGCTTGGTGGCTTGGAGTATTTTGCTAAGGTGTAGATTGTGTTTTAGCTATCAGGTTAATATTACAGAGTGATGCTGATCAATTTAGCAACTTTTATTGAGCTATTTGCTAGTAATGTTGGTCTAACAGTTGCTAGCATTATTGCAAAAAAAATATCAAACTTATTAAGTTCTATGCATGTTATTTTGTAAAGAGTAATTATGCTAGAAGTGCCTTTTCTCAAGATCTTACATATTCTTGTAATAGCAAATCTTCCTAAGACTTAACTTGATGCATTTAAGAGATATGGTATTGTTGCTCCTGTGCAAGATGAGAAATACAAAGAGGAATCAGGTTAGTCTTTCAGTGTTATCTCATGTCTCAATCTCTCTGGAGTCCAGTGCTCCATTCATTCTTCTAATCTGCTCATCACACTGATAACATCTGTGTATCAGAGGCGTGTGTGCAGCTCACAGCCACACGTGTCAGTTTGGATGTCTGTGTTCAACACTGTTGCATAGACATTTAAGTATGGGCTACGGTACATATTGGGGGAAAAAAGATGTTCTCCTGGAGCCAACAATCAGCTCAAACACACCTGATGGGGCTCATTAGATAGTTATCATCATTTTAATTAGACCACATACAGTGGATATAAAAAGTGTACACACCCCGTTAAATGATAGGTTTTTCTGATGTAAAAAAAAAATGAAACCACGATAAATAATTTAAAAACTTTTCCCACTTTTAATGTGACCTATAACTTGTACAATTCAGTTGAAAAACAAATCTGTTAGGGGGAAAAACATAAAAAATAAAAAACGTACAATAAGCTGGTTGTATAAGTGTGCACACCCTTAAACTAATACTTTGTTGAAGCACCTTTTGATTTAATTACAGCATTCAGTCTTTTTGGGTTCACACCTGCCATCAATTAAAATGACTCTGATTAACCCCAAATGAAGTTCAGACATTTACTCAGTTCCATCCTCCAGCAAAAGCCAGGGTTCACGGAGAGCTTACAAAGCAGCAAAGGGATCTCATTGTTGAAAGCTATCAGTCAGGAGAAGTGTACAAAAAAATTTCCACAGCATTAGATATACCATGGAGCACAGTGACGACAGTCATCAAGAAGTGGAGAAAATATGGGACAACAGTGACGTTACCGAGAACTGGACGTCCCTCCAAAACTGATGAAAAGACAAGATGAAAACTGGTCAGGGAGGCTGCCAAGAGGCCGACAGCAACACTGAAGGAGCTTCAGGAATTTCTGGCAAGTACTGGTTGTGTACTACATGTAACAATCTCCCATATTCTCCATATTTCTGGACTATGAGGTAGGGTCAAAGAAAAACATCCAGGCCCGGCTAAATTTTGCAAAAAAAAACAAAAAAACAAAACAATGACAACAACAACAAAAAACATCAACTCTCCCAAAAGCATGTGGGAAAATGTGTTATGGTCTGATGAAACCAAGGTTGAACTTTTTGGCCACAATTCCAAAAGGTATGTTTGATGTAAAAACAATACTGTGCATCACCAAAAGAACACCATACCCACGGTGAAGCATGGTGGTGGCAGCATCATGTTTTGGGGTTGTTTTTCTTCAGCTGGAACAGGGGCTTTATCAAGGTGGAGGGAATTATGAACAGTTCTAAATACCAGTCAATTTTGGCCTAAAACCTTCAGGTGTCTGCTAGAAAGCTGAAGATGAATTTCATCTTTCAGCGGCCCAGCCAGAGCCCAGACCTAAATCCAATTGAAAATCTGTGGGGTGACCTGAAGAGGGTTGTGCACAAGAGACGCCCTCACGATCTGACAGATCTGGAGCGCTTTTGCAAGGAAGAGTGGGCAAATATTGCCAAGTCTAGATGTGGCAGGCTGATAGACTCCGACCCAAAAAGACTGAATGCTGTAATTAAATCAAAAGGTGCTTCAACAAAGTATTAGTTTACGGGCGTGCACACTTTTATGCAACCAGCTTACTGTACGTTTTTTATTTTTTATGTTTTTCCCCTGAACAGATTTGTTTGCTTTTCCAACTGAATTGTACAGGTTATAGGTCACATTAAAGGTGGGAAAAGTTTTTAAATTATTTATCGTGGTCTCATTTTTTTATATCAGAAAAACCTGTCATTTTAACGGGGTGTGTACACTTTCTATATCCACTGTAGCTATCAGCACAAGGTCTATAAATGACCAAGATTCAGAATCAGAATCACTGGAATGGACACTTCTCTAACCAGACCAGATAAATAGCACTTTATTTACTGAAATGCATAAATATAAGAACACTTCAACTTCACCGAAATTGTACTGTGAGCAGAACAGGGACATCCAGTTCCTGGAACACTGCTAAATGTGTTGTTTCCTTAAAAATAATAATAATAATAAAAATTGGGATTTTGCTGCCACGTGAATGGGACTCATTAATGGAGGAAGGGTGGAGGTAGAAGTGGGGTAGTATCAGGAAGAACTAAATAACACTTTTTTTTTTGCAATGTTCAACATTCACAGTTTTATCAGACATACACACACTTACATGCTCTAGAAACCCCAGGTTTTTCCTCTGTAACTCTTTTACAACACTCAGATGTTGTGACTGGGTGATTCAAAAGATTTCTGAAATGCAGTGTTTCCATAGAAAGTCCCTTGCATTTTGCAAACCTCCCTAGAACATATCATCGAGTTTTGATATAAAGTGCACTTTATTATACAGTCAGCTAATGATATTTTTTTAAATCAACAACCTCATTTAGTTAGCTAGCTTCAATATGTGAATGTACAAAAACATGTAACTCTAAAAGTGTATAAGCACTTAAATAAAAGTCTCTGATTTCACAAATCCACAAAAAAGACCTCCATGTGGTGCTCAGCTCATGGCAGTCACCAAGTTAGCATGGTGCATGTGGCTGAAGGCTGGATGAAACTCGACAGGTGGAGTCATGTTAATATGGTGAGAAATACTGGTGATGTGGTTAAAGGCATGTGGTTTGTCCTGCATGAATCTGCTAAAGTGAAACTGATGAGAGCTCTCGCCTCTCCTTCGTTTCGATTTGGTGGACATTTTTCTGTTGCGAGTCTGAATGCCTTCCTTCTTCATAGTGAGTGGGCGGTTCATCTAATAAAATAAGCACAAATATACATAGAAATAGTGAGTACCAATGGTAGAGTGACAACCAACTGTACTGTATTGCACTGAAAATTAAACACCATATTGAACCTGTCATAGAATCACAGGTCCTGATGTTCTTTAATGGTTCTTTGGATAGCAAGGAAATAGCAAGGGTTTTTCAGGTACAGACTTATGCATATAACAAGTTAAGTGATACGCACATTGTGCAGTTTATAGTAGAGACCACAGGCATTGCAAACAGGCTCTCCATTGGTGTTACGTCTCCACAGTGTAGTAGTGCCCGTGTGGCAGTTTGCACAGCACGTACCTGCTCTCCTGGCTGCTGACTGCGTGCACACACACACACAAATAGGAACAATTTTCATTTTAGGTTAATGCACATGGTTCATGAAAATCTAATGTACTGGCAAATTTGTACTGATTTTTGTGTTTTAATTCCTAATTAGTGGCATGGAGTGGTCATTATTACTAATTTTTTCTATTGTATCAGTCTACATTTGTTCATTCAAGGTGTGAGTGGATCTGGAGTCTATCCCAGGAACACTGAGAATGAGGTGGGAATGCACCCTGGATGAGATGCCAGTCCAGCGCGCGCGCACACACACCCCTCGGGGCAATTTTATTGTAACCAATCCACCTACCAGCATGTTTGTTTATTTTTTTGTTTGTTTTTTTTGAAAGGAAAGCAGAAAACCTGGAAGAAACCCATGTAGATACAGGGAGAGCATGTGAAACTCCACACAGACAGTAACCCGAACTCAGGATAGAACCTGGAACCCTGGAGCTGTAGGACAACACTACCTGTTGAAGAGGGCTGTGCCATATCATGTTCTCCATCATTTACCTTTACATTTCCTCCCCATTATAAGTATTTGTCATCCTGTGATATCGATGAGGTGTTTGCCTATGTGTCACAATGTGGGAATCTCACCACCTCACACGTAGAATAAGAATGGCAGAAGTCGGAGTTCCAACACTAGACGAGGAGGAAGAATTAATTCCCCAAAAAAGGAGCTCCATCCATAATAGCCTCCTTATTTGATGATGGTTGGGATTAAGCTTTACATTTTTGGATCAATGATTGTGTTTGCTTGGCTCTCCAGACTGTATGCTGATGTGACTTGAGGCCAAAAGGATAGTGTTGAATGGTACTATTTTCATATCATTACTTATATTGTGGCGGCACGGTGGTGTAGTGGTTAGCACTGTCACCGCACAGCAAGAAGGTCCTGGGTTTGAGCCCAGCGGCCAACGAGGGCCTTTCTGTGCGGAGTTTGCATGTTCTCCCCGTGTCTGCGTGGGTTTCCTCCGGGTGCTCCGGTTTCCCCCACAGTCCAAAGACATGCAGGTTAGGTTAACTGGTGACTCTAAATTGACCATAGGTGTGAATGTGAATGGTTGTCTGTGTCTATGTGTCAGCCCTGTGATGACCTGGTGACTTGTCCAGGGTGTACCCCGCCTTTCGCCCGTAGTCAGCTGGGATAGGCTCCAGCTTGCCTGCGACCCTGTAGAACAGGATTTTTTTTTTCTTTATCAAATTCTAACAGAAAATGAGAGTGCCCGAAAAGGAAACCATATTTAGAACAAACTTGCTACAATACATGAGCGAGGACGGCTTGTACACATCACCATTTTTCTTTGTTGCGGACATGAAAAAGTTGCACAGCAACATGTTTAGTTCTTTGCCAGGTATGTCTTCCATCTTTCAACCTTCATTTAGGTTTCGACAGAACTTCCCAAAGACATTGAGGTGATAGGTCGTCTTTTTTGTTGTATTTTCTGCCCTTTGCTCCTCAATAAACTGCTGGATTTGCTCGGCGTTTATAGCAACAGTTACAGGTTTTTAGCTTTCTCCTAAAATGTTTTCTTTTATTTCTTCTTCCTCAGGGTAGTAAAACTCGCTTTCACTGTGAACACTGTCGTTATCGCTATCCATGCTGTAAAATTGATGCTATTCTCCTGAGAAATGCAAAAATAAATGTTGACAAAAAAATGCTACTACCGGTATCATGGGCGCCGCCAGGGGGGGGAAAGGTTAGAACAATTCTAGGGGCCCAGCACTGCCATGGGGCCCTTTAAGGGGCTGATAATATGCTTGTAATGATTTTAATAAGACTTTTGAAATAACAACAATGCAATATTCCATCTGGTAAAATGAGCTAATTGAACAAGGTTGTCTATTTCTTGAGTTCTTCAACATATTGTCATTTAACCCTCCCCCTTTTGCGAAATGGTACGGTCCAGTTCTGGTAGAAGTGCGATGCGTTAAATCTGTGTGCTGATCAGTGCAACGCTACTTGCTGCTGTGTCGCGGTGCAGCAGCCAGCCAGCAGTGGAGTGCGTACAGTCTATGATTGCTAAATATGAAGAGTGGCTGTCAAAAACGTAAAGAAAGGCAGCTGAAAGCTGAGAGGGACCGGAGAGGCAGGCAACTGGTCACTCAGTTTTTCCCAAAGAAAGGTAGCTATCGCTCACGTGTGTTCAAAATATTAGCGAATGGTAAATGAACAGTATGAACGTGGTTGGATTAGCCTATCAAGAGAACACTTTTACAGTTTGTACAGTGACATTTTTTCCATTTTAATAACTGAACTGACTTGTGTGATAAACAAGATGAAATATTACGTTATGCTGGTGCTAATAACTAGTGCTAATAACCAGTTTCATAACTAATGGGGTGCCCTAAATATGCACAGATTCAGCCTCAGGGGGACCTCCGCCCTACCAAACCACTGAACCCCCCTTTGGAGAAGGAGGTAAGCAGCAATACAACCCATAAATGCTTTAGGATTGAAGTTTTTAATGAGCGAGCGCCATATACAGTTTGCTAGATTAAAGTGTTGCTAATAGTTTGCTAGATTAAAGTGTTGCTTAGCAGTCACATCACACATTTCACTACCAATTGTCCTAGCACAAGAAGGCATGTGGCAAAATCTTGAATTTTTGTGATTGTAAATGCACCAGAATTAGTCACTGACCAGCTTTCATCTAGTCCCTAGTAGGTTAATACATAAAATGTAAAAACAAAGTCACAAACTCAAGGTCCATGGGCTATCAAAAGTCAAATAATGACATTAGTGCAATTGTGACGAGGATGGGCAAAGTTGGGGGCCCAAAATTCTAATCTTTCATGGGGCCCAAAATTTCTGGCGGCGCCCCTGACCAGTATGTTTGTTGCTGTTGTGAACGAGTGAGTCTCCAAAAGTCCGTAACCAGGGTCTGGATCGTAGGATACGGACCCGCTCGCCAGCCAATCAGAGTGCAGGATTTGATGGAAACCAGACCGCGAAAAAAATAACATGAAATATATTTTTCACGGTCTGGTTTCCATCAAATCCTGCGCTCTGATTGGCTGGCGAGCGGGTCCGTATCCTACCATACAGACCCCAGTTATGGACCTCTGGCGACTCGCTCGTTCACAACAACAAACATAGTAGCATTTTTTGTCAACATTTATCTTTTTTTTTTTAAATAAGATATTTATTTATAAGTATCAAAAATCTTATAAAATTTTGCCAGCATTTCTCAGGAGAATAGCATTAACTTTACAGCATGGATAGCGATAACGACAGTGTTCACAGCAAAAGCGAGTTTTACTACCCTGAGGAAGAAAAAATAAAAGAAAACATTTCAGGAGAAAGCTAAAAACCTCTAACTGTTGCTAACGCCGAGCAAAAACATGGCTGAATCCTGAATGACACCCATTTGTATAAATAGGTGACGACATAGGCGGCAAAATGTTTTTTCCTGCCATGGAAGTGCACTTGTATACCGAGGAGGAAGCAATTTGCATTACAGCCGTGAATGAGGATTCAAAATGGCGGCTCGGCTCAGTTTTCCTTTTCGGGCGCTCTCATTTTCTGTTAGAATTTGGTAAAGAAAAAAAATATTATTTACCAGCTTAAGGTCGGTTCGTATGGTGAAATACCATGACCTCGGCCACGGTATTTCACGATACGGACCTCCCAGGTGGTAAATAGTGTATCGCCCAACTGCTGCATGCCACCTGTGTGTCTGGATATGATGCTAAAAACTCACTGGTTCCTTTTAAAGTGGTGAATATTTCTCATAAGAGTGCAATGATATGTTGATGCTTATCTCAAACTTAATGATAATTTTTCTTTTAATTGGAAAAATTACCAGGGTTATTTTCACTGGAAAAAAAATCCTGCAGTTAAATTACTGTAACATTCTGCGTGCAGTTAAGCAAAATATAGCTATAACCCACTATATAATGTGAATCATTAATATTAGAAACCTATCATTTGTAGTGTGCGATTTTAAACTCAGCCAAACTGCAGTCCTGCTCTTAAATCTTCCCACATATCAGCTTTGTAAATCTACATGTCTACCTCCAACTCTGTTTTTCCTTCCAGCCGCTTTCGTTTCCCCTTTTATGTTTTTCTTTTCTTTCTTTCTTTTTTTATTCCTGTCCTGTAGTACAAAATTATGAGCTAGAAACATCAGTAAGCTCTCCGCAGGCGCTGAACTCCTCTATCGGGACCGAGCAGACATCCGGCCCCGGAAACCCCCGGAGCGGTCCTCCTCTGCCGGACAAACCCAAATATACCACCAGCACCTCGCACTCAATGCTCGCTCCCTTTCACTGTGTTATCTTTCTCAGCATTTTGGATCTCGCAATGGTTTTTTTTCTCAAGGAAATGCAAGAATCATTCGGGCTTCCGTAACTTCCGCCTTTCAGCGTTGAACCTGCTGGAGTCTGGACGGACTGAACCATATGTACCTTTGAGATGTGGCCCTGCAGAGGGTGTGCAGTATTTTTTGGGATTGAAAACTCAGTATAACAACCTATTACTTTTGCTAATAATAACAAATTGATTGTAACATTAACTTTTGCGAATCGAAAGTCAGAGGCACCAAATCAAGCATTCGCCTTCATCAATTTGTCATGAGCCGCCTCCCTCCGCTTTGTGAGCTCTGGTGGTCTGTTCTCATTTTCACCTGCACCACCGGAAGAGCGAGCGGGGGAGAGCGGCCTGTTGGAGCTACACGGTGTTCAGAAAACACCTAAGAATTAAAAATTTGAGTGGAATGTTTTGGGACTTTTAAAGTCTTTTATTAGTACTTCTTGAGCCACTTAAGTGTAATAGGTCCAGACCGCTTCGCTCATTTGAACTGTTTGCTTTCATTGTGCTGAATCACAGACAATTTCCAAAATAAAGTAAATTATTGTACCTTTAGGGGTGCAGTGGCTTGTCACTGGGGCAGGACCCTGTCAGGCACTTATCTGTACCCTTTATATACTGCTTGGGAACATATAACTTTTTTGGCCCTAAAAAGGTACACACCTTGAAGCCCAATAATGAGCCGTATGGGGTACGTTAGTGTATATTCTATCTTGGGGGACAGAAATGGACTCCTACTGTACCCCTGTTTCTGACAGTGTACTTTAACCTTTAATAGCTAGTTTTTCACATATGGAAACAAGGCCATGATTTATACAGTTAAGTGGATATGACATAGTAATGAACACACACACAAACAGTCCTGCTTTTATAAAGTTGAGTCAATCGAAACTATTTTTGCACGAGTTTCCTGCAGGTTCTCCAGTTAAAAACATGGTACTCTAATGCCGGGATCAGATTACATGAATTCAGAACAATTTTGACACAATTTTGTTGTGACCAACAAATTTCCAGCATTGGGCCCTAACATGAAGGTCAGGAACAACAGATGAGCGTTATAATGTGACATAACTGTAGAACAGCGATGTGGAGTCTGAGACGCCCCACAACACCCCAACAAAAAGTCTAGCATGTCAGACTTTTTTTGTATTTTCTCAGCTAGTTTGACAACACCTATGGCATGGTCCTTGATAGCCATGATTGACAGTTTCTTGACCCACCTCCCCAAAGCCACGCAAGGACGTGAACAATGATTGGTCAGGGTCAAACTTTTATGAATGAATGAATGAATGAATGAATTTATTTATTTCGAACATGTATAAAAATGTATGTAACTATTTGTACATACAAAAGAAAGAAAATGAAAAAAGTGACAAAAAAAGAATAAATAAAATAACATAAAAAGCTAAGACATTACAGTACACCGCACATTGTTCGAAAAAGGAGTGGGAAGAAGTACAATACTTTTTTTCAAACTTTTAGTGTTACCAGTCTCCCGACCAAGACCCGGCAAGAATTATATAGGTACTATTGTTGCCTAATTTGACATGGTGACCATTGTGAAAGAGAAAAATATCCCCAATATTGCCCCAAGATGTAAATGTGTGGGTGTGAATGGTATCTTGCAGTGGTCTGGTGTCCCATTTAAGGTGCATTCTTGCTTCACGATCAGTGCTTCAAAGATAGGTGACCCTGATCAGGATAAAGAGGTTACTGAAGATGAATGAATGCCAATCATTAATGTTTGCAAGCTGTACTGTTATAATGATAATATTTAAGCTACATAGACAGCTAATAACATTACTCATGGGAATACTGTAGATTTGTCTTGTAGGGATATATGAACTGGAGGTTACCCTGTGTCCCTACTACCCTACTAAAGTTTTACAACACGATTGCCATAGATAGGCTACTTTTTCATATTTGTTCAGTAAAATAGGTTGATGAGGAAGCTAGTCATCTAGCTATAATAACTGCTAAAATAATGCTAACTTGCATTATCTCATGACAGCCAGATCCCACAGCTACTTTATCTGAACTTAATTTGAGCCACGCATTTTAAGCCACTACATTACCTTAACATTACAGAAATATACAGAAAATTGATTTATGATTTAAAGGATTTAATCATTCTAAATTGAATCTACAGTAGGTAGCAAATTTCATTGACAGCAAAGGACGCTTGCTTCCAAGCGTCAGTTTACATCTACCTAATGTTAAACCAAGTGCACACTACATGACTTTCAAAATCGCAGAATTGGTGACCCTTTCTCACTACAAGACATTAATCATTTGTGATCAGTTTATTTTTGAGAACATAAGGACAAGATCATGCACACACTACACAAACTTTCATCTGGGGGTGTCTGATCCCCAAATCCTGCTTTCTTGCAAAAATGAGCACAACAGATGTTCAATCTATCATGTGACTTTGTGGCTTTGTGACAATTTTGTACGGAAACAAGAAAAAAAAGAGAGATGAGAGAAAATATGGAGAAATTTGTGGTTGGGGAGATACAGGTAGAAAGGCTGTTCTGCAAAAAGAACTTGAGGTACAGTGTGAAAAAAACAGGTTTTTTTTATACAGTGCTGTCTTACTGACCATTTGGAAGATAAATTTGGTTTCCTTTCTGACTCTCAATAGCTGTGCGTCCATTAACCTGCTTAATGCACAATAGTAAAAATAAACAAACAAATAAATAAATAAAAACCAGTAATGGAAAAATTAATTTTAAAAAAGCACAAAAAAAGTTATGTTCATATGAGGTGGTTCTTCAGAAGATTTGATAAAGCAATATTTCATAAAATTGAAATGGAAACACATTTTTCATATTTAAGTCACATACATGACATGAGCAAATGGAAAGGCTACTCAGCTACTGGCTGTTTCTCATTGCTGCCCTTGCAATGACTTGCAAAGGCTTTCCAGACTATTATCATAATGTCTATAAGTTATATGTCTTTTGGTGAAAGGAATGCATTACAAATGCTTTAAAAGGTCAAAGACAAAAAAAAATCAGCTACATACTGTAACTACTTCATTCATAATTTATTTTTCTTTCCTGATCAGGTAACAACATTCAAACTACCTAACTTGCAGTACAAGTCAAAAGTTTGGATACATGTTTTTTCTTTACTTTTATTAATTAAAAGACACTTCATGTCTTAAAGTAATGATCGACTGCCATTTTTCTTTATTTAGTTGAGCAGTTTTTGACATAATATTCCACACTACAG